>NC_133648.1:197230853-197860379 GCF_009905375.1 Apium graveolens
TTCTGGCACAACTGACGTTCACAACTTACTTATATCCTGGACCATTTTATAAAATTTCTTTATCATCCTTTTTATTCCACTTCTTTTCTTAATTAGTTCACCATTCTCATCATTTATTATTTCTTTTTAACATAAGGGATCTGTTTTTTCCTGATAATGCTAACCTGTTCATTATAAGATAAGCCATCTCTAGAGTTAATGCTTGAATGAAGGCTTTTTATTTGTTAAAACTTATATTATTACTAACAGACTCATCAAGTTATTTTCTTAGCCTCACTTACTTAATCACTGATCGCATACTTTTACTTCTAATTAACTCTCACTATTCCTTATCTCTTATTTAACTTTTTCGTAATTGAAGATACGCTTCTGATTATCGAGGTCTGTGCCATCTATATATCTTCTTTCCTACATAATCAACACTTCTTTTTCTGGAGATCACATGCGGGTATTTCCAGTCTTTGTCATACATCAAATACATGTATTCGTGAGTTTTCCAGTATTTCACGGTAACTTCCATTAAATCGTTATTCGATATGGGTATACATTCAAGTCCTTCCTGGAACGCTATTACAGATGATAAAATCTCTTTGTTTTGTCTTGCACCTTTAGTTCTTGAAAATGCTCTTTTTGCTTATTGCAAAGGCATATTCATCTAGATAAAACCTCGCACATGCTAATTCTACTAAATTTCCATTTTTTTACTAAGATCTTTACTTCCTCCAAATTCTTAATTGCTTTGATTTCGGATCTGAAAATCTTGTCAAAATTTGACTTAATCTAATTGGAATCGATTTCCATTTAACTGACCATTAGTTGGTAAAGTTAATCAATTAACTCTTTTAATTGGTCAATTAAACCAAGTGATGCCTAGTTAAATGAAATCAAAGACCAATTATATAAAGTCAGTTTGGTCATAACAACCTTTTTCCAGAACCGAGATCGCAATCGTTTGGAGTATCAATAAGAATCTCAAAGCGTATAAAAGTAGATTTTATATCCTTAAAAGTAGGGTATTTTCTGAAAATTCGGGCAGCACCTCTCCTATAATATTTGGCTACCAGTTGGACTCAAGCCGACACCCACAATCAACCAAAGCATCCACAATCATATTCATCTACTTCCATCAACCCAATTCATCAATTCAACATAATTCAGAATGCATCATGCTGATAACCACATATAATACTAACTTAACATAGCATACATCTTTTAATTGAACTAAGGTCTTAAACCAACAATGGTTAATATAATCATACCCTCTCTTAGTTCTTTCAGAATATTACAAAATATTATTGATGGACTTAAAATGTATCTTGTTATTTCTCAAAAATTTTGTTTCGCGATTCTATTAACTTATCTTTTAAATCCAAGCGCTCTAATTACCGATTCATATCACTGAGGCTCGTTTATAAATCCGTCTTAATGATATTTTTTAGTCTTCTTTCTTACCAGTGATACTTGCACAAAAATTCTCTATCATTAACGATATACACTCATTTTATTAATTAATCTATTTATCTTTCGGTAACCACGCTTGGTCTCAATTATCATTATCACAATCTGATGAAAACTTAATTAGTTTTGGAACATTACTCCTTAAAAGATTTCACAGTTGGATCACCATTCCTTCATCTTCACTTATGTTCTCATATCGAACTTTCATCGCTGGCTCGATTATGGGTATTAAATTTACCATACTCATTTACTCAAGTTAGAGAACCTAAAAATTTCTTACAAAATACACTCAAAATTTGTTCGCAATTAAGATTTCTTCGATCTTAAATCTTCATGGCAAGTATCTTCCCGAGACGAAGGGATGCTTCACATATTAATTTCCTGTCTGAGTCATTGTTAAGAATTCCTTGATCTTCGGTTGTCGTCCCGACACTTGTTCACTTTTTCTGAAGTACACAGCTTTACTTTCTTATCTTATAATTAATTTACTTACTATGGTTTGCTAACTATTCATTTCACATCGAAATCTCCCGACTTGAAGTGCATCGTAATCTACCGTGTTGATGCAATCCTCGTAACCAGAACAATTGTCTAATTTGATATCTTTGTAATGACCACGTTCTCGGTGTAACCATTCTTCCTTGCCCGTAGATGTCCACCATTTATCGGCTTGTAATCATCTCTATGTTCGACATGTAATCCCACCTGCCATACGGGACTATTCCATTCTTTTTAAAATCTTCAAAGAATAGAATTTACGCCAGAGGAGAGTTTGTATATATGATTTTGATTTAAAAGTGGTGTAAAGAACAACAATGCAACAAAATAATTGAGAGAATCCATATATTAATAAATCATAATTGAAGAAGGAAAAATGAGTGAGAATTTAGATATGAATGAGACAACCATATTTGTACTTAAGATGGCCAGTCTTTCATACTATATGGCATACAACACATGATTAGGTGGCGTCCCACCAGACTCTTCGTCATTCCGACAAAGCGTCACACCAAAACACTGTTTGTCTCAATCAGAAAGCAATATTTTGAGAAGAGAAATAATTCGGAAGGAATATAATAAATTTTCCTTCGTTCTCGCCTCATATTATTTATTAATAAAAGAAGCTCATACGTATTCAAGAATCAAGAAGAATATATGTTATCTTATTAGAGAAAAGAATGACAGTGTTGGTCACCGTCCACGCTTCAATTAAACATACCTTCAAGGATCATTCGAATAACAGATTCACAATTTAGGTAACATCATCGGAATGTCATCTGGAAATGCCTTCATATTAACTACTCTAATAATTCAACCATAATCGCGTCCTTACAAAATTTATAATCATTGCTTTCGGTTTCATCAATACCGCGTAGAATAACCATCTATCTCGCAACGTCTCAACTTCGTCATTAGGAATATTATTCTTCGCCAATCATCTCGAAGAGTTTTCCATTACTTCAATTATCCTCTGTCTTTTTAAATCTCGAGACTTGTTAAATTTTAATAATTCATGAACTGGGTAAATAATGTTTTAACATATTGATTCAATTATTGATATTATTAAACCAAGTTTACGTTTGTCTTTCACGGGAAAACTTTCAACTTCCCTCATGATAGTGGGTCTACTTGGTCCTCTGAACTAACCATACCGAGTCTAGATCCATTATTCTTTTAGGTCATTCTCTACTTATAATAACAAGAACTTAATTAGTAATTCAACAACCACGTCGTGAAACTCATTTTATGCAAAGATCTTCTAAAGATTAATTAAGAAAAATCTTTTTCAAAAACTCTTTTTAAAATTTTGAAAATCAGACATTTGGAAAAGTACAATCTTTACATAATATAAAATAATATACAATGACCCCTTAGTTCCTGATCGTTTACAGGTTATGGTATGAAACAAGAATCTAACCTTCTACAATTCACAACAACTAAAATACAAGTTGAAATACCTTTGTACTAATTCCCTTATCTTATTTTTCTAACATCTTCATCCTCTTGCAGCGGAGATCTTTCTAACTTCTGCTGTCTATTAAAAGCTATTCACCTTTGTCCTCATTTTTTTCTAAAAGAAATAAGAATTTACAAAGCAAGAGTGAGCCAAAAATGTCCAGCAGGTATAAAACTGATTTCTAGGTATCGATATCAAAGGAAAATTTCAGGAAAAAATCTTTAAATAATTTATACACATTTTTATTTATTTGAGGTAGTTGAGCGAATAAACATTGGTCGTTACCAGCCCTTAATTATAACTCAAAAGTGACGAGAAATTCCCAGATTCATTTCCTGAATCAGGGTTTTGTCCGTTTTTGGAATCATAAAACTTCTCGAGAGAGAATGTCGTTAATGGCGATCAACAATGAATTAGACTGGACACTAGTGTAACATTCACAGTCATACCCTCCTGATCAGTCATGATATAGTGTAGATCTATACCTACCTGTATAGATCCATTCGGGTACCCAGATACTATGGCCCAAGGGTCCGGTCCATCCCCGGCCCATAGGGTCCAGCTTATCAATGCCCTCATATATATATATATATATATAGTAACCATCCAGCCCGTAGAGTATTTTGATGTCAAATCATTTTGATTTCAAAACATCCCAATTCAGGGTTCGCAAATAACCCGGAAGAATAGGTATTTGCTCAAGAGATTAATCGATAATATTGAAAAAATAATGAAAGGGACTTGCATAATTAATAGTAACTAAAGCGAAATATAAAACAATTAACTATTTTGAACTTAAAATAGGAATTAAGTAATTGCAGTATGTTACGAGAAAAGTTAGGAATACTTGCCTTGATAAGTTTTAACCACTATTACTGGTTGACTTTGGTTCGACATGAACGTTCGGCTTTATCGTCAAACCACTAACCTATTCTGGATACAATTTGATCTTTTATGTCGTCATTCGATTGGAATCTTTTTTAGTCTGATGATTGACCATTAGGCTATTCTTAGTCCGTTGTCAATCCTCGGGTCTTTCGATTAGGACCTACAGGGTTGAAATACCCTAGTTCAGATAATCGGTTAAGCTTAGCATAATATCACTATCACTTCTACCCATATGATTTCATAACCCGACTCGTATGTATATGTATTATTGAAATACACATAACAATTATGGTTCACATCTTCGAAACTCGGTTCGGTATTTATTTTCAGAAAGTACGTATACTCGTCATTTTGATAAAATAGGGTAATTGATTATTTATAAAATATATTGTCACAACACGTAATTAGGTTTCGTATCATATAATTATATATATATATATCCTCGTTCGACGTCTCCAATAATTATAGGGGTGGCTTGAATGAAGGTACAGTTTTGAGTCTTTTCAGAGAAGTATGGCTATGAGTGATTTGAGTTTTGAGGAGAGAGTTTGCAGTGAGCTTGTAGAAATATTTAGACTTAGAGGTTTGACGTTGAGCAGTTTTTGATGAGGTTGAATGTGAAGGTTTAGCAATTGGTATTTGGATATTTAGGGTTTGGAGGGGTTGTGAGGTATCATTCTTTTGTCTTTGTCTCCTTCCACCACTCCTTTGAGTCTCAGATTCACTTTTCTTCTCCTTCTCTTTCTCACTATCACTTTTTCCACCAATTGCCTTGCTAGATTTACTTGAGTTTGAGCCAGAAGGATTTTGACCATCTTTCTTCTGCTCATCATCACCCAAGTCATCTGTGTTGATTTGAGTTTTAGGCAGATTGGCTTCAGGGTTATCAATGTATCTCCTCAGAATCTTGATCATAGCTTCATCTTCACTAGTCTTAAATTTCTTACTTTTCAGCCCAGACTCAAGCACCATTATCAGTCTTCTATTGGCCATGACACAGTTTTTAGGTACATGGAAATGTTTCAGTTGCTTGGTTGTAGGGCAGATATAGTGCACCCCTTTGCTTGGATGTAGATAGGCTTCTGGGAATGCAGCTTCTTGAGCCTTCTTCAACTCTGCTAGTAGCATTTTCTCTTCATTGGCGATTATCCTGACCTTGTTAATCAAAATATCCACCTCAGATGCTCTTCTAGAAATTAGATAATTGAAATTGACTTGCATACATCTGTCTACACCAGAATCATTAAGATTGATCACTATCCTTTTCTCCAAAAACTGGTCCTTGACTGGGATCTGCAGCACCCTGATGTAATTGATAGTCTTTTCCAAGGTCTTTTTGTAAGTGAAGAAGTTGTTGTTGAGAGAGTTAGTCCAGTGAGCAAATTGTCAAACTCTTGTGTCATTCTGGACCTTGGGCAGCCATAAGGAGCCTCTCTTGTTCTAGACCTTGTACTTGACTTTTGAGTTTTGATTGTGCTAGACTTGCATCTATCTCCCCCTTAGTCTTGGTGACAGGCATGAGTAGGGGAGTAGGAATCTCAGGTCTTACAGCTTCAGGCAATGCTGGCAGTGGTATGTTGAGTTTTCCCATAATGGCTCCCAAAGCAACTGTATTCTGCATTTGTAAATGCTTATGGGACTCCACTAGGGCCTGAATATCTTAGAAATTTTCCATCCTTTGATATTCTGCTCTTGCCTGCTGCCTTCAACTCTTCTGATCTTCTAATATACTCATTAATGTCATGCTCATACTTTCTCCTCTTTTCATCTAGCAAATCTCTATGCTCATCTTTCATCTCCTCTCTATTAACCACAAACACTGCCAATACTGTTCTCCATGCCTTAGTGGTTGAATCTTTACCATTCATCAAGCTCATCACCCTTTTCAGTTCAACAATTGAGAGAGAATCCATTAGTCTATTTCCAAGCTGTTCAAAGGACCCATCACTTTAGTAGATTCTAACTTCTTTGATGTTAACAACCCAAACTCTGACCATTCTTTCAGCTAGCTATTGGAAGTAGTCTTCATCTGAATCAACAACATTTAGAGGTTGGAAATCATCTTGATTATATCTGTTCCAGATGGCCTTTTCACCAAATCCATGATCATTGAGAAATTCATCAATCAGTTGTCTTCTTCTTTGTCTTCTTTTTCTTCTGAATCTTCTCTTGACCTTGGCTTCTTTTGGACCTATTCCAACTGTTTTATGTTTTATCTCAGGATCCTGATAGTCGTAGTGATGTTGGTTCGAACCCTCCTGATAGACCTCTTGGTTCTTCTGAGGATACCCTTCTACCTGCATCTAAGGAGCCCCAGTACATTAGTTCAGACTCTGAGGAGGATCCATCTGCGGAAAGTGTTGCTCCTATGCATGTTTCTCCTCTGATGCCAGTACTTGAGTCCCTAGTTGTTAGGGCAAATTCCCCAGCTCCTATGCTTGAGTCTCCAGCTCCTTATAGGGTTCCTTTTCTGCCTGTACCTGCCTATGTTAGTGATGATATGGCTCGAGACCGTGACTTTGTGTTTACTCGTATACTTGAGTTGAGATCTTTGGTAGATAGGTTGGGTCGAGAGTCTAGGCTGCAGATGTTGGTGCTAGAGCCCGAGTGGCATGTCTGTATCAAGATGGTTGAGCAGGTTGCCCGTAGACGTTTAGATGAGGGTCCCTCTTGCAGTGATGTTGATGTCGAGGTCCGCCGAGTTCATAAGCTGTTGCGATGGATGATGTTACTCCCAAACAATCTAACAATAGAATTACAGAAGGGGGGGTTGAATGTAATTTTTTGTTTATTTTCAAAATTAAAGAAGCTTCTTTATCAAGGTATATCAGTGTTTGAATATGCAAGTGTGCGGAATGAAATATGAATGTATTTAAAACACAAAGTAATTAAACACAAAGATTTAAAAACTTTCTGGTGGATTGATCTTTCCACCAGAGATATCTATTAATTGAGTACTCTGTGATGCAAGAATGCACACAACTTCTTACAAGTAAATTTTTAAAGTAAGAACTGAGAAATTCTTAACAGATTTTGCCTTATCTATTTCTCAATACCTTCAATCGATAATAACCTACTTGCTACTCTTGGTTTATATATCACCAAGTTACATTTGAAAAAGACAAACTAATAAAACAAAAATGTTTAAGTCTAATCACATGTTCCTTCATTTCTCCATCCAGCATCTTTTTATTTCTTCAAGTAAGCATGAAAATGGAAATGCTTTTTTGTTTTCAAAATCCTGCCAATAAACTGCCACATTCCTTTTGTATACAATCAACCCATGTGACTGTCAAATCACTATCAACTCACATTTAAATTTGTTATCCGTCGAGACTCTGTTTGATCATCCGTTGATTGAGACTTGGGTCATCCGTCAAAGCCTTGTAGAAACATCCATTGAAAGTATTTCCATAGCAGTTGACTCAATTTCACTTATGCAAAATTACAAGGCATCTAATATTTATAATTAGCCAACCTATTTTGCATATCATTCTAGTAGCCAACATGACTTAGTATATCCTACAACTTCTAATTCTCTAAGACATTACAGTATACAGGAATGTGCTACAAAAACTTATTTAAATATAAGCTACTCTTTCAATGGATGATAGAGTAAGAATATCCGTTCAAAGCTACAAATACACTTAATTAAATATACTAAGGTGTTTTGGCCAAATATCATCAAGCCTACAACATATTCCTAACAATCTCCCCCAATTTATGTCTACTAGAATGTAGGCATAAATTTAGGAGAACTTGATGATAACAAAACACCTTATACAAAATAGTCATTTAATGGTAGATTAAAATTGATAAGTGCTGCAATTTTATTGAAAGATGATAAAAGAAAGTTCAAAAAAATCTCAAAAGCTTTGTTCAAGGTGCTCTTATAGTCTGAGAAAATTAATCTTTTCTCCTTGAGTGTCTAGTCTTTTTTCCCAGCTTTTCATTGTTCTCTTCTATCTGGTATTGAAGTTGCCTATAGAATCATTCATCTTTATTAAATAGATCCAGCATGTCCTGCATTTCCTTGAGAGTTTCATTGCTTGATATCTTTAGCTGGTCTTCTAATCTGAAAAATCTTCTGGTATTCTTTTCATCCTTGAACTCCATCAACCAATATGGCCTCAAGTGCACTCTACTTCCAGTGTAGGGAATAGTTAAGATTCTTGGTAGTGCACCTAGGTCTCTCCAGCTTTGTCTTATTTGTTCAATTTTGTTGAGTATCTCCTTTTTGGCCACCATGGTGAATCTAAAAATTTTCTTGATTACAGAGAATACTTTTACTAAGACAGAGTAGCCTTCATTGAGAATCCTATGAAGAGGCCAAATGATTTCCTTTCCACCCTTGTACCCGACCACTAGTCTTTCTGGAAGTCTGTTGTGGGCATCAATTGCTCTCACTTCATCTAGTTCTTCCAAGTAAAGATTAATGTCTGAAAACTCCTTTATATCACAGATGAAGATTTGTTCTCCTTTGTTGAGTGTTGTCTTGGGTTTAGATAAGGTTTTGGATTGGAATAGGATTAGACTTGACTGGCTTTCTTGGTATGTTCTTTATTCTTTTAGAAGTGGTTGGTATTGGGATGTTCAGCTCATAAATAGGTAGGTTTTCCCAGTCTATTGGTTCATCCTTGGGAATGATTGGCTCACCATGAAAGTTCACACAAGGATGGACCTTGATTTCAACTTGCTCCATTATGGGAAAAGTTTGTTGATTTTTAGTTGTAGACTGAATTGGCTTTGGTTCTTCCTTTTTTCTTCAAATACCAGCTTCCTTTTGGCTCTTTCCTTCCCATACCCCTTTCCTAATTCCTGCTTTGGTTCCTCAAACATCTCAGTTTCAGTTAAGGTGGCAGGCTTCTCACTTTCTCACTTGGTAGTAGGCTTCTCAGCTTATTTCTTTGCTTCTAAGGCAGCATGCCTTTTATGAGACTTGAACCTCAATTTTTCTTCTCTCATGGCTTCTCCAAATTAAGGATGTCCAACCATGACACAAATTAGTTTGCCATGCATGTAGATCTTTGCTACCCTTTTTTTTCAAAACTTAGTCTCTTAGATCTTTGTGATTTGTAATTGAGTGACCTAACAGCTTCTTTTCATCAGGTTTGGGAGTTGGATAGACTAGGTCCATTGGATTTTTACTTGAGTGTTTTTATGAGTGTTTTTTAGGCTTCAAAATCATAATGGCATGTTGTTGTCTTTTAGATGAGGTCCGACCTCTTTCCATGTTTCCTAGCTTCATTGCATCTATTGGAATTGGTCTCAATTGTGTGTGGTGCTTCACAGATTTGTCTTTACTTGTAATTGGGCCAAATTCCTTCTCAATTCTTGCATCAAGCTTCTTCATTTGTTCTTTCAGCTTGAGTTCAGGTGATGTTATATTGATTAAGCCAATAATGTCTAATACTGGTGGCTTTGAGAAGGTAATGACTAGAATAATTACCTTACTGACTTGAACATGCACATCTTTCTCTCCCTTACTAACTTGGACAATTACATCATTCTCCCCTTTTTGTTATCATCAAGTTGAGCAGGGATTGAAGTTTGAGCAGCCACCAGTTGCTGTAGCAGATGAGTTTGAGTTTGTTGATTGGTAAAAATTTAAGCAACTGAGTTTTCCACTTTTGATAGCCTTGAACCCAATTCCTCAACTTTCCAATTCAAGTCATATTCCTTCCTGAGATTTTGATTGATGGTTAGCATGGTGGAATCAGGAAGTTTGGCATCCAGTCTCTTAGAGATATCCTCCTTGACTTGCTCAATTTTATGCTTCAGTTCATCTACAGTTTGATTATGTTAGAGAGTTGATTTTTTTGCAACTATATAGACTCTAGATGGGCTTGTAGAAGACTTTTGATGCTGGCATTGTTGGTGGCTAGAATGGCAGCTTGAGTTTGATGAATAAGTTTGAACAAGGTGGATTGGAAGTGATGATAGTTGCAGTCCTTTGTAAACATCCAAGCTGGAGTTTCCGCTTCTCCCCCTATGTTCCTGCCTACTTCTTCAGCATCCTCTCCAAGAGAGTCATCCCCAATAGAACCACTAGAGGCACCAGAAAGATAGTCAAAATCATCACCAACTGTAAAAGGAAGTGAATTGATTACATCCTTTGCCCTTAGCATAGAAGCTATATTGTGCACCAGGTTTAGAGTTTTGTCAGCATCCCCATTTCCCTGTTCAACTAGAATTTGATATGCTGGAACAGGATGAGTAAATGCCTCAGCATCAAAAGTGACATAATCTAGAACAACTTGATATTCTTGCTGAAATAGTCTCTCTTTTTCTACATCATTGATATCCTTTAACTCACTAGCAATAGGATCTTCCCATTCTTATGTACCTGATTTTCTCTCATTATCTCTATTTTCTTGCATCAAGGGATCCCCTTGGCTCCCCACCCTCACACCCTCACCTTCACCATCTAAGATGGGACTCCTCTGACTCACTTTTGCCATGCTGGAAGAAATAGCATGCATTTGTTCACTCTTTTCCTCTCATTTTTCCTGAGAGCAACTCAACCTCTCACTCAAGTCACACCCTTCCCTCAGTCCTAAGAGTGATTGAACAACTAAGTCATTTACACTAGTAACAAGTTTAGAAATTTCAAGCTGTGTAGAGACTTTCAACGGAAGATAGATATCCATCAAAATAACAGTTGTGAGTGTCGACAGATAATTGCTGTGAAGCTTATCCGTCGAGAGACAATCACTTGTCGAAGGATGAGGAATATCCTTCGAGAGAGTAGAAGTGATAGAGTTAGGAGTTGAAACTATTGTTGAATCTATGGTGATTGATTTGAGATTATGCACCGATTTCTCAGTAGTATCAGAAAGAAATGGCAAGTGAGCGAACAAATCATCTATAAGAAGATGCTCACTTGCTTTAGATTTTGGCTCCTCCATGAGTGTGAAAGATGGAGAATCAGGATTTGATGTGTTGATCATATCCACATCTAGTGAGTTTGTGGGAGAATTGTGTGTGTGAGGTGTTTCAATTGTGAGAGATTTTGGCCGTGACTCCATATTTATTAGAGCCACATCAACCTGAATATGTGATGGTGCAATAAATGAGACTTTGACTGCAGTTGGCATTGTATGTTTGTGCCCTGTGACCTTCCATTGGTTTAGATTTCTTCTTTCTGATATAAGTTTGAAGTTGGTCTATGTCCATTCCCCTTTTGGCATGTGCTCTTGGTTGAGAGCTTGTTTCAATTGTTACATCCTTTTGGGAGGATGTAACTAGCAATGAGCTAATTTCCTTATAAAGCACTACAGTATGTTGGGAGACTATAGTGTGGCTGGTTTGGATCACACATACCTCACTCTCCTTATCCTTAGGGTTTCTTTGATGTTCACCCTATCCCTCACCTTCCTTATCACCCTTCACACACCCCTCTTATTCTTTGGTAGTTTTTGAAACTAGTTTCTTTTTAGAGGAACTAGAGTTCGTTTTCTTTGACTTGGATTTTGAAATTTTGGATTTTGTGGCTTGGGTAGGCATCTATTTGGTCACTGTCACAGATGCCATTGCCACAGTAGTTGGCAAAGAAACTTGAGGTTGGGAAGGAGTGGAGACAAAAATAGTTACCTCACTTACCTGAGGTGCCTCCATGATTGGTAGATAGTTGAGAGGCACTTCACTGAGGAGATTGTTCCTGTTAAGATCAACAAGTACCCTCTTTTCTTGGACCCAAAATCAAGCTTATTTGTTGGGTTCTCAATCAAGAGGTCCTTAGACACATGATTTGCTAGCATCATAAGAAACCTAGCATAGTATATGTTCTTTGACCTCTTTTTAATGTCTCCTAACTTATACCCTAGTTCTATCATGATAGAGTTACTGAAATTAAATTACATTTCATTCAAAAGCATGTAAATCATATTAACCATAGAGTAAGTAACTACATCAAAATTGCTAATCTTACCAGAAAATGCTTTTATAAAAGAGTCACAAAGAAAGCTCCATTATTTACTAAGACCCATTCTCCTTACTTCACCTAATTTGGCAGGATTGAGATAATAGCCCATAGACATAAGCATGGTGCTTACGTCTGTGTTTGGAACATTTATGTTATTTTCAGGCAAGTGAAAACATGATTGTATTTCATCACAATTAATGCAGTAATTATAACCTTTCAGAGAGAAGGAAATGCTCTTATCTTTAGAGTTGTATACAGTAGTAGTCCAATTATAACGTCTGGGAAATTTACATCTGTATTATATCATATTTATAATAAATTATGTGTGTTAATGTGTCATTTATGTAGAATTAATTGTCAAACCCTAATTGCTATGTGTTATGTGCATTCTGTGTCGTCCTGGTATTTTTAAGATATTTTTCAAATATTTTATTTTTCATTTACAGCTTGCATTTCAAAAGTTTTATGACCCGAATCATGATTTTAAAGTAGGTATTTTAAATAAAACAATGGGCCTTACTTTTAATTAAACAACTTTTACCATCGCAATATTCTAAACGTCTAGGTATTTTATAAATTTTTTTGTTTTGCGAAAAATGATTTTTCCGGGCCCCATTGGGTGTTAAAAACCCCACAAAAATCACATTTTTATATTTATAAAATTTTAGGACTTTCATTTATACCATTTCTTTGTATTTTTGCATTATTCACAATTTTTGGGGAATTTTGGCATATATATTGTATATATAAAATATTTATAAATTAAATTTTAATACTCACAAATTATAAAATTAGGGGCCTATTAATTTTAAAAAGTGTAGAATTAGGGCCTTAATTTTATTTAGGAGTATTAATTTCACTACTATAAATAGCCTAATTTTTATTTAATTATAACTAATTAAGTAATTAAAATTCTGAAAATTCACAAAATTTTCTAAAACCGGGTCGGGAAGAACAGGGTCGGGTCGAGAATTAAACCGGTGATTTCGAGCAGATTACAACACCAAATCCAGGGATTCAAGTACTGAAATTGAAGGTCTTGATCTGTTCTCTCCATTTCTAGTATCAATTTCATGTTTTAATTCATTATTTTTGATTTTTGATTTCTAGGGTTTATGTTCGAATTAGGATTTTTTGATTCTAGGGTTATTATGATGTTTTGATGTTAGGTCACACACACTGTAGAATGGGGTTGAATATAGTGTATACTACAATCAAATCGAATTAAGAACACAAGTACGAAACACGGAATAATTTTATTAATAAAATAGTGTTACAATGGAACTGTTCTCTCTCAGTGATGAACAAATATCACGAGAGATACTAGGGTTACAATGAATAATATTTTCGATTAAGATAACACTTATAGTGTAAACCCTATGTTGTGTTTATATAGACACACAGTTACAAGATAATCTTCTAATCGATATAGAATATAAGTCTGCATCCTAAAATATATCAACTAGTTATCTTTTCCTCCAAGTATTCTATTCTTCATAGAATTCTTCTCCATGCATATCTCTTCTTGTGTTTGCCTTAATCTTCTTTCCTTCAATTAGCCGCCCTCCTTATCTGAACATCTTCTTAAGTCCTGATATTATCTCCTGATAAATATCTTCTGATATCTTAAGTTATGATAACTTAAGTTTTGATATCTTAAGTTCTGACTCCAACATAAGTACTGATTTCCAGTTAAGTCCTGATTTTTCCTGTTATTTAAGATCTGAAAACTAAACACAAATCATTATTAGACATGACATCACAAATATATCTAACAATCTCCCCCAACTTGTAAATTAGCATAATATACAAGTTCAATAGATATTTGATGATGTCAAAATGATTAAGTACAAATGCATATGAGAATTTGACTAAGTAACTACAACTTACAGTCCTTGTAGCTTTTACCATCCTTAAAGTCTGATATCAGCTTTAGCCTGTATATCCTTCAAAATTTATCAGCTATAGTTCTTGACTTCGCTTCAGTGTGTAATCTCTTTAATGTCAGGAGTTGTTCTGAGATAGTTCTTCAACAGACTTCTCTCAGCATATTCAAGTTCATTCTGAATCCTCCTTTTTGCATCTTTAAGTTCAACTGTATCTTCACCTGTTTGAAAGATAGCAGCCCTGAGATCATTTATTTTCACTTTCCTTATATCCTGATCGAGTCTGATGACATAGGCTTTATCAGACTCTAGATTGAATTCAAGACCTTTAATACAAAGAAATGTAGTGATGATTTTGGCGGTATTAGGCTTCATCTCAACTATATCACCATTGTGAGCTCTGTACTTAGGATAGTATGGTCTGTCAGACTTTACAGAGTAAAGTTTCTTCTGCCTTTGAATATCAGATTTTAAGTAACTGGCAGCACCATCTGTTGACCTATTTTTCACTTGAAGTATAAATAGCACATGTTGTAACACCCCCAGATCCGGGGTCAGGGATCTGGGTCGTCACGGTCTTTCTTTCCACAATATCACTTCACTTAATTAACAATAAATAACCTCATGCTATGACCCCACACTAACACACACCACAACCCGTTATAGTCTCAGAGATGAAATTGAAATAAGTACAAGTCTTTGAATCCACAATTTAAAATTTATTACAACCCAAAAATGATTACTTGATAAGTTTACAATTAATTGCCATTATCTGCCACAAGTTATAATTATACATAATTGATTCCCAAAAGTAGAGGGTCTGACAAATAGATCTACCTCTGCAGCTATAGCAGCTATGATCTCAACGGGAAGGCGCGGGGCGCTTCCCACGCTCTTGCGCTGGGTCTGCTTGAGTCTGGCCATCTTTCCTAACTGTTGTTGTGTGATGAAGAAATAAAGCAAGAGTGAGCATTACAGCTCGCAAGATAATATATAGTGTAAACAATAACGCAAGCATCTAAATGGATAACTTGCTGGAAACCTTTATCAGGTGAAAGATAATTACTTACTGGATATAAGCAAAAACAAGGGATGAAGTTATCAAATACTTCACTATACTTATATCATTTATAAAGCTACTTGAACTATCACTGTTCAAAGTATAATAGGTTTCAAAAGGTCATCCCATAGATGAGACCACAAGTTAAGACTTGAATAGATTCAATCTTTGAAATATTATTGAATGAAATAAAGTTACGAGATACTTTATTTAGTCCCGATATATATATCCACATATATATCTCTTAAACATTTCCTGGAACCTCTGTTATGTAAAGTATGAACAGAGTTTGTAACATCCAATGAATTTTGGAAAGGAAAAGAATTTTGGCATAAACCCGATATCTTGCTGATCAGGCAAAGATATCAATAAGTAACCTTTTCTACTAGTAGATGGATGAATCCCCCACCGGTCATCACCCTGGCCACATAAGGACCTTGTGCTGGACCGCCACCCGGCCTCTTACGCGTTGATGGACTGCCACCCAGCCACTTACACTTTGATAGACCGTACCCCGGCCTGTCGCTTATGCCGACTCAATTAGAGGGACTTACTTCCCGAACGTTGGGCAAGTAATCAAATTGTTTTCTCAAAACAGCAACCACGTTGCGAATGTAAAATACACCACAGAGCCGGATCCCCCAGGTTTTGAGTGAGTATTTAAATCCCCTTCGAAAGGAGGATCTTAAATATAAAAGAATGAGTTTTGGGATCCGCCCTAACTTTTAGAAATCATTTTGAAGACTCGAAAACATTTTTAAGAATGTTTGGAGTACTGCTGATTTATTATCATAAATCAGTCCCGATATATTAGAAATATCTGAATATTATTATTTAAATAATATTCTCATAAAGATAATCCTTATAAAAATAATCGAAGTAGAAGTTTTAAAACTTATACTTGAAATGAATAATAATTAACCAAAGATATACTTATTCTTAAACTTGAATTTAAACTATACTTAAGTCCTTTAACCAATCAATAAGATTTCAACATTCAATTCACTACCATTCCAACCCAAACTCTAAACCAACGAGCATCAAGCTACTCTTTTACCATAGCAATCAAAATCATCCTAATATACAAGTAAAGCTAGGGTTTGGAGATGTTATACCCTCCTTGAAGTGATTGGAGTAGCTAGGAAGCCTTAAGAAGCCTTGAGATGTCTTAGGGATGCTTGGATCTTAAAGGAAAAACAAGAAAAATCAAGTTAAAAATCTTGAAATCACTATTCATTATCTTCTTCATTGATTTTTTGGAGAAGATTGTGAATGATTTGGAGGCTTAAACTTATAGAATAGCCATAACTATGCATAAGGAGTACTAGATAATTATCTTACCAATTTAGGAAGCTTGGAACTTGAATTTTAAAAATTCTTCTCCTTGAAATGAGAAAAAGCCGAGAGCAATGTTGAAGAATGAAATGATTTTGTGTTTTTGATTTGTTTTGCCTAGCTTGGTTGATTTTCTTTTGATTTGTTTTGGTTAATTACCTTTTTAACCTTGAACTTTGTGTGGTTATCATTCATCCACACCTCCTTCCCCCTATGTCATGCTTATGTCACCTTGTGATGTCATCATCCCTTACTTGCCCTCTTGTTATTGGTTGGATGACCTCATCATCCCTAACCTCCTTGATTAACTTCCTAATTGTTTTCCTAATGACCGCTGATCTGTTATACGGTTCGCTTAACTTTCGTTATCGTTTCTCGTTTGAGGGATCATACCCGGGATCTTATTACTTGGGTTTCCTTAACCTTTCTCAATACATTATAATCCTTTTATGATCCTTTCTTATAATCCTTTAATTTAAATCCTTTTTATCCTGTTACCTTATACTCAATTCTTTCCGTATCTAGTCGATTTCCGGGAAAAATCAAAGTGTTCGGAATTGGATTCTAACGATCTTTACATACACTTATATACCATATAGAGTACTAATAAAATCTCAGAATATCCATAAAAGAAACCCTACATAGTGTGGCATGAACAGTTTTCTTATTCAGCAAAAACACTATTCATAAGGGTTACAAAAAGTTCAAAATTTTGGGATTATTACACATGTTGCAATTCTTTAAAGTACTTCAAACGAATAGCATTCTTTCTAATCTGGAATACCCTCCCATTTATCATGAAGTATAGCATGATATCTTCTTTTAATACAGAGTGGTAAACCATTTGTATAGAATCCAGTTGATTCAATCTTTCAGGAGTTGTTCCCACTCCTGGTTCACTCAAAGAAGTTGGATCAGAGGTAGTATTATTTACTCTCTTTTCTTTAGAACTACCCAATCCTGATTTGTCTCTAGCTTCCTTTCCTCGAATAACTCTTGCTTCAAATCCACTTGATGTAGTCTTCAAAGGTTGAGTATATTGTTGAGCTTTAGTAAACCCAGGTAGTAGAATTTTTGAAGATTTAACATGAGCAATGTCAGAGGTTTCTTTTCCTTTATCTTCTGATATCAAGCCAACTTGAGTTCTGTCAGAGGTTGCTTGCTTCATTTTCTTATCAGAATTTACTAAGTCCTGATCTTGAACAACATGAGCTCTGTCAGAGGTTGTTTGAATAATCTTCTTCTTCAAAATCAGACTAGTATCTTCATCAGATTTTGCTTTCAGATCCATGATTGGCATATATACCTTTACAGGTTCATCAATTTTTGATTTACCCTTGGATCTAGGATCAACTTCCACCTGTGATTTGGCTTTGAATTCAGATTTAGTTGCCTCAGAGTTTGTCTTCTCTTAATTCACAATACCCTTAGGCTTAGGTGGTTTCTTTACAGTAATAGAAGCTTTAGACTTGAATTTATCATTTTATGCTTTAAGTCTGGCTTCTTCTTCCTTCAGACTTTTAAAGTCCATTCCTGAATTGTCTTTGAGAAATAGTCTTTTTGAAATTTCTTCATCCAGCTTTTGTAACTTGGGGTCTTGATAGTAGACTGTTGTTTCCTTCCCCTTAAGCTTCAGTATTTGCATAAACTTCTGTGATTCATGAATTTCACCCTGTATCAAAACATCAGGCTTAGTCAGAACTTGCTTATCAGAACTTATTCTTCTATTCGCATCTGAACTTGATCTCTGTGTAGAACTGGATGAAAAGCCTTTGCCTTGTCCATGACTTCTGTAACACCCCCAAATCTGGGGTCGGGGATCCGGGTTGTCACGAGTTCTAATTCCCTTAGCAACTCTTAATCTTAATAAACAACCAACCACTACGTACTGTGACCCCACAATATACACACACACATCACAAGTTATAGTCTCAGAGATGAATACCAAAAATAACACAAGTCATTTTATTCCACAAATATAAGTCATTATACCACAAAAGGGTTTCTGAATAAATTTACATTTCCTTGCCATTATTACAATTCATATAGATACATAAGTCTGGTGCATCAACAGTTGAAAGACTAGCCTATTGGTAATTCCTACCTCAGCTACTCCGGCATCAACGCCTCCAGAAAACTGCGGAACGTTTCCTAACCGCTTGAGAATTGGGAGCTTGGTCCTGTTCATCTTTTCTATCTGTTGTTGTGTGATGAAAGAAGAAAGCAAGGGTGAGCAACAAGCCCACCAAAATAATATGTATAATAATTTACAATATATGAGCATTCTCATAGCACTCATTAAATTCTTGGTCAAAAAGAAATGAACCAAGTTTGATCTCTTAATGCGACCAAGTCGCAAAATATTTAGTATATATGTATATATACTTTTCAAAATCTTTGAAGTCCTCTTCTATGCATAATATACACAGAGTTCCAGTTTATAACTGTATAAAAATATCGTTGCAAGGTGATCTCATATATCTAACCTTGTCTCAACGTTTTTGTGAAAATCTTTGTCATGCATAAGATAATCATTAACCAGATATAAGTTGAAAAGGTGAAGTTACGAGATACTCCAATATACTTATATCTTTTCTGAATACTACTTGAACTACCACCGTTCAAGGTATAATCCGTTTTAAAAGTTCATCACATAGATGAAACTACAAGATAAGATTTGAATAGATTCAATCCTTGAAATATCATTATAAATAATGAAGTTACGAGATACTTCATTAAGTCCCGATATATATATATATACACCTATATATATATACATTTCATACACTCCTTGAAAACCTCTGTTATGAAAATTATAAACAGAGTTGTAATATCCAATGAATTTGGAAAGGAGAAAACCTTGGCATAAACCTGATATCTTGCTGATCAGGCAAAGATACCAATAAGTGACCTTTTCTACTAGTAGATGGATGAATCCCCCACCGGTCATCACCCTGGCCGTATTAAGACCTTGTGCAAGACCGCCACCCGCCTCTTACGCGTTGATGGACTGCCACCCAGCCACTTACACTTTGATAGACCGTACCCCGGCCTGTCGCTTATGCCGACTCAATTAGATGGACTTACTTCCCGAACGTTGGGTAAGTAATCAATTCATTTATCAAAACAGCAATCTCGTTGCAAATATAAAATACACCACAGAGCCGGATCCCTTAATTTAAAAGCGAGTATTTAAATCCCCTTCGAAAGGAAGATCTTAAATTTGAAAACGAGTTTTGGGATCCGCTCTAACTTTTAAAATCATTTTGAAGTCTCGAAAACATTTTTAAGAATGTTTGGAGTAATGCTGATTTAATGAAATAAATCAGTCCCGATATATTAGAAAATATTTGAATATTATTATTTAAATAATATTCCCATAAGGATAATCCTTATAAAAATAATTGAAGTAGAAGTTTTAAAATTTATACTTGAAATGAATGATAAATAACCAAATATATACTTTTACGAAAGTACGATCTTTATTTGAATAATCGAAAATAAGTTTGATTGTGGAAACATTATTCTTTAATAAAATAAAGAATATTATTTAATAAAAAAAGCGGAGTCATAAGTCCTCGAATGAATATTCAAAATAATATTCATTAAATAAAATTAACGGAGTCATAAGTCCTCGAATGAATATTTAAAATAATATTCATTAAATAAAATAAGGTTATTGAATAAACCTTATTCGATTAATAGTTTTGAAAACTATATCTATATCTATATAAATATATATATTATACTCGGGAACATCGACTCCCGGTTTAGAAAATGTTCACCTTTTGGTCCCCTATATTAAGGGTATACGCAACTACTGTTTATCTCTAGCATAGGTATTATGCAACTTATAGCATTTGAATCAACAATTAGATATCAAGATTATGAAACAGACATGCATATATATCATATTAGCATGCTCCAATATATCGCAAGATTTGCTAATAACAATCATGCACTTATCACAAGATAATGCATATACATATATTTACATCACAACAACAGTTATACGGGTAGAAAACTTGCCTGAGTGTTCCCGGATAGACTTAAGCTTAGAGTGGGTCCGATAACCTATGAACAACAACATAAGTCGGAATTAAACCCCGGTCGCTTAAGAAACTAGACTTTAACCAATTGAACTCTAACGTTCGCTTATGGTCAATTCTTACGCTTAACGAATCACATAAGTCGTTCGAGTACCCTCGGCTCCACCATTTTTAATAATTAAACCATTAAGAATTTTAAGGCGATTCTTTCGTGAGTACCTTACCAACTGCCTAATCCACTTTACACAATTGTTTCATACTCCAATTAGTCATTTAAGGGCCTTAACCAAGGTTTCAAAGTAAGGAGAGGGGTAATGGTTCATTCGCGAAACGCCGTTACTTAAAATGGTCGTTTCTCCTAAATCGTAAATCGGATTCAAGCGAACCACATATCAAAACGAAGCTCGTAACATGAACTATCTAATCATGGCAATGGTCAAAACCTGAAAGTGAGTTCACGGGTCCTGATGTTAAGAACAAAAGCAGTCTAAGGTAAATCGGGCATTACGACGGCTATGTTTACGCGATTACCAAATTTATACCACTCCAAATCAATCCACAATCAACCCACAATCATTACTACAACCAACCCAACTCTAAATATACAATAATCATGAACTATACTACTCATAACAAGCTCTTAACATTCAATAATAAGGCTAGGTTAAGAGATTATACCTTCCTTGTGAGTAGGAGTAACTAATGAGCTTGAAACAACCTTGGAAAATCCTTACAAAAGCTACATCTAAACAAAAACATAAGATCAAAATTTTCAAGATTTTGAAAACACTATTCACCCTCTTCTTCCATGAATTATTGGAAGAGATTGTGAAGGAAATGGAAGCTTAGATTCATAGGATATCTATATCTATGTATAAGGAACCTTGGATAATTACCTCGCTAATTATCAAAGCTTGGAACTTGAATTTGGATTTTCTTTTCTTTGAAAAAGAAAAGAGGCCGAGAGCTTCTTGTTAGAAATGCAAAGTCAACTTCTCAAATTTGATTTTGTGTTATGATTATTGTTGGCTTGGTTGCTTCCTTTTATTTTGTTAATTAACCTTTTACCATGGTAAAAATTGTGTGGCTTACAATCAACCAACAATTCCTTCCCATTTTGTCATGCTTATGTCATCTTGTTACACTTGTGTTCCTCTTGTTGGTGTGATGACATCATCATCCACTAACCCCTTTGATTAACCCCTAATTACTTGGCTAATGACCGCTGATCTGTTATACGGTTCGCTTAACTTTCGTTCTCGTTTATCGTTTGAGGGATCATACCCGGGATCTTATTACTTGGGTTCCCTTAACCTTTCTCAATACATTATATTCCTTTTATGATCCTCTCTTATAATCCTTGAATTAAAATCCTTTTAATCATGTTACCTTATACTTAATTCTTTCTGTATCTGGTGGATTTTCGGGAAAAATCAAAGTGTTCGAATTTGGATTCTGACGATCTTTACATACACTTATATACCATATAGAGTACTAATAAGATCTCAGAATATCAATAAAAGAACCCCTACAAAGTGTGGCATGAAAAGTTTTCTTATTCAGCATAATCTGCAAAATCACTATTCATAAGGGTTACAAAAAGTCCAAAATTTTGGGGTTATTACAGTTTCCCCTCCTTAAAAGGATTCCATCCCGGAATCAGGTAGAAAACAAATCGGGGTACTTTTCTAGCATTGCGCTCTCTAGTTCCCAAGTTGATTCTTCCACATTATGATTTTACCATAGCACTCTGACTAGCTTGATCACTTTGTTCCGAAGCACCTGCTCCTTCTTATCCATAATCTTTATTGGTTCCTCCACGTAAGTCAGATCTGGTTGCATATCCACCTGCTCGTACTCCACTATGTGTCTGGCATCCCGATGATACTTCCTTAGCATTGACACATGGAACACATTATGAACTTGTTATAGGTTCGGGGGTAAGGCTAGCTCGTAAGCTAACTTCCCAATCCGTCTTAGTATCTCAAAAGGTCCAATGTATCTTGGGCTTAGTTTCCCTTTCTTTCTGAACCTCATTAATCCCTTCCAAGGGATACCTTTAACATTACTAGGTCCCCTATTTCATACTCTTTGTCCTTTCGAGTCAAATCAGCATACCTCTTTTATCCATCCTGGGGTTGCTGTCATCCGTCTTCTGATTAGATCTACTATGTCTTTGGTCCATTGGACCACTTCGGGTCCGAGCATCTTGTGCTCTACAACTTCATCCTAACATAAGGGAGATCGACATTGTCTTCCCTCAAGGATCTCATAAGGTGATATCTCGATACTGACATACCATCTATTGTCGTAAGAAAACTCAATCGGTGCTAAGTGACCATTCCAAATTCTTTCAAGTCTATTGCACAGACTCTCATCATAGCTTCTAGCATTATAGCTTTTGCTTCTCAATACTCATTCTTTTCCAGTTCATAATCGTTACTATCTTCCATTCCTAATATTATACTGGTTATACTTTTGCTCGTTAGCATTCTATAACCTTTTAATAACCACGTCAACCTTAGTATCACGAACGTGTTAGATTCGGAATACCACCACACTGATACTACTCCTTTCTAGCTGCTTCTATCTTTGAAAGCTTGATCCATCGTATAGAAGTAAAAGAATTTATTGAGAGATCACTATGATCATGAACAATTGTTATATCTCATAGTTAGTACAGAAGTTGGCCAGCCTTTAGTACTTGACAAGCAATTAAACAACATGTGGTATCCTACTAAGCTTCTATCACATAGATAGATAGTCATTCGGCAATACCTCCCCTTCTGGAAGGGTTGTTCTTCTCAGCTTATACAATGAAAAGGAGAGAAAGAGCGAATTGAAGAGAATTGTATATAAAAAAATACGGCCATAAAACATCTGGCTTGGAGTCTACCCCTGAACTATAGAGGTTTATCATAGGAGAATAAAACATATATATGTATATATCTCAACATCAAGTATTATCGCATCGTATTTCACGTGTCTGAATATTTACTATTCCGTCCATCATTCTATGGACCCATGGTCTTGCTCGAGCTTATAAACAATCACCTTTGAAACTCCCTCGACATCGAAAATCGAATCTGGGATTTCATTCTAGACATCATCGTTATTAGAATTATATGCTTGCATCGCAACCTTCCTCGTATAGTAATACGACCCTCTATTGATAAGAAGGAATAAATATCCATCCACAGTAGAAATAATTAGTCTATAAATTATAACTTATACATCACCACAACCCGATTAGTGGTACTCAATCTCAACATCCATTCCAAAAGAACTCTAACGGTTGTAATTAATCGGCTCATTACTCGCAGAATCATTCCTGCATTATTATGGTCCACCATTGACCTACTATATGTAGTCTATATCTGCTGTATCAAAATCTTTTAAGGAGTTAACATAATTACCATTCATGATTCATGAAGAACATTCCAGATCTTGACGTACATTCATAACATGAAGCAGATAAAATTGTAGAAGAGCTTCAATCAAAGCAACGATAGCCGGTTTATACCATTCCTAATCATATGTCTTTATTAGGAGACATGAATCTCAAAGGTTCATTTAGTCCTTTTTGAAACATGGTCCTGGCTTATCTCAAGATAGTACCTTCTAAGATAGATAGCCCGCTCACGGCGATTACATGAATTAAATCTTTACCAAACTACTATTACGGTTGAGTATCGTACAATCATCAGAAGGAATGTCAATATTTCAAACCATAATATAACCTTCACGACTTTAACCATCATCACTGTTTTCCTCTGGCATGAGCGCCTATAATTGTCTTCTTACACTTAAAGTGTCGGCCACCTCTTTGGCCTTTCCTGATAGTAAAATTTCCTTATAATCAATGTCATTTTAACCACCTCCAACTAAATTTTCTACCTCATTTCAATCACTGCTTATGTGAAAATGTTTTTTTTAAGTCCTGGTGAGAAAAAAAATCACCATTTTTCCATAAGTCATTGCCTTAGTTTTTAGATGTGAACATTGTCACGACTGACTCTCGATCATACATACGACGTTTCTTATCTAGGGTCCTTCTTGTTTTCACCAATCTCGACCTTCATTGGGTCGATCTGTACTTTCTTATGGTTCAACACATGCCCCACCTGGCATTATTATAATTACATCATATTTTCTTTATCAAAATTTCTACTCTTCAGAACTTTGAATATTACCTTTCTTCTTGTAAAACCTCTAAGGTTATCCTTGAATCGTTCCTTCTGTATACCCTAGAAATAGGACATATCAAAATACCATTTACTAATACTAGAATCATTATCTTTATACTTCTGAAAATTTCTCCACTGATCCTTAAAGGTTGTTACCTTAATCCTTTCCAATTTATACTGTCAAAACTCATACTGTCCCTATTAAGGGTGAAATGCCAATCTTTATGCATTCCCCTAAGATTCATCTCAACTTATCGAGGTTTTATCCTTAATTCTACCCTTAAAAGGTACTTGCATCCTTCCATGGATACATCAAGTCATATATCCCTAATAAGGGTATCTTATTCAATCATTCCCACCTCGATAGTCTATACGTAATTTCACAATAATATCCTTATTCAAACTGAGGTCAATCCATATGGCCTTCAAAAGATAACAAGAGTTATCCGCTTTTCTTTCCTGCTTTGGTAATGATAACAGGGATGTTCTGGAAGATATTGGTCGTGTTCAACGTGAACTTCTTCTTACTAAATCCTCATTTACCTTTGTTGTTTATCTCAACAGTCATCTCAATATTGGGATATCTTCTATACTTGGTGTCTCCCTTTTGGGTATCAAGTCACAGGTGTTACATACACTTCACATTCTTGAAGGTCACTTCCTTCATCCCATTTCCTAATTTCTTGCTTTCATGTCTCCTTAGTCCATCCGTGTTTCCTTATCAATCCATCGATCTATCTCAAAGTTTCATCGAATACTCTCAATTTAAAGGGGATTAATTATACGTATCGCTTACGCCTTCAAACCTTGACTTTATCTCATGATCAGTCACCATCATGCTGATGATGACACATTTCTCTATATTTATTGCAAGGGTTTCTTAGGGTTTCCCATACCTAACTCCCTTATCGCTTCTTAACTCTATTTCCTTTATATCCCTTTATACTCCTTCCACTTTCAGTCTTTTATTTTCATTTCTATTACAACCATTTTATGAACCAACACAACATAAACATTGTTTTCAAACATCCCGTCACTCTGGATTCGTGTCCTTCAGACGAACCTTGACGACTTTCACAACCTAGATTCATGATTTATCATACTTTTCCGCCTCTGGTCTGGCTCTAAAACTTCTTCACTATTTCTCTATCTTCCTTAGCCTTCCACCAGCGGGTGGCCTCTCTCTTAGGAAGGTAAGTGGCAAAATAGTCTTTTATGCTTCGTCAATCATTTAGAATCTCAAATAATTCCTCTATTTCTTTTAGCCAGGCTCTTGCCTCGACTGGGTCAACTTGTTCCTTGGAACTCTGAGAGCTTAGCGACTTAAAGGTCCTGAAAGAATTTCCCCACCGCATTTTTCCTCAGTGTGGTGGTTGGGGATAATAGTCTAAGTTCTATTTAGACAGGTCCATGAATTTCCGTATAAGAGTACCGTCTCGGGTCTCCTTTCCTTACTCAACTTCTGTTTTCTCATTATGAAATATTTCATCCTTCTCCCATAATTGGGGCTATCTTATACTTTAAAAATCCTTGTTTTCCACTTCATTATCTTCTGGGTTCCTTACATCTTGATTGTGACCTCCCTGATTATAACATTCAGGGTTTTCCCTTAATCTTATTCCTTGAACTATGACTTTCATCTAAGATCCCGTCCTTAAGCTCTTGAACGTTTGGAACCAAAATTCTATAGGAATACCTCATTATTGCCTTATCATCTTTCTCGGTATTAATCTCTTCTCCAGTCATTGGCTCTCTTCCTTCACTCATCACTTTTTCTTGGCATAATATGATCTTTTCCCATAATTCGGGCTGCATTACTACTTCAAACAGCCTTTCAGTACCGGCTCCGATTACCTTCACTTCTATTCCTATTTTCTCGAAATCTTTTATCAACTCTTCCGAAGAAATTATCATCTTAAGTCTCTCCTTTCTACTAAGGGCGTCAGCCATCATATTGGCTTTCCCTGGATGATAAAAATCTCATAATCGTAATCCTTGATTATCTCTAACCACCTCTTCTGGCGCATGTTGAGCTCTATTTGCCGTGAAAATGTACTAGAGCTCTTATGGTTTGTGTAAATCTCGCACTTCTCTTCATATAAGTAGTGCCTCCAATCGTTAGGGCAAAACTATTGTCGTGAGCTCAAGATCATGGGGGGATATCGAATTTCATCTTCCCTTAATTGTCTTGACGCGTACGCGATTACCTTGCCGTGCTGTATAAGAACGCACCATAATCCCTTATGTGAAGCGTCACTACAAATCACAAAATCTCCTTTTTCCATCCGGCAACGCCAATATAGGGGTCGTTACCAATCTTTGCTTCAGTTCTTGAAAGCTGTTCTCGCATTTTTCTGTCCATTCAAACTTCCTAGTCTTACGAGTAAGCCACGTTTAAAGGGGCTGCTATTTTGCAAACTTGAACGAACCTACGGTAGTAACCGCCAATCCTATCTCTGGTAGTAACTCTGACTACGGTCATTAATTCCTTAGCGATCACCTATTCTGTCTTATTAGGATCCTTCACGAGATCCTCCTCAACAACAATCCTTTCTGGGACAACCACCTCAACGGCTATATCCTCAACATGAGCATTATCCGTTCCCTCGTTAGGACGCTCTATCGGATCCACAATCTGATCTCCTAATAAGTAATAAAACATCATCGCGTTACTGCTCCTCAACCTCAGGGTTCAGAGTCCCGCTACCATACACGATAACGAACTACGCTTCTATCACGATATTTATAAGGGTTCCCCTAAGGGTTTTAACTGTCAGTACTACGTTAGGTAGTCTGATTATGAACTTGGAAATAGTTCTTATTATCTTAGTGAACTTCTTATCTTAACAACGCATCATCTCTGAGGTTTATACCCCTTGGCTCTGATACCATTTCTGTACTACCCTCAAATCCGGGTTCGGGGATTCGGGTTGTCACGAGTTCCAATTCCCTTAACAACTCTTAATCTTAATAAACAACCAACCACTGCGTACTGTGACCCCACAATATACACGCACACACCACAAGTTATAGTCTCAGAGATGAATACGAAAAATAACACAAGTCATTTTATTCCACAATTATAAGTCATTATACCATAAAAGGGTTTCTGAATAAATTTACATTTCCTTTCCATTATTACAATTCATATAGATACATATGTCTGGTGCATCAACAGTTGAAAGCCTAGCCTATTGGTAATTCCTACCTCAGCTACTGCGGCATCAACGCCTCCAGAAAACTGCGGAATGTTTCCTAACCGCTTGCGAATTGGGAGCTTGGTCCTGTTCATCTTTTCTATCTGTTGTTGTGTGATGAAAGAAGAAAGCAAGGGTGAGCAACAAGCCCACCAAAATAATATGTATAATAATTTACAATATATGAGCATTCTCATAGCACTCATTAAATTCTTGGTTAAAAAGAAATGAACCAAGTTTGATCTCTTAATGCGACCAAGTCGCAAAATATTTAGTATATATGTATATATACTTTTCAAAATCTTGGAAGTCCTCTTCCATGCATAATATACACAGAGTTCCAGTTTATAACTGTATAAAAATATCGTTGCAAGGTGATCTCATATATCTAACCTTGTTTCAACGTTTTTGTGAAAATCTTTGTCATGCATAAGATAATCATTAACCAGATATAAGTTGAAAAGGTGAAGTTACGAGATACTCCAATATACTTATATCTTTTCCGAATACTACTTGAACTACCACCGTTCAAGGTATAATCCGTTTCAAAAGTTCATCACAGAGATGAAACTACAAGATAAGATTTGAATAGATTCAATCCTTGAAATATCATTATAAATAATGAAGTTACGAGATACTTTATTAAGTCCCAATATATATATATACACCTATATATATATACATTTCATACACTCCTTGAAAACCTCTGTTATGAAAATTATAAATAGAGTTGTAATATCCAATGAATTTGGAAAGGAGAAAACCTTGGCATAAACCTGATATCTTGCTGATCAGGCAAAGATACCAATAAGTAACCTTTTCTACTAATAGATTGATGAATCCCCCACCGGTCATCACCCTGGCCGCATTAGGACCTTGTGCTGGACCGCCACCCGGCCTCTTACACGTTGATGGACTGCCACCCAGCAACTTACACTTTGATAGACCGTACCCCGGCCTGTCGCTTATGCCGACTCAATTAGATGGACTTACTTCCCGAACGTTGGGTAAGTAATCAATTCATTTATCAAAACAGCAACCTCGTTGCGAATATAAAATACACCACAGAGTCGGATCCCTTAATTTAAAAGCGAGTATTTAAATCCCCTTCGAAAGGAAGATCTTAAATTTGGAAACGAGTTTTGGGCTCCGCTCTAACTTTTAAAATCATTTTGAAGACTCGAAAACATTTTTAAAAATGTTTGGAGTAATGCTGATTTAATGAAATAAATCAGTCCCGATATATTAGAAAATATCTGAATATTATTGTTTAAATAATATTCCCATAAGGATAATCCTTATAAAAATAATTGAAGTACAAGTTTTAAAACTTATACTTGAAATGAATGATAAATAACCAAAGACATACTTATATGAAAGTACGATCTTTATTTGAATAATCGAAAATAAGTTTGATTATCGAAACATTATTCTTTAATAAAATAAAGAATATTATTTAATAAAAGAAGGGGAGTCATAAGTCCTCGAATGAATATTCAAAATAATATTCATTAAATAAAATAAGCGGAGTCATAAGTCCTCGAATGAATATTAAAAATAATATTCATTAAATAAAATAAAGTTATCGAATAAACCTTATTCGATTAATAGTTTTGAAAACTATATCTATATATATATAAATATATATATATATATTATACTCGGAACATCGACTCCTGGTTTAGAAAATGTTCACCTTTGGGTCCCCTATATTAAGGGTATATGCAACTACTGTTTATCTCTAGCATAGGTATTATGCAACTTATAAGCATTTGAATCAACAATTAGATATCAAGATTACGAAACAGACATGCATATATATCATATCAGCATGTTCCAATATATCGCAAGATTTGCTAATAATAATCATGCACTTATCGCAAGATAATGCATATACATATATTTACATCTCAACAACAGTTATACGGGTAGAAAACTTGCCTGAGTGTTCCCAGATAGACTTAAGCTTAGAGTGGGTCCGATAACCTATGAAAAACAACATAAGTCGGAATTAAACCCCGGTCGCTTAAGAAACTAGACTTTAACCAATTGAACCCTAACGTTCGCTTATGGTCACTTCTTACGCTTAACGAATCACATAAGTCTTTCGAGTACCCTCGGCTCCACCATTTCTAATAAATTAACCATTAAGAGTTTTAAGGCGATTCTTTCGCGAGTGCCTTACCAACTGCCTAATACACTTTATACAATTGTTTCATACTCCAATTAGTCATTTAAGGGCCTTAACCAAGGTTTCAAAGTAAGGAGAGGGGTAATGGTTCATTCGTGAAACGCCGTTACTTAAAACGGTCGTTTCTCCTAAACCGTACATCGGATTCAAGCGAATCACATATCAAAACGAAGCTCGTAACATGAACTATCTAATCATGGCAATGGTCAAAACCTGACAGTGAGTTCACGGGTCCTGATGTTAAGAACAAAAGCAGTCTAAGGTAAATCGAGCATTACGACGGCTATGTTTACGCAATTACCAAATTTATACCACTCCAAATCAATCCACAATAAACCCAAAATCATTACTACAACCAAAATCCATCCATACTTTACTACAACAGCCCCAACATCTCAAGATCTCCAATTTATACTACTCTCAATCATGAACTAAAAGCTATACTTAAGTTCATTAACCAATAATCAAGATTTACTACTTCAAAAACATTACAAAACCAACCCAACTCTAAATATACAATAATCATGCTTCTCATGAAATATACTACTCATAACAAGCTCTTAACATTCAATAATAAGGCTAGGTTAAGAGATTATACCTTCCTTGTGAGTAGGAGTAACTAATGAGCTTGAAACAACCTTGGAAAATCCTTACAAAAGCTATATCTAAACAAAAACATAAGATCAAAATTTTCAAGATCTTGAAAACACTATTCACCCTCTTCTTCCATAAATTATTGGAAGAAATTGTGAAGGAAATAGAAGCTTAGCTTCATAGGACATCTATATCTATGTATAACGAACCTTGGATAATTACCTCACTAATTATCAAAGCTTCGAACTTGAATTTGGATTTTCTTTTCTTTGAAAAAGAAAAGAGGCCGAGGGCTTCTTGTTAGAAATGCAAAGTCAACTTCTCAAATTTGATTTTGTGTTATGATTATTGTTGGCTTGGTTGCTTCCTTTTGTTTTGTTAATTAACCTTTTACCATGTTAAAAATTGTGTGGCTTACAATCAACCAACAATTCCTTCCCATTTTGTCATGCTTATGTCATCCTCTTATGTCATCTTGTTACACTTGTCTTCCTCTTGTTGGTGTGATGACATCATCATCCACTAACCCCTTTGATTAACCCCTAATTACTTGGCTAATGACCGCTGATCTGTTATACGGTTCGCTTAACTTTCGTTCTCGTTTATCGTTTGAGGGATCATACCCGGGATCTTATTACTTGGGTTCCCTTAACCTTTCTCAATACATTATATTCCTTTTATGATCCTCTCTTATCATCCTTGAATTAAAATCCTTTTAATCATGTTACCTTATACTTAATTCTTTCTGTATCTGGTGGATTTTCGGGAAAAATCAAAGTGTTCGAATTTGGATTCTGACGATCTTTACATACACTTATATACCATATAGAGTACTAATAAGATATCAGAATATCAATAAAAGAACCCCTACAAAGTGTGGCATGAAAAGTTTTCTTATTCAGCAAAATCAGCAAAATCACTATTCATAAGGGTTACAAAAAGTCCAAAATTTTGGGGTTATTACAACCTCTACCCTTTTTCCGTCATCCTTTTTCTTCAGTGCTAAATCAGATTTGCATTTGGACTTAATCACTTTCTCCCCCTTTTTGGAATCATCAGGTAATAGGAGAGAGAGAAGTAATTCCACTGAAGATTGGATTTCATTTAGTTGAACTTGTTGAGAAGCTTGATTCTTTAGTACTTCATCAATCTGAGCTTGCTGTTTCTCCTGAGCTTTCTCAATAGCCTCAACTCTGTTAAAGGTAGGCTTGAAAAACCTGTTCTTATCCAGTTTAACATTCATGTCTTGCTGAATCAGGGTTTCTTAAATTTTGTTCGCCTTGGCTTGAGTTATTGAGTGTTGACCTTGAAGGTGCCTTGTACTCAATGTAGTAACTCTAAGCTGTGCTTTGAAATCATCATTCACCAGCATCTCATCAGCTTCAGCCAGGTGCTCAGCAAGAATATTTGCAGTAGGAACAAAAGCAACTTTGTTCCACTCCTTTATCTATTCTTTTCCTCTTGGAGTTTTACTACAAGGTACTGGTGCATCCCCTCTCACAAACTTTTTAATCAAATCAGCTTTATTAACTTCTGGTAGAGGTGCATGTCCTGAAGGACCAACTACATCAGCATTTTCATTTATAGCAGCTTCACCAGTATTTTCAGCATTTGCAGCATCAGAACTTACAGAGCCTGCAGAATCAGCTTCCTCTGATAAAATGATAGTGTGTGAGGCTATAGAGGTTTTAAAATCATCCTCTAAGTTCTGATCAACATCCAAATTCTGATGCTCACCTAATATCTGATCTTCATCATCTGGATTCAAAAGAGGTGTTGTTGGAATATCTGCATTGATATCAGCATCTAAAATTGGTGTTGTTGGTGGTGTTTTTTGAGGAATGGTTGGAGCTTCCAAGTACAGAACCTCAGGCACAACCAACTTGTAAATATCTATTTCAGCACTTGTACATGGGTCTTCAGCATGTACTTGTTCAAGGATAGGAGACACAGGAGGTATAGGCACTCTGTCTTGAGCAGTGTCTTGAATTGGTGACAGTGGAGGTATAGATTTAGTGGCTTCAGCAAATTCTGGTTGTGTAGATGGAAGGGATTCAATCACAATTGGCTCCTTTGGGATCATAGATTCCTGATCCCCTTCTTTAGCTGCTGCTTCCACATCCTCTGAATCTGCCTCAACTGTGTCCCCGTTAGCTCTTTGTTTCTTCCATCTCTTCAAGGGTGGAGAGACTTTGGGAGCTTTGTCATCAGAATTTCTCTTTCTAAGCCTTTTGAGGGGCCTAGAACTCCCAGTTTCCTTTGTTTTCTGAGGAGACACTTCCTCAACTGCTTTTGAAACAGGTTCTGATGTTTGAAGTTGTGCCTCATCTTCTGATTCATCTCTCCGAATCATCCTCCTTCTCTTTTGTGGTGTCTGAGGTACAGACTTTGTCCTCTTTGCTCTAGAAGAAGAAGGCTTCACTGTAGGTGCTGATGGTTGATTGAGGTTGAGTCAGAGCATACCTAATCTCACTATTAGCTAACAAATCCTGTATAAAATGAAGTTCCGAAGGAGCTTCACTCTTGGTGAGAATGGCTGCATAGTTGTTGGGGACGAACTTTGGAGCTTCACTCTTAGTGAGAATGGAAGCATAGTTGTTGGGGATGAACTTTGCTCCATGAAAGATTATATCCTTGGGTGCCATTGAAAATAGGTGAGAAAGAAGAGTGCCTGAAAGGTGTTTGATAAAATGTCTGTATAGAAAACCGTCAGTGAATATGAGAGAATAAGAAAAAGAGAGAGAGAGAATAGAATAGAAGTGTAAATAAAAGATTTGAAAATCTTTTATCTCTTTTACTTAGACACGCCACGTGACAACAGTTATTGAGAAGTGGAACAGACTTAACACCTGTCAGTCATACAGTAGTTAAGACAAAAGTTAATGGGCACGGTAAATAAGTAATGATTACTTTGCATGTTCAGTTTTTTAAATAAAAATGTTCCCACTAAACAAATGATTATTATTGCTTTATCTCACGTAATCCAATATTCTGATAAAATATAACCGTTCAAGTAGTGACCAAAAATAAATCACGTAAATAAATATTGCCACGTCAGCATCAGAACTTGATTATTATCAGAATTTAAAGGTCATCAGAATATGGCTTCTTTACCCAAAAAGTGAATGTTTATTTCTGTAATTCTTCACAAAAATACTGTTATGGTTCCAACAGAACTTAATCATCAGAACTTCCATCAGAACTTGTCCTCAGAATTTATGCAACTGACTCTTAAACTGTTCATCTAAAACAACATTGATCACCATAGTAATTTTCATCATTCATATGGAGTGTAAGTGTGTGCAATAAGCTAAATATCAGACAAAGAGTAAAGTCTGATTCACTTCAGTACATCTTAGAAATAAGGAATAACTAAGAACTTTGCTTAAAATCTGTCATTAGTCTGAAGTCTACTCTAGAATGAGTTCATGCATGAGTCCACCTCAACTGTTTTGTGCTCATTTTATGCATCTTTTCAAATTCCTTTTTTTACAGTGCCTTCTCAGTGTAAGTGAATCACGATTGCTTATCAGAATTTATGCTATTATCAGAGTATTTCTCCAGTAATCAGAGAATGTGAAAAGTCACCAAGAAAATTTTATTTTGCTTTTCTAATGAATATTACTTAATACCAGCAATGCACTTGGGTCTTCCCTTCCACATACATTTTTCTCTAAATCTCAAAGGAGTACCTGATATTTATTTATTTTCTTTCTTTTTCTTTTGATAAGTGAGGCTTATCAGCACTTAGTACATCCATAAGATTTACTAACATCAGAACTTAACAGATAAGAAGCACTATTCTAGTTTTCGACTTAGTAATAAGATACACAAAGTAAACCTAACCAAGCTCAATATTAGAATTTGTTTATGTTAAAAGATTTCCACATAAATAATTACTTCAAACATGGGATCTTTAGTATATTAAAGACTACTAGGTCAACATCTAGCACATTTATCCTCATTGGTTTGAATAGTCACATAGACATTCATATCACTATCAGAGTTTAGAAATTCACATCAGACAACAATCAGCACTTAGGTAAATTTCAATTTAAGCACAGATTAGTAAAGTCTGTAAATACTGATCATAAAGTCTGATGTATCAGAACATAAACTAAGCAGATTTAGAGAAAGAACCTGAAACCTTTCCAAGTTCATTTACCAATCTTGTAAAAGTAGCTTCACATAGTGGTTTTGTGAAGATATATGCCAGTTGTTGATCTGTTGGAAAAAAATGCAATTCCATTGTACCTTCCATCACATGCTTCCTTATGAAGGGGTACTTAATGCTGACGTGCTTTGTCATTGAGTGTTGAACTGGATTATCTGTCATAGCAATAACACTTTGATTATCACAGTAAATAGGGATTTTAGAAAATTCTAACCCATAATCCAGTAGCTGATTCTTCATCCAAAGAATCTGTGCATAACAGCTTTCTGCAGCAATGTACTCTGCCTCTGCAGTTCATGTGGAAATTGACTTTTGTTTCTTGCTAAACCAAGAAACTAATCTGCCTCTAAGAAATTGGCAGCTTTCACTTGTGCTTTTCCTGTCAATTTTGCACCCTGCAAAATCTGCACCTCTGTAATCAGTAATATCTACTGATGTACCAGTATCCTTATACAATTTTGTTGCAGTGGCCATAGGAGTGGATGCACTTGAACAGTCTTGCATTCCAAATTTCTTCAACAAATTTCTGGTGTACTTAGATTGACAAATAAAAGTTCCTTCTTCATTCTGCTTGACTTGAAGGCCCAGAAAATAGCTAAGTTCTCCCATCATACTCATTTGATATCTTGACTGCATTAGCTTGGCAAACCTTTTACAAACTCTGTCATTTGTAGAACGAAAAATGATATCATCAACATATATCTGCACCAAAAGTAAGTCATTTTTATGGCTGAGATATAATAAGGTTTTATCAATAGTCCCTCTGTTAAATCCACTTTCCAGAAGAAACTGAGCTAATGTCTCATACCATGCTCTTGGAGCTTGCTTAAGGCCATAAAGTGCTTTATCAAGTCTGTAGACATGATTAGGAAATTTTGACTTTACAAAACCTGGAGGATGTTCAACATATACTTCTTCTTCTAATTCTCCATTAAGAAAAGCACTTTTTACATCCATTTGAAAGACTGTAAACTTTTTATGAGCATCATAAGCCAAAAATATCCTTATGGCTTCCAATCTAGCAACTGGTGCAAATGTTTCATCATAATCAATTTCCTTATGTTGAGAATATCCTTTTGTAACCAGTCTTGCTTTATTCCTTGTAATTATGCCATCACTATCAGTTTTGTTTCTGAACACCCATTTTGTACCAACAACTGATCTGTTCTTTGGTTTTGGAACTAGGGTCCATACTTTATTTTTTTCAAATTCATTTAACTCTTCCTGCATTTCTTGCACCCAATCAACATCTTGAAGAACTTCTTCCACTTTCTTTGGTTCATCCTGAGAAAGAAAAGAGTGATAGAGACATTCATTTGATGTTGTTGTTCTAGTTCTTATACTTATTTCAGGATCTCCAATAATCAAGTCAGGTGTATGTGCTTTAGTCCACTTCCTTGCAGATGGAAGATTATCTCTAGAACTAGATGCTCCCCCATGATCAATGCTGTCTCCATCAACATTTTCTGATGCTCCCCCTGAAATTATGCTCTCTGAGTTGGATCCTTCAGAATTTTAGTTTGCAGAATTATCAGAACTTGGCCCATCATAACTTGATGAATCAGAACTTGAAGAGCCTGTTCTAGGTTCTGATGCTTCTTGAGATGTGGTTGGATCTTCAACATGCTCCCCCTGCATAGGTGCATTTTCCTTTGGCGTAGTCACCACAGTTTCAATAACATCAGAGTTTAACCCATCAGAGTTTGTAGTATCACGATTTAGACTATCAGAATTTATAGAATCAGAATTTAAAGCTTCATTCTCAAATCTCAGCTGATCATGATCATTGAAATCTTCAAGTCCAGTAATCTTCTTATCATCAAAAGAGACATTGATAGATTTCATGACAACCCTTGTTCTTAAATTGTAGACTCTGAAGGCATTTGTGGAAAGTGGATATCCAACAAAAATTCCTTCATCAGCTTTTAGATCAAATTTGGATAGCTATTCAGGATGAGTCTTAAGAACAAAACACTTGCATCCAAATACTTGAAAGTACTTCAGATTTGGCTTCTTTTTCTTCACCATCTCATATGGTGTCTTTCCTTGCTTGTTGATAAGTGTTGAATTCTGAGTAAAACAAGCAGTCTGCACAGCTTCAGCCCAAAAGTAGGTTGGTAACTTTGCTTCATCAAGCATAGTTTGTGCAGCTTCAATAAGAGTTCTAATCTTTCTTTCAACAACTCCATTTTGTTGTGGAGTTCCAGGAGCAGAAAATTCCTGCTTTATTCCTTGGTTTTTGCAGAACTCTTTAATAATCATATTCTTGAACTCAGTACCATTATCACTTCTAATGATTTTCACTAAGTCTTTGATCAACTTATCCAGTTGTTTGACATGATCAATCAAGATAGATGCATTTTTATTTTTTATGTGCAAAAAATACACCCATGTGTATCTGGTGAACTTATCTACTATGACCATCGCATATTTTTTCTTTGCAATAGACATGACATTCACTGGACCAAATAGATCAACATGTAGTAGGTGATAAGGCTCAAGAATTAAAGATTTACTCTTGCTCTTGAATGAAGATTTTCTTTGTTTTGCCTTTTGACATGAATCACAAAGGCCACCAGGAGCAAATACAGATTTTGGCAGTCCTCTCACAAGATCTTTCTTGACTAGTTCATTTATATTGCTGAAATTTAAATGAGAGAGTTTCTTGTGACAATCCCAGCTTTCTTCAATTGATGCTCTACATAACAGACAGATTGCAGAACCATCAGTACTTGTTGAAAGCTTGGCTTCATAAATGTTACCATGCCTGTATCCCTTTAGAACAACTTTACCTATAGTATTGCTTACAACTTCACAGTGTTCTTCAAAGAAATCCACATGATAACCTCTGTCACAGATTTGACTAACACTCAGCAGATTGTGTTTAAGTCCTGAGACTAGAGCTACTTCTTCAATGATGACATTCCCAAGATTGATATTGCCATATCCCAGAGTTTTTCCCGTGTTGCCATCTCCATAAGAAACTCCTGGGCCAGCTTTCTCCATAAAGTCTGATAGCAGGGCTTTATTTCCAGTAATATGTCCTGAACATCCACTGTCCAGAACTAGGATGTTTTTCCTTTTGCCCTGTAATTACAAAGACCACTAATGATTAGTTTTAAGGACCCAGACTTGCTTGGATCCTTTGGCCTTATTAAGTTTGTTAATATTTGCAGCGGATTTAATATCAGAGTTTATGTTAACATTTTTCTTATCAGAATTTACAGTATCAGACTTTGCATCAGAACTTACACTAGAAGGAATAATGCTAACTTTCTTTAAATAAGGTTTTATTTGATAATAATCATAGTACAAACTACGATATTCCTTACAAGTATAAATGGAATGCCATATACTACCATAATGAAAATAAGGATTTTGTGGCTTAAACCTAAAAGACTGACTCTTAACTCCTGACTTAGAAGGTAAGGAGTTTATACTATTATTCTTCCTGCAAAAAGAAGCCAGATGGTTAGAATTTCCACAGTTATAGCATTTCTTTCTAGGAGCATTAGGAACAGGCATATAATTATTGCTTTTATTCACACCTTCCTTTCCATTCCTATTTTTCCTAGGTGGTTTTACCTTGTTTACATTCTTAATCTCTTTCAGCTTATACTTAAGCTGCTTCTTCGTCATTAAGCATATGTTAACTTCAATTGGCTTATCCTGTTTCAATTTTTCAGAAGTTGACTCTACCTTAATTTCTGTCTCAGTATATTTCATCTTTTCAGAATCAGACTTTACAGATTTATCTACAAACTTAACAGGATTTAACTTTGGCTAAGTAGTCTGTTTAACAATAATTGGCTTAATTTGTTCAGTTCTTGTTTCACTTTTATCATCTCCATAACCTAAGCCCTCTTTCCAGTTTCCACTACTTAGTAAATTCTGAGTTGTTCTGCCAGAGTCAGTCCAAGTTCTGATAATCTCTCTTTCCTTCTCTAACTCAGTTTTTAGAGATTGATTCAATTTTAACACTTCATCTCTAACATAAAAAGCATCATCTTTTCTTTCTGAGTTTGATGGTACATAACTAACTCTTTTTCTAAATAGTCATTCCTTTTCTTAAAAGCCAGATTTTCAGAAGTTAACATATCACAAGTTAAAGTCTGATCTCTATAGCTAATGAATATGGTTTAAAGATAAGATCTCAACTCAGTAATATCATCAGTATGAAAAGCATAAGTTGTTTGAGGTACCTTTAACTCAGCAGCTTCAGAACTGCTATCAGCATTTGCCATCAAGGCATAGTTCTCCTCATGTTTAGAATCTGAAGTGTCTGTCCATCTTTTCTTCTTTGTAACAAGTGTCTTGCCTTTGTCACTTTTTCCTTTCTTGCAATCAGGAGATATGTGGCCTTTCTCACCACAATTATAGCATTTAACATCTGAGTAATCTCCTCTGTCAGACTTTCCTACTTAGCCTTCAGATTTTCTGAATCCCTTCTTATCAGAATTTCCACTTTTCCTGGAAAACTTCTTTCCCCTTCTGAATTTCCTGTAAGCTATCTTTGTGATACCCTTTACCATAAGAGCACACAATTTCATCATCTCTTCATTAGCATCCATCTCAGATAGACTTTCAGTTTCTGAATCCTCATCACTATCAGAATTTGATGACTCAGTATCAGACTTTGTGATGAGAGCTTTTCCCTTGCCTTTCTTTGAGGCAACCACTTTGGGGGATTCTTCCTCAGCTTTAAGAGCAACTGTCCTTGACTTTCTTCCATGCCTCTTGCTTCTTTGATCCATCTCAAGTTCATGAGTTTTGAGCATACCATAAATTTCATCAAGAGTAGTTTCATCAAGTGCATAGTTGTCTCTTATAGTAGTTGCCTTCAAATCCCAACTTTCTGGAAGAGCTAAAAGGAATTTAAGATTAGTATCTTCAAGATCATATTCCTTATCAACCAGTGACAGATCATTCAAGAGTTTGACAAATCTGTCATATAAACCGGTTAATGACTCATTAGGTTTTGAGTCAAAGTGCTCATACTCTTGAGTGAGTATATTCCTCCTGTTCTTCTTAATTGAATCAGTTCCCTGGCATCTTGTTTCCAAGGCATCCCATATCTCCTTTGCAGTCTTGCAGTTAATTACCCTGTTTTACATGACATTATCAATGGCACTATGCAGCAAATGCCTTACCTTTGCATCCTTGGCAATATATGAGATATCTTCAGTTGTATATTCACTTTTCTCCTTTGGTACAGTCTATGCTGGCTGATCTGCAACTACAACAGAGAGTTTGGTTGGCTTATGTGGTCCTTCATTAATTCTGTCAAGGTATTATGGATCTGTAGCTTCCAGAAACATAGTCATCCTCACTTTCCATATGGGATACTCAGAAGGTTTCGGAATTGGAACCCTAATAGTCTCATATCCATTTTGGATTTGAGTCTTTGGAGTTTCTTCAGTTTTGGTGGGCTTGGTTGGAGTTTTCTCTTCTTCAGACATGATTGTTTTGGATCTTTACTGTATATGTGTTAACATATTGGCTCTGATACCACTTGTTAGGTCACACACACTATAGAAGGGGATTGAATACAGTGTATACTATAATCAAATCGAATTAAGAACACAAGTATGAAACACAGAATAATTTTATTAATAAAACAGTATTACAATGGAACCGTTCTCTCTCATTGATGAACAAATATCACGAGAGCTGCTAGGGTTACAATGAATAATATTCTCGATTAAGATAACACTTATAGTGTAAACCCTATGATGTGTTTATATAGACACACAGTTACAAGATAATCTTCTAATCGATATAAAATATAAGTCTGCATCCTAAAATATATCAACTAGTTATCTTTTCCTCTAAGTATTCTATTCTTCACAGAATTCTTCTCTATGCATATCTCTTCTTGTGTTTGCCTTAATCTTCTTACCTTCAATCAGTCGCCTTCTTTATCTAAACGTCTTCTTAAGTCCTGATATTATTTCCTGATAAATATCTTCAGATATCTTAAGTTCTGATAACTTAAGTTCTGATATCTTAAGTTCTGACTCCAGTATAAGTACTGATTTCCAGTTAAGTCCTGATTTGTCCTGTTAGTTAAGATCTGAAAACTAAACACAAATCATTATTAGACATGACATCACAAATATATCTAACAGTTGATGATTGATATAGCTTTGTTAGATGATTTACAGTCGATTCATGGTGTTTAATTGAACAAACGATACCTGGATAGTAAAGTTCGATTATTAGGGCTTATGTTCGATTTTCAAAACATAGCTTCGTGATTTTGGTGAATCTTTGGTTCCTGATATGTCAGGGGTTTTATTATACTATTCTCTAGCTTTGATTTGCACTATAAATCATCAAATTTCATGTACACAATCAAAAGATAGGATTTTGGCCGGAAACTTAAGTCGGTTTGATCGGAGATTGTTATTCAGGGATGATTTTGATCGTTTTTCAGTTGAATGAAGTTGGGGAAGTAATTTGAAATGATTTGGGATAAAAAATGATACCAAACGGTGCTCGTTTGGCCAGGAACAGAGGTCGCTGGAGTCTGGGAAACCAACCGGAATCTGGAAATTTTCCGGTGAGTACATCCCCGACCCGGGATGTTCTTGGTGACCCGGTTGCAACCCGATTTGCAACCCGGTTTTGATCTGTTTTTGTTAGAATTTGATTTCTGACAAATGTTTCTGCAATTTATTTTATTTTTATTTTATTTTAATTAACAAAACCACTTTTATTTATTTTATAAATTGATTAATTAATTATTTAATTAATTGATTTATATTATAAATAATTCTGAAATATTTTCTAAAAATGAGATTTAATTATTTTCTTAATTAATTATTAATTATTAATTATTTATTCAATAATTATTAATTCTCTAAAAATGATTAATTATTTTGATAATTAATCAAATAATTTTCAATAAATCATAATAAATTCATTTTAATTCCAAAAATTATGGAAAAATCATTTTTAGTTCTGTTTTTTCTTAAATAATTATTTAAAAAAATTATTTTAGGGTTTAAAAATTAGTAATAATTATTTATATTAAATAATAAATTGATTTATTCGTGTTTAACTGATATTAATTAGTCCGTTAGTCCGATTCGAGCGAAACGAAAGCCCTTTGACTGAGGAAAATGAATTCTTTTCATTAAAAATAATATTAAAGCCTAATTACTTCTAGAAATTAGTTGACTTTGTTATTTGTTTGATTATCAGTCGAATTGCGTGCCGAAACGAGTTCAAAAAATTCCGAAAAATGGGAAACGAGTCAGATAATGATCAGTTGAGCGATCAGCGAGTCGATTTTGATTCTAAAAATTATTTTAACTATGAAAATGATTCTGTGCTTATGTTCTTATGTGTATTATGTGGTTAATCGAGTCTTACTTGTTAATATATAATATACGAGTCAGTCATAAGCGCGTGGGTAGATAATAGGAACGATGTGGAGTTGGTTCAAGACGCAATTGTAGTACGAAATGACTAAACCAGTCTATTTCTCTAACAGAAGCTAAGCCAGCAAGGAAGGTTGAGTCGGTGATAGACGAAGGTGATATACTTGTAGTGAGTCACGCAGAAGGAAAGTTTTTCCCCTATTCTAATTTCATAATAGTGATATTTCATTAGATTCTTATCACGCTTGCACTCTTTTGATCTTCTTGTTCATATTTCACTTCAATTCTTGATTTCTCCTTTTCATTTGAATTCATTATTCATATTCCAATTTTTACTCACAAATATTGATATATTCTGGTGATTTGAATATATCAAAGCATGTTGATTGTTCCGGTTGCTACTTCATGGACTGGATAGTGATGCTTTTAGGGATTAAGTTTACTTAATCCTAAGGACCGGGACATAACCGGATCCTTGAGATCGGTCATAGTGCCTGGGTACCCGACGGGATCTATATAGTGGGATATAGATCTGCATTGTATCCTGGCTGATCAGCAGGGTATAGATGCAAACTTGTATCCAGTTTAGTTCATTTGTACTCGCCAGTAATGGCCTTCTTTCTATTCTCGTGAGGTTATATCTTTGCATATATACCCAGGTTACTGATTCATTTATACTGTTTTTACACTATTTATATTTTGCGGACTTGTTGAGCAATTTTTGGCTCACCCTTTTTGTTGTTATTCAACTTATTGTTTTCAGTCAAGAAGGAATATGAAACCCATCAGGACTCGAGTGGTAAAGAAGCGGGTCAAGCATCGGGATCCTCTCATACCCAAGGTATTGATCCTAATCCAGGAAGAAAGCTTTGAGTTGCCCGGACATGTGGAGTGTAGAGAGTTAGTGTGTGTGTTTGAATAAAAGATGAAATTAGTTTAAAACTGGATAGACAATAATTTGTAATAAAGAGATTTGTAAGATTTTGAATTTGGTTTATAATAAAGTAGTTAGTGGTTCTTGTTTTTATACTTTAACCTAGAAAGATCCTGATTAGTGTTAAAGGGGTTTAAATTCATTTCTTTATTATTTGTTAATCAGATTGTACAGGGTTGGTGATTATCTAGTAACCCCCAGACTTATACCCCGGGTCTGGAGGGTGTTACAGGTTTGGCATCAGAGCTGTAGGTTTGGTCCCTGAAAACAAGAACATTAGGGTTAAGATAAGATAGGAAGATCGCATAGGATAGGAATAATCAAATAGGAAGAATAGTGTTAGGACTTAGATAAGATTAGGATAGGAAGGTATTAGTTCTAGGAATGATTCAGTGACCTTTCTGATTTTTTGGTTTTTATCAGATGGCGTCGTCAGGTTATTCGGCTTCTTCTGAGAGGACAGTTACCAGGCCAGTCGCACCAGTTGTGCCACCAGTATCTGAGTTCATGTTTCCTCCTCTTCCACCTCTACCACCATTTCCACAGGAGCCAGCACCTCCAGTGCAGGGGATAGTTCATGACCCTATAGAGATGTTTGATCCATTGGAGTTCTTTGAGCCGATGATCCCACTTCCACTTCCAGTAGAGCATCAGTTTATACCGGGGATTGAGCCAGAGCTTCTGTCACACCCCCAACTTATACAGCAAAATAAATATAGCTATTACATCATTTTAATGAAGAATACACAACCAAATCCAAGATCTTACATTTTAGGGTTTGGAACAGCCCAACACTACCAACTATTACATCTGAATACAAATACCGAGTCCTCACACAACTATTATTATTTATTCTACCGGTGCTCGAACATAAGCATCATCATCACAGGTCTTACGGGCAGTCTGCTTGAATCTAACCATAGCTGCTAGCTATAATATCAGGGTAAAGCAAGAAGTGAGCCGCATGCTCAACAAGTGCTAACAAAACAACACAAAACATAAATCGAGATATACTTTTAAGAATGCCAATGGAAAGACATAACTAATGATAACGAGAGATAAAACTATGTGAGATGGCATCATTTTGCTTGTATCAAAACAATTTTAAAAAAAATCATGGCTTAATCAAAATCATTTTATGACGCTACGGATTACAGCCGGTGATCAGCCGCGAAGTAATCCCGAACCTCGCTGGGTTCTAAAACATTAACGGGAATCCCTAGGCAACTTTTAAGCCTAATATAAGTGTGGAAAGGACTCGCGTCTCAGTCCAGATCCACTATTCAAGAAAACATTTATCCCCCTTTGGGACTGAAAACCCATATTTTATTTATTTCAAAAGCTGATGCCGAATTGTAACAAAATCTCTTTTAACAGTACACATTTTTATTAAGGGAATATAGATCAACTCGAACCACGAGAAATATGGTACTAAATCTCAGGGCCATGATTCACAAAACTTTACTCTATTAGGGTAACCAAAAGGTTTTCATATGTCAGAACTTGGACAGGAAAATATGGTCAGACTAATGGATAAAATGAAGGGGTAATGCCAAACTGGGCTTAAAGCAATGGTTTCTCGTCAAGGTACAGGTGTTGGATCATTAAGAAGATAAGCTTCACGAATACTATGGGTGTTAAGGTAATGATCTCTAGCTCATGATGAATGTATATATCAGAATTGTCAAGCTTTAGGATAGGAAAGAGGGTATCAATCAATGAGGAATCAGGTTGGTAAGTTTCTGTCTATCAAAGTTCAAGGTAAGGTTCCATAGGGGTTCAAGTATCAGGATGAGATATCAATACTTAGGAATCATCTTCATGTTAATCAAAAGGATCAATCAAGTAATATAACAACTCTTTATTTTATCATGGCATTTAACTATCATGAAGAGACTTTTGAACTACTTGCAATACATACTTGAGGGTTCATGGCATCTCTATGTAATTCAAAAATAAGCGAGAGATATGCTTGATTTAAACATATCAAAATGACTCAGGATAATTGCATCGATAAATATGAACTGTTTATAGTAAATATGAAGGTCAAGTTGAATCACTTGCCTTGAGATAGGCTGGTCTGGTCTGACTGGTAGGAGCAACTGGAGCTTCACTCGACTTTTATGGCAAGTTTTCCCTCGTCTCGAGATCCTACATAAATAATAATAATCCTCATTATAATATATTCTTACCATCTCAACCTATTTACAACCCGAAATTAAACACGGATGACACTTAGGCCTATATGCACTTAATTTATATACACCTTTATATTTCAATTGTACACACGTAGCCACATAATCACATATCGTATATTAATACCAAATAACACCATAATGCAACACTAGGCTTGGATGATCTCGACTCACAACTTAAGTCACTTGGTCGCTAAACTAGACAAGATCTTCAAATTTTGGCTTCCTAACTCGATGTGCCTATCCTAAATTATCCAAAACCTATTGACCCTCACTTGTGCCTTTTGCTCTACTGACCTTATACTATCTTACAACTATGGTGGTCGACCTAATACTCACTTCTAAGTGTTCTAAAACTATGTGATAAGTGAAAGTGCTCACTGGTGCAAATTTCAGAATGACAACTATGGTTTCTTAAGTACATTAGACACTCTTAAACTACAAGCTTTCCTTCAAAACTTTTACACAAGACTCTCCTGACCTAAGGGCATATCACAAACTTGATGTGGCTCAAGGGCCTGGCTTAGGCCTTCTTGGGCCTAAGCTAAAAGTCCAAGGTTCCTCTGTTTTTCTGGGCAGAAAATGCCCTGACTTGAATTAACTTGCGACACATGGTTCTAACTCATATCGTATGAAATATGGTTGGAAAAACTTCTCTGACACTCCCTCTAACTAAGTCCCAATTGGGCCTAATGAGGGCCTACCTATGACATGGTCAAATCTCCCTAATTCTAAGTTGTAACAAAACTGTCCCCTGTTGGACAGATTTTGTTATTCTACTTGTGCACCTAACCAAATAACATGCAAACCTCCAACCAAGTCCTAAAACCTTTTATATACTCCCAATACTAACTTCTGGTAGCTTGGGCCTCAAAGTGAACCCCAATGACATGGTCAAAACTCACTCTAAACCTCAGGGTGCTATACTGATTTTTCTGCAGAAACTATAACTCTCATTTTCCAAGGTTTTGACTTGACAAACTCAACTAACAACAACTAAATACTTAAACCAAGACTTATACATGGCATTCTACTGAACTAACTCCCTTATTCTCAAAATAACCTTGGTGAGATCATCCTTACCTAAGGTACAATTATGGCAAAACAAAAGAGACTACACTTCACAAATCACAAATCTTCATGCTTTTGAAACAACAAGATATATATTTTTTTTAAAAAGATAACCACGAATTATTACCATGCAACAAGAAGCATAAATCAATATTAACACATTATTCCTAGTGAAATTAAGGCTCACTAACAAAATCTTTCCAAATGATCAAAATCTTACAACATTCTAAGAGAAATCCACATGCATGCATGCCTTCGGGTTTTTCAAACCAAAACAACACATTTTCTACATATGTTCTATCATAAAATTGACATGCAAGCCTAGCATAAGATATACCTAGATGATCACTTAGCATGCAAAGAGTTTTATCAAGACTTCACTAAGATTTTCATGTTATCATCACAAAAACACACAAAGTGGAACATGACAACCAAAACACCATCCATTCGGCTCCTATCAAGTCATGGCCGAATGGATTAGGGTGAAAACAACAATTGCATGAGTGTAGCATACTCATGTCTAGCCATTCTCAACCCTTTGCTACTATAACTTATGGTGAAAGCCTTGAATTCACAAGAATCAAGGATATTCACTTGGAGTTTTAACAAAACACCACCATGCAAGGTCAACACATAAGTTTTTCTACTCTAAACTCTTAAGATATACAAGAACAACATGTAGGGAGTAGGATAACTTGATAATAGGATGATTGTTTGAGTGAGAAATGAAGAAAGAAGGGGATGGGGGCTCGGTTTTTGGGAATTGCCGAGAGGGGAGGGGGAAAAACCGAGAGGAGGGGGAGGAAAGGAGGAGTGTGGAAATGGTGGGGTGAATGTGGAGTAATAATCATGTTAGTTTGGTTTTTATTTGGCCAAAAGTGAGTGGATTTGAGATTTTACAAGAGTAACCTTCCAATATAGTTAGGTAGATTTGCATGCAAGGGTAAAGGGGTAATTTGGTTAGTAGAATGAAAGTGAGTGGGGTTGGAAATGTCTTCCTTGCCCCTTAGTTGAATTGGAAGAGTATTTGCATGCAAGGGTAGCCATGTAATTTGCTAATTATAACAAATAAAATTTATAAAGATTTATTTTATAAAATAAAATTACAAGTTCAAAATTTATAAAATTTATATCATAAAATAACTTGGATTTTTAGAGACTTTATAAAATCATTTTCAAAATTTGTGAACAAAATACCTTTTAAAAGAAAATTTTTCCAAAGCTTAGAATATTCCTTATAAATCAAAAATAAAGAAATTAAATAAACTCTTGCTTTGAAAAATCATATACTACACAAAGCAAATTTATAATGCAGAAATTTTCACTCACACTAGCGTACAATCATTGAATATATTTTCATTTGACTTTAATATTATACCCAATCCACAAATAATATTACATAAAATGCCGGTCGTAACATCCTCTCCCCCTTAAGGGATTCTGTCCCCAGAATCTAAGAGAAAAAATGAGGATGCCGGGAACGCATATCAGACTCTAACTCCCAAGTCGACTCTTCGACCTTAGGGTTCCTCCAAAGTACTTTTACTAACTTTACTGACTTATTTCTAAGACTCTTTACTTGCCAGTCGAGTATTTTAACGGTTGCTCCACAAATGACAGGTCTGCCTGAATTTCTACAGGTTCATATTCTATTACATGGCTAGCGTCAGGATTGTACTTCTTAAGCAACGACACATGGAATACATTATGCACATGCTGATACTGAGGTGGTAAGGCCAACTCATAGGCCACCTTTCCCACTTGACTCAAAATCTCAAAAGGACTTATGTATCTAGGTGCTAACTTCCCTTTCTTGCCAAATCTCATCAACCCTTTTCTAGGTGACACCTTCAGCAACACAGCTTCGCCAATTTGGAATTGAACGTCCTTACGCGCTGGATCCGCATACTTCATCTGTCTATCTTGAGCAGCAAGCAACCTTTTCTGAATTAACTTGACCGAGTCATGCAACTGTTATACCAATTCCGAGCCGAGAATTCTTCCTTCTCCCACTTCATCCCAACTTGTTGGTGATCTACATTTTCGCCCGTACAAAGCTTCGTATGGTGGCATGCCGATACTGGAATGATAGCTGTTGTTGTAAGAGAATTCAATCAACGGCAAATGGTCGTCCCAACTTCCTGCAAAATCGATTACACAACTGCGCAACATGTCTTCAATCATTTGAATTGTCCTTTCACTCTGGCCATCAGTCTGCGGGTGGTACGCCGTGCTCATATTCAACTTTGTGCCAAGACATTCCTGAAATTGCTTCCAGAATCTCGAGTTAAATCGGGGATCTCTGTCTGAAAATATTGATACAGGTACTCAATGCCTTAGTACGATTTCGCGCATATACAGATGAACCAACTTGTCCAGTGATGACTTTTGATTTATTGGAAGGAAATGCGCCGACTTCGTAAGACGATCAATTATAACCCATATTGCGTCATGTCCGGATTTCGTTTGCGGTAGTCCCACTATAAAGTCCATAGCGATATTTTCCCATTTCCATTCTGGAACCTTCAGGGGCTGAATTAATCCGCTTGGTCGTTGATGTTCTGCCTTTACTTTCTGACAAGTATAGCACTTCGCAACCCATTCTGCCACGTCTCGCTTCATATTTGGCCACCAAAAGTTCTTCTTTAAGTCTCGACACATCTTGGTGCTTCCCGGGTGGATTGAAAATTTCGAATTGTGGGCTTCATGGAGGATCTCATTCTTTAATTCAGGTACATGGGGAATCCATATTTTGGATGAAAACCTTAGTATCCCTTGCTCATCCCTTTGAGTATTAATCTCCTCTCCAGATAACTGATTCTTCTCTTTTTCCATTACTTCCTCTTGACACTTCTTTATCTTTTCCACTAGTGTTGGCTGAAAGGTCATTGCACGACAAACTTCCTCGACTTTTCCATAAGCACAAAGTTCCAATTCCAATCTTTCGATTTCTTCAGATAACTCTTTTGATGTTATCATCATATTCAATCTCTCTTTCCTACTCAGAGCATCGGCCACTACGTTCGCCTTTCCAGGATGGTAATTTATCGAACAGTCATAGTCCTTGATCAATTCCAGCCATCTCCTCTGCCTCATATTGAGCTCTTTTTGAGTAAAAATGTACTTTAAACTCTTGTGATCCGTGTAGATTTCACACTTCTCTCCATAGAGGTAATGTCTCCAGATCTTGAGTGCGAACACTATGGCGGCTAGTTCCAAGTCATGCGTCGGGTACTTTAACTCATGCGGCTTCAACTGTCTTGACGCATATGCGATCACTTTACTGTGTTGCATCAACACACAACCCAAACCCTTATGTGAAGCGTCGCTGAATATTACAAAATTCCCTTGATCATCTGGAAGTACCAATATCGGAGCTATTACCAACTTCTGCTTTAACTCTTGAAAGCTATCTTCACATTCTGCACTCCATTCAAACTTTTGATTCTTTTGGGTTAACTTGGTCAATGGCGTGGCGATCTTCGAGAAATCCTTGACGAATCTTCTATAGTATCCGGCCAATCCTAGAAAACTTCGCACTTCCGTAGGATTCTTTGGCCTCTCCCAACTCATAACTGCCTCAATCTTTGCCGGATCCATTTTAACTCCCTCATTTCCAATAACATGCCCCAAAAATTGAACTTTCTTTACCCAAAACTCACATTTGGTAAACTTGGCATACAACTTCTCTTGTCGGAGTATCTCTAATGCTATCCAGAGGTGCTGCTTATGTTCTTCTTCCGACTTAGAATAAATAAGGATGTCATCAATGAATACCACGACAAATTTGTCCAAATACTTCTTAAATACCCGATTCATCAGATCCATAAATGCGGCCGGAGCGTTGGTCAATCCAAACGGCATTAATAGGAATTCATAATGCCCATATCTGGTCCTGAATGTGGTCTTAGGAATATCTTCTTCTTTGATCTTTAATTGATGGTATCCCGATCTCAAATCAATCTTCGAAAAGCATTTTGCTCCCTTCAACTGATCAAAAAGGTCATCTATCCTTGGTAGCGGGTAGCGGTTCTTGATCGTCACCTTATTCAACTCCCGGTAATCTATGCATAGATGCATACTCCCATCTTTCTTCCTTACAAACAGAACAGGTGCTCCCCATGGCGACGTACTTGGTCATATCACTCCTTTATCCAATAATTCTTGCAGCTGGCTCGCCAACTCTTTCATTTCTGCTGGTGCCATCCTATATGGGGCCTTTGAAACTGGTTCCATGCCTGGAGCAAGGTTGATCTCGAACTCAATTTGTCGATCTGGTGGTAAGTCTGGTAGTTCATCGGGAAACACATCAGGGAACTCGTTAACTACAGGAATATCTTCCATTCTGAGGCTGTCTCTCTCTGAATCCACTACATATGCTAGGAACGACTTACAACCTTTTCTAAGTAACTTCTTAGCCTGAACAACTGTAAGAAATAGTTGCTCTTGCCTCTGCCCCTTAAATACTACCTTCTCTCCACTCTTCGTCTTTAAATACACTCTCTTGGTCTTACAATTTATCTGAGCGTTATTCTCTCCTAACCAATCCATTCCTAAAATTATATCAAACTCTCCCAACTTGAAGAGTATCAAGTCCGCTGGAAACTTATACCCCGAAATATCAATCTCACACTTTGGATAAAATTGATTCACAGGAATCTTCTCTTGGTTCGCAATTACCATATTTACTACCTCACTCATAACCATTTTATCACATTGGAGCTTATCAACAAAAGATTCTGATATGAAAGATCTTGTTGCTCCCGAATCAATCAATACTTTAGCTTTGACATTATTGAGTAAAAGTGTACCTGCTATCACCTCAGAATTCTGAACAGCATCCTTCATCTTCAAATCAAATGTCCTTGCTGTTGCTTACGGGGTTGGTGCAGGTGGTGGAGGTAATGCCAATATCTCAGTTGGCACGCTTGCACTGGTACTTGCCACGTTCATCAGAGCTTTGACTGGTCCGGTTGCCTTACACCCCCTAGCCATGTGTCCAGTCTTCCCACACTTGAAGCACGTAACTCCTGGCTTCGGCATCTTGCACTCATTCGTCAAATGTCCCTTCTGATTGCACCTATAACAGGTCATGCTCATCTTATTGCATACTCCGGGGTTCCTTTTCCCACAGTGCTTGCATTCCGGTCTCTGGAACCTGTTTTCTCCAACTTGCCTTTGGCTTGCCTGGTTGTTCCCTTTTGATTCTTGCCTTTTGCCCAAATTTCCCTTCTTTTGAAAACTTCCGCCCTTCTGGAAACCAATCCTCTTTATATTCCGATCTTGCGAACTTCCAGCTTCAGACTTTTCTCCATAAAATGGAACCTTCCTCTTCTTGTTATCCCTCTCTTTCCTTGACTGCATCCCATTATTCTCAATCAGAGCAGCTTTCTGTACTACTCCCGCATAAGTTTCAAGCTCAAACATAGCCACCCTATCTCTGATCCAAGGCTCCAATCCTTACTGAAATTTCTTTGCTTTTTCCTCCTCAGTGCTGGTATACTTTGTCACAAACCTTGACAACTCAGTGAACTTCTTCTCATACTCCAATACAGTCATGTTCCCTTGCTTCAACTCAAGAAATTTTAGCTCCATCTGATTCTGCATGTACTTAGGGTAATACTTGTCCAGAAATAACTTCTTAAATCTCTCCCAAGAAACCTGCTGAGTGACTTCCATAGCCTTTACTGATTCCCACCAATAGATGACTTCTCCCTTCAAGAAGTAAGTAGCATATGGCGTCTTCTGATCGTCTCCTAACTGTACCAACTCAAAAGCCCTTCCCATCTCCTTGATCCATGTGTTAGCTATCACTGGATCAGTGGTATCATGAAATGCAGGTGGATTCACATTCTGAAAAGCCTTGAAGGTGACAATTTGTCTAGGTGGTACTGGTGGTTCAGGTGGTTGGTGTGGCTCACGGTTATCTTTGTTTTCAATTCGTTGTTGAAGAGTTAGTTATTGTTGAGCTATAGCATTGGTTTGCTGTTGCAAGGTTTCCAGTAGTCGAAGAATATTTGGGTCTGTGGTGGAGGTGGTTGTTGGGTTCTTCTTTTTGGGAGGCATGATCCTGAAATAAGAGTTGTATCAAAACATATATGAATGATAAAATGATTCGAGGGTATCGCACGGCATTCTCATTTATATATGGGGTCAAGTTTCCAAATTAAGCAGATATGATGATAAAAACATAAAATAACAGTTGAGAGCAAATGGAACAATAGCACATAATTATTGAAATTTTAAAGGTCACAGTACATAGGATTGGGACATAGTCTGATTCTAGGAATAACAGGCTTATTTAAAGGAAAAACGGAAACAACTGGGGATTCCATAGAGTCTGATAGTACAACAACATAAAAGGTAAATGGAAAGAACTAAGGCTCCACTCCATCTGAACGGGGCTTGGTAGTCTTTTCCTCTCGAAGCGTCTTCACAATGCTCTGGAGCTCATCTGCCACCATCTGAATGACATACTGGCTGGTACGGTCCCGGTGCGCTGGCATCTCCTCAGGCTTAGTGTTGACGTACTGAACCAAGGTCTCAAGTCTCGCAGTCATCTGCTCCTTGGGCTTCCCTTCGTAGTTTCGGCTGTCCGGATACACGTTCTTCAGTCGGTCTATCAGTCGGTCGTACTTGCCCTGAAGCATGTCGAACTTGTGCCTCAACTCAGCATACACTGTGAAAGCAATAGTGTCGTCCGACCCAGAGGATGACGATGAATGCGCCCTTTGCTGACAACCAGTAAGAGGAGTATTAATAATAATTTACTTAACCTACTCTCTCGCATAATATCTATAACCTACACACAAATCCTATAACCTATTTGGGCTGTCCAGGGACTCTAAACCGTAGCTCTGATACCAAAACCTGTCACACCCCCAACTTAAATAGCAAAATAAATATAGCTATTACATCATTTTAATGAAGAATACACAACCAAATCCAAGATCTTACAGTTTAGGGTTTGGAACAGCCCAACACTACCAACTATTACATCTGATTACAAATATCGAGTCCTCGCACAACTATTATTACTTATTCTACCGGTGCTCGAACATAAGCATCAGCATCACAGGTCTTACGGGCAGTCTGCTTGAATCTAACCATAGCTGCTAGCTGTAATATCAGGGTAAAGCAAGAAGTGAGCCGAATGCTCAACAAGTGCTAACAACACAACACAAAACAAAAATCGAGATATACTTTTAAGAATGCCAATGGAAAGACATAACTAATGATAACGAGAGATAAAACTATGTGAGATGGCATCATTTTGCTTGTATCAAAACAATTTTAAAAAATCATGTCTTAATCAAAATCATTTTATGATGCTACGGATTACAGCCGGTGATCAGCCGCGAAGTAATCCCGAACCTCGCTGGGTTCTAAAACATTAACGGGAATCCCTAGGCAACTTTTAAGACTAATATAAGTGTGGAAAGGACTCGCGTCTCAGTCCAGATCCACTATTCAAGAAAACATTTATCCCCCTTTGGGACTGAAAACCCATATTTTATTTATTTCAAAAGCTGATGCCGAATTGTAACAAAATCTCTTTTAACAGTACACATTTTTATTAAGGGAATATAGATCAACTCGAAACACGGGAAATATGGTACTAAATCTCAGGGCCATGATTCACAAAACTTTACTCTATTAGGGTAACCAAAAGGTTTTCACATGTCAGAACTTGGACAGGAAAATATGGTGAGACTAATGGATAATATGAAGGGGTAATGCCAAACTGGGCTTAAAGCAATGGTTTCTCGTCAAGGTACAGGTGTTGGATCATTAAGAAGATAAGCTTCACGAATACTATGGGTGTTAAGGTAATGATCTCTAGATCAGGATGAATGTATATATCAGAATTGCCAAGCTTTAGGATAGGAAAGAGGGTATCAATCAATGAGGAATCAGGTTGGTAAGTTTCCGTCTATCAAAGTTCAAGGTAAGGTTCTATAGGGGTTCAAGTATCAGGATGAGATATCAATACTTAGGAATCATCATCATGTTAATCAAAAGGATCAATCAAGTAATATAACAACTCTTTATTTTATCATGGCATTTAACTATCATGAAGAGACTTTTGAACTACTTGCAATACATACTTGAGGGTTCATGGCATCTCTATGTAATTCAAAGATAAGCGAGAGATACGCTTGATTTAAACATATCAAAATGACTCAGGATAATTGCATCGATAAATATGAACTGTTTATAGTAAATATGAAGGTCAAGTTGAATCACTTGCCTTGAGATAGGCTGGTCTGGTCTGACTGGTAGGAGCAACTGGAGCTTCACTCGACTTTTATGGCAAGTTTTCCCTCATCTCGAGATCCTACATAAATAATAATAATCCTCATTATAATATATTCTTACCATCTCAACCTATTTACATCCCGAAATTAAACACGGATGGCACTTAGGCCTATATGCACTTAATTTATATCCACCTTTATATTTCAATTGTACACATGTAGCCACATAATCACATATCGTATATTAATGCCAAATAACACCATAATGCAACACTAGGCTTGGATGATCTCGACTCACAACTTAAGTCACTTGGTCGCTAAACTAGACAAGATCTTCAAATTTTGACTTCCTAACTCGATGTGCCTTTCCTAAATTATCCAAAACCTGTTGACCCTCACTTGTGCCTTTTGCTCTAATGACCTTACACTATCTTACAACTATGGTGGTCGACCTAATACTCACTTCTAAGTGTTCTAAAACTATGTGATAAGTGAAAGTGCTCACTGGTGCAAATTTCAGAATGACAACTATGGTTTCTTGAGTACATTAGACACTCTTAAACTACAAGCTTTCCTTCAAAACTTTTACACAAGACTCTCCTGACCTAAGGGCATCTCACAAACTTGATGTGGCTCAAGGGCCTGGCTTGGGCCTTCTTGGGCCTAAGCTAAAAGTCCAAGGTTCCCCTGTTTTTCTGGGCAGAAAATTTCCTGACTTGAATTAACTTACGACACATGGTTCTAACTCATATCTTATAAACTATGGTTGGAAAAACTTCTCTGACACTCCCTCTAACTAAGGCCCAATTGGGCCTAATGAGGGCCTACCTATGACATGGTCAAATCTCCCTAATTCTAAGTTGCAACAAAACTGTCCCCTGCTGGACAGATTTTGTTATTCTACTTGTGCACCTAACCAAATGACATGCAAACCTCCAACCAACTCCTAAAACCTTTTATATACTCCCAATACTAAATTCTGGTAGCTTGGGCCTCAAAGTGCACACCAATGACATGGTCAAAACTCACTCTAAACCTCAGGGTGCTATACTGATTTTTTTGCAGAAACTATAACTCTCATTTTCCAAGGTTTTGACTTGACAAACTCAACTAACAACAACTAAATACTTAAACCAAGACTTATACATGGCATTCTACTGAACTAACTCCCTTATTCTCAAAATAACCTTGGTGAGATCATCCTTACCTAAGGTACAATTATGGCAAAACAAAAGAGACTACACTTCACAAATCACAAATCTTCATGCTTTTGAAACAACAAGATATATATTTTTTTATAAAAGATAACAACGAATTATTACCATGCAACAAGAAGCATAAATCAATATTAACACATTATTCCTACTGAAATTAAGGCTCACTAACAAAATCTTTCCAAATGATCAAAATCTTACAACATTCTAAGAGAAATCCACATGCATGCATGCCTTCGGGTTTTTCAAACCAAAACAACACATTTTCTACATATGTTCTATCATAAAATTGACATGCAAGCCTAGCATAAGATATACCTAGATGATCACATAGTATGAAAAGAGTTTTATCAAGACTTCACTAAGATTTTCATGTTATCATCACAAAAACACACAAAGTGGAACATGACAACCAAAACACCATCCATTCGGCTCCTATCAAGTCATGGCCGAATGGATTAGGGTGAAAACAACAATTGCATGAGTGTAGCATAATTATGTCTAGCCATTCTCAACCCTTTGCTACTATAACTCATGGTGAAAGCCTTGAATTCACAAGAATCAAGGATATTCACTTGGAGTTTTAACAAAACACCACCATGCAAGGTCAACACATAAGTTTTTCTACTCTAAACTCTTAAGATATACAAGAACAACATGTAGGGAGTAGGATTACTTGATAATAGGATGATTGTTTGAGTGAGAAATGAAGAAAGAAGGGGATGGGGGCTCGGTTTTTGGGAATTGCCGAGAGGGGAGGGGGAAAAACCGAGAGGAGGGGGAGGAAAGGAGGAATGTGGAAATGGTGGGGTGAATATGGAGTAATAATCATGTTAGTTTGGTTTTTATTTGGCCAAAAGTGAGTGGATTTGAGATTTTACAAGAGTAACCTTCCAATATAGGTAGGTAGATTTGCATGCAAGGGTAAAGGGGTAATTTGGTTAGTAGAATGAAAGTGAGTGGGGTTGGAAATGTCTTCCTTGCCCCTTAGTTGAATTGGAAGAGTATTTGCATGCAAGGGTAGCCATGTAATTTGCTAATTATAACAAATAAAATTTATAAAGATTTATTTTTATAAAATAAAATACAAGTTCAAAAATTATAAAATTTATATCATAAAATAACTTGGATTTTTAGAGACTTTATAAAATCATTTTCAAAATTTGTTTACAAAATACCTTTTAAAAGAAAAATTTTCCAAAGCTTAGAATATTCCTTATAAGTCAAAAATAAAGAAATTAAATAAACTCTTGCTTTGAAAAATCATCTACTACACAAAGCAAATTTATAATGCAGAAATTTTCACTCACACTAGCGTACAATCATTGAATATATTTTCATTTGACTTTAATATTATACCCAATCCACAAATAATATTACATAAAATGCCGGTCGTAACAGCTTCCACCACCACCAGTGTTACCTCCTATACTAGTACATGCCCCAGACCCAGATGTATTTCAGATGATCCCAGTAGAGGGGATGGGTGAGCATGATGTGGACTTACAGTTGGGGTTACCACAGGAGGGTGCAGGGATGCCAAGTTTTCCGTCGTAGGAGTCAGTGGGTCAGGTTGCACAGCCACATGTGGTACCATACCATGAGTACAGGGTTATGAGAGAGGACGTTGAGTACTGGAGAGCTCAGTGTAGAGAGATTATGCATTTATTTGATCAGAGAGACCGAGGACCGTTAGCTGCCTTATAGCCAGATTATATGATGAGGCAGAGGTTACAGTCTGCATTGATGAGTGCTACCTGGGAGTTGGATGATCTGACACATGAGGGGCCACCTTCTTTACGGAGTTTTACAGGATTTTTCGTTTAGCGTAGACATTGGTTCAGATACTTAGAGATGAGCTGAGGCGTATTCCGCCAGGGTTCTGAGATGTTGACTTCAGAGGACAGATGTACATAGATGCAGCCTAGTATGACATAGTGAGTAGTGTGTATGTGTGTAGCAGTAGTTTGACTTGTAGTAGTTAGTCTGACTTGTAGCCGCAACCATGACCAGCAGAGCGAGACTTTTTGTACCAAGCACTTACACCTGAGGCTGGTGTCATATATAAAATGAACTTTTCAAATTTCTTTTATTTAATTTCAGTCTTTTCAGTTTTACAGCATTTACCTTTACTTTATTGTTTTACAGCTTTTCGTATTTTAAATTCTGTCAGAAAAAAAAGAAAAACATTTCATTTAACTATTTATATTTTCTATTTTTATATTAACATAAACTGTTTACATTTCCTGTTTTTATATTAAGCAAAATATTTTTCTTTTTCCGAACTATTATCTAAATTTTGTTAATAACAGGATAAATTGTTTTTCTTACTTCCTGTGAATTGTTTAATAAACTGTTAAAAAAGACATCACTTGTTTTATTATCAACAAATGGAACCTAAGAGAAAGACTAGGACTGAGACTTCCAACATCAATTCTGAAGAACAGACCAATGATACCATGAACCAAATGTTCCATCTGATGGAACAACAGATGGTAATGATGCAACAACAAATGCAGAAACAATAGCAGCAGATTCAACAACAAATGTTACAACAGCCACCTCGTCCTGAGCCCCAGATACCACTAGCTATACCTATTGTTACTTTTAAACAGTTTCAGTCGGTTAAACCTCCATAGTATGATGCGTCAGCAGATCTTATTAAGGCTACCACTTGGTTGAAAGAAATAGAGAAAGCATTTGCACTAGTAAAGATAGGTGAAGACCAGAAGACTGACTTTGCTAGTTATTTGTTAAAAGGAGAAGCGAATTATTGGTGGGAATCTAAGAAGGCTTTAGAAGGTGAAGATGTTATTGCATGGGATAGGTTTAAAGAGCTGTTCTTAGAAAAACATTTTCCTCGCTATGTGAGAAATCAAATGCAGATTAAGTTTTTGGAACTGAAGCAGGGAAGTATGTCCGTGACAGAGTATGAAGCCAAATTTACTGAATTGGCTAGGTTTGTTCCAGAACAAGTTGATACTGAAGAAAAATGAGTCCAAAGGTTTCAAGAAGGATTACGACCGTGGATCCGTGGGCAAGTTGCAATTTTTGAATTAACGACGTATACCGCCGTAGTCCAGAAATCCTTGATTATTGAAGGGAAAGCGAAAGATCTCAAAAGGAAAGAGGAAAGGGAAGTTTCCAAGACCGTTCCAGCAGGAAGTCGGGATTTCAAGCCCGGACAAATTTGAATTTCAAAAGGACATGACAAGGTATCCAGAAAACAGGTAATCATTTCCAAGCCCCCAGCCAGCAGGGAATTATCAGAGTCCCAGTGCCATATTACAGAACTTGTGGACGGAAACATACTGGCGTCTGTATCAAAGCGGTTGTGACGTGTTTTAAATGTAAGCAAAAAGAGCATTATTCTAACGAATGTCCAACGGGAAAAATAACAGAAATCACTTATTTCCATTATGGAAAGAAAGGGCATATCGATGGGAATTGCAAAGGACCAGCAATGGAAGCTAGTATTTCGAAAGGGTTGTCATTACCTCCTCCACCGCCGCCTAATCAACCCAGAGCAAAGGACTTTCAATATGACAATGAAAGAAGCAGTACAGAGTCATAATGTAATTGCATGTACGCTTTTGGTGAACTCCGTAGATTCAAAAGTATTAATTGATTCTGGAGCTACTCGTTCATTTATTTCTGAAGAATTCCTTGATAAGTTACATTGCGAAATTGAATGGTTGTGCAAGATGTTAATTATAAAATTAGCGAATGATGACCAAGTTCCAGTAGATCGAGTTTGTCCTGCGTGCGATATCAAAATAGCCGGACATCATTTCTCCGTAGACTTGATTCCTTTTAAGTTAGGAGAGTTTGAAGTTATTTTGGGAATGAATTGGTTAACTTTTTATAATGCTCAAGTTCAATTGTGCGAACAAGAAAGTAAAACTGCGAACAGCGGAAAATGCAACGGTAATATTCAAAGGCGAAAAATAGTGAAAGAAATTTCTGACAGTAATACAGACCAAACGATTGCTTCGACAGGGATGTGAGAAACACATAGCTTATGTGTTAGATACTGAGAAGGGAAGTCCCAAAATAGAAGACATTCCAGTTGTATATGAATTTTCTAACATCTTTCCAGACGAGCTTCCAGGATTACCGCCAGATCGAGAAATTGAATTTACGATTGATCTAGCGCCAGGTACAAAACCAGTTTCGAAAGCTCCGTATCGAATGACACTAGTTGACATGAAAGAATTGTCAACGCAATTGCATGATCTTCTGGATGGAAGCATCATAAAACCCAGTGTATCTCCGTGGGGCGCACCAGTATTGTTCGTAAAGAAGAAAGATGGCAGCATGCAAATATGCATTGACTATCAGGAATTAAATAAGCTCACTATCAAGAATAAGTATCCTCTACCGAAAATCGATGACTTGTTCGATCAGTTAAAAGGAGCCGCATGGTTTTCGAAGATAGCTTTACGATCGGGCTATCATCAATTAAAAATTAAAGCTGAAGATATTCTCAAGACTGCATTTCGTACCTGATATGGACATTATGAGTTACTTGTAATGGCATTCAGTTTGACCAACGTGCCAGCATTATTCATGGATCTGATGAACAGGGTATTCAAAAGGTACTTGGATAAATTCATGATTGTATTTATCGACGACATCTTGATTTACTCAAAGACGGAAGAAGAGCATGCTGAGCACTTAAGAATAGCTTTGAAAATCCTGAGAAAAGAGCAACTATACGTGAAATTCTCGAAATGTGAATTCTGGTTGAAGGAAGTACAATTTCTAGGGCACATCATCAGTGGAGCAGGCATTCAAGTCGATCCAGCAAAGATTGAAACTTTATTGAGTTGGGAAAAGCCGAAGACATCGACAGAAGTTCGAAGTTTCTTAGGATTGGAAGGATATTATAGAAGATTTGTCAAAGATTTTATGAAAATAGTAACGCCACTAACCAAGTTAACTCGAAAAAGTGAAAAGTTCGTATGGGATGACAAATATGAAGGAAGTTTCCAAGAGCTGAAGAATCGGTTAGTAACCGCACTGGTACTCGTATTGCCAGACGAGCATGGAAATCTTGTCATTTACAGTGATGCTTCATACGGCAGATTAGGATGTGTATTGATGCAACATGGTAACGTCATTGCATATGCTTCGAGACAGCTAAAACCTCATGAACAGAAGTATCCTACGCATGATCTGGAATTAGCAGCGATCGTATTTGCGTTGAAACTTTGGAGACACTATCTATATGGTGAGAAATGCAAAATCTACACGGATCATAAAAGTCTAAAGTACATCTTTACGCAGAAGGAACTGAACATGAGACAACACCAATGGCTGGAATTGATTAAAGATTACGAAGTTATGATCAGTTATCATCCAGGGAAAGTGAATGTTGTGGTAGATGCGCTAAGCCGGAAAGAAAGAATCTATTAACTTCATATGAAGAATTATCCAAGGAATTTGATAAGTTGGAAATCGAAATTTGTGTTCCCAATGAATCTACTGAAGCTATTTAGGCTATGCCTTTTCAACCGGAATTACTAGAAAAGATTCTCCGCTGTCAAGAAGAAGTGACGAGTCAAGATGACGACTTAACGGGAGAAGAAATCACAACTCAGAAGGATAACGAAGAAATCCTATGCTTTACATTAAGAATTTGGATCTCCAACGTGGCAGAACTGAAAGAAGAAATATTGCGAGATGCGCACAGTTCGAAGTATTCCATTCATCCAGGAAGTACAAAAATGTACCGCGATTTGAAGGAAAACTTTTGGTGGTCAAATATGAAAAAGGAGATAGCCGAATGGGTAACTATATGCTACACATGCCAGCGAGTTAAAGCGGAACATCAACGCCCAAGTGGATTACTACAACCATTGGTATTCCAAAATGGAAATGGGACATCTAGTGAATGATTTTGTGGTAGGACATCCAAGAACTAAAGCAAATCATGATGCAATATGGGTAATCATTGACAGACTAACAAAGTCGGCACATTTTCTACCAATTAATGAAAGATTTTGCTTGACAAGCTAGTGCACTTGTATCTCAAGGAAATTGTGATGCAACATGGAGTTCCAATATCTATCGTGTCTGATCGAGATCCCCGATTCAATTCAAGATTTTGGAGACAATTTCAAGAAGGACTTGGAACCAAATTAAACATGAGTACCGCTTATCATCCACAAACCGATGGGCAAAGTGAAAGGACTATCCAAACAATCGAAGACATGCTACAAGTTTGTGCGATTGATTTCGAAGGCAGTTGGGATGAGCATCTACCTTTGGTAGAATTTTCTTACAATAACAGCTATCACGCAAGCATTGGAATGCCACCGTACGAAGCGTTATATGGAAGAAAATGCAGATCACCAATATATTGAGACGAAGTTGGAGAACGCAAGATTTGGGGTCCAGAATTAATCCAACAGACTAAAGAAAAGATAGAACTTATTCGAAAGTGATTGGATGCAACATAAAATAGACAACGCAAATATGCAGATCAAGCAAGGAAAGATATGGACTACCAGGAAGGAGAGCCCGTGTTACTCAAAATATCGACATGGAAAGGATTAACTAGATTTGGCAACAAGGGTAAATTAAAGCCACGATACGTCGGACCATTTAAAATTTTGAGGAAAGTAGGAGAAGTTACGTACGAATTAGCCTTACCGCCTCATATGCAACATATTCACAATGTGTTTCACGTGTCAATGCTTAAGTGATATAATCCTGATTCTAGGCATGTTATAGAGTATGAACTGGTAGATATCCAACCCGATTTGTCTTTTGTAGAACAGCCGATAAGAATTTTAGATCGGCAAGAGAAAGTGTTGAGAAATAAGTCTGTGTCTTTAGTGCGAGTATTGTGGAGAAACCCTATGCTTGAAGAATCAACCTGGGAACCTGAGAGTGAAATGTTAGAGAAATATCCTCATTTGTTTTCATGGTGAGATTCTGAGGACAAAATCCTATTAAGGGGGGAAGGATGGAACGTCTGGGAAATTTACATCTGTATTATATCATATTTATAATAAATTATGTGTGTTAATGTGTCATTTATGTGGAATTAACTGTTAAACCCTAATTGCTATGTGTTATGTGCATTCTGTGTCATCCTGGTATTTTTAAGATATTTTTCAAATCTTTTATTTTTTATTTACAGCATGCGTTTCAAAAGTTTTATGACCCAAATCATGATTTTAAAGCAGGTATTTTAAATAAAAAAAATGGGCCTTATTTTTCATCAAACGACTTTTACCATCACAATATTCTGAACATCTAGGTATTTTATAAATTTTCTCATTTTGCGAAAATTGATTTTTCTGGGCCCATTGGGTGTTAAAAACCCCATAAAAAACATATTTTTCTTTTTATAAAATTTTAAGACTTTCATTTATACCATTTCTTTGTATTTTTGCATTATTCACAATTTTTGGGAAATTTTGGCATATATATTGTATATATAAAATATTTATAAATTAAATTTTAATAATCAAAAATTATAAAATTAGGGGCCTATTAATTTTAAAAAGTGTAGAATTAGGGCCTTAGTTTTATTTAGGAGTATTAATTTCACTACTATAAATAGCCTAATTTTTATTTAATTATAATTAATTAAGTAATTAAATTCTGAAAAATCACAAAATTCTCTGAAACCGGGTTGGGAAGAACAGGGTCAGGTCGAGAATTAAACCGGTGATTTCGAGCAGATTACAGCACCAAATCCAGTGATTCAAGTACTGAAATTGAAGGTCTTGATCTGTTCTTTCCATTTCTAGTATCAATTTCATGTTTTAATTCGTTATTTCTAATTTTCGATTTCTAGGGTTTATGTTCGAATTAGGACTTTTTGATTCTAGGGTTTTTATGATGTTTTGATGATTGATATAGCTTTGTTAGATGATTTACAGTCGATTCATGGTGTTTAATTGAACAAACGATACCTGGATAGTAAAGTTCGATTTTTAGGGTTTATGTTCGATTTTCAAATCATAGCTTCGTGATTTTGGTGAATCTTTGGTTCCCGATATGTTAGGGGTTTGATTATACTGTTCTTTAGCTTTGATTTGCACTATAAATCATCCAGTTTCATGTACAGAATCAAAAGATAGGATTTTGGCCGGAAAGTTAAGTCGGTTTGATTGGAGATTGTTATCCAGGGATGATTTTGATCATTTTTCAGTTGAATGAAGTTGGGGAAGTAATTTGGAATGATTTGGGATCAAAAACGGTACGAAACGGTGCTCGTTTGGCCAAGAACAGAGGTTGTCGGAGTCCGGGAAACCCACCGGAATCTGGAAATTTTCCGGTGAGTTCATCGCCGACCCGGGATGTTCTTGGTGACCCGGTTGCAACCCGATTTGCAACCCGGATTTGATCTGTTTTTGTCAGAATTTGATTTCTGACAAATGTTTCTGCAATTTATTTTATTTTTATTTTATTTTAATTATAAATCAGTTTTATTTATTTTATAAATTGATTAAATAATTATTTATTTAATTGATTTATATTATAAATAATTCTGAAATATTTTCTAAAAATTAGATTTAATTATTTTCCTAATTAATTATTAATTATTAATTATTTATTCAATAATTTTTAATTCTTTAAAAAGGATTAATTATTTTGATAATTAATCAAATAATTTTCAATAAATCATAATAAATTCATTTTAATTCCAAAAATTATAGAAAAATCATTTTTGATTATGATTTTTCTTAAATAATTATTTAAAAATTATTTTAGGGTTTAAAAATTAATAATAATTATTTATATTGAATAATAAATTGATTTATTCGTTTTTAACTGATATTAATTAGACCGTTAGTCCGATTCGAGCGAAATGAAAGCTCTTTGACTCAAGAAAATGAATTCTTTTCATTAAAAATAATATTAAAGCCTAATTTCTTCTAGAAATTAGTTTAATTTGTTATTTGTTTGATTATCAGTCGAATTGCGTGTCGAAACGAGTCCGAAAAATTCCAAAAAATAGGAAACGAGTCAGATAATGATCAGTCAGTGAGTCGATTTTGATTCTAAAAATAATTTTCACTATGAAAATGATTTTGTGCTTAAGTGCATATGTGTATTATGTGGTTAATCAAATCTTACTTGTTAATATATAATATACGAGTCAGTCATAAGCGCATGGGTAGACAATATGAACGATGTGGAGTCGATTCAAGACACAATTGTAGTACGAATGACTAAACCAGTCTATTTCTCTAACAGAAGCTAAGCCTGCAAGGCAGGTTGAGTCGGTGATAGACGAAGGTGATATACTTGCAGTGAGTCACGCATAAGGCAAGTTTTTCCCCTATTCTAATTTTAGAATATTAATATTTCATCAGATTCTTATCAAGCTTGCACTCTTTTGATTCTCTTGTTCATATTTCATTTTGATTCTTGATTTCTCCTTTTCATTTGAATTCATTGTTCATATTCCAATTGTTACTCATAAATATTGATATATTCTGGTTATTATATTATATCAAAGCATGCCGATTGTTCCGGTTGCTACTCCATGGACTCGATAGTGATACTTTTGGGGATTAAGTTTACTTAATCCTAGACATAACCGGATCCTTGAGATGGGTCATAGTGCCTTGGTGCCCGACGAGATCTATATAGTGGGATATAGATCTACACTGTATCCTGGCTGATCAGAAGGGTATAGATGCGAACTTGTGTCCAGTTTAGTTCATTTGTACTCGCCAGCAATGGCCTTCTTTCTTTCCTCGCGAGGCTATATCTTTGCAGATATACCCAGGTTACCGATTCATTTATACTTCTTTAACACTATTTATATTTTGCGGACTTGTTGAGCAATTTTTGGCTCACCCATTTTGTTGTTATTCACCTTATTGTTTTCAGTCAAGAAGGAATATGAAACCCATCAGGACTCGAGTGGTAAAAAAGCGGGTCAAGCCTCGGGATCCTCTCATACCCAAAGTGTTGATCCCAATCCAGGAAGAAAGCTTTGAGTTGCCCGAACAGGTGGAGTGTAGATAGTTAGTGTGTGTGTTTGAATAAATGATGAAATTAGTTTAAAGCTGGATAGACAATAATTTGTAATAAAGAGAGTTTTTAAGATTTTGAATTTGGTTTGTAATAAAGTAGTTAGTAGTTTTTGTTTTCATACTTCAACCTAAAAAGATCATGGTTAGTTTTAAAGGGGTTTATATTAATTTCTTTATTATTTATTAATCAGATTGTACAGGTTTGGTAATTAGCTAGTAACCCTCAGACTTATACCCCGGGTCTGGAGGGTGTTACACCAATTCTCCTCGACAACTTCACAGTAGATAACTGGAGATTCAAGCATCGCATAGCTTAGTTTGTAACTTCGAATGAAGTCCATCATCTTGTGGTAGTCCTCAGAAGCAACAATGTCCTTGTCCACTAGTGCCACGAAATTATTCTACTCATAAACAAATCCAGATTGAGACATAATTTTAACTACAGGTGCCATTATTTTGATTGAGAGCAATTACAGAGAAATGGGTTTTTATTTTGGAGACGAAGAGAGTAAAATCGCTTTGAGAAAGAATACAATAAACAAGTAAAAATTAAAAAATACAATAAAGTACTCAAAACAAGTTCAAAAAATAGCCGTTTAAAAATGAAATAAACCATAGAAATGCTAAAGATTATCCATCGACATATGCTTACATACTGTAAGTAAATTCGACGGATAGGGTAAAGAATTAACGGCCATGATTTAAGCAATTCAACGGATATAGATCAAACAATTATCCTTCGAGATATAAAGTACCCAGAATTTTTTTAATTTTCAACAGATAATGAAATTCAACAGATATTCACTTTCAACGGATAATGAACATCCGTCGAGATGTAAATTTTTACAGCCAAAATTTCATCTTTTTGAGAAAAATCAAATTCATTTCTGGCTGCATTACAAGTTGCTTAGACATCAAAATAATTTAGGAATAGTTAAGCATACCTAACTCACTTACCAACCTAGTGAAAGTTGACTCATCAAGTGGCTTGGTAAAGATGTCTGCAAGTTACTCCTCACTTGGAACAAAATGAAGTTCCACAATACCATTCATGACGTGTTCTCGAATAAAATGGTACTTGATGTCAATGTGCTTTGTCCTTGAATGCTGCACAGGATTTTCGATAATGGCAATGGAACTTGTGTTGTCACAAAAAAATAGAATCTTGTCCACATGTAGACCATAATCCAATAGCTGATTTTTCATCCATAGAATCTCTGCACAAACAACGACTAACAACAATGTATTCAGCCTCAGATGTAGAAGTAGAAACTGAATTTTATTTCTTACTAAACCAGGACACTAGCTTGTTTCCTAGAAATTGAAAAGTTCATATTGTACTTTTTTATCTATTTTACAACCTGCATAATCTGCATCTAAATAACCAATTAGATCAAAACTAGAATCTCTAGGATACCAAATGCCAAGTTTTGGTGTTCCTTTGAGATATCTAAAAATTCTCTTAATAGCTACTAGATGGGATTCTCTAGGATCAGCTTGAAATCTAGCACAAAGATAAGTAGCTAACATTATATTAGTCCTATTGGCCGTTAAATATAAAAGTTAGCCAACCATGCCTCTATAGCTTTAAATATCCACAAACTTTTCATTTGTGTTTATTTCAAGTTTAGTGGCAGTGGCCATGGGAGTTTTTGCAGATGTGCAATCCATTAAGTCAAACTATTTTAAAAGATCATGAATGTACTTGGTTTGACTAATGAATATTCCATCACGAACTTGCTTAACTTGAAAACCAAAAAGGTAAGTTAGTTCTCCCATTATGCTCATTTCATATTTACTTTGCATTAGTTTGGCAAACTTTTTTAAAGTTTTTCATCTGTAGAGCCAAATATAATAGTATCTACATAAATTTGAACAAGTATAATAGAGCCATTAACATATCTAAAGAAAAGAATTTTGTCAACAGTACCTCTTGTGAAATGATTTTCTAAAAGAAACTTTGACAGAGTGTCATCCCAGGCTCTAGGTGCTCGCTTCAATCCATGAAGTGCCTGTAAAAGATAGTAGACATAGTCTAGAAAGTTGGGGTCTTCAAAACCAGGAGTCTGACTGACATAGGCTTCCTTCTCAAAATCTCCATTCAGAAATGCATCTTAACATCAATTTGATAGACCTTGAAATTGGCATGGGATGCATATGCTAGAAAAATTCTGATGGCTTTAAGTCTTGCAAAAGGAGCAAAAGTCTCATCAAAATCTATTCCTTCTTGTTGACAGTAGCTCTTGGCAACCATCTAGCTTTGTTCTTGACTACTATGCCATTTTCATCCATCTTGTTTCTGAATACCCATTTGGTGTCAATAGAATTCTTGCATTTAGGTTTGGGTACCAGTTTTCATACTTTTATCCTTTCAACTTGGTTTATCTCTTTCTGCATATCTATAACCCAATCAGGATCCAACAAAGCTTCTTCTACCTTATTTGGCTCCTCTGGTAATAGGAAGCTGCTATATAGACATTCTTCTTGTTAGATATATTTCAGATGTCATGTCTAATGTGTTTCATGTTTAGTTTTTCAGATCTTAACAAACAGGAAATATGAGTACTTAATGAAATCAGTACTTACTGAAAGTCAGAACTTAAGAATATCAGTACTTAAATTATCAGGAGATAATTATCAGAAGATGGATATCAGAACTTAAGTGCGGGAGGATGAACAGTTAAGGAAAGGCTGATTGAAAGGAAAGAAGATCAAGACTAAATAAAGAAGAAATATGCATGGAAAAGATTTCTATGGAAGATAGAAGACTTGGAAAAGAAGATATCTAATTGATATATTTTAGGATACAGAATCATATTTAATATCAATTAGAGGTTATCTTGTAACTGTGTAGTATATAAACACAGACATAGGGTTTACACTAGATGTGGTATCATAATCGAAGTTATTATTTATTGTAACCCTAGTAGCTCTCGTGATAATTTGTTCATCACTGAGAGAGGACAGTTCCATATTGTAACAAAGTTTATTGTGTTGAATAAAATCTATTTCCTGTTACTTGTGTTCTTATATTCGATTTGATTGTGATAAAAACTGTATTCAACCCCCTTCTATAGTGTGTGTGACCTAACAAGTGGTATCAAAGCAGATCTGTTAACACACAAACAGTTTAAGATCTAAAAACAATCATATCTGAAGAAGAACAAACTCCAACCAAGCCACCAAAACTGAAGAACCTCCAAGACTCAAATCAATTGTCGATATGAGACTATTAGATTTCCCATACTGAAACCATCTGAATATCCCATATGGAAGGAGATAATGTTTATGTTTCTGAAAGCTACTGATCCAGAATACCTTGACAGAATCAATCAAGGACCACACAAGCCAACCAAACTCTCTGTTGTAGTTGCAGGTGAACCAGCAAAGTTTGTACCAAAGGAGAAGAGTGATTACACTGCTGAAGATATCTCATCAATTGCTAAGGATGCTAAGGTACGACACTTGCTGCATAGTGCCATTGATAATGTAATGTCAAATAGGGTAATCAACTACAAGACTGCAAAGGAGATATGTGATGCCTTAAAGACAAGATTCCAGGGAACTGATTTAATTAAGAAAAATAGGAGGATTATACTCACTCAAGAGTATGAACACTTTCACTCAAAGCCCAATGAGTCATTAATTGGTTTATATGACAGATTTGTCAAACTCTTGAATGATTTGTCACTAGTTGACAAGGAATATGATCTTGAAGATTCAAATCTTAAATTCCTGTTAGCTCTTCCTAAATGTTGGGATTTGAAGGCCACCAATATAAGAGACAACTATGCTCTTGAAGAAACAACTCTTGATGAAATTTTTTGGGATGCTCAAGACTCATGAACTTGAGATGGAACAAAGAAGCAAGAGGAATGGAAGAAAGTCAAGGACAGTTGCTCTTAAGGCTGAGGAGGAATCCCCCAAAGCAGCTGCCTCAAGGAAAGGCAAGGGAAAAGCTCTCATCACAAAGTCTGATACTGAATCATCAAGTTCTGATACTGATGATGACTCAGAAACTGAAAGCTTACCTGAGATGGATCCTGATGAAGAGATGATGAAGTTGTGTGCTCTTATGGTGAAAGGAATCACAAGGATTGCATACAGGAAATTCAGAAAGGGAAAGAAGTTTTCCAGGAAAGGTGCAAGTTCTGATAAGAAGAGTTTCAGAAAATCTGAAGGCAAAGGAGGAAATTCTGACAGAGGAGATTACACAAATGTTAAATGCTACGACTGTGGTGAAAAAGGCCACATATCTCCTGATCGCAAGAAAATGAGGAGTGACAAAGGCAAGGCTCTTGTCACAAAGAAGAAAAGCTGGACAGACACTTCAGATTCTGAAAGTGAGGTGAACTATGCCTTAATGGCAAATGCTGATAGCAGTTCTGATGCTGTTGAGTTAAAGGTACCTCAAACTACTTATGCCTTTCATACTGATGATATTAATGAGTTGAGAAGATATCTTAAAACCATGTTCATTAGTTATAGAGGTCAAATTTTAACTTGTGAAAGATTAACTTCTGAAAATCTTGCTTATAAAAAGAGGAATGATTATTTAGAAAAAGAGTTAGTCATGTTCCATCAAACTCAGAAAGATAGAGATGATGCTTTCTATGTTAGGGATGAAGTACTTAAAATGAATGAATCTCTAAAAACTGAGTTAGAAAAGGAAAGAGAGATTATCAGGACTTGGACTAACTCTGGGAGAACAACTCAGAATTTGTTAAGTAGTGGAAACTGGAAAGAGGGCTTAGGTTATGGAGATGATAAAAATAATAAGGGAACTGTAGAGATTGAGCCTATAGTTGTTAAACAAAAGCCAAAGATAAATCCTGTTAAGTTTGTAGTTGTAAAGTCTGATATTGATAAATCAGAAGTTAAAGAGAAATTAACTTCTGACAAACCAAAACAGGGTAAGCCAACTGAAGTAAACATAGGCTTAATGACAAAGAAGCAGCTTAAGCATAAACTGAAAGATGTTAAGAATATAAACAAGGTAAAGCCACCTAGGAAAAATAGGAATGGAAAGGAAGGTATAAATAAAAGTAATGATTATAAGCCGGTTCCTAATGCTCCTAGAAAGAAATGTTATAACTGTGGAAATTCTAACCATCTGGCTTCTTGTTGCAGAATAAAATAAGAACACAAACTCCTTACCTTCAAAGTCAGGAGTTAAGAGTCAGTCTGTTAGATATAGGCCACAAAACCCTTGTTTTCATTGTGGTAGTTTATGGCATTCCATTTATACTTGTAAGGTATATCATAGTTTGTACTATGATTATTATCAAATAAAACCTTCTTTAAAGAAAGTTAGCATTATTCCTTCTAGTGTAAGTTCTGATGCGAAGTATGATACTGTAAATGCTGATAAGAAAACTGTTAACATAAATTCTGATACTAAATCCGCTGCAAATGTTAACAAACTTAATAAGGCCAAATGATCCAAACAAGTCTGGGTCTTTAAAACTAATCATTAGTGGGCTTTGTGATTGCAGGGCAATAGGAAAAATATCCTAGTTTTGGACAGTGGATGTTCACGACATATGACTGGAAATAAAGCCCTGTTATCAGACTTTATGGAGAAAGCTGGCCCAAGTGTTTCTTATGGAGATGGCAACATGGGAAAAACTTTGGGATATGGCAATATCAATCTGGGGAATGTCATCATTAAAAAAGTAGCTCTAGTCTCAGGACTTAAACACAATTTGCTGAGTATAAGTCAAATCTGTGACAGAGGTTATCATGTGGATTTCTTTGAAGAACACTGTGAAGTTGTAAGCAAATCTACACACAAAGTTGTTCTGAAAGGATACAGGCATGGTAACATTTATGAAGCCAAGCTTTCAACAAGTACTGATAGTTCTGCAGTCTGTCTGTTAAGTAGAGCATCAATTGAAGAAAGCTGGAATTGGCACAAGAAACTCTCTCATTTAAGTTTCAACAATTTAAATGAACTAGTCAAGAAAGATCTTGTGAGAGGTTTGCCAAAATCAGTTTTTGCTCCTGATGGCCTTTGTGATTCCAGTCAAAAGGCAAAACAAAGAAAATCTTCATTCAAGAGTAAGACTGAATCTTTAATTCTTGAGCCTTATCACCTACTACATGTTGATCTATTTGGTCCAGTGAATATCATGTCTATTTGCAAAGAAAAAATATGCTATGTTCATAGTGGATGAGTTCACCAGATACACATGGGTGTATTTCTTGCACACAAAAAGTGAAACTGCATCTATTTTGATTGATCATGTCAAGCAACAAGATAAATTGGTCAAAGATTCTGTGAAGATCATAAGAAGTGATAATGGCACTGAGTTCAAGAATTTGATCATGGAAGAGTTCTGCAAAGACCATGGAATAAAGCAGGAATTTTCTGCTCCTGGAACTCCACAACAAAATGGAGTTGTTGAAAGAAAGAATATAACTCTTATTGAAGTTGTATGAACTATGCTTGATGAAGCAAAGTTTCCAACCTACTTTTGGGCTGAAGCTGTGCAGACTGCTTGTTTTACTCAGAATGCAACACTCATTAACAAGCATGGAAAAACACCATATGAGATGGTGAAGAAAAAGATGCCAAATCTGAAGTATTTTCATGTATTTGGATGCAAGTGTTTTGTTCTTAAGACTCATCCTGAACAGCTATCCAAATTTGATCTAAAAGCTGATGAAGGAATTTTTGTTGGATATCCAGTTTCAACAAAAGCCTCCAGAGTCTACAATATAAGAACAAGGGTTGTCATGGAATCTATCAATGTCTCTTTTGATGATAAGAAGATTACAGGACTTGAAGATTTCAATGATCATGATCAGCTGAGATTTGAGAATGAAGTTTTAAATTATGATACTGTAAATCCTGACAGTCTAAATCCTGATACTGCAAACTCTGATGGATTAAACTCTGATGTTATTGAAACTGTGGTGACTACGCGAAAGGAAAATGCACCTGTGCAGGGGGGGCATACTGCAGATACAACCACATCTCAAGGAGCATCATAACCTACAACAGGCTCTTCAAGTTCTGATTCATCAAGTTCTGATGGGCCAAGTGATAAGTGGATTTTATATCCACTTGGAATGCTTTATTACAAGCTTAAATTGGTGTTTTGGACTCAAGTTGTTAGTATTTTGATATGTTTTTGTGTTATTGCATTTCAGGTATTAGTTATACGAAGAAAAGAGCTTTTAAAGGAAATATAATAAAAAGAGATCAGAATTGGAAGCCAAGGCCATTGTCAAGTTGTAGAGAATCTCGTTAGCTTTTGGCTTCGCATGGACAGTTGAATAACCTAATTCTGACAAGTAGAACTCAAGTTATGGCCAAAACAAGATTGATCAGAATTTTTTCCAGAAGCTGTTTGAGCGCTCGCTCAGGAGAGCTGAGCGGCCGCCCAGAGAGCTGAGCGCCCGCTCAGGAGAGCTGAGCGCCCGCTCAGGGCACGGCTGATGGCTGATTTCGCTGAAAAAGCCTTTTTTGGGTGGAATTTGACGATTTTAAGGGTCCAGGTCTACTAGGGGCGTATATATACTTAAAAAAGGGTTTTCATCATCCGGGAAGATTGGGATACCAAGGAGAAGACCTAGAAGCACAGAATTAGCTGTAACTTTGGATGCTCATTTTCGTTCTTGTTGAACCTAGATCTCGTTTATTCATACTTTAATTATTATTCAGTTTATTAAGACCTTGTTTTATACCATGCTTTCATTAGAAGCCATGGTGATGATGAGTTTAATTATGGGCTAATCGTTATCGTGAGATTCTAGCGGATTTACTTATGGATTTCAATAATTAATTTATTTTGATATCTTGGTTTGTGGTGATTGATTGATATCCTAGTATTGGTTGTGCTTATTCGTCTTATATGCGTAGCTAACATATAAGATAGCGTGTTAATCTCTATTGAAGCGACAGTGAATATAGAGGTTTAGAACTTCCCATGCTAGCACAGGTTCATGTATGTGTATGCATGATCCGTAGGTAACTCTAACCGTTTTACTTGCCCTATGTAATAATTATGGATAACTTGTGCTTAAACCGTTATGTTGTCAAATTCCATAGACATATAGGGTCTCAATATAATTGGTGCCTATTTAGCTTCTATCTCTTTCTTGGATGTCTGGTAGAATGGTACTCGTGCAACGAAAGTTGGCGTTTATCAGTTTCGTGTTATCTGATTACTGTCATCACAATCACATGCTAAGGTTAAGAACAATAAGGCTATTGAATGAAGTAGTAATGAAGTTAGGATCCCATGTTTGTCATATATAGTAATTCAACCTCAATTTTCTTAGTTAATGTTATTTAGTATAATCTCTTAGTTTAATCAAAACCCAATTTGTTATTTGTCTTAGCATTGAGCGATAACCATACATTGTTGCATAGGTGCATAAATTGAACTTAACATAAACCAGTCTCTGTGGGAATGAATCTGATTTATATCTTATACTACTTTCAAACGCGTATACTTGTGTGAATATTAACGCGTGTTTTCGCCCTAACAAGTTTTTGGCGCCGCTGCTGGGGACTCAGTGTTAATTTTTAGTTTATGTGCTTAACATCAGTGGTTGTTAAAGTTCACTTACTCGGATTCTTTTACTTTCATGGTTTATTTGTTTGTGTTTCATGTACTCATTAAAATGGGAGATCCAGCAGCACGAACGAAAGCCTTGATGGATTTTTCTCAACCCATGATCAATGACATTCAATCTAGCATTATCCTTCCTGCTATCACAGATAATACCTTTGAGATCAAGCCTGGCATAATTCAATGGGTACATACTTCAGTCCAGTTTGGGGGTTCTCCAACGGAAGTTCCCAATACACACATTAGGGATTTCATAGAGATCTGCGACACCTTTAGGTTCAATGGTGTTTCTGAAGATGCTATGAAGCTGAGACTGTTCCCATTCTCTCTGAGGGACAAGGCTAAGAGCTGGTTACACTCTCTACCAGCTGGTTCGATTACTACTTGGGAAGATCTTGCTCAGAAGTTTCTTACTAAATTCTACCCTATGGCGAAGACAGCTGCAATCAGGAATGCTCTTACTCAATTTGCGTAGCAATCAGGAGAATCTTTATATGAAGCTTGGGAGCACTATAAGGAGATGCTTAGGAAGTGTCCACATCATGGAATGCCTGATTGGATGATCATCAATTGTTTTTACAATGGGTTGGGAGCACAGTCCAGACCCATGCTCGATGCAGCAACAGGTGGAGCATTATGGGCAAAAAGCTATGAGGAAGCTTATGATCTAATTGAACTGATGGCTGCTAATGAATATCAGTATCCAACCCAGAAATTGCCACAGAGCAAGGTAGCAGGAGTTCTTGAGGTAGATACAGCTACGGCTATCACTGCTCAACTAAAGGCGTTGTCTATGAAAATCGATTCTCTAGCTAACTATGGTGTTAAGCAGATAATTAGTGTTTGTGAGCTGTGTGCAGGTCCGCATATGACAGAGCAATGCGCTATATCTAGTGAATCAGCTCTGTTTGTGAGCAACTTTCAGAGATCGCAGCAACCAGTTCCAGACACTTATCATCCTGACAACTGGAATCATCCTAACTTCAACTGGAGTAATAATCAGAATGTGATGCAATAGCCGTTCCAGCAGTTTGGAAATAAGCTATTCAACCCTCCTGGTTTTCAGCAACAAATTGCACCAAAACAACAACTCCAAATTCAACAACAAAATCATGATGCAGGTCTATCTTCGAATGAAAAATCTGAATTGGAGGAGTTGAGGCTTATGTGCAAAAACCAGGCTCTTATATGCCAAAGCCAGGCTATTTCTATCAAGACTCTGGAGAACCAAATAGGGCAAATTGCTAATGCCTTATTAAATCGGCCACCAGAAATGCTTCCTAGTGATACAGAAACAAATCCAGGTAAGAGGGAAGTTGAAGAACAGGTGAACGCCATCACCTTAAGGTCTGGAAATGTCGCAAGCCCCCATGTTCAGCCAGACGAAGAGCCTGAAAAATCTCAAGTTTCAGAAAATACAGTTGTGGCTGAAGAAGGTGTGCAGAAGGAAGCAGAGGTGGAACCAAGGAAGACTACTGTGGAACATACTCCTTCTGAGCGTAATACAGGGGAGAAACAGATCTATCCTCCACCTCCTTTTCCTAAGAGGTCGTAGAAGAAAAAGTCGGATAAGCAGTTTGAGAAGTTTTTGGAAGTGTTCAAGAAACTTCATATCAACATACCCTTCGCTGAAGCTCTTGAACAGATGCCTAGCTATGCGAGGTTTAGGAAAGGTATTCTCTCTCGGAAAGTGAAGTTCGATGACTTAGAGACCGTTGCTCTAACGGAGGAATGCAGTGTTGTGCTGCAATAGAAATTGCCTCCGAAGCTTAAAGATCCTGGAAGCTTCACTATTCCTTGCACCATCGGAAACTTGTCATTCGATAAGTGTTTATGTGATTTAGGAGCTAGCATCAATTTGATGCCCTTATCTATCTTCAAGAAGCTTGGTCTGCCTAATCGGAAACCAACATACATGTCATTGCAACTAGCTGATCGTTCCATCGCTTATCCACGAGGTATAGTGGAGGATGTCTTGGTCAAGGTGGATAAACTTTTCTTCCCTGCTGACTTTGTAATTCTTGATTTCGAGGAAGATAAGAAGATTCCCATCATCTTGGGAAGACCATTCTTGGCTACAGGCCGAACTACGATCGATGTGCAAAAAGGAGAGCTTTCGATGAAGGTTCACGATCAAAAGGTCACTTTTAATATGTTCAAGGAAATAAAGTTACCCACAGCTAAAGATGAGTGCTTTAAAGTAGAGCAAATTCAGGTTTTGAATGCACCTCCGTGGAAGAGGAAGTTGGATTTTCCATTCGATTCTCTTGGGTTAGCAGAGCTGAAAATTTCTCAGGACCGTCTCGAGCCGTCTATTGAAGATGCTCCCACACTTGAGCTCAACCGAAAGCCAGATCACTTGAGTTATTCATTCTTAGGTGCACCCCTGACAAGGGGTTGGGATATATCTTTGATGATGTACAGGGTAGCTGAACGGATCCTCCAGTGCCTACAGAGGGTTCTTCTTATGTGTAGCAGGTAGTTGATAGGACTGGTGTTGGTGATGAGCAGTACAGGCGAGTAATTAGGCGTATGGAGGCCATGCACGACATTCACCGTCATTTTGCTGCAGATTTGACACATGCTTTCGGTACTGTTGTTCGAGATACTGGTGGCGAGGTTGATTGGCCACCTGATCCTCCACCCGACGAGGGTGATTCTTCCAACTACTAGGTATGCCTGAAATCCTTATTATTGCCTTCAATGAGGACATTGAAAATTTTAAGTTTGGGGGTGATAATGTAAGGATTAGTAGTGTGTGTCCATATAGATTCATATAGATTCATATTGCATGTTTAGTTGTAGTTCAATAATATTTTTGCATGATTGTTCATTTAGGACATATTTGTTTGTTTTTATGTGATTTCATATAGTTGCATTTGCATGCATATTTAGCATGATGCCTTAAGATGAACTATGATATTTGATAAGTTGATGTTGATTTGAGTGTGGTGATGACGAATAGAGGGATGTTTAAGTCCTAATGAATTGATTTGCATGCCAGAAACAAATATTTTCACAAAGTCTTATAGGGTTGCTTTTGATCTAGATCATGATCATACTTGTTTAATGTTAAGATTTAATCACTTGGTTATATTTAGAATTTGTGATATTCTCGTAATGACATAAAAACACTGATTTTTTTAATTTGGAGAAAAACTTGGATTTCATTGCTATTTGTTGTAAGGCTAGGCGTCAATTGGCTAGTAGCCAGCTCATATTTTTATGAGTAGTCTGGGGTTGAATGAGATGGAGCGAAACACAATCATTCAGAAATTGTTGAAAAAAAGAAAAAAAGAAAAAAGAGAAAAAAAAAGAAAGAAAAAAAGTATGTGTTTATGCATAATTGATCAAGAGTGAGCTCTTTAATACTCGAGTTATTAAGTTCTAGGGGACTTTGTGCCTAGTGACCTAAGGCTTTTATAGTCTGGGATCCGCTAACCTAACGCTCGCTACATCGGTATTACTACATAAGTCTTTTGGGACCTCATTCATTGCACGGTCAAATAAGCATCTTTGCTATGTGTTCAATAATAGTGTGAATCTTTGTATAACTCTAGTAGAAAGGAGGTGTTGTGAGTCATAATGCGTTTATTGTCTATTCTGTTTATAAACTTTTGATTGTTTCGATGATAGATAAGTTATGGTTATTGATCTAGTATCAAGACATGTCTGTGAAGCATCCACACACGCACGTTTCTGGTTTGTGAGTTCGTTTGTGGGATTTATTCGAGCTCTGTTTAAAGTCATTGCATTCTTAGATGCATTGGCTTATTCATTTGGTTATGGTTATTCTGAGGGGATCGATTGCATTATCATTTAGTTGCCTTCACGTAGTTGCATTCATGCATTAGGTTTGTTCTGTAGTTTTGAGTCTGTTTATGCTTGAGGAAAAGCATCGATTCAAGCTTGGGAGTGTGATAAGTGGATTTTATATCCACTTGGAATGCTTTATTACAAGCTTAAATTGGTGTTTTGGACTCAAGTTGTTGGTATTTTGATTTATTTTTGTGTTATTCCATTTCAGGTATCAGTTATATGAAGAAAAGAGCTTTTAAAGGAAATATATTGAAAAGTGATCAAAATTGGAAGCCAAGTCAATTGGCAAGTTGTAGAGAATCTCGTTAGCTTCACGTGGGCAGTTGAATCGCCTAATTCTGACGAGTAGAACTCAAGTTATGGCCAAAACAAGATTCATCAGAATTTTTTCCAGAAGCTGTCTGAGCGCCCGCTCAGGAGAGCTGAGCGGCCGCCCAGAGAGCTGAGCGCCCGCTCAGGAGAGCTGAGCGGCCCCTCAGGGCGCGGCTAGTGGCTGATTTCACTGAAAAAGCCTGGTGGATGATTTCGCTGAAAAAGCCTTTTCTGAGGGGAATTTGACAATTTTAAGGGTCCAGGTCCACTAGGGGCGTATATATACTTAAAAAAAGGGTTTTCATCATCCGAGAAGATTGGGATACCAAGGAGAAGACCTAGAAGCACAGAACAACTCCGAAAAAGAAGATCTTGTTTTCAACTTGTGATTCTTTGAATTAGTTGCAACTTTGGATGCTCGTTTTCGTTCTTGTTGAACCTAGATCTCGTTTATTCGTACTTTAATTACTATTCAGTTTATTAAGACCTTGTTTTATACCATGCTTTCATTGGAACCCATGGTGACGATGAGTTCAATTATGGGCTAATCGTTATCGTGAGATTTTAGCGGATTTACTTATGGATTTCAATAATTAATTTGTTTTGATATCTTGGTGTGTGGTGATTGATTGATATCCTAGTATTGGTTGTGCTTATTCGTCTTATGTGCGTAGCTAACATATAAGATAGCATGTTATTCTCTATTGAAGTGACAGTGAATATAGAGGTTTAGAACTTGATGCTAGCATAGGTTCATGTATGTGTATGCATGATTCGTAGGTAACTCTAACCGTTTTACTTGCCCTATATAATCATTATGGATAACTTGTGCTTAAACCGTTATGTTGTCAAATTCTATAGACATATAGAGTCTTAATATAATTGGTGCCTATTCAGCTTCTATCTCTTTTGTGGATGTCTGGTAGAATGGTACTCGTTCAACGAAAGTTGGCGTTTATCAGTTTCGTGTTATCTGATTAGTGTCATCACAATCACATGCTAAGGTTAAGAACAATAAGGCTATTGAATGAAGTAGTAGTGAAGTTAGGATCCCATGTTTGTCATATATAGTAATTCAACCTTAATTCTCTGAGTTAATGTTATTTAGTATAATCTCTTAGTTTAATCAAAACCCAATTTGTTATTTGTCTTAACTTTGAGCGATAACCATACATTGTTGCATAGGTGCATAAATTGAACTTAACCTAAACCAGTCTCTGTGGGAACGAATCTGATTTATATCTTATACTACTTGCGAACGCGTATACTTGCATGAATATTAGCGCGTGTTTTCGCCCTAACAAGTTTTTGGTGTCGCTGCCGGGGACTCGGTGTTAATTTTTAGTTTATGTGCTTGTCATCAGTGGTCGTTAAAGTTCACTTACTCAGATTCTTTTACTTTCACGATTTATTTGTTTGTGTTTCAGGTACTCATTACAATGGGAGGTCCAGCAGCACGAATGAAAGCCTTGATGGAATTTTCTCAACCCAAGATCAATGACATTTAATCTAGCATTATCCTGCCAGCTATCACAGCTAATACCTTTGAGATCAAGCTTGGCATAATTCAATGGGTACATACTTCAGTCCAGTTTGGGGGTTCTCCAACGGAAGATCCCAATACACACATTAGGGATTTCATAGAGATCTGCGACACCTTCAGGTTCAATGGTGTTTCTGAAGATGCTGTGAAGCTGAGACTGTTCCCATTCTCTCTGAGGGACAAGGCTAAAAGCTGGTTACACTCTCTACCAGCTGGTTCGATTACTACTTGGGAAGATCTTGCTCAGAAGTTTCTTACTAAATTCTTCCCTATGGTGAAGACAGCTGCAATGAGGAATGCTCTTACTCAATTTGTGCAGCAATCAGGAGAATCTTTATATGAATCTCAGGAGCACTACAAGGAGATGCTTAGTAAGTGTCCTCATCATGGAATGCCTGATTGGATGATCATCAATTGTTTTTACAATGGGTTGGGAGTATAGTCCAAACCCATGCTCGATGCAGCAGCATGTGGAACATTATGGGCAAAGAGCTATGAGGAAGCTTATGATCTAATTGAACTAATGGCTGCTAATGAATATCAGTATCCAACCCAGAAATTGCCACAGAGCAAGGTAGCAGGAGTTCTTGAGGTGGATACAGCTACGACTATCACTGCTCAACTAAAGGCGTTGTCTATGAAGATCGATTCTCTGGCTAACTATGTTGTTAAGCAGATAATTAGTGTTTGTGAGCTGTGTGCAGGTCCACATATGACAGAGCAATGCGCTATATATAGTGAATCAGCTCAGTTTGTGAGCAACTTTCAGAGATCGCAGTAACCAGTTCCAGACACTTATCATCCTGACAACTGGAATCATCCTAACTTCAGCTGGAGCAACAATCAGAATGCGATGCAATAACCGTTCCAGCGGTTTGGAAATAAGCTATTCAACCCTCCTGGTTTTCAGCAATAAATTGCACCAAAACAACAACTCCAAATTCAACATCAAAATCATGATGCAGGTCTATCTTCGAATGAGAAATCTGAATTGGAGGAGTTGAGGCTTATGTGCAAAAACCAGGCTCTTATATGCCAAAGCCAGACTATTTCTATCAAGACTCTGGAGAACCAAATAGGGCAAATTGTTAATGCCTTATTGAATCGGCCACCAGGAATGCTTCCTAGTGATACAGAAACAAATCCAGGCAAGAGGGAAGTTGAAGAACAGGTGAACGCCATCACCTTAAGGTCTGGCAATATCGCAAGCCCCCAAGTTCAGCAAGACGAAGAGCCTGAAAAATCTCAAGTTTCAGAAAATGCAGTTGTGGCTGAAGAAGGTGTGCAGAAGGAAGTAGAGGTGGAACAAAGGAAGACTACTATGGAACACACTCCTTCTGAGGGTAATACAGGGGAAAAAAAGATCTACCCTCCACCTCCTTTTCCTAAGAGGCTACAGAAGAAAAAGTCGGATAAGCAGTTTGAGAAGCTTTTGGAGGTGTTCAAGAAACTTCATATCAACATACCTTTCGCTGAAGCTCTTGAACAGATACCTAGCTATGCGAGGTTTATGAAAGGTATTCTCTCTCAGAAAGTGAAGCTCGATGACTTAGAGACCGTTGCTCTAACGGAGGAATGCAGTGCTGTGCTATAACAAAAGTTGCCTCTGAAGCTTAAAGATCCTGGAAGCTTCAATATTCCTTGCACCATCAGAAACTTGTCATTCGACAAGTGTTTATGTGATTTAGGAGCTAGCATCAATCTGATGCCCTTATCTATCTTCAAGAAGCTTGGTCTGCCTGATCCGAAACCAACATACATGTCATTGCAACTAGCTGATCGTTCCATCGCTTATCCACGAGGTATAGTGGAGGATGTCTTGGTCAAGGTGGATAAACTTTTCTTCCCTGCTGACTTTGTAATTCTTGATTTCGAGGAAGATAAGAAGATTCCCATCATCTTGGGAAGACCATTCTTGGCTACAGGCCGAACTACGATCGATGTGCAAAAAGGAGAGCTTTCGATGAAGGTTCACGATCAAAAGGTCACTTTTAATATGTTCAAGGAAATAAAGTTACCCACAGCTAAAGATGCGTGCTTTAAAGTAGAGCAAATTTAGGTTTTGAATGCACCTCCGTGGAAGAGGAAGTTGGATTTTCCATTCAATTCTCTTGGGTTTGCAGAGCTGAAAATTTCTCAGGACCGTCTCGAGCCGTCTATTGAAGATGCTCCCATACCTGAGCTCAACAGAAATCCAGATCACTTGAGTTATTCATTCTTAGGTGCACCCCCTGACAAGGGGTTGAGATATATCTTTGATGATGTAGAGGGTAGCTGAACGGATCCTCCAGTGCCTATAGAGGGTTCTTCTCATATGCACCAGGTAGATGATAGGACTGGTATTGGTGATGAGCAGTATAGTCGAGTAATTAGGCGTATGGAGGCCATGCACGACATTCACCGTCATTTTGCTGCAGATTTGACACATGCTTTCGGTACTGTTGTTCGAGACACTGGTGGCGAGGTTGATTGGCCACCTGATCCTCTACCCGATGAGGGTGATTCTTCCAAAGACTAGGTATGCCTGAAATCCTTATTATTTCCTTCAATGAGGACATTGAAAATTTTAAGTTTGGGGGTGATAATGTAAGGATTAGTAGTGTGTGTCCATATAGATTCATATAGATTCATATTGCATGTTTAGTTGTAGTTCATTCATATTTTTGCATGATTGTTCATTTAGGACATATTTGTTTATTTTTATGTGATTTCATATAGTTGCATTTGCATGCATATTTAGTATGATCCTTTAAGATGAACTATGATATTTGATAAGTTGATGTTGATTTGAGTGTGGTGATGACGAATAGAGGGATGCTTAAGTCCTAATGAATTGATTTGCATGCCAGAAACAAATATTTTCACAAAGTCTTATAGGGTTGCTTTTGATCTACATCATGATCATACTTGTTTATTATTGAGATTTAATCACTTGGTTATATTTAGAATTTGTGATATTCTTGTAATGACATAAAAATACTGATATTTTTTTATTTGGAGAAAAACTTGGATTTCATTGCTAGTTGTTGTAAGGCTAGGCGTCAATTGGCTAGTAGCCGGCTCATATTTTTATGAGTAGTCTAGGGTTGAATGAGATGGAGCGAAACACACTCATTCAGAAATTGTTGAAAAAAGAAAAAAAAAGAAAAAAGAGAAAAAAAAGAAAGAAAAAAAAGTATGTGTTTATGCATAATTGATCAAGAGTGAGCTCTTTAATACTCGAGTTATTAAGTTCTAGGGGACTTTGTGCCTAGTGACCTAAGGCTTTTATAGTCTGGGATCCGCTAACCTAACGCTCGCTACATGGGTATTACTACATAAGTGTTTTGGGACCTCATTCATCGCACGGTCAAATAAGCATCTTTGCTATGTGTTCAATAATAGTGTGAATCTTTGTATAACTCTAGTAGAAAGGAGGTATTGTGAGTCATAATGCGTTTATTATCTATTTTGTTTATAAACTTTTGATTGTTTCGATGATAGATAAGTTATGGTTATTGATCTAGTATCAAGACATGTCTGTGAAGCATCCACACACGCACGTTTCTGGTTTGTGAGTTGGTTTGTGGGATTTATTCGAGCTCTGTTTAAAGTCAATGCATTCTTAAAGGCATTGGCTTATTCATTTGGTTATGATTATTCTAAGGGGATCGATTGCATTATCATTTAGTTGCATTCACGTAGTTGCATTCATGCATTAGGTTTGTTCTGTAGTTTTGTGTCTGTTTATGCTTGAGGATAAACATCGATTCAAGCTTGGGGGTGTGATAAGTGGATTTTATATCCACTTGGAATGCTTTATTACAAGCTTAAATTGCTGTTTTGGACTCAAGTTGTTGGTATTTTGATGTGTTTTTCTGTTATTGCATTTCAGGTATCAGTTATATGAAGAAAAGAGCTTTTAAAGGAAATATAATAAAAATTGATCAGAATTGGAAGCCAAGGCCATTGTCAAGTTTTAAAGAATCTCGTTAGCTTCGCGTGGGCAGTTGAATCGCCTAATTCTGAGAAGTAGAACTCAAGTTATGGCCAAAACAAGATTCATCGGAATTTTTTCCAGAAGGTGTCTGAGCGCCCGCTCAGGAGAGCTAAGCGGCCGCCCAGAGAGCTGAGCGCCCGCTCAGGAGAGCTGAGCGGCCGCTCAGGGCGCGGCTGGTGGCTGATTTAACTGAAAAAGCTTTTTTGAGTGGAATTTGACGATTTTAAGAGTCCAGGTCCACTAGGGGCGTATATATATATTTAAAAAAAGGGTTTTCATCATCCAGGAAGATTGAGATACCAAGGAGAAGACCTATAAGCACAGAACAACTCCAAAAAAGAAGATCTTCTTTTCAACTTGTGATTCTTTGAATTAGTTGTAACTTTGGATGCTCGTTTTCGTTGTTGTTGAACCTAGATCTCGTAATTTGTACTTTAATTATTATTCAGTTTATTAAGACCTTGTTTTATACCATGCTTTTATTGGAACGCATGGTGATGATGAGTTCAATTATGGGCTAATCGTTATCGTGAGATTCTAGCGGATTTACTTATGGATTTCAATAATTATTTATTTTGATATCTTGGTGTGTGGTGCTTGATTGATATCCTAGTATTGGTTGTGCTTATTCATCTTATGTACGTAGCTAACATATAAGATAGCGTGTTAATCTCTATTGAAGCGACAGTGAATATAGAGGTTTAGAACTTCCCATGCTAGCACAGGTTCATGTATGTGTATGCATAATCCGTAGGTAACTCTAACCGTTTTACTTGCCCTATGTAATCATTATGGATAACTTGTGCTTAAACCGTTATGTTGTCAAATTCTATAGACATATAGGGTCTCAATATAATTGGTGCCTATTCAGTTTCTATCTCTTTTGTAGATGTCTGGTAAAATGGTACTCGTGCAACGAAAGTTGGCGTTTATCAGTTTCGTGTTATCTGATTAGTGTCATCACAATCACCTGCTAAGGTTAAGAACAATAAGGCTATTAAATGAAGTAGTAATGAAGTTAGGATCCCATATTTGTCATATATAGTAATTCAACCTCAATTCTCTTAGTTAATGTTATTTAGTATAATCTCTTAGTTTAATCAAAACCCAATTTCTTATTTGTCTTAGCATTGAGCGATAACCATATATTGTTGCATAGGTGCATAAATTGAACTTAACCTAAACTAGTCTCTGTGGGAATGAATCTAATTTATATCTTATACTACTTGCGAACGCGTATACTTGCGTGAATATTGTGGCGCCCTCCAAACCCGGGTCAGAAGTTTGGGGTCCACACACACACACACCTTATTAATAACCTGCTTATAACAATGATAAAGATAATAATAATGATATGTAGTGACCCTACTTACCGATTACCACGGACCGCAACAGGTTAAAGTATGCACACAAGCCAACCACACTTACTTGTATTACAAACCGTTCAAATCCCAACTATCCAAACTCAGAACTGAGTATTAAACATTATTATAAACTTTTACAAACTTAAATTATTTCAAAAGAAGCCTACTAGCTCAACTCGATCAACCTGAACCCCTAGCTCTCGCGCTGGACTGGGGATCCTCGGTACCAATCGTTTCCTTCTTAACTGGAAAAGAACATAAACAACATCGCATAAATGAGCTAACTAGCTCAGCAAGTCACAATGACAAAACTGAGAACAATGATCATCAGGTAAATATGGTTATGATATCAAGTGAACAATGGATTATGATTTAGAATTGGATATTATATTTTCATTTTAAAAACCAAGGTTAGGCTGCTGATCAGTCACGCACTAACCCCGAGCAAAGCACACAGCACTGCTCTAACTACTGGATCCAAGCCACACATTGGCCTAACTTGACCATTATATGGTCTGACCATGAATCTGGTCCACAATTTTATAAAAATAATCCAATTCTACCATAATAACCGAATAAGCAGCAATAAACAATAAACAAGATCATTAACAACATTGGACATTCAATAATGAAAATGGTTTCAATCTGCATAAAGACCAATAGGGCATTTCCAAAGCTTGGCTGCTAGGTAGTGAAAGAATTGGCTAACAAAAAGATCAATGTTTCAGGGTTTGAAGGATTTGGTCTTTCATAACATAAGATACAATGGTTTGAGTGTGTAAACAATCTGGTTCAGTGTTTGATAATTAGTTTGTATATATTTGTGGAGTAGTATCGTATATTTGAGGTTCATATTTGGGAATACAAAAATCAATGGTTTAGAAAGAATCAGGTTTACAACTCAAGATCAATAACTGGAATCAGGGTTTAGGGTTCAGTGCTTCAAAGCACTTGCAATATAAAATAAGATTATCAATCAATGCAACATCTCGAGAAAGTTCAGAACACTTGCCTGGTACTAGCTTAATACACTGCACTTGCTCTCAATCACCACTGTCTTACTCCTTGACTATCTGTTTCCCTTTCCTACGCCTTGCTTCTTCTGCTCACATATTATAGGCATCTATCAATATTCACTCATACGATTCGATTCAACACATACTTCTATCTACCCTTCGTTTAACCCAAATCCGATTAACGGATGGAAAGTTACGCAATAAACAAGTAAACATCGAATATATAGACCGACAGTTAACCAACAAGTCACATATAACACATAACACGTCACATAATCAATGTTATATCATTTATAAAGAAGTCTCGGGTCATAAATAGGCTTTCAGATATTTTAAATGATTTTTAAAACATTTTTTGGAATTGAAACAGATCGTTGAATCAATTTCGAAGTAGTAAACATGGTTCGGTTGGCCAATTCTGGCTTCAAAACAATTTCATAATAATTATCGAGCCTTGAAAATAATTTAAAATAATATTTTAAAGCTCGAAACTATTTTTCGGAATTTTTAAATCATTTTAAAATAATTAAATCTAATTAAATAATTAATTAAAATCAATTAATAATTAATTAAATCAATTAATCAATTAATTTTTGAATTAATTGACTAATTAATCTATTAAAAATTAACTGAAATTAATTAACTAATTAATTCAGATTTATTTTTGAATTAAATATAATTTTTGGAATTAAAATAATAATTTTTGGAATTTTCAGAAATTAAAATCGAATTTTTATAATTAAAATAAATAGGAAATATGATTTTTAAATAATTTATAAACAGGAATCCAAAATATGCAAACTCTGGAAACTTGGGGGACTAAACTGTTTCTTCCCCAAAAGTCCAGAGGCCTGTTTGCAATTTTGCAAACCCCCACCGTCGACTCGCCGGAGTGTGGCCGGAGAACATGATTCCGGCCACCTCAGGCCACCAAACTGTCCAGAATTAATCTACACATTACCAGGAACTTATTTATGCAATCAAAACACATCAATCATCCCTGTCCTGGCCGGAAATTGGCCAAGAACATTACCGGTTTCCGGCGAACATCAAAAATCTTCAAAACACAACTCCCTTCGATTCAAGCATCCTCTGTTAACGAGCTATATACCAATCGATTGCAAATTTCATAAGGAACTTAATCCACTATAAATCAACAGCTAATAACCCCTAAATCAAAAAGCCCCAAATTTCAATTGAAAACATTCATACGGGCTATAAACCCTAATTTTAAAATTCGAGAATTAAACTCACTTTTGAGCATGTTATTGAACTCCAAATCAGACGTATGACATATGAAAATCATCAGGAAAACAAGCTCTACAACATGCAAGCATCAAATCATACAAACAATCATCCGAACAAAAATTCATATTTTTAATAAAATTAATTCGAAAATAAATAATTTTTCAGAAAATAAACCTTGATTTCTACTGTAATAACCCCAATTTTTGGAATTTTTGAAACCCTTATGAATAGTGTTTTGCTGATTATACTGAATAAGAAAACTTTTCATACCACACTTTGTAGGGGTTCTTTTATTGTTATTCTGAGATCTTATTAGTACTCTATATGGTATATAAGTATATGTAAAGATCGTCAGAATCCAAATTCGAACACTTTGATTTTTCCCGAAAATCCACCAGATACCGAAAGAATTGAGTATAAGGTAACAGGATAAAAAGGATTTAAATTCAAGGATTATAAGAGAGGATCATAAAAGGAATGTACTGTATTGAGAAAGGTTATGCAAACCCAAGTAATAAGATCCCGGGTATGATCCCTCAAACGATAAACGAAAACGAAAGTTAAGTGAACCGTATAACAGATCAGCGATCATTAGCCAAGTAATTAGGAGTTAATCAAAGAGGTTAGTGATGATGATGTCATCACACCAACAAGAAGAAGACAAGTGTGGGAAGATGACATAAGAGGATGACATAAGCATGACACAATGGGAAGGAATTGTTGGTTGATTATAAGCCACACAAATTTTACCATGGTAAAAGGTTAATTAACAACAAAAACAAAGCAACCAAGAAAACACATTCATTTCTCTTCACCCCATCTCCTTGCTCACGGTTTTTTGAAGAAAAACAAGAAGAAAAATTTCCAAACCCAAGCTCCACTCAATCATAATTCAAGAGGTTTGTTTCTTTGGATCCTATATTTCATAACTAAGAAGAGCAAGTAGTTTGAGTGCTTGAATCAAAGGTTTTCTATCTCAAACAAATCATTTTAGTTTAGGGTGAATAGTAACTTTCAAGAACAAATTTTTGATTCTTGATTTTATTTGTAAGGTCAAGGTAGCTTAAGCATAGATAAAGGCTTCCATGGGCATTCCAAGGATCTTTCATGGATTAAAAGCTTCAAGGAAGGTATAAAACTTCAAACCCTAGTTTTACTTTGAATATTTAAGAGTGGTTTTGATTAATATAGTTCATGAGAAGCATGATGCTTGTGTGTTTAAAGTTTGGTTGGGTTTGTAGCAATTTGGATGATTGAATCTTGTTTATAGTTAATGAAACTTAAGTATAAGCTTTTAGTTCATGATTGAGAGTAGTATAAATTGGAAATCTTGAGATGTTGGGGCTGTTGTAGTAGAGTATGGATGGAGTTTGGTTGTAGTAATGATTGTGGGATTGATTGTGGATTGATTTGGAGTTGTACAAATTTGGTAATCACGTAAACATAGCCGTCGTAATGCCCGATTTACCTTAGACTACTTTTGTTCTCAACATCAGGACCCGTGAACTCACTATTAGGTTTTGACCATTGCAATGATTAGATTTTTCATGTTACGAGCTTCATTTTGATATGTGGTTTGCTTAAATCTGATGTACGGTTTAGGAGAAACGACCGTTTTAAGTAACGGTGTTTCGCGACCGAACCATTACCCTTCGCCTTACTTTGAAACCTTGGTTAAGGGCCTTAAATGACTAATTGGAATATGAAACAATTATGTAAAGTGGATTAGGCAGTTGGTAGGGTATTCGCGAAAGCGTTGCCTTAAAATTCATAACGGTTAATTTATTAAAAATGATTGAGCCGAGGGTACTCAAACGACTTATGTGATTTGTTAAGCGTAGAAATGACCATAAGCAAACGTTAGGGTTCAATTGGTTAAAGTCTAGTTTCTTAAGCGACCCAGGTTTAATTCTGGCTTATGTTGTTGTTCATAGGTTACTGGACCCACTCTAAGCTTAAGTCTACCCCGGAGCACTCAGGCAAGTTTTCTACCCGTTATACTGTTGTTGTGATGTATATATGTATATGCATTATCTTGTGATAAGTGCATGATTGTTATTAGCAAATCTTGCGATATATTGGAGCATGCTGATATGGTATATATGATTGTCTGTTTCATAATCTTGATATCTAATTGTTGATTCAATTGCTTATAAGTTACATAATACCTATGTTAGAGATAAGCAGTAGTTGCGTATACCCTTAGTATAGGGGACCCAAAGGTGAACATATTTTCTAAACCAGGAGACGATGTTTCCAAGTATATTATATATATATATATTTATATATATATAAATAGTTTTCAAAACTATTATTCGAATAAAGTTTATTCGATAACTTTATTTCACTTAATGAATATTATTTTGAATATTCATTCGAGGACTTATGACTCCGCTTATTTTATTTAATGAATATTGTTTTGAATATTCATTCAAGGACTTATGACTCCGCTTATTTTATTAAATAATATTCTTTATTTTATTAAAGAATAATGTTTCGATAATCAAACTTATTTTCGATTATTCAAATAAAGATCGTACTTTCGTATAAGTATATCTTTGGTTATTTATTATTCATTTCAAGTATGAGTTTTAAAACATCTACTTCAATTATTTTTATAAAGATTATTCTTTATGGGAATATTATTTAAATAATAATATTCAGATATTTTCTAATACATTGGGACTGATTTATTTTATTAAATCAGCATTACTCCAAACATTCTTAAAAATGTTTTCGAGTCTTCAAAATGATTTTTAAAGGTTAGGGCGGATCCCAAAACTCATTTTTTTTATATTTAAGATCTTCCTTTCGAAGGGGATTTAAATACTCGCTCAAAACATGAGGGATCCGGCTCTGTGGTGTATTTTATATTCGCAACAAGGTTGCTGTTTTGATAAAAGAGTTTTTGATTACTTACCCAACACTCGGGAAGTAAAATTCTTGGAACAAGTTAATCCATTAACAGGCACCGCCTAGGAAATATCGGTGAGTTTTCCTTTCCAACTAGATACGACTTCTTGGTGGAGCCGTATCAACAAGTTTCTACTTGGGGAAAGGGGGACGAGCTTTATGAAAGGAATATGTCCTAAGTCCAATCACGTATTAGGATTTAGGAATAACTTTTTATGTAATCTGTTTTGATTTCATTGATATTAATAAAAGACTTGTTTTGTTTTTATTACGGGCTTTATCTATTTAAGTGTTTAAATAAGATATACCATAATTTAGAGTAAAGCTTTTTATGGATTATGATGAGATCATAATAGTGAAACCTAAAAGATGATAACTCTAAACTTAAATAGTTCCTGGTCGTAGGATTACTAACTGGTAATTAATAATCCACAAAGATCGGTACATACTATGCTTGCTTCATTATGAAGGATGTCTGTTCTTATAGACATTTGTGTGGTGACACTATAGCTAGTATGTAGGTGCTTATTATAGAATAAGTTCACTCAACATGACTCGCACAGCTGAACAACTGATGGAGTTCACTCACGTATCAGCAGTTGTTCATATAGTGATAGTTGTACAAGTATTCTTAGACTTGAGGTCATCATAGTCATCTTGTGTACACTGAACTATGCTTTGGTTTAGTTCTTAGCCTCCAGGGACAATTATTAGGGCTCTACTGGGTATAGGAATTTGTACACGAAGATAGTGTATGATCAATATAGGATCTACCCCTTCCAGTGAAGGAAGCGAATGTTCAAGGCTGATCCACTTATGCTAGTTCAGGAATCTCTGGCCAGAGTGAATGAAATTAGAAAGGAGTTTCTAATTTGCATAGAACTACGCATAGTAAATGGTAAGCAAGTGATTGAATTAGATAGGCTTGACACGAGATCCATGCCTTGTATTTAATCGGGACATTATAGGGTAGAAGGAGTTTATTGTACGGTAACTATTCACTGAATAGGTTCTTGGTATTCTAAGCAGTGAATTCATATTATCCGGATAGTCGCGATATGCTGAGAAGTAACCCTCACGATGTAGAATAAATGTGATTAATTAATTAATCATATTTAATAAATTAGAGAATTTATATAAATAATGATAAAATAGTTTTATTATTATTTATTTCTACTACCGGCTTAATATTGAACTTACAGGGTCACACCATAAAAAGAGAATGATTTAATGGTGGAGGAATTAATTAATAATGGCTAATAATTATTTATTTGTGAAATAAATAATTAATTGGCAAATTTAATAATTGATTAAATGAGATTTAATTGATGATAAATTAATTAAGAAAAGTTCTTAATATTATTAATTAAGGATTTAATTTTTGGAAATTAAATCATGAGAGAGAATTATTTCTAAAGTGTTTAGAAAAAGGATTAATAATTAAAAGGTGTTTTAATTATTAATGAGAATAATAAATGGGATAATAATAATAATATTTATGGGAAAATTTCAGCTGAAAATTTTGCCTATAAATATACTATTATAGACCCTATTTTTATTTGAACCCCAAAAACCCAAAAAGTTTGGAAAACCCAATTCTCTCCACCTCCTTCCTCCTCCTTAACATCGTTTTCTTGGTGGATACCGGTGGAGTGCTTCACACTTGAGGAGCAACTGCTAAGGATCTCTGATCGTTGTCTCCGAATTATTTTAAAGGTTAGATTCGATCCCTCGAATTTTTATTCATGATCTGTATGCTTTTATTTGGATTTTATATGTGCGAAATGTTTTCCCATGCCCCCGCTGCGATTAAAATCCAACAATGGTATCAGAGCATAGGTTGTATGCATATAGATCTGTGGTAAAAATTTCAGAATTTTATGTGCTTGTATGAATTAATTACGATTTTTACAAGTTATATCATGGATTAATTTTGTCTAATGAGAAATTGTTTCTCAGAATAATTTTGAATGTTGATTTGGGTTCTACAAGTGTTGTAGATCGTCTGGGTATTTTTTTCATAATTTAATGATGTATAGATTATTTATTATGAATTTTTGAAGTTGTATCAATTAAATTCGTAATTAAATAATCATATATATATAAATTAAAGTATACATATATATATATATGTGTTGCTGCTGTTTGTCTGCTGTGTTAAAGAAAGAACAGGTACGGCTGTCAGTATCCGCACGACAATCGAGAAGCTGTCCGACGACTGCTGCAAGAAAAAAAAAATATAAGGGTGTCGCGCATTTCGGGAATGCGTTACACCCTGTGGCGCATTCACGGAATGCGTTACACCTTTTAATTAGTTAAAAGGGTTGTAACGCATCACCGGAATGCGTTACAGGGCTTGTAACGCGTTCCTGTAATGCGTTACAGCCCGACTGTCCATATTAAAATTGATTTTCTGGGAGTTTCGTAACTCCGTTTGAGGCGTGCAATATACCGTTGGATTCGTTTTTCCGAGACGGATCTAATGTAGTGATCAATTTTAGTTTATATAAAAGTTTTGAACTTTTTATATTTCCATGAAGTGTTTTAAAGCTGTTTTTGACTGTTTTAGTTGCTTTTAAATGCTTCATGTGATACATAGAGATGTATAATGCTTAGACTAATGTGCTAGATGATATAACATGCCTACCTTGATGTTTATTCATGTTGATATATGTGATATATGCTTAGTTTATCATGCGATGATAGATTTAGGTGAACTTAAATGAACATAAGGCGTTTGTTAGACAACCTAGTATAGTGAAATTGTTTCATAACCTTAAGAATAATATTATGAATACAATCATGAGATTCTTTTATTTATGAAATACGTAATTAAATATGAATTTTTGATATGAGAGAAAGGATGATTCTGTCAACAACAGATTTCTATCAGTAAGAAAGGGTTTTTAAGTGACGCCTCTTGACAATGCTCCACCCGATCTGGGAATCATCTGATTATTGATTATTGATTTGAAATATTTAATTTAAAAGGAAGAATTTCTTTATAATATGATTATGATTGTAACGTAATATAATCCCTCTAAAATTAAATAATATCAAGTAGTAATTGGCCAATGATACAACGGGCTTGTGTTGGTCATAGCCTTCTAACATGATAGAAAGTAGTTCTTATTTTTGAATCATTGTCGGTTCGTGCTACAGCCGAGGGCTTTGATTTCGACATAAGAAATACTTGTCTATTACATCGAGATGTGTGCATTGAATAAGAATCTAAAGGCCGGTACGCGCTACAGCCGCGGGCCTTTGGGGACTGATTCAACTGTACGGAATGTTGGGTTAGACTTGACTTAGAATATTGAGTTTGTCGTGCCACAGCCGAGACTCAATTATTCAAGAGGCTAAAGTTTGATTAGGGAATAACATAAGATGTAATTGACAAGAGTTGTCTGCCTATTGAACATTACATGGCGGTTCGTGCTACAGCCGGGGTTGTGTATTGGAATGTAGGATCCCTATTCCCACTAGCATTATGAATGCTTAATTTTTCACGTAGGGGGTTGAATAAATTAGATAAACTAGTGGGAGCCACTTATGAATAAAGACCCGATTCATATAGTGTTTTAAAATGAAATCGAATATTTGCTAAGTGTTGTTATGTGTTTATCATTTACATATTTACAATATACATTATGTCTTCTGCACTATCACTCAGGAGCATACTGGATGCTCACAAATTGACTGGTCCTAATTATGCTGACTGGCTTCGAAACTTGAGAATTGTTCTCAGGATTGAGAAGCTGGAATACGTGATTGACTCACCTAAGCCGACTGAACCTGCTAATGATGCACATAATGATGAACATATTATGTATCGTAAGTGGATAGATGATGCAAATGTTGCTCAATGCATCATGCTAGCTTCCATGAACATTGAGCTACAGAAGCAACATGAGCATATGGATGCTCACACTATCCTCATGCATCTACAAGAGTTGTATGATGTGGCGGGGAGGACAGCTCGATATGAGATATCGAAGGAGTTGTTCGGTTGTAGGATGTCTGAGGGATCATCTGTGAATGACCATGTACTTAAGATGATCGATTTGATTGAACGTCTTGGACAACTTGGTTTTGCCATGGATGGGGAGCTGAGCCAAGACTTGGTCTTGCAATCGCTTCCGAGTTCGTTCTCGCAGTTTGTTGTGAACTTTCACATGAATAAGTTGGATGTCAGCCTGCCTGAACTCCACAACATGTTGAAGACTGCGGAATCGAATTTCCCCCCTAAGAAGAGTTCTGTTCTTCTAATTGGTGAAGGTTCCAATCCTAAGAAAAGGAAGAGGAACTCTTCCAAGAAGAAGATAGTAGGTGAAGAAAAGCCGGTTCCACCAAAAGCTGAAGACCCTAAGAGCAAAGTTGTTTGCTTTCACTGTAACAAGGTGGGGCACTAGAAGAGGAACTGCAAGGTTTACCTTGCAGAATTGAAGAAGAAGAAGGGTAGTGAGACTACCGCTTCTGATTCAGGTATGTTCATGATAGAAGTGAATATGTCATTTCAAATTTCTACTTGGGTATTAGATACCTCCTGTGGTTCTCAAATCTGCAATTTGTTGTAGGGACCAAGGAGAAGTAGGACTCTTGAGGAAGAGGAGGTGATTCTACTGATGGGAAATGGAGCAAGAGTTGCTACTGAAGATGTAGAATCATTTCATTTACATATGCCTATGGGCAAGACTATTATTTTAAATAATTGTTATTTTGTTCCCTCAATTGTGAGGAATATTATTCCCATGTTAGACTTGGCTGGATTTTCATTTATTATTGAGAATAATGAATGTTCTATTCTTAGAGATAATATTCTTTATGAACGTGGTGCTTTAAATAATGGTCTGTATATATGTGACATAATTTACTTCAGATTGAACAAACTAATAAAAGAAAAGGGATGATGAAAATCTCACTTCATTGTGGCACTGCAAATCTCCATTTAGTAGACATGGAGAGAGGGCTGCAAATTTGCTAGGAATGGTACACACAGATGTATGTGGACCAATGTCTAAGCAAGCCATGGGTGGATTTTCATACTTCATTACTTTCATAGATGATAGATCTAGATTCGGATATGTGTTTGATGAAACACAAGTCTAAAGCCTTTGAAAAGTTCAAAGAGTATAAGTATGAAGTGGAGAAATAAACCAAACATAGTATTATAATTCTTCGATTAGATCGAGGTGGTGAATACTTTAATGGAGTGTTTCTGGATTATCTCAAAGTAAATGGTATAGTCTCCCAGTGGACGCCTCCAGATTGGTATCTGAAAGGAGAAATCGAACTCTGTTAGACATGGTTCGGTCCATGATGAGCTATGCAAATCTTCCAGTATTCCTATGGGGTTATGCATTGGAAACCTCAGCATATTTACTGAATAAGGTGCCTTCCAAATCTGTTCCTCAAACTCCGTATGAGATATGGAAAGAAAGGAAATCGAGTCTTAAACACGTTAAGATTTGGGGATGTCCAGCTTATGTCAAGTAAGTTGACCCAGATAAGCTGGAATATCGATCCGTAAAATATAGTTTTGTGGGATATCCTAAAGAGACTTTAGGGTATTACTTTTGCACCGATCATCGGGTGTTTGTCTCCAGACATGCTACCTTCTTGGAAAAGGAGTTTATCCTTGAAGGAAACAATGGGAGCAAAATTGAACTTGATGAAGTTCAAGAAGCACAAACTACTACGGATCAAGTGGAAACACCTGTTCTGACTGAACAACCTTTTACGGAACAGCCCATTCATAGAATAGGGAGAGTGTCTCGCCAACCTGAGAGGCAATATGGCCTTGTCATTGAGAATGACAATGAGTTGTCGATCATTGATGATGACGACCCTGTGACCTATAATGAGGCTATGAGTAGTGTTGACTCAGAGAAATGGCATAGTGCCATGAAATCCAGAATGGAATCTATGTATACGGTATACAAAAGATAAATTATAGCAGATGGCCAGGTGGAGACCTATAAGGCCAGGCTTGTGGCAAAAGGATTCAAACAAAGGCAATGGATTGACTTTGATGAAACTTTTTACCTATAGCCCTGTTAAAATCAGTTCAGATTTTGCTTGCGATTGCTGCTTACTACGACTATGAAATCTGGCATATAGCCAAATGGTTTTCTTTCCAAGGGAAATGAAAGCCTAGTGTGTAAGCTACTGCGAATCATATGTGGTTTAAAGCAAGCTTCTCGAAAGATGGAACATTCGTTTTGATGAGACAATCAAAGAGTTTGATTTTATCAAAAACATAGATGAACCATGCGTCTACAAAAGGGTTAGTGAGAGCGCGGTAACATTTCTTGTATTGTATTAAATTAGAGTTGACACACATAACAACATAGCAGACCCACTCACAAAGCTACTTTATGAAAGTCACTTTGATCGTCATAAAGACAAGATGGGTATTAGATACCAGAGTGATTGGCTTTAGTACAAGTGGGAGATTGAAAGGAATATGTCCTAAGTCCAATCATGTATTAGGATTTAGGAATAACTTTTTATGTAATCTGTTTTGATTTCATTGATATTAATAAAAGACTTGTTTTGTTTTTATTACGGGCTTTATCTATTTAAGTGTTTAAATAAGATATACCATAGTTTAGAGTAAAGCTTCTTATGGATTATGATGAGATCATAATAGTGAGACCTAAAAGATGATAACTCTAAACTTAAATAGTTCCTGGTCGTAGGATTACTAACTGGTAATTAATAATCCGCAAAGATCGGTACATACTATGCTTGCTTCATTATGAAGGATGTCTGTTCTCATAGACATTTGTGTGGTGACACTATAGCTAGTATGTAGGTGCTTATTATAGAATAAGTTCACTGAACATGACTCGCACAGCTAAACAACTGATGGAGTTCACTCACGTGTCAGCAGTTGTTCACATAGTGATAGTTGTACAAGTATCCTTAGACTTGAGGTCATCATAGTCATCTTGTGTACACTGAACTATGCTTTGGTTTAGTTCTTAGTCTCCAGGGACAATTATTAGGGCTCTACTGGGTATAGGAATTTGTACACGAAGATAGTGTATGATCAATATAGGATCTACCCCTTCCAGTGAAGGAAGCGAATGTTCTGGCCAGAGTGAATGAAATTAGAAAGGAGTTTCTAATTTGCATAGAACTATGCATAGTAAATGGTAAGCAAGTGATTGAATTAGATAGGCTTGACACGAGATCCATGCCTTGTATTTAATTGGGACATTGTAGGGTAGAAGGAGTTTATTGTACGGTAACTATTCACTGAATAGGTTCTTGGTATTCTAAGCAGTGAATTCATATTATCCGGATAGTCGCGATATGCTGAGAAGTATCCCTCACGATGTAGAATAAATGTGATTAATTAATTAATCATATTTAATAAATTAGAGAATTTATATAAATATTGATAAAATAGTTTTATTATTATTTATTTCTACTACCGGCTTAATATTGAACTTACAGGGTCACACCATAAAAAGAGAATGATTTAATGGTGGAGGAATTATTTAATAATGGCTAATAATTATTTATTTGTGAAATAAATAATTAATTGGAAAATTTAATAATTGATTAAATGAGATTTAATTGAATATAAATTAATTAAGAAAAGTTCTTAATATTATTAATTAAGGATTTAATTTTTGGAAATTAAATCATGAGAGAGAATTATTTCTAAAGTGTTTAGAAAAAGGATTAACAATTAAAAGGTGTTTTAATTATTAATGAGAATAATAAATGGGATAATAATAATAATATTTATGGGAAAATTTCAGCGGAAAATTTTGCCTATAAATATACTATTATAGACCCTATTTTTATTTGAACCCCAAAAACCCAAAAAGTTTGGAAAACCCAATTCTCTCCACCTCCTTCTTCCTCCTTAACATCGTTTTCTTGGTGGATACCGGTGGAGTGCTTCACACTTGAGGAGCAACTGCTAAGGATCTCTGATCGTTGTCTCTGAATTATTTTAAAGGTTAGATTCGATCCCTCGAATTTTTATTCATGATCTGTATGCTTTTATTTGGATTTTATATGTGCGAAAGTATTTTCCCATGCCCCCACTGCGATTAAAATCCAACACTTTACGTTTCAGAGTCATGGATTTTATCTGAACTAGGAGTGGCGTAAGTGGTCGAGTGGCACCGGCCCAGCCTTATTATATTGGCCCAAATGGCCTGGAAGTTCCGCTAAGACGGTCCATTCCTTAGGAGTTCAGGGTTCGGTTGACAAGTAAATCCTACTGTTCTCCCCTACATGTAGAAAATGGTGGGGTTGCACTACTGCGACTGATCATTGTGAGTGGTCTTCTTGGCGCGGAAAACTCCCGTAATGAGTTCATCATCCAATTGGATATTTCTGCAACACTACCCAGAGCACTTCGATAGAAAGGCTACCGTTGGGCGATTGTTGAGTGTTGGCAGGGTCAAGCTTTCAAAATGATATTTGCATCAAATGAAGTATCTCATAACTTCATTTTATTTTGATGATATTTTAAAGATTGATTCTATACAAGTTTTGTCTTGTAGCTTAATCTATGGGATGAACTATTTATAACTTGAACGGTGGTAGTTCAAGTAGTATTCGAAAAAGATATAAGTATATTGGAGTATCTTGTAACTTCATCTTTTAAACTTATATCTAGTAAGTGATTATCTTGTGCATGTCAAAGATTTTCAGAAAAACGTTGAGACAAGGTTAGATATATGAGATCACCTTGCACCGATATTTTTATACAGTTATAAACTGGAACTCTATGTATATTATACATATCAGAGGATTTCAAGGATTGTGAAAAGTATATATGTATATATATATATGTTGAATATTTTGCGACTTGGTCGCGTTAAGATATCAACTTGGTTCATTTCTTCTTGACCAAGACTTTCATGAGTACTATGAGAATGCTCATATATTGTTAATTATTATACATATTATTTCAGTGGGCTTGTTGCTCACCCTTGCTTTCTTCTTTCATCACAAAACAACAGATAGAAAAGATGAACAGGACCAAGCTTCCAATTCGCAAGCGGTTAGGAAACGTTCCGCAGTTTTCTGGAAGCATTGATGCCGCTGTAGCTGAGGTAGAAATTACCAATAGGCTAGGCTTTCAACTTCTGATATACTAGACTTATGTATCCATATGAATTGTAATAATGGCAAAAAAATGTAAATTTATTCAGAAACCCTTTTAAGGTGCAACGGTTTATACTTGTGGAATAAAATGACTTGTGTTAATTTTGGTATTCATCTCTGAGACTATAACTTGTGGTGTGTGTGTGTGTGTGTATATTGTGGGGTCACAGTACGCAGTAGTTGGTTGTTTATTAAGGTTAAGTGTTATTAAGGGAAATGGAACTCGTGAAAACTCGGATCCCCGACCCCGGATTTGGGGGTGTTACATCTGCAGTGAATTGGAACACAGAATTTGATAGAACACTTCAAGACCTTCGTTTTGAGTACTCGAGCTTTTCAAACGGACTCCGGTAACAACTCTGATTGTTGGTTTGATTCTCAGAAAGGTTTATGAATTTAGGGTTTTTCTCTGGAAAATTATATATTAGCTGACTGCAAATGATTTTGATACGAAATAAAATACGGTAAAAGGCTATTTATAATTACGAAAAATTAGTATCCCGTTGGATCATTTCGGATATAAAACGGTACGTTTATTTAAAAAACTGATCCAAACGGTATCGGTTTTCGGGACAATTATCCAAATCAGTATAATTTGTACTGCGGTCTTGGTCTCAGCGCCCGATTACACGTACTACGAGGTGATAATTGGGATAGTTTAAGAAAAAGTTTCCGTTTATCGAAAATACGAGTTTTATTGATTTACCGAAATGAATATTGTATCGAAAATGTTGCGCCGGGACCCGCGCAGGACAAACTGTACGCCGGATCGAAAAAGTCGAAACATGGAATATGCTCAAAATATTACAATTAGGTTAGGAAGGAGTTCTCGGAAGAGTTTCGGGTTCCAAAAACGTAACAACGGATGACGTCGGTTGGTTCCCGTTTTTATAAAATAGATTTTAAATACCCGGAAAAAGATTTTATAAATTTCAAATGATTCTTATAAATTCATAAATCAACATAAAAATAATTAGGAAGATATGACAATTATCTATATTTTATTTTGGACATATAAAAATTAAAATACTCGTTTAATAATATATTTTTAAACATCCAAACACATTTAACACTTAACAAATAATTCAAAGAATAGATACTGAACACATATAATATTTATTTATTAGCAAAGATAATTACACGATATATTCCGGATATTACATCATTCCCCCCTTAAAAGGATTCTGTCCTCAGAATCTCCTAAGAGAACAAACGAGGGTACTTTTCTCTCATATCACTTTCTAACTCCCAGGTTGACTCTTTAACCTTTGGGTTTCTCCATAATACTCTTACTAGCTTTATCACTTTATTTCTCAATACATTCTCTCTTTCCTCTAGAATCTCTATCGGACTCTCTACATATGACAAATCTGCCTGAAGCTCTATTGGCTCATATTCTATTACATGCCTGGAGTCTGGATTATACTTCTTAAGCATCGATACATGAAAAACATTGTGAATGTGCTCCATGTGCGGAGGTAACGCTAATTCGTAAGCTACTTTGCCAACACGCTTTAGAATCTTAAAAGGTCCGACATATCTTGGGCTCAGCTTTCCTCTCTTTCCAAACCTCGTTAGTCCCTTCCACGGTGATACTTTCAGTAATACCAAGCTTCCTTCTTCGAACTCCATGTCTTTCCTTGACTGGTCTGCATATTTCCTTTGATGGTCCTGTGCGGCAATCAATCTCTTTTGGATAATTTCCACCACTTATTTTGTCTGCTGTACTAGTTCAGGTCCAAGTATTTTGCGTTCCCCTACATCGTCCCAATACACTGGAGATCTGCATTTGCGTCCATAAATGGCTTCATAGGGTGGCATCCCAATACTAGCATGATAACTGTTGTTATAGGAAAATTCTACCAGAGGTAAATGCTCGTCCCAACTTCCTTTGAAATTAATAGCACAAACACGTAGCATGTCCTCAATCGTCTGGATCGTTCTTTCACTTTGGTCGTCCGTCTGTGGGTGGTAGGTTGTACTCATATTCAGTCTTGTTCCCAAACATTCTTGAAAACTTTTCCAAAATCTTGAATTAAATCTTGGATCTCGATCAAATACAATAGACACTGGAACTCCATGACGAACTACGATTTTCTTTAGGTACATATGGACTAACTTATCGAGCGAAAATCTTTCATTTATAGGCAGAAAATGAGCTGACTTGGTAAGTCTATCTACTATAACCCAAATGGCATCATGATTAGCTCTTGTCCTTGGTAATCCAACAATGAAATCCATGGCAATATGTTCCCACTTCCATTCTGGTATCTCCAATGGCTGTAACAATCCACTTGGTCTCTGATGCTCTACTTTAACTTTATGACAGGTATAACATCTGCTAACCCATTCCACAATTTCCTTCTTCATATCTGGCCACCAATAATTCTCCTTTAAATCCCTGTACATTTTGGTACTCCCTGGATGGATTAAATATCTTGAACTATGTGCCTCCTGTAAAATTTCATTCTTTAGCTCCATCATCGGTGGAATCCAAATTCTAGAAGAAAACCTCAGAATACCTTGATCGTCCTTTTGTGTGCACAATTCTTCACCTACCAAACGATTTATATCTTGACATTTCTTTATCTTTTCTAACAACTTCGGATAGAAAGTCATACTATACACTTTCGCTTCCTCAAGCTTGCAAACTCTAATCTCCAATTCCAGTTTCTGAAATTCTTTATATGTCTCTTCGGGTACTGATAACAAATTTAACTTTTCCTTCTGACTCAACGCATCTGCTACAACGTTCGCTTTACTGGGATGATAATTAATCGAGCAGTTGTAATCCTTGATCAATTCTAACCATCTCCTTTGCCTCATATCAAGCTCCTTCTGTGTGAATATGTACTTTAAACTTTTGTGATCCGTGTAAATCTCGCACTTTTCTCCATACAGATAATGTCTCCAAATTTTCAAAGCAAAAACTATGGCTGCTAGCTCCAAAATATGAGTAGGATATTTCTGTTCGAAGGTTTCAATTGCCTTGACGCATATGCAATCACCTTATCGTGCTGCATTAGAATGCATCCTAGTCCTTTATGAGAAGCATCGCTATAAGTTACAAAATTCCCTTGATTGTCTGGAAGTGACAAAATAGGTGCTGTGATTAATCGTTGCTTCAATTTCTGAAAACTTTCTTCGCACTTGTCGTTCCATATAAACTTTTCATTCTTCCGTGTAAGCTTTATCAATGGTATTGCAATCCTTGAAAATTTTTGAACGAATCGACGATAATATCCCGCTAATCCCAAGAAACTTCTTACCTCGGTGGGTGTTCTCGGTTTTTCCCAATTTGTAATTGCCTCAATCTTTGCTGGGTCCACTTTGATCCCTTCAATTGGTCAAATAGATCGTCAATTCTGGGTAACGGATACTTTTTCTTGATTGTAAGTTTGTTGAGCTCCATATAGTCGATGCACAGTCTCATGCTTCCTTCTTTCTTCTTGATAAATAATATCGGGGCTCCCCACGGGGATACACTAGGTCTGATTACTCCTTTTTCTAATAACTCTTGCAATTGCTTTGCTAGTTCCTTCATTTCAACGGGCGCCATTATGTACGGGGCCTTGGATACCGGTTCTGTTCCGGGTGCTAAGTCGATTGTAAACTCAATTTCTCTATCTAGAGGAAGTCCTGGTAACTCATCGGGAAACACGTCTGGAAATTCATTCACTACTGGAATATCTTCAAGTTTCGCTGGCTCCTGACTCCTATCAATCACATATGCCATGAAATGCTCGCATCCTTGTCGTAGTAACTTCTTGGCTTGAATCATTGTTAAGAACTTCTTTACTTGTTTCTGGCCCTTGAACGTTACTATTCTTTCATCTGGCGTCTTCACCATTACCTTCTTATTTCGACAATCTATCCGGGCATCGTGCTTAGATAACAATCCATTCCTAAGATAACGTCAAATTCTCCTAACTTAAATGGTATCAAATTTACACAAAACTTACTACCAGAAATCTCAATCTAACAATTCCCAAAAACTTGATTAACAGATACTCGTTCTTGATTTGCTAATTCAACAGTCATTATTTCATTTAAATATTCAACTGGGCAATTTAGCTTACTAACAAAATCTTGTAAAACAAACGATCGAGTTGCTCCCGAATCTATTAACACTTTGGCACATAAAGAATTCACATTAAGCGTACCTGCCACGATATCAGTATCTTGGATAGCATCCTTTACAGATATATCAAAAACTCTGGCCCTTGGAGTCTCATTCACTGCTGGAGTAGATCCCATAATCCTCAATGCATTACTGACTGGGGTTGGTGTCTTGCAATCCCTAGCTATATGTCATGGCTTCCCACATTTAAAGCACGTAAATCCAATGGCTGGAACCTTCACTGCTGGATTCCGGATAGGCTGATCCTTATTTGCTGGCTCTCTTGCTGGCTGATTTCGGCATTCCCTTGAATAGTGCCCTTTTTGATTGCACTTGAAACAAACTATATTCAACTTATTACAAACTCCTACATGCTTCTTTCCACATACCTGACAATATGGAAAAGTTAATCTCAACTGATTTGGATGATTCGCATTAACTGGACGGTTGCCCTGGCCTCCGGCGCCTGCATTTTGTCTCTTGAAATTAAAATTTCTCCCTGGCTGAAACTTGCCCTTCTCAAAATTTGGAAACTTCCCTGGCTGTGACTGACCTTCATTCCCTTCAAATTTCCTTTTCTTGCTTTCCTTCTCCTTCTGTGACATCTCACTCTCTGTCTCTACGATCATAGCCTTTTGTACAACTCCTGCATAGGTATCCAATTCAAAAATGGCTACATTCCCTCTGATCCATGGCTTCAAACCTTGTTGGAATCTCTTAGCCTTCTTCCTGTCAGTATCCACATACGACGGCACATACCTTGACAATTCCTCAAACTTACTCTCATAATCTGTCACCGACATATTTCCTTGCTTTAGTTCTAAAAACTTCAACTCCATCTGATCCTGGACAAACTGAGGAAAATACTTTACTAAAAACAATTCCTTAAACCTCTCCCAAGTAATAACATCTGTACCTTCTAATGTCTTCACCATCTCCCACCAATAGGTGGCCTCATTCTTCAAATAGTAACTTGCAAACTCAACCTTCTGTTCGTCCTTTACTTTTACTAAGGCAAATGCCTTCTCTATCTCCTTTAACCAAACATTTGCTTCGATCGGTTCTAGGGAACCCTTGAATTCTGGTGGGTTTACTGCCTGAAAAGTTTTGAAAGTTACTTGGGGATTGGTCTGTCTTCGTTGTTGTTGTGCCAGGTGAACTGTTTGTTGGGCTAAGATTTGAAGAATCAGGGCTATTGCTGGGTCTATGGGTCCTGGGTTTACATTCTGGTTTGTATCATCTTGGTTGTTATTGTTGTTGTTATTGGTTTCTTTATTCTGCGTATTGGTCCAGGTATTTCTTCTGGGAGGCATTTTCTGTAAAGAAGTAAACAACTTATTTAGCTTTTAAATCAAATCTTTTGCATAAAAGAAAAATTTTGTAAAACAGAAACATCCCTTTTTGAAAACAGTTGTAACAATTGAACTAAGTAAATTGCATGCTTCTTTACAGAATATAAACAGTTATGGAAAACATGGTACATGGTATCATATGGGTATAACTGGTGCAATAAATAAGGTAAAGTAAAATAGGTGCAGTAAAATAAATGACAGTGCTGAAAAGAAAAAGGTACTGATATATATAGATCAAAAGTTTTAGGTAGTAAAAGCGTAAAGACGCTTCGAAAGTAAAAGCAAAAGGGTACAACAACCTACTCACTAGTCAGCATAGCTAGTCTATAAATACAACCCAAAAGTCTACTGATACACACTACACACTAATGTACATACTACACAACCATAATAACACTGCTCAACATCTCTGCCTTTGGATCTCTGACTCAACTCCAAGGAAACTCTGGTCCTCCCAGCCTCTCAAAGTCCTCCATCACCTCAGTAGCCCATTCCATTAATGCATTAGGGCCTCTGCCAGATAGTGTAGCTCCATGTAGCCTAGCCTCAAGAACCCTCCGTATCACATGAATCTCCTCTCGAAACTCCCTCACACCACGATCAACATCTGTAGTCCGAATGATATGTTGTAGCTCTCGGATCTGGGCCAACAAGGAATCACACTCCAATAGGAGAGCCTCATACCGGTAGTAAGGAATTGGGGGCAATGTAGACTGGAATGGGGCACTCGCAACTGAATGCCCAGTGGAATCTGAATCAGCTGGTGGAGGTCCTCTGATAGGTGGCCTCATGCCTGGGGGTGGAATAGCCTGCAATGGTACGAGCTGCAACACAGGTGGAGGTAGTATAGCCAACACTGGTGGAACAACAGGACATGGATCCGAAGACGGTACTCCAACTGAAGGCTCTGAGTGATCAGCTGATATGGGGATAAAAGAGTCGGCCATCGCTGCTATCTGAAATCATATCGCAATATAAGAATCTCGAACCATGACGCGAATCATACTAATACCTGTTATACCGAAGCACTCAACCTCTCGACGTTCTATCTTTCTATTCCTTACTTCTAATCCTAACCCTCTACCCATTCCCGTCAACCTAGGCTGGTGTCAGTGACTTATAACCTGTAGCTCTGATACCAAACCTGTGGCGCCCTCCAAACCCGGGTCAGAAGTTTGGGGTCCACACACACACACCTTATTAATAACCTGCTTATAATAATGATAAAGATAATAATAATGATATGCAGTGACCCTACTTACCGATTACCACGGACCGCAACAGGTTAAAGTATGCATACAAGCCAACCACACTTACTTGTATTACAAACCGTTCAAATCCCAACTATCCAAACTCAGAACTGAGTATTAAACATTATTACAAACTTTTACAAACTTAAATTATTCCAAAAGAAGCCTACTAGCTCAACTCGATCAACCTGAACCCCTAGCTCCAGCACTGGACTTAAATTATTCCAAAAGAACATAAACAACATCGCACAAATGAGCTAACTAGCTCAGCAAGTCACAATGACAAAACTGAGAACAATGATTATCAGGTAAATATGGTTATGATATCAACTGAACAATGGATTATGATTTAGAATTGGATATTATATTTTCATTTTAAAAACCAAGGTTAGGCTGCTGATCAGTCACGCACTAACCCCGAGCAAAGCACACAGCACTGCTCTAACTACTGGATCCAAGCCACACATTGGCCTAACTTGACCATTATATGGTCTGACCACGAATCTGGTCCACAATTTTATAAAAACAATCCAATTCTACCATAATAACAGAATAAGCAGGAATTAACAATAAACAGGATCATTAACAACATTGGACGTTCAATAATGAAAATGGTTTCAATCTGCATAAAGACCAATAGGGCATTTCCAAAGCTTGGCTTCTAGGTAGTGAAAGAATTGGATAACAAAAAGATCAATGTTTCAGGGTTTTAAGGATTTGGTCTATCAAACCATATGATATAATGGTTTGAGTGTGTAAACAATCTGGTTCAATGTTTGATAATTAGTTTGTATGTATTTGTGGAGTAGTATCGTATATTTGAGGTTCGTATTTGGGGATACAACAATCAATGGTTTAGAAAGAATCAGGTTTACAACTCAAGATCAATAACTGGAATCAGGGTTTAGGGTTCAGTGCTTCAAAGCACTTGCAATATAAAATAAGATTATCAATCAATGCAACATCTCGAGAAAGTTCAGAACACTTGCCTGGTACTAGCTTATTACACTGCACTTGCTCTCAATCATCACTGTCTTACTCCTTGACTATCTGTTTCCCTTTCCTACGCCTTGCTTCTTCTGCTTACATATCATAGGCATCTATCAATATTCACTCATACGATTCGATTTAACACATACTTCTATCTACCCTTCGTTTCACCCAAATCCGATTAATGGATTGAAAGTTATGCAATAAACAAGTAAACATCGAATATATAGACCGACAGTTAACCAAAAAGTCACATATAACACATAACACGTCACATAATCAATGGTATATCATTTATAAAGAAGTCTCGGGTCATAAATAGGCTTTCAGATATTTTAAATGATTTTTAAAACATTTTTCGGAAATAAAACAGATCGCTGAATCAATTTCGAAGTAGTAAACATGGTTCGGTTGGCCAATTCTGGCTTGAAAACAATTTCATAATAATTATCGAGCCTTGAAAACAATTTAAAATAATATTTTAAAGCTCGAAACTATTTTTCAGAATTTTTAAATCATTTTTAAATAATTAAATCTAATTAAATAATTAAATAAAATCAATTAATAATTAATTAATCAATTAATTTTCGAATTAATTGACTAATTAATCAATTAAAAATTAACTGAAATATAATTTTTGAATTAAATATAATTTTTGGAATTAAAATAATAATTTTTGGAATTTTCAGAAATTAAAATAGAATTTTTATAATTAAAATAAATAGGAAATATGATTTTTAAATAATTTATAAACAGGATTCCAAAATATGCAAACTCTGGAAACCTGGGGGACTAAACTGTTTCTTCCCCAAAAGTCCAGGGGCTTGTTTGCAATTTTACAAACCCCCGCCGTCGACTCGCCAGAGTGTTGCCGGAGAACATGATTCCGGCCACCTCAGGCCACCAAACTGTCCAGAATTAATCTACAAATTACCAGGAACTTATTTATGCAATCAAAACACATCAATCATCCCTGTCCTGGCCGAAAATTGGCCAAGAATATTGCCGGTTTCCGGCGAATATCGAAAATCTTCAAAACACAACTCCCTTCTATTCAAGCATCCTCTGTTAACGAGCTATATACCAATCGATTGCAAATTTCATAAGGAACATAATCCACTATAAATCAACAGCTAATAACCCCTAAATCAAAAAGGCCCAAATTTCAATTTTAAACATTCATACGGGTTATAAACCCTAATTTTAAAATTCGAGAATTAAACCCACATTTGAGCATGTTATTGAACTCCAAATCAGATGTATGACATATGAAAATCATCAGGAAAACAAGCTCTACAACATGCAAGCATCAAATCATACAAACAATCATCCGAACAAAAAATCATATTTTTAATAAAATTAATTCGAAAATAAATAATTTTTCAGAAAATAAACCTTGATTTCTGCAGTGATTTGGAACACAGAATTTGATAGAACACTTCAAGACCTTCGTTTTGAGTACTCGAGCTTTTCAAACGGACTCCGGTAACTCCTCCGATTGCTGGTTTGATTCTCAGAAAGGTTTATGAATTTAGGGTTTTTCTCTGGAAAATTATATATTAGCTGACTGCAAATGATTTTGATACGAAATAAAATACGGTAAAAGGCTATTTATAATTACGGAAAATTTGTATCCCGTTGCATCATTCCGGATATAAAACTGTACGTTTATTTATAAAAACTGATCCAAACGGTATTGGTTTTAGGGACAATTATCCAAATCAGTACAATTTGTACTGCGGTCTTGGTCTCAGCGCCTGGTTACACGTTCTACGAGGTGATAATTGGGATAGTTTTATTGATTTACCGAAATGAATATTGTATCGAAATGTTGTGTCGGGACCCGCGCAGGACAAACCGTACGCCGGATTAAAAAAGTCGAAACATGGAATATGCTCTGAATATTACAATTAGGTTAGGAAGGAGTTCTCGGAAGAGTTTCGGGTTCCAAAAATGTAACAACGGATGACGTCGGTTGGTTCCCGTTTTTATAAAATAGATTTTAAATACCCGGAAAAAGGTTTTATAAATTTCATATGATTCTTATAAATTCATAAATCAACATAAAAATAATAGGAAGATATGACAATTATCTATATTTTATTTTGGACATATAAAAATTAAAATACTCAATTAATAATATATTTTTAAACATCCAAACACATTTAACACTTAACAAATAATTCACAGAATAGATACTGAACACATATAATAATTATTTATTAGCAAAGATAATTACACGATATATTCCGGATATTACAAATATTAGCGCGTGTTTTCGCCCTAACACCAAGTTCTGATAATTCTGGAAACTCAAGTGCTGATAATTCTGGAAACTCAAATTCTGAAGGATCCAACTCAGAGAGCATAATTTCAGGGGGAGCATCAGAATATGTTGATGAAGACAAAATGGATCATGGGGGAGCATCCAGTTCTAGAGAAAATCTTCCATCTGCAAGGAAGTGGACTAAAGCACATACACCTGACTTAATTATTGGAAATCCTGATGCAGGTGTCAAAACTAGAATAACTACATCAAATGAATGTCTTTATCACTCTTTTCTATCTCAGACTAAACCAAAGAAAGTGGAAGAAGCTCTTCAAGATGCTGATTGGGTGCAAGCAATGCAGGGAGAGTTAAATGAATTTGAAAGAAATAAAGTATGGACCCTAGTGCCAAGACCAAAGAACAGATCTGTTGTTGGTACAAAGTGGGTGTTCAGAAACAAAACTGATAGTGATGACATAATTACAAGGAATAAAGCAAGGTTGGTTGCAAAAGGATATTCTCAATATGAGGGAATTGATTATGATGAAACATTTGCACCAGTTGCTAGATTGGAAGCCATAAGGATATTTTTGGCTTATGCTGCTCACAAAAAGTTTACAATCTTTCAAATGGATGTGAAAAGTGCTTTTCTCAATGGAGAACTGGAAGAGGAAGTATATGTTGAACAACCTCCAGGTTTTGTAGATTCAAAATTTCCTAGTCATGTCTACAGACTTGACAAAGCACTTTATGGCCTTAAGCAAGCTCCAAGAGCATGGTATGAGACACTAGCTGAGTTTCTTCTGGAAAGTGGATTTAACAGAGGGACTATTGACAAAACATTATTTTATCTCAACCATGGAAATGACTTACTTTTGATACAGATATATGTTGATGATATCATTTTTGGTTCTACAAATGACAGACTTTGTAAAAAGTTTGCCAAGCTGATGCAGTCAAGATATCAAATGAGTATGATGGGAGAACTCAGCTATTTTCTGGGCCTTCAAGTCAAGCAGAATGAAGAAGGAACTTTTATTTGTCAATCTAAGTACACCAGAAATTTGTTGAAGAAATTTGGAATGCAAGATTGTTCAAGTGCATCCACTCCTATGGCCACTGCAACAAAATTGGATAAGGATATTGGTACATCAGTAGATATTACTGATTACAGAGGTATGATTGGCTCATTACTCTGTCTAACTGCAAGTAGACTTGATATCATGTATGCTACCTGTCTTTGTGCATGATTTTAAGCAGATCCAAGAGAACCTCACTTAACAGTTGTGAAAAGAATTTTCAAGTACCTTAAGGGTACAGCTGACCTGGGATTGTGGTATCCTAGAGAATCAGACTTTAAGCTAATAGGTTACTCAGATGCAGATTTTACAGGATGCAAAATTGACAGGAAAAGCACAAGTGGAAGCTGCCAATTTCTTGGAGGCAGATTAGTTTCTTGGTTTAGCAAGAAACAGAAGTCAATTTCCACATCAACTGCAGAAGTAAAATACATTGCTTCAGGAAGCTGTTGTGCAACAATTCTTTGGATGAAGAATCAGTTATTGGATTATGGGTTAGAATTTTCTAAAATTCCTATTTACTGTGATAATCAAAGTGTTATTGCTATGACAGGTATTCCAGTTCAACACTCAATGACAAAGCACATCAGCATTAGGTACCACTTCATAAGGGAACATGTGGATGAAGGTACAGTGGAATTGCATTTTGTTCCAACAGATCAACAACTAGCAGATATCTTCACAAACCACTGTGTGAAGCTACTTTTACAAGATTGGTAAATGAACTTGGAATGGTTTCAGGTTCTTTCTCTAAATCTTCTTAGTTTATATTTTGATACATCAGACTTTAGGATCAGTATTTACAGATATTACAATCTTTATGTATTCTGTGCTTAATTAGAAATTCTCTAAGTGCTGATTGTTGTGTAATGTGAATTTCTAAACTCTGATAGTGATATGACTGTTTCTGTGACTATTCAATCCAATGAGGATAACTGTGCTAGATGCTGACCTAGTAGTCTTTAATATACTAAAGATCCCATGTTTAAAGTAATTGTTTATGTGGAAATCTTTTAACACAAGCAAATTCTGATATTAAGCTTAGTTAATGTTTACTTTGTGTATCTTGTTACTAAGTCAAAAACTAGAATAGTGCTTCTTATCTGTTAAGTTTTAATGTTGGTAAATCTGATGGATGTACTAAGTGCTGATAAGCCTCACTTATCAAAAGAAAAAGAAAAGAAATAAAACTCAGGTACAAAGCAAAATAAAATTCTCTTGGTGACTTTTCACATTCTCTGATTACTGGAGAAATACTCTGATAATAGCATAAATTCTGATAAGCAGTCGTGACTCACTTACAATGAGTAGCTACTATAAAATGGAATTTCAAAAGATGCATAAAATGAGCACAAAACAGTTGAGGTGGACTCATGCATGAACTCATTATATAGTAGACTTCAGAATAATGACAGATTTTGAGCAAAGTTCTTAGTTATGCCTTATTTCTAAGATGTACTGAAGTGAATCAGACTTTAATCTTTATATGATATTTAGCTTACTGCACAAACATACACTCCATATGAATGATGACAATTACTGTGGTGATAAATGTTATTTTAGATGAACAGTTTAAGTGTCAGTTGCATAAATTCTGAGGACAAGTTATGATGGAAATTCTGATGATTAAGTTCTGAAGAAACGAAATCAGTATTTGTGTGAAGAATTACAAAAATAGACATTCACTTTTCTAGTTAAGGAGCCCTGTTCTGATGACTGTTAAGTTCTGATATTAAATCCTGATTCCTTTCTGCTTAACGTGTTTGCCACTACATTTGCTTTTCCTAGATGATAGTTAATCATGCAATCATAGTCCTTAATCAACTCCAGCCACCTTCGCTGTCTCATATTAAGTTCCTTCTGCGTGAATATGTACTTCAAACTCTTATGATCCGTATAAATATCGCATATTTCTCCATATAGAAAATGTCTCCAAATCTTCAAGGTGAATACTATTGCTGCTAGTTCCAAGTCATGAGTAGAATACTTCTGCTCATGAGGTTTCAGTTGTCTAGACGCATATGCAATAACTATATTGTGCTGCATCAAAACACAACCTAATCCCTTATGAGAAGCATCACTATAGATTACAAAATTTCCTTGATCATTTGGAAGTGACAAAACATATGTCGTGATTAATCTCTTCTTCAATTCCTGGAAACTTTCTTCACACTTCTCGTTCCATATAAACTTCTCATTTTCCTGGTAAGCTTCATCAAAGGTGTCTCAATCTTTGAGAAATCTTGAACAAATCATCCATAATATCCTGCTAATCCCAAGAAACTTCTCACTTTTGTTGGTGTTTTTGGCCTTTCCCAATCCATAATAGCTTCAATCTTTGCGGGGTCCAATTTGATCCCTTCATTACTTACTATGTGTCCTAGAAACTGAACTTCCTGTAACCAAAACCCACACTTTAAAAATTTAGCATACAACTTCTCTTTTCTCAAAATTTCCAAAGATATTCTTAGAGGCTCCGCGTGATCTTCCGTGGACTTCGAGTAGATCAAAATATCATCTATAAACACAATGACAAACTTGTCCAAATATTCTTTAAAAATTTTGTTCATCAAGTCCATAAATGATGTTGGGGCATTGGTCAATCCAAAAGAAATCACTAAGAATTCATAATGACCGTACCTTATTATGAAAGCTGTCTTCGGTACGTCCTTGGGTTTAATCTTTAGTTGGTGATATCCAGATTTCAGATCAATCTTAGAGAAATACTTGGCTCCTTTAAGATGATCAAACAAATCATCGATTCGAGGTAATGGATACTTGTTCTTGATAGTAAGCATATTGAGTTCTTGATATTAGATGCATAATCTCATGCTTTCGTCCTTCTCCTTAACAAATAATATCGGTGCACCCCACAGTGATACACTGGGTCTAATCACTCCTTTTTCCAATAAGTCCTGCAACTGTTTTGCTAGTTCCTTCATATCAACTGGTGCCATTCTGTACGGGGCCTTAGATACTGCTAATGTTCCAAGTGCTAAGTCGATCGTAAATTCAATTTCTCTGTCTGGAGGAAGTCTTGGTAACTCGTCTGGGAACACGTCTGGAAACTTATTTACCACGGGAATATCTTCAAGTTTTGTTGGCTCCTGATTTTTATCTATCACATAAGCAATGAAATACTCGCATCCTTGTCGCAATAACTTCTTAGCTTGAACCATCGTCAAGAACTTCTTTGCTTGCCTCTAACCTCTAAACATCACCACTTTCTCATTCGGCGTCTTCAAAATTACCTTCTTATTACAACAGTCTACCTAAGCATCGTGCTTAGATAGCCATTCCATTCCTAAAATAATGTCAAACTCTCCTAACTTAAGTAGTATCAAGTCAGTACCAAACTTATTGCCGAAAATCTCAATCTCACGGTCCATACACACTTGGTTAACAAATAAACGTTCTCGATTTTCTAATTCTACAGTCATAATCTCATTTAACAATTCAACTTGACAATTTAACTTATCAACAAAATCTTGAGAAATAAATGATCGAGTTGCTCCCGTATCTACTAGCACTTTAGCACATAAAGAATTCACAGTAAGCGTACCTGCCACAACATCAGTGTCCATATTAGTATCCCTCACAGACATATAATAAACTCTAGCTCTGGGAGGTTCATTCACTGTTGGAGTAGCTCCCATGATTCTCAGCGCATTATTGACTGGAACTGGTGTTTTACAATCCCTTGCTATGTGTCCTGGCTTTCCACACTTGAAATAAGCAAATCCAATTGCTGGAACCTTGCCTGCCTGATTCTTGATAGGTTGATCCTTATTTGTTGGCTCTCTGGCTGGTTGATTACGGAACTCCCTTGAATAGTGCCCCTTCTGGTTGCATCTATAAAAAACCACATTTAGCTTGTTGCAATCTCCTCCATGCTTCTTTCCACATACCTGGCAGTCTGGTAGAGCTAGCCTCTGCTGGGCTGGCTAATTCCCAGTAGTTGGACGGTTGCCTTGTCATCCGTCGCCTGTATTTTGTCTTCTGAAATTAACATTTCTTCAGGGCTGAAACTTGCCTTTCTCCTGATTGAAATTTGAAAACTTCCCTGCATGGGACTCTCCTTCACTTCCCTCAAACTTCCTCTTCTTACTGTCCTTCTCCTTCTGTAACATTTCACTCTTTTTCCCCGCAATCATAGCCTTCTGCACAACTCCCGTATACGTATCCAATTAAAATATGGCCACCTTCCCTCAGATTCATGGCTTAAGACCTTGCTGGAACCTTTTAGCTTTCTTCCTATCAGTATCCACATATGATGGTACAAACCTAGACAATTCCTTAAACTTACTTTCATAATCTGCCACTGACATATTTCCCTGTTTTAACTCCAAAATCTTCAATTCCATTTGATCCTGAACAAATTGAGGGAAATGCTTCTCTTAAAACAACTCCTTGAATCTATCCCATGCAATATCATTTGTACCTTCCAATGTCTTAACAGTTTCCCACCAATAGGTGGTTTCATTCTTCAGATAGTAACTCGCAAACTCAGCTTTCTATTCCTCTCTCACCTTGACTAAAGCAAATGCTTTCTCAATTTCCTTTAACCAAACTCTTGCCTAAATAAGATCTAAGGAACCTTTAAATTCCGGTGGATTCACCACCTGAAAAGTCTTAAAGGTTACCTGAGGATTGGCATGTCTCTGTTGTTGTTGAGTCAGATGGACTGTTTGTTGAGCAAAAATCTGAAGAATCTGGGCTACAGTTGGGTCTATAGGACCTAGATTTACATTCTGGTTATTGTTGTCTTGGTTGTTGTTGTTGGTTACTTCATTCTGGTTGGTGGAACGGGTATTTCTTTTGGGAGGCATTTTCTGTAAAGAATCAAACAACTTATTTAGCCTTTAAATCAAATCCTTTTTACGAAAAGTTTTTGTAAAACAAAAATATCTCTTTTTGAAAATATTTTTATGGTTGAACTAAGTAAATTGCATGCTTCTTTACAAAATTTAAACAATTAGGGGATAGGGTGCATGTTATCACAAGAGCTTATAACTGGTGCGGCAAGTAAGATAAAACAGGTATGATAATGTAAATGACAAGGCCAAAAAAGGAAAGGTACTAATATATATATATCAAAGTTTGGTAGTACATGCATGAAAATATTTCAGTAAAGGCAAAAGGTACAATAAGACTATCCACAAGTGATTAAGTCTAGTCTATATATATACCGGCCAAAAGTCTGATGATACACATTACACACTAATATACATACAACAACTTTCATAACATCTCTATCATCTAACTTCAGGGAAACTCTGGTTCACCAAGCCTCGTAAGATCTTCTAACACTTCTCTGGCCCATCCCATAAGAGCATCTGGGGCCGCATACTCACAAGTAGCTCCATGAAGTCTAGCCTCAAGTATTCTTCGGGTCACATAAATCTCATCTCGAAGCTCCCTCGTACTATTCTCAACATCAATAGTCCTTATAATATGTTATAGCTCCTGAATCTGAGCCAACAGGTCCTCTCGCTCCAAAAAAAGAGCCTCGTACCTATGGTATGGAACGGGGTGTGAAGTAAAATGGAAAGATGCACCCGCAACCGAATGTCGAGTAGAGTCAGAATCAGTAGGTGGGGGTCTTCGCATAGGTGGTCTCACACTGAGAGATGAAATAGCTCGCAGTGGTGCAGCCGTCACAACAGGAGGTAATATGACTGACACTGGTGGAAGAGTAGGGTGTGGATCAGATGACAGTCCTCGAACTGAAGGCAAAAAATGATCAGATAATATCGGGATAAAGGAATTTTCCATTGCTGCTATCTAAAAATTACGATGCTAGACAAGGATCTTGAATCTTATCACGAATCAAACCAAATCTTACTATATAGTCAGGCTTAACCTCTCGATGTCCTATTTCTCTATTTCTTAATCCTAATCTTAACCCTCTACCCATTCCCGACAATCTAGGCTTGTGGAAGTGACTTTTAACCTTTAGCTCTAACACCAAACCTGTGACGCCCTCCAAACCCGGGTCAGAAGTTTGTGGTTCACAATACACACACCATGTATAAACCTGTTTATGAATTTAATATATGTAGTGGCCCTACTTACCATAATCCTTGAATCACAACAGGTTAAAGTATGCCCACAAGCCTCAACCTTATTTATATTACAAACGTACCAAATCCCAATTTATTTATCTTACAACTTAAAATAAAGTAGTCTTATTAACTTTCAACTCAAAATAAGACAAACATCATCTGCTAGCTTATTCCATTTCAACTTGGAAACCTAGCTCGCACACTTGTCTGGGGATCCTCGCTACCACCCGTTTCCTTCTTAACTGGAAAAGAACATAAACAAAATCGCAAGAGTGAGCTAACTAGATCAGCAAGTCATAATAACAACACTGAGATTAAATAATGATCAATTGTAATGATATTAGGAATTAAGCTTCTTGATAAGCAATGATTAGAATTGGATATTCACTTTTATTTTAAAAACCAAGGTTAGGCTGCTGATCAGTCACGCACTAACCTCGCGCAAGGCTCACAGCTCTGCTCTTTATACTGGATTCAAGGCACACATTGGCCTATCATGACCAGAATCTGGCCCGACCATGAATCTGGTCCATATTTAAAAATAATCCAATTCTATAATATCAACATGATAAACAATGTAAATCAATAAGCAGAATTATATGCAACATTTATCTCGAAGCATAGGGTAATTCATAATACCGTGTAGGTGAACAAGATGTATATAGGATTGGCTTCAACCCAGGGAAAGAATCAGAAAGTATAAGACCAAAGGTTTAATGGTTAAAAGGATTGGTCTTCTGTTATACAAGGTATAGAGGTCAGTAAGTTAAGCAATTATATTTTAGGGATCTGTATGTGGTATATATGTATATGTGGACGTAGTATCGTATATGTGTGGTTCGTAGCTGGGAGTTCAACAATCAATGGTTTACAAAGAATAAGGCTTACGGCTCAAAGATCTATAAGAAGAATCAAGGTTTAAGGTTAAGTACTTTAAAGAACTTGCAATATAAAATAGAACTATTTTGAATACATATCACAGGAAAGTTTAGGGATACTTGTAATATATCACAAGAAGGTTTGAGAATACTTGCCTTATCTCAATTTGCTTTCACTTTACTTGTACTCGTCTATTGATTCACACTCACTCACCACTTGATTTCCCTTTCTACGTCTCACTTCCTCTATTAGATATTACAAGTATTTATCAATACTTATTCTCATCTCATTCTATTCGTTACAAGCTTCCATCTACCCTTCGTTTTACCCAAATATGACTTACGGATTAAAAGTTATGATAAAAACCATTATTTAGTATACGTATAAGCTAATTACACATCAATTAGATCACATATAGCACTTAACATGTACGATATTCGATCAAAATAATTTTTCAAAGAAGATTCGGGGTTAAAATAATTTTCGGGGTATTTAATACGAATTTTTGAATATTTTTTGGAATTAAAACGGGTCAACAAATCATTTTATAAATAAAGACAAGGTTCGAATACCCAAATCTTAATTTAAAATCATTTAATAATAATTATCGAGTCTTTCAAATAATTTAAAATAATATTTTAAAACTTGAAACTATTTTTCAGAATTTTTAAATCAAAAGAAATAATTAAATCTAATTAAATAATCAATTAAAATTAAGTAATAATAAATTGAATCAATTAATCAATTAATATTTAAATTAATTGATAAATAAATAATTAGTTATCAATTAAAATTAATTAAATAATATAATTTGGATTTATTTTCGAATTAAAAATAATTTTCAGAATAATATATAATGAATTTTGAAAATTTAAATAATTAAAAACAATTTCTAAAAACAATTATAAACCAAAAATATAATTTTTGGAAAATTTTGAAACAGAAATCTGATTTTTATAAGTTTTTAAAACTACATGGACCTTTTTGTAAATACTGAAAGTTGGGTGACTAAATGTCACTATCTTCAAAAGTGAGGGGGCCAAACTGTAATTTTTGCAGACGCCGCCCTGGCTCGCCGGAAAACCATCGGCATTTGAAATCCCTGACCATAACTTGACCAAAAACTGCAGATCAAAAGTTCTCATGGCCAGGAACTTCATCGTTGCATTGAAATTTATAAACAACGTTCCGCTCGACCGGAAAATTGACCGGAACTTTCCCGATTCCGGCGAGCTTTGCAACTCCGGCGAGCTCGATCCATTTATCCTTTGTTCTCCATACTTACATCATTCCATTCTTTTTCAACGATCTATAATCTGGTGTAATCAATAACCCTCACAACAAAAATGCCTAATTTCTAATTAAGAACATTCAAACTTATAAACCTTAATTTCCGAAATTCGAAAATCAAACCCCTTTTTCTATATGTTATTGAACTCCAAATTTAACATACAATATACCAAAATGATCAGGATAAAATTATCTATAAGATACAGTCATCAAATCACATAATAACATCAAAATCACAAATTCATATTTTAATCATAATTTAATTTTAATTTAAATAAATATATTGAAAAATACCTTTGATGTTTGCAGTAAAACTGATTGTTGATTCTGAAAGTACTTTTCCTAAGATTCGATTCAGTTATTCACACGCTTGATTTTGATTTCAATAACGGCTTCGTTTTTAAATTTGATTCTGAAGAACGTTATGAATATTCAATTTTTTCTCTGTAAATTATATTTTTAACTATGTATTTATGATTATACATATAAAATGAAATAAGAAAAAAGCTATTTATATTTATGGAATTATTAATACCCGTTGGATCATATCGGATCCGAAAATAGATTACTTAGCTGCTACGTAACTAAAAAATGATTCAATTCGATACCAGTTTTGGATAATTATCAAAACCGGGCTTCTTATAAAACACTCTACGAGAATATAATATAAAATCAAAATATCCTGGCTCTCGAGAATACGGGTTTTACTGATCTATCGAAATGACTACCATATCGAAAATTTTGCACCGGGATCCACACGGGTCAAACCGTACTCCGGACTGAAAAATTAAAAAATATGGAAAATGTTCAGAATAATCAGATTAGGTTAGGATGGAGTTTTCCGAAGACTTTCGGGTTGTAAAAATGCAAAAACGGTTGAAGTTGGACGATTCCCCGTTTTATAAAATAGTTTATAATTAATCGGAAAAAAATGGTTAAATTCATAAATCATTACAAAATCATATAACAACCTATAAATTACCATAAAAACATCACAATTATCTATACTTTATTCTGAACATATTAAAAATTAAAATACTCAAATTTTTATCACATATAAACATCTAAATATCAATAGCAATCATCAGATAATTTTCTAAAAATCACATAATAATCACATAATAATTATTTATTGATAAAAACAATTACACAATATATCCCGGATATTACTGTAGTCTTGAAGTTTAGATGGGACAACTTCTTGAGCCATAACCAACTTTCATCTTGACTTCCTTTGCTGAAAAGACAAGTAATGGAATTTGCATTGGATGAGTTAAAATCAGCTAGATACACATTTCCTTTTCTCACTCTTGTGAGAACCACTTTGTTGTTCTTTTTGTTTGTAACAACACAGGCTTCTGAATTGAAGGTTACAGAGTTGCCTTTGTCACATAGTTGACTCATACTCAGTAAATTGTGCTTGAGTCCATCAACTAATGAAACTTCTTCAATGATGACATTATCTTTAGAAATCAAGCCATATCCCACAGTATACCCTATGCTGTCATCTGCAAAAATAATACTTGGGTCAGCTCTTTCCTTGAAATGAGTGAGCAGGGTAGAATCTTCAGTCATGTGCCTTGAGCAGCCACTATCCAGATACCAAATCTTCAGTCATGTGCCTTGAGCAGTCATGTGCCCTTCACACATCAAAATCAAATCAAGTTGAGTTTGATCCAGGTTTCCTTGGGTCCTGCCTTGTTAGCCTTCTTTTTAGTTTTCTTAGGCTTTTCCTCATTTGACTTAGGTGATGAAGATTTAACCTTGGTCATTAGAGTAGGGCTTTGAAAACCATTCATAATTGCAGAATTATCATGCACATGTTGGTTAACATGAGATGGCATATTATGTGCAAACATGTTATTCCAATATGGCATGGTAAATGGCAATTTTGGCATACTAAATGCAGCACAATAAGGATTTTGTGCAAATGGAATATTGGCAAATTGTGCATTCAAATTTTGTGCAGGCATGACATTCATAGGCATTGTGGGCATGTTGGGAAATGAGGGAGGTGCAGACATAGGTGTAGGCATGGAAGATTTGCAGTTAACAGACAAATGATTAACAGTACGACACTTAACACATATTTTTTAGGTGCATATTTATCAGGTGTGTAGCTGTTATATTTTTTAATTCCTACTTTTCCATTTATGTTATTTTTCCTTTTGGAGTCTACCCTGACCTCAATTTTCTCCAATATGTCATTCAGTTGCTTCATTGACAGATGCCCCACATTAACTCTTTTATTCTCCTTGACTTGACTTGATTCTCCTAAAATGAAGTTCTTGGAAACTGATAAATATTTCTCATTGAGTTTAGCTAGCTTGGTTTTGCTAATTGGTTTCTTTTTAATCAATGGATGTGGTTCCTTATCTTTTGACAGATAATCCCTTTTGGCTTTCGACGGATAATCTTCATCATCCGTTGATAATCCTTCCACCAACACAGGGTCTAGTTTCTCCATGCTCTTTTTCCAAGATTCTTCACAGAATGACTCTATACCTTGAACCTTGTCAATTTGAGAGTGTACATCTCTTGATGACTTCCAAGCCTTGATTACCTCTTGCTCTCGTTCAAGTTGCTTTATCAAAATATACTCTTTCTTTAAAGATTCAGTCAATTCCTCTTTGGCAATCTTACACTTTAACTTCAATTTCTCAAACTCAACGAATTGAGTTTCTAGCACAACATTTTTCTCACTTTAAAATATATTATTATAATTAATTCTTGTGTTTTCTTTAGTGAGTGATTTAAGAGTAACGTGCAAGTGGTATAATTCTGTTGACATGTCATTTATAGCATCATTACACTCATCTTTAGATAGGTATGCTAAGTTTGTGGTGATTACATGATTGCTTGAAGAACTGACATCTGTTTCATCTGATTTAGCCATCAGAGCTAGTTTGACATAGCTTGGTTCTTCATCTAAATCTTCCTCATCTGCTGCCCAATCATTTTCTTGAGTCTGGAAAGCCTTCTCCTTTTGTTTGAGCAATTTAAAGTATTTCTTCTTATAGTAAACTGGCTCAAACTTCTTTTTCTCAGAATTGGGCTTTCTGCATTCATTGGCAAAATGACCACTCAAGCCATATTTGAAACATTTTAATTTAGATTTATCCACTATGTTTCTATTTGGCTTGGTTTCTCCAAAGTTCTTCTTGAATTTGAGCTTGGAAAATCTTCTTGATAGGAAAGCCAGATGTTCATCTAGATCCTCCATTTCATCCTGACTAGTACAGTCTTCAACCTCTGCTATTAACCCTTTGCCCTTGCCTACACAAACTTTTGAGTTTGGTGCAGATTCCATAACTTCAACCTTCATCTATTTCCCTCTGTCCTATTCATCTACAAGTGTAATAGATCCACCCTTCTTTCTTGCTTTTTCCAGTTGCTCATCCTGCTCCATCTCGAGCTCATAGGTTTTTAAGATGCCATACAGTCTTTCCAAAGTAAACTCTTTATACTCTTGAGAATTTCTAAGAGAGACTGTCATAGGCTTCCATTCTTCTGGCAGAGATCTAAGGAATTTTATGTTCGAATCTTTTATTTGGTAGATTGTCCCATGCAGGTTCTGTGCATTTAGTAATTTTTGAAACCTATTAAAAATGTCACTTAGAGATTCACCTTCTTCAAAGTGAAAGTGCTCATATTGATGTATTAAGAGTTAGATCTTATTTTCCCTTACTTGTTCAGTTCCATCACATATGATTTGAATAGTATCGCAAATATCCTTGGTTGTCTTGCAGTTGATAACATTATAAAACATATCACCATCAAGACCAATGAAAAGAATGTTCATGGCCTTATTATCCTTATGAACTACTTCAATATCTTCATCAGTCCATCCTGACCTTGGCTTTGGGATAGTCTGTTCATTACCAGTAGCATTCTCAACATCAGTTGCTAACCCTCTAAGAACATGAGGACCATTTTTTATGCATCTTACATAGCTTCCATCTTGTAAGAGTAGATGAAGGTGCATCTTCACCTTCCAATGGTGATAGTTGTCTTTATCCAGAAAATGGATCTTCACTCCAATATTCTTTCTGCTCATATTGTTAGTCTGTTTTGATCTTTAAACTCTTAGTGTATCAAGAGCTTGCTCTGATACTAATTGTTATTCCCAAACAATCTAACAATAGAATTACAAAAGGGAGGTTGAATGTAATTCTTGGTTAATTTTCAAAATTAAAGAAACTTCTTTAAGGTATATCAGTGTTTGAATATGCAAGTGTGCGGAATGAAATATGAATGTATTCAAAACACAAAGTAATTAAACACAAAGATTTAAAAATTTTCTAGTGGATTTATCTTTCCACCAGAGATATGTATTGATTAAGAACTCTGTGATGCAAGAATGCACACAGCTGCTTACTTGTAAATTTTCAAAGTAAGAACTGGAAATTCTTAACATATTTTGCCTTACCTATTTCTCAGTACTTTCAATTGATAATAATCTACTTGCTACTCTTGGTTTATATCACCAAGCTACATATAAAATATACAAACTAATAAAATAAAAATGTTTAAGTCTAATCACATGTTCCTTCATTTCTCTATCCAGCATCTTTGTATTTCTTCAAGTAAGCATGGAAATGGAAATGCTTCTTTGTTCTCAAAATCCTGCTAATAGGCCGCCATATTTCTTTTGTATACAATCAACCCATGTGACTTTCAAGTCACTATCAACTCCTATTTGAATTTGTTATCCATCATGACTCTGTTTGATCATCCGTTGATTGAGACTTGGGTCATCCGTTGAAGCCTTGTAGAAACATCCGTTGAAAGTATTTCCATAGCAGTTAACTCAATTTCACTTATGCAAAATTACAAGGAATCTAATATTTACATTTAGCCAACCTATTTTGCATATCATTCTAGTAGCCAACATAAATTAGAATATTCTACAACTTCTAATTCTCTAAGACATTACAGTATACATGAATGTGCTACAAAACTTATTTAAACATAAGCTACTCTTTCAACGGATGACATAGTAAGATTATCCGTTGAAGTTACAAATACACTTAATTAAATCTACTAAGGTGTTTTGGTAAAATATCATCAAGCGTACAATATATTCCTAACAGATGTTATTAGTGTTGAGGGAGGTTCTTGATCGCCGTGTTTAGTTGTGAGTTCAGATGGGACATCTGCTCGAGCCCGTATTATGTTATTGTTGTTATTTTCTTAGCGCTAGTAGGTTTGTGATGCTTGGTCAGATGACGGGTTTCCCTTATGTTGTATTGTGACTTAGTTCTTAGTGTTATGAGTCCTCATTCCTAACCCCGAGCTTGAGGGCATCACAAGTTGGTAACTTGTGACAACTTGTGATGCCCTCAAACTCGGGGTTAGGAATGAGGACCCACAACACTAATAAACTAATATAATATAGCAGCAGAAATATAATAAACCCCGAAACTACTAGGAAACATGATAAAGTGTGAGACAAGATTACAACTACAAATCAGAATATTATAATTACAACCCTTATTATAAATAAAATCCAAAATATTCGATTCCGACTTGGAATCGACATATAACCCAAAAGTATCTGATCCAAGTATTTTAATTTCCACCAATTAACGACGCTTCCTGACACAACATCTACATGATCTGGCACCTGAAATCCCATGGTACGATAAGGACCGCCAGGAACACTCTTACAAGCGGTGAGCCTAAGTCTTGTCATCTTCTTGCTTAACTTTCAAGGTTAGATTAACACAAACAAATGAGCTAAATGGCTCAGCAAGTAACTATTATAAAAATCTAATATCAAAAAAATAACGACATTCATAAGCTCAATAAACTAGGTGGTAGTATTACAAAATATCTAGGAAAGGATCTCAGGAATAGGATTCGAGGGATTTGAGGTTCAAGTGATGATTATTCAGTTTCTGGATCAAATAATAGGGTTCTCAATAGATTTCAACAATTCCAAGATGTTTTAATCAATAAACGATAGTTTCAAATCATTATAAGTCAAATTCAAATTACAATTCAAGAGATAGTGTTTATTGCACAATAAAAACCTTTTTCATCATTTTAAACAATGTAGAATCCTTTTTAATTGGACTTATCCAACCCGTACTGAACTCCATTCGGTCATTAAGGTACCTATGGCATTATTTCAGCCTATATACTGGACTAGCCCCGCTAGCCTCCTAAGTGACTGGACTAATCCCACTAGCCTCTTACGTCTTTATCCAATCTTTAGGAATTCATTAGAAAAACCTTTTTATTGGAAACTATAGAAGTGTTACCTAAATTCTTTCAAGTCGAAAATCATTCTTAGGTTTAATTCAAGGATTCAAGGGGGAAATAAGAAATCGCAACGAGGAAATGTAAGTTGAGGAAATGAACAATCACAAAACATAGGTATTATCAAAGTCATTAACAAGATTGTTCTCAAGAAACAATATATTCACAAGCGATAAGTTTACTGTTATAAAGATCTAGGTAAACAAGGTATTAAACAACAAGGCTTAACAAAATATTAAAGATCAAGGGTCTTTGTGGAACACAGGGTATAATTAAAGTAGGGTAAGGTGTTTGAAAAGAAATAGGTTTTTATCAATTCATATTCATCAACCGTATCAATAAGATCAACTATTCTATCAATATATCTCATATCAATTCTCTGTGATCGAATCACAACTAGTGAGAAATCAGAGTTACTTGCCTCACAAGCTTTCATGTTTCACTGAAACTGATCTACTGCCACCTAGAGCCTCTTTGCCTTTCCTAGAACGAACGCCTTCACTTTCGAATCTACAATCATATAAGCAAACATGACTAACTTATACCTAAGTCTATTTGAACTTATCGTCTGTACTCCTTATACATATCTATCATTCCTCTAAAAAATCGGGCATTCCATATTCGTAAATACGCTATCCCTTTACTCAAAACAACCAGCAACAATCACAATAATAAAATGATCCAATAAATTATTATTTTATAACCATTAATCACTTCTATTTATATCATTAACAATTGATCAATCATGCATTCACTTATACTTATAAAACATAACATGCAACTCACTTTATACGATTACCAACTAACGACTTAACATACCGAGTCAAAACTATAGCATGTAACTCGATTTCAAGGATTTGGTTCCTATTTTATTTAAAACCGAATATAAGTCTTATTAATCGACTACAACAATCAAAACCACATCTTATATATGTGAATCTAAGTTATCATATAATTCACCTCATATATAACCCAAAAATTACATAATTCGAACCGAATTATTTAAAGAAAAATGAATCAAAACCAAATTTAAAATGCCACCATTCGATCATAATTAAACGATTATTCACATAATAATTTCATCAACCTTCAAATCAACATGCATCATCTCAAATCAAAAACCGATTTTAATATATAATTTGAACCAAAACAAAGATTCGAAAACACAAAAAAAAATTAGAATTTTCTTTAAACGAACATGCAATCATTTGAATAAATGGGTTTAATTCTCTAGACCTCGGTCATAGCATCACAACTCACCACCGACTCACCGTAGTTCATCGTTGGTGGCAGTGATTCACGGTGGTGGCCTCAAATCAAGGGTTTCCAACACGAAAATCACCGATTTTCTTCTTAAGGATCAACATCAACACATTCATCTTCATTAAAACCGAACCCAACATCCAAACCCGAGTTTAAACTCGAAAAAGGGTTTAAGGGTTTTTATTTCTATTGACACAAAATCAACATGCAAGCTTGAATCAAGAAACTAGACGTGAAAAGAGACTCGACCATGGTCTTAAATCATGAAAAAGGTGAGAAACGAGAGAGAACAACAGAGAGAGAGTACCGAGAGCTCGAGAGAGAGAAGAGAGTTCGAGAGAGAGATAACCAGGGAAAAAAGAAAGGGGAAAAGGAGTTATAAGGTGGTTGTGTGGAAAGGGTGTTTTGGTAATTGGCAAATCAATTTATGATTTCCTTTTTCCTTTTTTATTAATATTTTACACAAAATGTTATTAACGCAATATAAAAATAGTTTTGTAAAATCTGAAAATGCCACAAATTACATTTTTAAAATAATGAATATGAAATTATCTCTTTCCTCATAATTTTAAAATAAATTTTTAGTAGACGGATTAATTTCTATGAATTTTACAAATCAATCACAGATAATAAAAATAAACTCTGGAAAATTATTTGAAAATATCAAAACATCAAAATAAATCCAACTATCATTTTTAAAAAGTCTCTAGGATTATTCCAGAGAGGATTGAACAAATTTCTCACTTTGATCATACTTTAATAATTTTATAAAAATATATAAGGATCAACTAAACCTTATTTTTACCAAATAAATCCTTTTGAAAATATTTAAAAACTCGTGAATCACAGATTCACACTTATAACTTTCAAATAACATATATTCACATAATAACATCAACCACATTTCATATTTGTACACCTTAAGACATAATTTCACTTTTAATTACCGTTTACGCGTATAACAATTACCCGGTAATTCAAATAATAATATAACTTCCACAATTGCGAATCCATACAACAGAAACACACAGAGGACTCGATATCTTTCATATCATAATGTTATCCACTAATTTTCTTATTCTTAATCCTTTTTCAATTAATCCATCTTTCGTATAACGGGTCCCGTTCTACTTGACGACCCAACAAAAACTTAGCTTATGCCTCTTACTGACTCATCAAACTTGAACGAGGCATTTAACGCTCTCTTTTACTATTTCACAGAAATTACACATAAGCCACAAAATTATATAACTTTCTATTTTATACTCATAAATTCACATAATCCATAAACAGATCACAAAACTATACTTTATTCATATAATTACATCGCGAAAATCTCAGTCGTTATAATTTACCCCCCATAAAAGGATTATGTCCTCAGAATCTGACCTAAGGAAACAAATGGGGATATTTCTCACACATATCGCTTTCTAATTCCCATGTTGATTCTTCGATCTTAGGATTTCTTCACAAAACTCTAACTAATGGTACAATCTTATTTCGAAGTGTTTTTTCTTTCCGATCTAAGATTTGAACGGGTTGTTCCATATAAGACAAATCTTGTTAAATTTTCATGGGTTCTAGTTCAATTATGTGACTGGAATTTGCATTATACTTCTTTAAAAGAGATACGTGGAACACGTTATGAAGATGTTGCATCTGCGGAGATAACGCTAACTCATACACCACTTTTCTGACTTGTTTTAATACTTCAAATGGTCCAATATATATGGTGTGGCACCCTCCAAACCCGGGTCAGAAGTTTGGGGTCCACACATACACCTTATTTATAACCTGCTTATAACAATAATAAAGATAATAATAATATATGCAGTGACCCTACTTACCAACCACCACGGACCGCAACAGGTTAAAGTATGCACACAAGCCAAACACACTAATATATTACAAACCGTTCAAATCCCAACTATTTCAAACTCAAACTGAGTATTAAACATTATTACAAACTTTTACAAACTTAAATTATTCCAAAAGAAGCCTACTAGCTCAGCTTTCTCAACCTGAACCCCTAGCTCTCGCGCTGGATTGGGGATCCTCTTTACCAACTGGTTCCTTTTTAACTGGAAAGAATATAAACAACATCGCACGAATGAGCTAACTAGCTCAGCAAGTCACAATGACAAAACTGAGAATAATGATCATCAGGTGTATATGATTATAATATCAAGTGAATAATGGATTATGATTTAGAATTGGATATTATACTTTTAATTTAAAAACCAAGGTTAGGCTGCTGATCAGTCACGCACTAACCCCGAGCAAGGCACACATCATTGCTCTAACTACTAGATCCAAGGCACACATTGGCCTAACTTGACCATTATATGGTCTGACAACGAATCTGGTCCACAATTTTATAAAAACAATCCAATTCTAACATAATAACAGAATATGCAATAGTAAACAATAACCGAAATCATTAACAACAATAAATGTTTAACAATGAAAGGGTTTCAATCCTTGTAAGGATCAACCAGGTACTTTCAAAGCTTGAATGTTGGGTAATGAAAGAATTGGATAACAAAAGAAACAACGTTTCAGGGTTTCAAGGATTTGGTCTTTCAAAGCATAAGATATCATGGATTGAGTATATAGTAATCCAGTTCAGTGTCTGGTATTTAGTTTGTATGTATTTGTGGAGTAGTATCGTAGATTTGTGGTTCGTGTTTGGGTATACAATAATCAATGGCTTAGAAAGAATATGGTTCATGGCTCAAGAACAATAACTGAAATTAGGATTTAGGTTTCCCTGCTTCAAAGCACTTGCAATGTCAACAAGACTATCAAGAATTACAATATCTTGAGAAAGTTCAGAACACTTGCCTGGTATTAGCTTACTACTCTGCACTCGCTTCCAATCACAACCGTCTTACTCTTCAACTATCTGTTTTCCTTTCCTACGTCTTGCCTCTTCTGCTCACATATCATAAGCATCTATCAATCATCAACTCACAAGATTCTATTCAACACATACTTCTATCTACCCTTCGTTTTACCCAAATCTGATTGACGGATTGAAATCTATGCAATAACAAAGTAAACACCGAATATATAGACCGATAGTCGAACAACAGGTCACGTATAACACATAATACATCACGTAATCAATTACATATCATTTGTAAAGAAGTCTCGGGTCATAAATGTGCTTTCGGGTATTTAAAATAATTTTTAAAACATTTTTCGGAATTAAAACGGGTCGTTGAATCAATTTCGGAATAATAAACAGGGTTCGGTTGGCCAATTCTGGCTCCGAAACAATTTTAGAATAATTATCGAGCCTTGAAAATAATTTAGAATAATATTTTAAAGCTCGAAACTATTTTTTGAAATTTTTAAATCATTTTTAAATAATTAAATCTAATTAAATAATTAATTAAAAATCAATTAATAATTAATTAAATCAATTAATCAATTAATTTTCGAATTAATTGACTAATTAATCAATTAAAAATTAACTGAAATTAATTAACTAATTAATTCAGATTTATTTGTGAATTAAAAATAATTTTCAGAATTAAAATAATAATTTTTAGAATTTTCAGAAATTAAAAATGAATTTTTATAATAAAAATAATTAGGAAATATGATTTTTAAACATTTTTAAAACAGGAATCCAATTTTTGCAAAGTCTGGAAACTTCAGGGACTTAACTGTATCGTCCCCAAAAGTCCAGGGACCAAACTGTAAATTTTACATCCCGTCGCCGGAAAACACAGGGGTGGCCGGAGAACACGATTCCGGCCTCCTCACCTTGCCACAAGCTCCAGATCACATCTACAGGTTACCAGGAACACAACCATGCAATCAAAACAACCTAACAATCCCTGAGTTGGCCGGAATTTGGCCGTGAAATTTTCCAGTTTCCGGCGAACATCAGAAAACTTTAAAACACAACTCCCTTCTCTACAAACCTCGTTGGTTCATGAAACTTATACGACTAGATTGCAAATTTCACAGAGAACACAACCCACTATAACACAACATCAATCTATCACAGAATAAGAAACCCCCAAATTTTAATTAAGAACATTCATACGGGTTATAAACCCTAATTTTGAAATTCGAAAATTAAACTCAAATTTGAACATGTTATTGAACTCCAAATCAGACGTATGACATATGAAAATTATCAGGAAAACAAGCTCTACAACATGCAATCATCAAATCATACAAACAATCATCCGAACAAAAATTCATATTTTTAATAAAATAAATTCGAAAATAAATAAATTTTTAGAAAAATAACCTTGATTTCTGCAGTGAAACAAAGCTCAGAATCTGATAGAACACCTCAAATCCTTCGTTTTGGTTACTCAAGCTTTGAAAACAGAGATCAGTAACGCCTTCGTTTTGTTGTTTGATTCTTAGAACAGTTTTAAGAAATTAGGGCTTTTCTCTGAAAATTATATAATTAACTATCTGCAAATGATTTTGATACGAAATAAAATACGGTAAAAGGCTATTTATAGTTACGGAAAATTAGTATCCCGTTGGATCATTCCGGATATAAAATGGTACGTTTATTTATAAAAATTGATCCAAACGGTATCGGTTTTCGGGATAATTATCCAAATCAGTACAATTTGTACTGCGGTCTTGGTCTCAGCGCCTGGTTACACGTATTACGAAGTGATAATTGGGATAGTTTAATAAAAAGCTCTCGTTTATCGAAAATACGGGTTTTATTGATTTACCGAAACGAATATTGTATCGAAAATGTTGCGCCGGGACCCGCGCAGGACAAACCGTACGCCGGATCGAAAAAGTCGAAACATGGAAAATGCTCGGAATATTACAATTAGGTTAGGAAGGAGTTCTCGGAAGAGTTTCGGGTTCCAAAAACGTAACAACGGTTGACGTCGGTTGGTTCCCATTTTTATAAAATAGATTTTAATTACCCGGAAAAAGATTTTAGAAATTTCATATGATTCTTATAAATCCATAAATCAACATAAAAATAATTAGGAAGATATGACAATTATCTATATTTTATTTTGGACATATAAAAATTAAAATACTCAATTAATATTATTTTTGAATAATCAAGTACAGATAACACTTAACAATTAACTCATAGAATAGATACTGAGCACACATAATAATTATTTAATATCAAAAATAATTACACGATATATCCCGGATATTACATCCTTCCCCCCTTAAAAGGATTCTGTCCTCAGAATCTCCTAAGAAAACAAATGAGGGTACTTTTCTCTCATATCACTTTCTAACTCCCAGGTTGACTCTTCAACCTTTGGGTTTCTCCACAATACTCTTACTAACTTTACCACTTTATTTCTCAATACTTTCTCTCTTGCCTCTAGAATCTCTATCGGACTCTCTACATATGATAAATCTGCCTGAAGCTCTATTGGCTCATATTCTATTACATGCCTGGAGTCTGGATTATATTTCTTGAGCATCGATACATGAAAAACATTGTGAATGTGTTCCATGTGCGGAGGTAACGCCAATTCGTAGGCTACTTTACCAACGCGCTTTAGGATCTCAAAAGGTCCGACATATCTTGGGCTTAGCTTCCCTTTCTTTCCAAACCTCGTTAGTCCTTTCCATGGTGATACTTTCAGTAATACCAAGCTTCCTTCTTCAAATTCCATGTCTTTCCTTGACTGGTCTGCATATTTCCTCTGACGATCTTGAGCGGCTGTTAATCTTTTCTGGATAAGTTCAACAACTTCCTTTGTCTGCTGTACCAGTTCAGGTCCAAGTATCTTGCGTTCTCCTACTTCGTCCCAATATATTGGAGATCTACATTTGCGTCCATAAAGGGCTTCATAGGGTGGCATTCCAATGCTGGCATGATAACTGTTGTTGTAAGCAAACTCTACCAGAGGTAAATGTTCGTCCCAACTTCCTTTGAAATCAATCGCACAAACACGTAACATATCCTCGATTGTCTGGATCATTCTTTCACTTTGGCCATCCGTTTGGGGGTGATAAGCTGTACTCATATTCAGTCTTGTTCCCAAACATTCTTGAAAACTCTTCCAGAATCTTGAATTAAACCTTAGATCTCGATCAGATACGATAGACACTGGAACTCCATGACGAACTACAATTTCTTTCAAGTACATATGGACTAACTTGTCGAGCGAAAATCTTTCATTTATAGGCAGAAAATGAGCTGACTTGGTAATTCTATCCACTATAACCCAAATGGCATTATGATTAGCCCTTGTCCTTGGTAATCTGACTATGAAATCCATGGTAATATGTTCCCATTTCCACTCTGGAATTTCCAATGGCTGTAGCAATCCGCTTGGTCTCTGATGCTCTGCTTTAACTTTCTGACAGGTATAGCATTTGCTAACCCATTCCGCAATTTCTCTCTTCATATTTGGCCACCAATAATTCTTCTTTAAATCTCTGTACATTTTGGTACTCCCCGGATGGATGGAATATCTTGAACTATGTGCTTCTTGTAAAATTTCATTCTTTAACTCCGTCACCGGTGGAATCCAAATTCTAGATGAAAATTTCAAAATGCCTTGATCATCCTTCTGCGTGCATAATTCTTCACCTACAAAACTATTTATATCTTGATCCATTACATTTTCCTGACATTTCTTTATTTTCTCCAACAACTCCGGCTGGAAAGTCATACTGTACATTTTCGCTTCCTCAGGTTTGCAAACTTTAATTTCCAATTCCAATTTCTGAAATTCCTTATATATATCTTCAGGTACTGATAACTCATTTAACTTTTCTTTCCGACTTAACGTGTCTGCTACAATGCTCGCCTTACCGGGATGATAATTAATCGAGCAATCATAGTCTTTGATCAACTCTAACCATCTCCTTTGCCTCATATTAAGTTCCTTTTGTGTGAATATATATTTTAAGCTTTTGTGATCCATGAAAATCTCGCACTTTTCTCCATACAAATAATGTCTCCAAATCTTCAAAGCAAAAACTATAGCTGCTAGCTCCAAGTCATGAGTAGGATACTTTTGTTCGTGTGGTTTCAATTGCCTTGACGCATAAGCAATCACCTTGTCGTGCTGCATAAGAACACATCCTAATCCTTTATGAGAAGCATCGCTATAAATTACGAAATTCCCTTGATCGTCTGGAAGTGACAAAACAGGTGCCGTAATTAATCTTCGCTTCAACTCCTGAAAACTTTCTTCGCACTTGTCGTTCCATATAAACTTTTCATTCTTTCGTGTAAGCTTTGTTAATGGTGTGGCAATCCTTGAGAAATTCTGAAATAATCGTCGATAATATCCTGCCAATCCCAAGAAACTTCTTACCTCAGTGGGTGTTCTCGGTCTCTCCCAATTCGTAATTGCCTCGATCTTTGTCGGGTCCACTTTGATCCCTTCGTTACTGACTATGTGTCCTAAGAACTGAACTTCTTGTAGCCAAAACTCACACTTCGAGAATTTAGCATATAACTTCTTTTTCCTTAAAATCTCTAAAGCCGTTCTCACATGTTTCGCATGATCCTCTTCCTTCTTGGAATAGATTAAATTATCGTCTATAAACGCAATAATAAACTTATCCAAATACTCTTTGAAAATTCTATTCATCAGGTCCATAAACGCTGCTGGGGCGTTGGTCAATCCAAAAGACATAACTAGAAATTCATAATGACCATACCTTGTTCTGAAAGCTATCTTTGGTATATCTTCTGGCTTGATCTTTCGTTGATGATATCCTAATCTTAAATCAATTTTGGAGAAGTACTTGGCTCCCTTCAATTGGTCAAACAGATCATCGATTCTGGGTAACGGATACTTGTTTTTGATTGTCAGCTTGTTGAGCTCCCTATAGTCGATGCACAGTCTCATGCTTCCATCTTTCTTCTTGACAAATAATACCAGGGCTCCCCACGGGGATACGTTGGGTCTAATTACTCCTTTCTCTAACAAATCCTGTAATTGCTTTGCTAGCTCTTTCATCTCAACAGGCGCCATTCTGTACGGGGCCTTGGACACTGGTTCTGTTCCAGGTGCTAAGTCGATCGCAAATTCAATTTCTCTATCTGGAGGAAGTCCTGGTAACTCGTCGGGAAATACGTCTGGAAATTCATTCACTACTGGAATATCTTCAAGTTTTGCTGGCTCCTGACTTCTGTCGATCACATATGCTACGAAATTCTCACATCCTTGTCGTAGTAACTTCTTGGCTTGAATCATCGTTAAGAACTTCTTTACTTGTTTCTGACCTTTGAACGTTACTATTCTTTCGTCTGACGTTTTCATCATTACTTTCTTATTTTGACAATCTATCTGAGCATCATGCTTAGATAACCAATCCATCCCTAATATCACATCAAATTCTCCTAACTTACATGGTATCAAATCTACACAAAACTTACTACCAGAAATCTCAATCTCATAATTTCCACAAACTTGGTTCACAGTTACACGTTCTTGATTTGCTAATTCCACAGTCATTATTTCATTTAAGCACTCAACTGGACAGTTTAATTTACTAACAAAATCTTGTGAAACAAATGATCGAGTTGCTCCCGAGTCTATTAACACTTTGGCACATAAAGAATTCACATTAAGCGTACCTGCCACGACATCCGTATCCTGGATCGCATCCTTCACCGACATGTCAAAAACTCTAGCCCTTGGAGTCTCATTCACTGTTGGGGTAGATCCCATAATTCTCAATGCATTACTAACTGGGGCTGGTGTCTTGCAATCCCTGGCCATATGTCCTGGCTTCCCACATTTAAAGCATGTAAATCCAATGACTGGAACCTTCACTGCTGGATTCCGGATAGGCTGATCCTTATTTGCTGGCTGATTTCGGCACTCCCTTGAATAGTGCCCTTTTTGGTTGCATTTAAAACATACCACATTCAACTTGTTACAAACTCCTCCATGCTTCTTTCCACAAACTTGACAATCTGGAAAAGTTAATCTCAACTGATTCGGCTGATTCACATTAGCTGGACGATTGCCCTGGCCTCCGTCTCCTGCATTTTGTCTCCTGAAATTAAAATTTCTCCCTGGCTGAAACTTGCCCTTCTTAAAATTTGGAAACTTCCCTGTTTGTGACTGACCCTCACTTCCTTCAATTTTCCTTTTCTTGCTTTCCTTTTCCTTCTGGAACATCTCACACTCTGTCTCTGCGATCATAGCCTTCAGTACAACCCCGGCATAGGTATCCAATTCAAAAATAGCTACCTTCCCTCTGATCCATGGCTTCAAGCCTTGCTGGAATCTCTTAGCTTTCTTTCTATCAGTATCAATATACGACGGTACATACCTTGACAATTCCTCAAACTTCCCCTCATAATCTGTTACCGACATATTCCCTTGCTTTAACTCTAAAAACTTCAGCTCCATTTGATCCTGAACAAACTGAGGAAAATACTTTTCTAAAAACAATTCCTTGAACCTTTCCCAACTAATAACATCTGTGCCTTCCAATGTCTTTACCATTTCCCACCCATAGGTGGGCTCATTCTTCAAATAGTAACTTGCAAACTCAACCTTCTGTTCTTCCTTTACTTTCACTAAGGCAAATGCCTTCTCTATTTCCTTTAACCAAACATTTACTTCAATTGGCTCTAAGGAACCCTTGAATTTTGGTGGGTTTATTGCCTGAAAAGTTTTGAAGGTTACCTAGGGATTGGTCTGTCTTTGTTGTTGCTGTGCCAGGTGAACTGTTTGTTGGGCCAAGATTTGAAGAATCTGGGCTATTGCTGGGTCCATAGGTCCTGGGTTCACATTCGGGTTTGTATTATCTTGATTGTTGTTGTTGTTGGTTTCTTCATTCTGGGTGTTGGTGCGGGTATTTCTTTTGGGAGGCATTTTCTGTAAAGAATCAATCAATTTATTTAGCTTTTGAATCAAATATTTGCATAAAAGAAAAGTTTTGTAAAATAGGAATATCTCTTTTTGAAAATAGTTGTAACTAAGTAAATTGCATACTTCTTTACAGAATATAAATAGTTATGGAAAACAGGGTACATGGTATCACAGGGTATAACTGGTGCAATAAATAAGGTAAGGTAAAACAGGTGCAACAAAGTAAATGACAGTGCTGGAAAGGAAAAAGGTACTGATATATATAGATCAAAAGTTTTAGGGTAGTACAAGCGTAAAGACGCTTCGAAAGTAAAAGTAAAAAGGGTACAACAACCTACTCACTAGCCAGCATCGCTAGTCTATAAATACAACTCAAGAGTCTACTGATACACACTACACACTATTGTCCATACTATATAACCATACAACACTGCTCAGCATCTTCATCTCAAAATCTCTAACTCAGCTCCAAGGAAACTCTGGTCCTGCCAGCCTCTCAAAGTCCTCCATCACCTCAGTAGCCCAGCCCAGCAGTGCATCAGGGCCTCTGCCAGGTAATGTAGCTCCATGTAACCTAGCCTCAAGAACCCTCCGTGTCACATGAATCTCCTCTCGAAGCTTTCTCACACCACGATCAACATCTGTAGTCCTGATGATATGCTGTAACTCTCTAATCTGAGCCAACAAGGAATCACGCTCCAATAGAAGAGCCTCATACCGGTAATAAGGAACTGGGGGCAATGTAGACTGGAATGGGGCACTCGCTACTGAATGCCCAGTGGAATCTGAATCAGCTGGTGGGGGTCCTCTGACAGGTGGCCTCATGCCTGGAGGTGGAATAGCCTGTAGTGGTACGGGCTGCAACACAGGTGGAGGTAGAATAGCCAATGCTGGTGGAACAACAGGACGTGGATGCGAAAACGGCACTCCAACTGAAGGCTCTGAGTGATCAGCTTATACGGGAATAAAAGAGTCAGCCATCACTGCTATCTGAAATCATATCGCAATATAAGAATCTCGTACCATAACACGAACTATACTAATATCTGATATACTGAAACACTCAACCTCTCAACGTTCTATCATCCTATGCCTTACTTCTAATCCTAACCCTCTACCCATTCCCGTCAACCTAGGCTTGTGTCAGTGACTTATAACCTGTAGCTCTGATACCAAACCTGTGGCGCCCTCCAAACCCGGGTCAGAAGTTTGGGGTCCACACATACACCTTATTTATAACCTGCTTATAACAATAATAAAGATAATAATAATATATGCAGTGACCCTACTTACCAACCACCACGGACCGCAACAGGTTAAAGTATGCACACAAGCCAAACACACTAATATATTATAAACCGTTCAATTCCCAACTATTTTAAACTCAAACTGAGTATTAAACATTATTACAAACTTTTACAAACTTAAATTATTCCAAAAGAAGCCTACTAGCTCAGCTTTCTCAACCTGAACCCCTAGCTCTCGCGCTGGATTGGGGATCCTCTTTACCAACTGGTTCCTTTTTAACTGGAAAGAATATAAACAACATCGCACGAATGAGCTAACTAGCTCAGCAAGTCACAATGACAAAACTGAGAATAATGATCATCAGGTGTATATGATTATGATATCAAGTGAATAATGGATTATGATTTAGAATTGGATATTATACTTTTAATTTAAAAACCAAGGTTAGGCTGCTGATCAGTCACGCACTAACCCCGAGCAAGGCACACATCATTGCTCTAACTACTGGATCCAAGGCACACATTGGCCTAACTTGACCATTATATGGTCTGACCACGAATCTGGTCCACAATTTTATAAAAACAATCCAATTCTAACATAATAACAGAATATGCAATAGTAAACAATAATCGAAATCATTAACAACAATAAATGTTTAACAATGAAAGGGTTTCAATCCTTGTAAGGATCAACCAGGTACTTTCAAAGCTTGAATGTTGGGTAATGAAAGAATTGGATAACAAAGGAAACAACGTTTCAGGGTTTCAAGGATTTGGTCTTTCAAAGCATAAGATATCATGGATTGAGTATATAGTAATCCAGTTCAGTGTCTGGTATTTAGTTTGTATGTATTTGTGGAGTAGTATCGTAGATTTGTGGTTCGTGTTTGGGTATACAATAATCAATGGCTTAGAAAGGATATGGTTCATGGCACAAGAACAATAACTGAAATCAGGATTTAGGTTTCCGTGCTTCAAAGCATTTGCAATGTCAACAAGACTATCAAGAATTACAATATCTCGAGAAAGTTCAGAACACTTGCCTGGTATTAGCTTACTACTCTGCACTCGCTTCCAATCACAACCGTCTTACTCTTCAACTATCTATTTTCCTTTCCTACGTCTTGCCTCTTCTGCTCACATATCATAAGCATCTATCAATCATCAACTCACAAGATTCTATTCAACACATACTTCTATCTACCCTTCCTTTTACCCAAATCCGATTAACGGATTAAAATCTATGCAATAACGAAGTAAACACCGAATATATAGACCGATAGTCGAACAACAGGTCACGTATAACACATAATACATCACGTAATCAATGACTTATCATTTATAAAGAAGTCTCGGGTCATAAATGTGCTTTCGGGTATTTAAAATAATTTTTAAAACATTTTTCGGAATTAAAACGGGTCGTTGGATCAATTTCGGAATAATAAACAGGGTTCGGTTGGCCAATTCTGGCTCCGAAACAATTTTAGAATAATTATCGAGCCTTGAAAATAATTTAGAATAATATTTTAAAGCTCGAAACTATTTTTCGAAATTTTTAAATCATTTTTAAATAATTAAATCTAATTAAATAATTAATTAAAAATCAATTAATAATTAATTAAATCAATTAATCAATTAATTTTCGAATTAATTGACTAATTAATCAATTAAAAATTAACTGAAATTAATTAACTAATTAATTCAGATTTATTTGTGAATTAAAAAAAATTCGGAATTAAAATAATAATTTTTAGAATTTTCAGAAATTAAAAACGAATTTTTATAATAAAAATAATTAGGAAATATGATTTTTAAACATTTTTAAAACAGGAATCCAATTTTTGCAAAGTCTGGAAACTTCAGGGACCTAACTGTATCGTCCCCAAAAGTCCAGGGACCAAACTGTAAATTTTACATCCCGTCGCCGGAAAACACAGGGGTGGCCGGAGAACACGATTCCGGCCTCCTCACCTTGCCACAAGCTCCAGATCACATCTACAGGTTACCAGGAACACAACCATGCAATCAAAACAACCTAACAATCCCTGAGTTGGCCGGAATTTGGCCGTGAATTTTTCCAGTTTCCGGCGAACATCGGAAAACTTTAAAACACAACTCCCTTCTCTACAGACCTCGTTGGTTCATGAAACTTATACGACTAGATTGCAAATTTCATAGAGAACACAACCCACTATAACACAACATCAATCTATCACGGAATAAGAAACCCCCAAATTTCAATTAAGAACATTCATACGGATTATAAACCCTAATTTTGAAATTCGAAAATTAAACTCAAATTTAAACATGTTATTGAACTCCAAATCAGACGTATGACATATAAAAATCATCAGGAAAACAAGCTCTACAACATGCAATCATCAAATCATACAAACAATCATCCGAACAAAAATTCATATTTTTAATAAAATAAATTCGAAAATAAATAAATTTTTAGAAAAATAACCTTGATTTCTGCAGTGAAACAAAGCTCAGAATCTGATAGAACACCTCAAATCCTTCGTTTTGGTTACCCAAACTTTGAAAATAGAGATCGGTAACGCCTTCGTTTTGCTGTTTGATTCTTAGAACAGTTTTAAGAAATTAGGGTTTTTCTCTGAAAATTATATAATTAACTATCTGCAAATGATTTTGATACGAAATAAAATATGGTAAAAGGCTATTTATAATTACGGAAAATTAGTATCCCGTTGGATCATTCCGGATATAAAATGGTACGTTTATTTATAAAAACTGATCCAAACGGTATCGGTTTTCGAGATAATTATCCAAATCAGTACAATTTATACTACGGTCTTGGTCTTAGCGCCTGGTTACACATATTACGAAGTGATAATTGGGATAGTTTATTAAAAAGCTCTCGTTTATCAAAAATACGGGTTTTATTGATTTACCGAAACGAATATTGTATCGAAAATATTGCGCCGGGACCCGCGCAGGACAAACCGTATGCCGGATCGAAAAAGCCGAAACATGGAAAATGCTCGGAATATTACAATTAGGTTAGGAAGGAGTTCTCGGAAGAGTTTCGGGTTCCAAAAACGTAACAACGGTTGACGTCGGTTGGTTCCTATTTTTATAAAATAGATTTTAATTACCCGGAAAAAGATTTTAGAAATTTCATATGATTCTTATAAATCCATAAATCAACATAAAAATAATTAGGAAGATATGACAATTATCTATATTTTATTTTGGATATATAAAAATTAAAATACTCAATTAATATTATTTTTGAATATTCAAGTACAGATAACACTTAACAATTAACTCACAGAATATATATTGAGCACACATAATAATTATTTAATATCAAAAATAATTATACGATATATCCCGGATATTACATATGGGACTCAGCTTTCCTTTCTTTTCAAATATAGATAAGCCTTTCCACGGAGATATCTTTATCAAAACTTTATCTCCGGGTTCGAATGCCATATCCTTTCGATTCTGATCTGCATACTTCATTTGTCAATCTTTTGTAGCCATCAATCTTTTACGAATCAATTCTACTTGTTCCTTTGTTTGATGTACTAATTCTGAACCCAACAGTTTGCGCTCACCAACTACATCCCAACATGTAGGAGATCTACATTTCATCCCATACAACTCGTCATAAGATGGCATGCCAATACTTGCGTGATAACTGTTGTTGTATAAAAATTTTATTAGCAGCAAATGGTCATCCCAATTTCCTTTAAAATCCAATGCACAGGTTCTCAACATATCTTCGATTGTTTGAATAGTTCTTTCTCTTTGTACGTATGTCTACGGGTGATTCGCTGTACTCATTTTCAACTTGGTACCCAAATGATCATGAAATTGTCGCCAAAATCTTGAGTTAAATCTTGGATCTCTATCAGACATGATAAATAATGGTACTTTGTTGTGCAAGACATGCTTGTACTATAATAAGACTAAGTCAAATTGACAACTCTAAGTAAGTTGTATGATAATCTAAGTTTGCATTTTGTATTGTATCACTTAAGTATGTAAAAGAGTAAATAGATTATAGTGGGGTATTTTTCTATAAACAGTCTCAAGCCTAAGAATAAGCTATGGAAGAAGATCATGAAGATCATGCCTCAGAGACAATGTGAAGAAGCTTGGAGTTGAATAAATCTGTTTTGGGAAAAACATTCTAAGTCAAGAAATCTACAAGTCACAGATTAAGTCTTACAGAGAAGTCATTCGAGAACTCCAGAATGACTTATCAAGAAGTCAAGAAATAGCTTGTAGAGAAGTCTCAGAGATATCGACAAGCCAAAATAAAGATATGAACATTGAAGATATCGACTAGTCATTTATTCACTAGAGAACTTAGAGATATCGATAAGCCAAAATGAAGATATGAAGATTAGAGATATCGACAAGTTATTTCTACATGCAAAGTCACGGAGACCTCGATAAGCCAAGTTCATTCGAGAAACTCAGAGATCTCGATAAGTCAAGGTCATACTCGAGAACTCAGAGATCTCGACAAGTCAATTTCACAATCAAGAACTTAGAAACTTCGATAAGTCACAATAATTATAGAGTAATTAGAGATCTCAATAAGCCATTATAATTATCAAGATGTCGAGTTCTCTATATATCAAACTGTAGATCTCGATGTAAAACTCAAGTACATAATGCAGAACAGTTAAATATCCAAGATTATCAATCAACAAACAAATCAATCACTGATTTGAAAATTCTGCAAAAGCATCTTGAAGAGTACAAGATCAAAGGCCAAGATTAACTGACAAAGTAAAGTCACAGACACGCACGATTTACAAAGATACACTAAGCCAGGAAATAGAAAGTTTTAGTTAACTTAAAGTAGGGTTTAGTACATGCTAGTGTATGTTGTGTAAAACCTATGTTTACTATTCTATAAAGTAAACACTGGATGCTTTGTTTTAGAAATAACAAAATAGATCTAGAAAATCTTGTAACTCTCAAGAGAGAAGCTGAGTTCTTTATCAAATTAAGTGAGTTTTGAATGTATCTACCAGATATATATATATATATATATATATCAATTTGAGACTCTGTGAAGCTCAAGTTGGCTCACGGCTGCTTTACAAGTGAACGAACAAATAAACTACAGAGAAATTCTTAACAGTTACAGCCTTTTCTATTTCTCTTTTTAATGTGTTTGCTTAGTTTGATAGTTGTTGTTGTTCTACTTGCTATACTTGGTTTATATATCACCAAGTTTACATGGTAATAAGACAAGATAATAAAACAAAACCTATCAAGTCTAACTCCATGCTACTTCATTACTCTATTCCAGCAGTTTTGAATATCTTCATAATAGCATGGAAATGGTAATGCTTCTTTGTTCTCAATTTCCTGCTAAACAGACTACCACATTCCTTTTGCAAACACCCAACGCATGCGACTGTGTTGTCACCGTCAACAGATATTTGAATTGATCATCCGTCGGGTACATGCTTGTTATCCGTCAGGTAGCTTCGTTGATCATCTGTCGGGTAGCTTTGTTGATCATCCGTCGGGTAGCTTTGTTGATCATTTGATTCCATTTCATTTATGCAGAATTATAAGATATCTCATATTTATAATTATTTAACCTATTCTGTATATCTACTAGTAGCCAACATGACTCATATGCTACTACAGAATCTACACAAAGTTGTCTGCAGAAATGTGCTATAATACTTATTATTACATAAGCTATGCACTCGATGTATATCAAATCATTATCCGTCGGGACTATATTGAATCATCTGTCGGGACTATATTTGATCATCCGTTGACTGCTACAAAATTCACTAAGTTAAATCTACTAATGTGTTTTGTATGATTTATAATCAAGTTCATAACATATTCCTAACAATCTCCCCCAATTTATGTCTACTGGAATTGTAGCCATAAATTAAGAGAAACTTGATAATAACAAACACTTCTAAGAATACAGATTGAAAATAGTAGATAAAACTGATAAGTGTTGCAATATTTACTGAAAATTGAACAATGCAAAGTATACAAAGAATAGATCACAATCATTATCAAGGTGCTCCTCTAGTCTGAGCAGATAAGTATATTTCCTTGATTGTCTAGGTTTCTTTCCAAGCCTCTTGTTGTGCTCTTGTATCTGGTTTTGGAGTTGTCTATGGAATTCAAGTTTAACAGCTTCTGAGAGATCTAGCATTCCTTGTATTTTCAATAGAGTCTCATTGCTAGAGATATTCAATTGGTCCTCCAATCTGAAAAATCTTTTAACTCCTTTTTCATCCCTGAATTCCATAAACCAATAAGGCCTCAAATGCACTCTCTTTCATGTGAAGGGAATAAATAGAGTTTTTGGAAGTGCATCTTTGGCTCTATTACTCATCAGCTCCTCAATCTTTTTTAGAACTAATCTTCTAGAAGTAACATGGTATCAAAAGTTATTTTTGAAAGATGAGTAGATCTTTTGTTGACTGTGGATTTAGATTTGACTAGGGTCTTGGATTTGAGAATCACTGGATTCAATTTCTTGCTAGCTCTTGTCTTTGTATTCTTTGTCTTGAAGATAGGTAAATTTAGCTCAAGAATTGGAAAACTATCCCAGTCTACTGGCTCATCCTTAGGAACAATTGGCTCATCATGAATATTCCTTGTTGAATGTATGAGTTGTAGTTGTAGGCTTTTTGGGAATTTGGTCTTCCTTTTCCTCATCATTAAAGTCCAATTTTCTTTTGGAGTGGAGCTTGTATTTGAATCTTCTTTTTTATTGTGGTTCTTCTTGCACTTCCTGATCCTTAGGTTCAACAATTACAGTTGGTTGTGTAGGAATTTCTGTTGTGGTTTTTACAGCTTGAAGCTTGGCCAAGATAGCAGCTTGCTTCTTCTTTTGTTTAAGCTTTTTAGCATCTAGAGCAGCTTGCTTCTTTTCTTGCCTGATCCTTTATTTCTCTTCCTTCTTAGCTTCCACAAACATGGGGTGTCCAACCACCACACAAATTTCCTTACCATTCCTGTAAATCTTGGCTAATCTTCTATTAAGTGCTGAATCAGCTGGATCTTTGTAAAAGGCAATTGACCTAGCCAGTAGCTTCTTCTCATCAGGCTTAGGTGTCTCATACACAGTATCCATAGGATTCTTATCTGAAAACTTTGAATAGTTTCTTTTAGGCTTCATGATGAAAACTACTTTTGGAGATTTGATGCAAGATGCTTGGACTTTTTCCAGATAATTCATACTCATTTCATTCACAGAAATGTTCTTGACTTGAGAGTGATGAATGAATGTTTGTTTGGCTTCTGAATTGGCCCAAACTTTTGTTGAATCTCTGCATCTATCTTTCTCCACTTTTCTTTCAACTCCTTCTTAGCTGCTGCTACATCAATTTTTAGCAGTTTGTCATTTATGTTTAGCTTTGCTGCTACCAGATTTATGATATCAATGTTGTCCATGACTAGTGGCTTTGTGAAAGCAATTGCTGGCACAATCACTTTGCTGACTTTGATGTTTAGCACTTTCTGCTCCCCCTCACTCCTTGATCCCTCTTGACTGATTGGGATAATAGCACTTTCTTTCTCCCCCTTTTTGTTATCAGCAAGTTGAGTAGAGGAAGAGGTTTGTGCTGCCACTAGCTTTTGGAGCAAGTTTGTTTGTTGTGCTTGATGTAGATGTATAACTGTTAGAAAGGCTTCCATAGCAGTCATTCTTTTATCCAAGGAATCCACCTTGGTTGCAAGATCAGTGTTCTTCCTTAGCTATCTTTTAATATCAAGCATTGTGGCTTCTAGAAGTTTGGCATCTAATCTTTCAAAAATATCCTTCTTTACTTCATTGATCTCTGTCATAATAGAAGTGATATCTTGGTTTTGTTGGAGGCCTTGGATTTGATGTAGTTGTATAGAATTTAGATGTGCCTGTAAGAGCTTCCTGGTGCCTGTATCTGTGGTAGATTGAATAGCATTGTGTATTTCCTGAATTTGATGAATGAGAGTGACCTTAAAATGTTGAAGGTCACAGTCCTTGGAGAATGCCCATGAAGGAAGACCAGATCTAGAGCTGGTGCCTGCTTCTCCCCCTATGTCCATGAGCTCCTCATTTTCACCATCATCTCCAAAGAAATCAGCATATTCCTCAGCCCCATAGTCAACATCATTATCAGCTCTAGGTGGCATAGCTGTGATGGCATCTTTACCTCTTTGCATTGACTGGGTGGTATGCACCAAGTTCAGCATTTTTTCTGTATTTTCATTGCCCTATCCAACTAAAATTTGATATGCTGGATCAGGATGAGTAAATGCCTCAGCATCCAAAGAGATGGAACCTATAACAGCTTGATCATGCTAAGATAGTTTCTCTATGTTTGTATCATTGGCATTCATTGACTCACTAGAAATGATGTCCATCCTCATATCTCATGTACCTGCATTGCTCTCAATTTCTCTCTCTTTTTGCATCAAGGGCTCCCCTTGGCTCCCACCCTTACACCCTCACCTTCACCATCTAAGGTGGGACTCCTCTCACTCACTTTTTCCAATCCTGAAGAAATGGACTGCATTTATTCACTCTTTTTCTCTCCTTTATCCTGGGAGCAACCCAGACTCTCACTCAATTCACTCCCTTCCCTCAGTCCTAAGAGTGATTGGCGGCAAAATTCGTCGGTGCCCAAATAATTTGGGTTTCCAATACGAATTTTACCGATAAATAAAATTTCAATCGTAATAAATTACATCATTAAGATAGTCAACTAATATTTCCTGCAAAATGAATAAAAGAAATCCAACCAGAACCAATTAAATAAAGCAACAAGGATATCCTAGGGCCACGCACACAGATACATACAACCGGCCGCCATGCCAGAAAAATTCGGTGGCAACCGGAGCAAAATTGAAGCACAAAACCCAGCATCAATGTGACGCCCTCCAAACCCGGGTCAGAGGTTTGGGGTCCACACACACACATCTTATTTATAACCTGCTTATAACAATAATAAAGATAACAATAATATGCAGTGACCCTATTTACCAACTACCACAGACCGCAACAGGTTAAAGTATGAACACAAGCCACACATCTACTTATATTACATATCATTCAAATCCCAACCATTCAAACTCAAACTGAGTATTAAACTTTATTACAAACTTTTACAGACTTAAATTATTCCAAATGAAGCCTACTAGCTCAGCTTTCTCAACCTGAACCCCTAGCTCTCGCGCTGGACTGGGGATCCTCGATACCAACTGGTTCCTTTTTTGCTGGAAAGAATATAAACAACATCGCACAAATGAGCTAACTAGCTCAGCAAGTCACAATGACAAAACTGAGAATAATGATCATCAAGTGAACATGATTATGATATCAAGTGAACAATGGATTATGATTTAGAATTGGATATTATACTTTTAATTTAAAAACCAAGGTTTGGCTGCTAATCAGTCACGCACTAACCCCGAGCAAGGCACACATCATTGCTCTAACTACTGGATCCAAGGCACACATTGGCCTAACTTGACCATTATATTGTCTGACCACGAATCTGGTCCACAATTTTATAAAAACAATCCAATTCTAACATAATAACAGAATAAGCAATAATAAACAATAATCAGAATCATTAACAACAATGAGTGTTTAACAATGAAAGGGTTTCAATCCTTGTGAGGATCAATAAGATAATTTAAAAGCTTGGATGTTGGTATTGAAAGAATTTGATAACAAAGGAATCAACATTTCAGGGTTTCAAAGATTTGGGCTTTCAAAGCATAGGATACCATGTTTGAGTATATAATTAATTCAGTTTAGTGTTTGGGATTTTGTTTGCATGTATTTATGGAGTAGTATCGTATACTTGAGGTTTGTGTTTGGGTATACAACAATCAATGGTCTAGAAAGAATAAGGTTCATGGCTCAAGATTAATAACTGGAATCAGGGTTTAGGTTTCTGTGCTTCAAAGCACTTGCAATATCACAGGATTATCAAGTACTACAATATCTCGAGAAAGTTCAGAACACTTGCCTGGTACTAGCTTACTATTATGCACTCGCTTTCAATCACAATCGTCTTACTCCTCAACTACCTGTTTCCCTTTCCTACGCCTTGCCTCTTCTGCTCACATATCATAAATATCTATCAATAATCAACTCATAGAGTTCTATTCAACACATACTTCTATCTACCCTTCGTTTTACCCAAATCCGATTAACAGATTGAAAGTTATGCAATAATCAAGTAAATACCGAATATATAGACTGATAGTCAATCAATAAGTCACATATAGCACATAATACATCACGTAATCAATGATATATTATTTATAATGAAGTCTAGGGTCATAAATAGGCTTTCGGGTATTTAAAATGATTTTTAAAACATTTTTCGGAATTAAAACGGGTCGTTGGATCAATTTCGGGTTAATAAACAAGGTTCGGTTGGCCAATTTCGGCTCCGAAACAATTTTATAATAATTATCGAGCCTTAGAAATAATTTAAAATAATATTTTAAAGCTCGAAACTATTTTTTGAAATTTTTAAATCATTTTTAAATAATTAAATCTAATTAAATAATTAACTAAAATAAATTAATAATTAATTAAATCAATTAATCAATTAATTTTCGAATTAATTGACCAATTAATCAATTAAAAATTAACTGAAATTAATTAACTAATTAATTCAGATTTATTTTTGAATTAAAAATAATTTTCGGAATTAAAATACTAATTTTTAGAATTTCCAGAAATTAAAAATGAATTTTTATAATAAAGATAAATAGGAAATATGATTTTTAAATATTTTTAAAACAGGAATCCTAAATTTGCAATGTGTGGAAACTTCAGGGATCAAACTACATCATTTTCAAAATTATAGGTACTAAACTGTAATTTTCCAGCCCCGACGCCGGAAAATACAGGGGTGGTCGGAGCACACGTTCCCGGCGTCCTCTGTAATATCCGGGATATATCGTGTAATTATTTTGCTATTAAATAATTATTATGTGTGTTCAGTATCTATTCTGTGAGTTAATTGTTAAATGTTATCTATACTTGGATATTCAAAAATAATATTAATTGAGTATTTTTATTTTTATATGTCCAAAATAAAACATAGATAATTGTCATAATTTCCTAATTATTTTTATGTTGATTTATGGATTTATAAGGATCATATGAAATTTATAAAATCTTTTTTCGAGTATTTAAAATCTATTTTATAAAAACGAAAACCAACTGACGTCAACCGTTGTTACGTTTTTGGAACCCGAAACTCTCCCGAGAACTCCTTCCTAACCTAATTGTAATATTCCGAGCATATTCCATGTTTCGACTTTTTCGATCCGGCGTACGGTTTATTCTGCGCGGGTCCCGGTGCAATATTTTCGATACAATATTCGTTTCGGTAAATCAATAAAACCCGTATTTTCGATAAACGGGAGCTTTTTATTAAACTATCCCTATTATCACTTTGTAGTACATGTAACCAGGCGCTCAGACCAAGACCGCAGTACAAATTGTACTGATTTGGATAATTATCCCGAAAACCGATACCCTTTGGATCAGTTATAAATAAACGTACCGTTTTATATCCGGAATGATCCAACGGGATACTAATTTTCCGTAATTATAAATAGCCTTTTTCCGTATTTTATTTCGTATCAAAATCATTTGCAGATAGTTAATTTTATAATTTTCAGAGAAAAACCCTAATTACATAAACTGTTCTAAGAATCAAACAGCAAAACGAAGGCGTTACCAATCTCTGTTTTCAAAGCTTGAGTAACCAAAACGAAGGATTTGAAGTGTTCTATCAAATTCTAAGCTTTGTTTCACTGCAGAATCAAAGGTTTATTTTCTGAAAATTTATTTATTTTCGAATTTATTTTATTAAAAATATGAATTTTTGTTCGGATGATTGTTTGTATGATTTGATGATTGCATGTTGTAGAGCTTATTTTCCTGATGATTTTCATATGTCATACGTCTGATTTGGAGTTCAATAACATGCTCAAAAGTGGGTTTATTTTCGAATTTCAAAATTAGGGTTTATAACCCGTATCAATGTTTTCAATTGAAATTTGGGGGTTTTTGATTCAGGGGTTATTAACTGTTGATTTATAGTGGGTTGTGTTCCTTATAAAATTTGCAATCGATTGATATATAGCTCGTTAACAGAGGATGCTTGAATCGAAGGGAGTTGTGTTTTAAAGATTTACGATGTTCGCCGGAAATCGGCGATGTTCTTGGCCAATTTCCGGCCAGAACAGGAATGATTAGAATGTTTTGAATGCATGAACAAGTTCCTGGTGTTGTGTAGTGTTGATCTGGAGGTGTTGGTGGGGTGAGGACGCCGGGATCGTCTTCTCCGGCCACCCCCGATTTTCCGGCGGGCGACTGAAACTACAAAATTGCAGTTTAGTCCCTGTATTTTTGAAGATGATGAAGTTTAGTCCCTGTAGTTTGCAAAGTTTTCAAAAATAGGATTCCTTTTTATAAAATGTTTAAAAATCATATTTCCTATTTATTTTTATTATAAAAATTCATTTTTAATTTGTGAAAATTCTGAAAATTATTATTTTAATTCCGAAAATTATTTTTAATTCAAAAATAAATCTGAATTAATTAGTTAATTAATTTCAGTTAATTTTTAATCGATTAATTGGTCAATTATTTCGAAATTAATTGATTAATTAATTTAATTAAGTATTACTTGATTTTAATTAATTATTTAATTAGATATAATTACTTAAAAATGATTTAAAAATTCCGAAAAATAGTTTCGAGCTTTAAAATATTATTCTAAATTATTTCCAAGGCTCGATAATTGGTATTAAATTGTTTCGGAGCCATAATTAGCCAACCGAACCCTGTTTATTATTCCGAAATTGATCCAACGACCCGTTTTAACTCCAAAAAATGTTTTAAAAATCATTTTAAATATCAGAAAGCCTATTTATGACCCGAGACTTCGTTATAAATAATATATCATTGATTACGTGATGTATTATGTGCTATATGTGACTTGTTGATTGACTATCAGTCTATATATTCGGTGTTTACTTGATTATTGCATAATTTTCAATCTGTTAATCGGATTTGGGTAAACCGAAGGGTAGACAGAAGTATGTGTTGAATAGAACTCTATGAGTCGATTATTGATAGATGTTTATGATATGTGAGCAGAAGAGGCAAGGCGTAGGAAAGGGAAACAGGTAGTTGAGGAGTAAGACGATTGTGATTGGAAGTGAGTGCAGAATAGTAAGCTAGTACCGGGCAAGTGTTCTGAACTTTCTCGAGATATTGTAGTACTTGATAATACTGTGATATTGCAAGTGCTTTGAAGCACAGAAACCTAAACCCTGATTCCAGTTATTGATCTTGAGCCATGAACCTTATTCTTTCTAGACCATTGATTGTTGTATACCCAAACACGAACCTCAAGTATACGATACTACTCCACACATACATGCAAACAAAATTCCAAACACTAAACTGAATTAATTATATACTCAAACATTGTATCCTATGCTTTGAAATCCCAAATCTTTGAAACCCTAAAATGTTGATTCCTTTGTTATCCAATTCATTCAATACCAGCATCCAAGCTTTTAAATTATCTTATTGATCCTTACAAGGATTGAAACCCCTTCATTGTTAAACACTCATTGTTGTTAATGATTCTGATTATTGTTTATTATTGCTTATTCCGTTTTTATGTTATAATTGGATTGTTTTTATAAAATTGTGGACCAGATTCATGGTCAGACCATATAATGGTCAAGTTAGGCCAATGTGTGCCTTGGATCCAGTAGTTAGAGCAATGCTGTGTGCCTTGCTCGGGGTTAGTGCGTGACTGATCAGCAGCCTAACCTTGGTTTTTAAATTAAAAGTATAATATCCAATTCTAAATCATAATCCATTGTTCACTTGATATCATAATCATGTTCACCTGATGATCATTATTCTCAGTTTTGTCATTGTGACTTGCTGAGCTAGTTAGCTCATTTGTGCGATGTTGTTTATATTCTTTCCAGCTAAAAAGGAACCAGTTGGTAACGAGGATCCCCAGTCTAGCGCGAGAGCTAGGGGTTCAGGTTGAGAAAGCTGAGCTAGTAGGCTTCTTTTGGAATAATTTAAGTCTGTAAAAGTTTGTAATAAAGTTTAATACTCAGTTTGAGTTTGAATGGTTGGGATTTGAACGATATGTAATATAAGTAAATGTGTGGCTTGTGTGCATACTTTAACCTTTTGCGATCCGTGGTAGTTGGTAAATAGGGTAACTGCATATTATTGTTATCTTTATTATTGTTATAAGCAGGTTATAAATAAGATATGTGTGTGTGTGTGGACCCCAAACGTCTGACCCGGGTTTGGAGGGCGCCACAGGTTTGGTATCAGAGCTACAGGTTATAAGTCACTGACACAAGCCTAGGTTAACGGGAATGGGTAGAGGGTTAGGATTAGAAGTAAGGAATAGAATGATAGAACATTGAGAGGTTGAGTGTTACGGTATAACCAGTAGTAGTATAATTCGCGTCGTGGTTCGAGATTCTTATATTGCGATATAATTTCAGATAGCAGCGATGGCCGACTCTTTGTTAGCAAGTTAATAGATTCGGGAGCAACTCGATCGTTTGTTTCACAAGATTTTGTTAGCAAGTTAACTTGTCCATTAGAGTATTTAAATGAAATAATGACTGTGGAATTAGCAAACCAAGAGCGTGTAACTGTGAATCAAGTTTGTGGGAATTGTGAGGTTGAGATTTCTGGTAGTAAGTTTTGTGTAGATTTGATACTATTTAAGTTAGGAGAATTTGACGTTATATTAGGGATGGATTGGTTATCTAGGCACGATGCCCAGATAGATTATCAAAATAAGAAGGTAATGGTGAAAACGCCAGACGAAAGGATAGTAACGTTCAAGGGTCAAAAACAAGTAAAGAAGTTCTTAATGATGATTCAAGCCAAGAAGTTACTACGACAAGGATGTGAGCATTTCATGGCATATGTGATTGAGAGAAGTCAAGAACCAACAAAACTTGAAGATATTCCAGTTGTGAATGAATTTCCAGACGTATTTCCTGACGAGTTACCAGGACTTCCTCTAGATAGAGAAATTGAATTTGCGATCGACTTAGCACCTGGAACAGAACCAGTATCCAAGGCCCCGTACAGAATGGCTCCTGTTGAGATAAAAGAGCTAGCGAAGCAATTGCAAGAGCTGTTAGAAAAAGGAGTAATCAGACCCAGTGTATCCCCGTGGGGAGCCCCGGTATTATTTGTTAAGAAGAAAGATGGAAGCATGAGACTGTGTATTGACTACAGGGAGCTCAACAAGCTTACGATCAAGAACAAGTATCCGTTACCCAGAATTGACGATCTGTTCGACCAGTTGAAGGGAGCCAAGTATTTCTCCAACATTGATTTAAGATCAGGATTTCATCAACTAAAGATCAAGCCAGAAGATATACCAAAGACAGCTTTCAGAACAAGGTATGGACATTACGAGTTTTTAGTGATGTCTTTTGGATTGACCAATGCCCCGGCAGCGTTTATGGACCTGATGAACAGAATTTTCAAGGAGTATTTGGATAAGTTTGTTATTGTGTTTATAGATGATATTATAATCTATTCAAAGACGGAAGAGGATCATGCGGAACATGTGAGAACGACTTTGGAGATTTTAAGGAAAAAGAAGTTATATGCTAAATTCTCGAAGTGTGAGTTTTGGCTACAGGAAGTTCAGTTCTTAGGGCACATAGTTAGTAATAATGGGATCAAAGTGGACCCGACAAAGATCGAGGCAATTACAAATTGGGAGAGACCAAAAACACCCACCGAGGTAAGAAGTTTCTTAGGATTGGCGGGATATTATCGTCAATTTGTTCAAAATTTCTCGAGGATTGCCACACCATTAACAAAACTTACACGAAAGAATGAGAAGTTTATATGGGACGACAAATGTGAAGAAAGTTTTCAGGAGTTGAAGTGATGATTGATCACGACACCTGTTTTGTCACTTCCAGACGATCAAGGGAATTTCTTAATTTATAGTGATACTTCTCACAAAGGATTAGGATGTGCTCTAATGCAGCACGAAAAGGTAATTGCGTATCCGACAAGGCAATTGAAACCACATGAAGAGAAGTATCCTACTCATGATTTGGAGCTAGCAGCCATAGTTTTCCCTTTGAAGATTTGGAGACATTATTTGCATGGAGAAAAGTGCAAGATTTTCACGGATCACAAAAGCTTAAAATATATATTTACCCAGAAGGAACTTAATATGAGGCAAATGAGATGGTTAGAGTTGATCAAGGATTATGATTGCTCAATTAATTATCATCCCGGTAAAGCGAACATGGTAGCAGACGCATTGAGTCGGAAGGAAAGGTTGAATGTGTTATCAGTACCTGAAGACATATATAAGAAATTTCAGAAATTGGAATTGGAGATTAGAGTTTGCAAGCCTGAGGAAGTAAAAGTGTACATTATGATTTTCCAACCGGAATTATTAGAGAAAATAAAGAAATGTCAGGAAGATGTAATGGATCAAGATATAAATCGTTTGGTAGGGGAAGAGTTATGCACGCAGAAAGATAACCAAGGTATTCTGAGGTTTTCATCTAGAATTTGGATTCCACCGGTGACAAAGTTAAAGAATGAAATTCTACAGGAGGCACATAATTCAAGGTATTCCATCCATCCAGGAAGTACCAAGATGTATAGAGATTTAAAGAAGAATTATTGGTGGCCAGACATGAAGAGGGAAATTGCGGAATGGATTAGCAAATGTTATACCTGTCAGAGAGTTAAAGCAGAGCATCAGAGACCAAGTGGATTGCTACAGCCATTAGAGATTCCAGAATGGAAATGGGAACACATTGCCATGGATTTTATAGTTGGATTACCAAGGACAAGGGCTAATCATGATGCCATTTGGGTTATAGTGGATAGACTTACCAAGTCAGCTCATTTTCTGCCTATAAATGAAAGATTTTCGCTCGACAAGTTAGTCCATATGTACCTAAAGGAAATTGTAGTTCATCATGGAGTTCCAGTGTCTATTGTATCTGATCGAGATCCAAGATTTAATTCAAGATTTTGGAAGAGTTTTCAAGAATGTTTAGGAACAAAATTGAATATGAGTACGGCCTATCACCCGCAGATGGACGGCCAAAGTGAAAGAATGATCCAGACAATCGAGGACATGTTACGTGTTTGTGCTATTGATTTCAAAGGAAGTTGGGACGAGCATTTACCCCTGGTAGAGTTTGCTTATAAAAATAGCTATCACGCCAGCATTGGGATGCAACCCTATGAAGCCCTTTATGGACGCAAATGTAGATCTCCAGTATATTGGGACGAAGTAGGAGAAAACAAAATACTCGGACCTGAATTAGAGCAGCAGACAAAGGAAATTGTTGAAATTATCCAAAAGAGATTGATAGCCGCACAAGATCGTCATAGGAAATATGCAGATCAGTCAAGGAAAGACATGGAATTTGAAGAAGGAAGCTTGGTATTACTGAAAGTATCACCGTGGAAAGGACTAACGAGGTTTGGAAAGAAAGGAAAGCTGAGTCCAAGATATGTCGGACCTTTTGAGATCCTAAAGCGTGTTGGCAAAGTAGCTTACGAGTTGGCATTACCACCGCACATGGAGCACATTCACAATATTTTTCACGTATCGATGCTCAAGAAATATAATCCAGACTCCAGGCATGTAATAGAATATGAGCCAATAGAGCTTCAGGCAGATTTGTCTTATGTAGAGAGTCCGATTGAGATTTTAGAGGAGAGAGAGAAAGTATTGAGAAATAAAGTGGTAAAGTTAATAAGAGTATTATGGAGAAACCCAAAGGTTGAAGAGTCAACCTGGGAATTAGAAAGTGATATGAGAAAAAAGTACCCTAATTTATTTTCTTAGGAGATTCTGAGGACAGAATCCTTTTAAGGGGGGAAGGATGTAATATCCGGGATATATCGTGTAATTATTTTGCTATTAAATAATTATTATATGTGTTTCAGTATCTATTCTGTGAGTTAATTGTTAAATGTTATCTGTACTTGGATATTCAAAAATAATATTAATTGAGTATTTTAATTTTTATATGTCCAAAATAAAACATCGTTAATTGTCATATTTTCCTAATTATTTTTATGTTGATTTATCGATTTATAAGGATCATATGAAATTTATAAAATCTTTTTTCGAGTATTTAAAATCTGTTTTATAAAAACGGGAACCAACTGACGTCAACCGTTGTTACGTTTTTGGAATCCGAAACTCTTCCGAGAACTCCTTCCTAACCGAATTGTAATATCCCGAGCATATTCCATGTTTCGACTTTTTCGATCCGGCGTACAGTTTATTCTGCGCGGGTCCCGGAGCAATATTTTCGATACAATATTCATTTCGGTAAATCAATAAAACCCGTATTTTCGATAAACGGGAGTTTTTTATTAAACTATCCCAATTATCACTTCGTAGTACGTGTAACCAGGCGCTGAGACCAAGACCGCAGTACAAATTGTACCGATTTGGATAATTATCCCGAAAACCGATACTGTTTGGATCAGTTTTTATAAATAAACGTACCATTTTATATCCGGAATGATCCAACGGGATACTAATTTTCCGTAATTATAAATAGCCTTTTTCCGTATTTTATTTCGTATCAAAATCATTTGCATATAGTTAATTTTATAATTTTCAGAGAAAAACCCTAATTACATAAACTGTTCTAAGAATCAAACAGCAAAACGAAGGTGTTACCAATCTCTGTTTTCAAAGCTTGAGTAACCAAAACGAAGGATTTGAAGTGTTCTATCAGATTCTGAGCTTTGTTTCACTGCAGAATCAAAGGTTTATTTTCTGAAAATTTATTTATTTTCGAATTTATTTTATTAAAAATATGAATTTTTGTTCGGATGATTGTTTGTATGATTTGATGATTGCATGTTGTAGAGCTTGTTTTCCTAATGATTTTCATATGTCATACGTCTGATTTGAAGTTCAATAACATGCTCAAAAGTGGGTTTAATTTTCGAATTTCAAAATTAGGGTTTATGACCCGTATGAATGTTTTCAATTGAAATTTGGGGGTTTTTAATTCAGGGGTTATTAGCTGTTGATTAATAGTGGGTTGGATTCCTTATAAAATTTGCAATCGATTGATATATAGCTCGTTAACAAAGGATGCTTGAATCGAAGGGAGTTGTGTTTTAAAGATTTACGATGTTCGCCGGAAACCGGCGATGTTCTTGGCCAATTTCCGGCCAGAACAGGGATGATTAGAATGTTTTGAATGCATGAACAAGTTCCTGGTGTTGTGTAGTGTTGATCTGGAGGTGTAGGTGGGGTGAGGACGCCGGGATCGTCTTCTCCGGCCACCCCCGATTTTCCGGCGACTGAAACTGCAAAATTGCAGTTTAGTCCCTGTATTTTTGAAGATGGTGAAGTTTAGTCCCTGTAGTTTGCAAAGTTTTCAAAAATAGGATTCCTGTTTATAAAATGTTTAAAAATCATATTTCCTATTTATTTTTATTATAAAAATTCATTTTTAATTTCTGAAAATTCTGAAAATTATTATTTTAATTCCGAAAATTATTTTTAATTCAAAAATAAATCTGAATTAATTAGTTAATTAATTTCAGTTAATTTTTAATCGATTAATTGGTCAATTAATTTGGAAATTAATTGATTAATTGATTTAATTAATTATTAATTGATTTTAATTAATTATTTAATTAGTTATAATTACTTAAAAATGATTTAAAAATTCCGAAAAATAGTTTCGAGCTTTAAAATATTATTCTAAATTATTTTCAAGGCTCGATAATTAGTATAAAATTGTTTCGGAACCAGAATTGGCCAACCGAACCCTGTTTATTATTCCGAAATTGATCCAACGACCCGTTTTAATTCCGAAAAATGTTTAAAAATCATTTTAAATATCAGAAAGCCTATTTATGACCCGAGACTTCTTTATAAATAATATATCATTGATTACATGATGTATTATGTGCTATATGTGACTTGTTGATTGACTATCAGTCTATATATTCGGTGTTTACTTGATTATTGCATAACTTTCAATCTGTTAATCGGATTTGGGTAAAACGAAGGGTAGACAGAAGTATGTGTTGAATAGAACTCTATGAGTCGATTATTGATAGATGTTTATGATATGTGAGCAGAAGAGGCAAGGCGTAGGAAAGGGAAACAGGTAGTTGAGGAGTAAGACGATTGTGATTGGAAGTGAGTGTAGAATAGTAAGCTAGTACCAGGCAAGTGTTCTGAACTTTCTCGAGATATTGTAGTACTTGATAATCCTGTGATATTACAAGTGCTTTGAAACACAGAAACCTAAACCCTGATTCCAGTTATTGATCTTGAGCCATGAACCTTATTCTTTCTAGACCATTGATTGTTGTATACCCAAACACGAACCTCAAGTATACGATACTACTCCACAAATACATGCAAACAACATTCCAAACACTAAACTGAATTAATTATATACTCAAACATTGTATCATATGCTTTGAAAGCCCAAATCTTTGAAACCCTGAAATGTTGATTCCTTTGTTATCCAATTCTTTCAATACCAACATCCAAGCTTTTAAATTATCTTATTGATCCTTACAAGGATTGAAACCCTTTCATTGTTAAACACTCATTGTTGTTAATGATTCTGATTATTGTTTATTATTGCTTATTCTGTTATTATGTTAGAATTGGATTGTTTTTATAAAATTATGGACCAGATTCGTGGTCAGACCATATAATGGTCAAGTTAGGCCAATGTGTGCCTTGGATCCAGTAGTTAGAGCAATGTTGTGTGCCTTGCTCGGGGTTAGTGCGTGACTGATCAACAGCCTAACCTTGGTTTTTAAATTAAAAGTATAATATCCAATTCTAAATCATAATCCATTGTTCACTTGATATCATAATCATGTTCACCTGATGATCATTATTCTCAGTTTTGTCATTGTGACTTGCTGAGCTAGTTAGCTCATTTGTGCGATGTTGTTTATATTCTTTCCATCTAAAAAGGAACCAGTTGGTAACGAGGATCCCCAGTCCAGCGCGAGAGCTAGGGGTTCAGGTTGAGAAAGCTGAGCTAGTAGGCTTCTTTTGGAATAATTTAAGTCTGTAAAAGTTTGTAATAAAGTTTAGTACTCAGTTTGAGTTTGAATGGTTGGGATTTGAACGATATATAATATAAGTAGATGTGTGGCTTGTGTGCATACATTAACCTGTTGCGATCGGTGGTAGTTGGTAAATAGGGTCACTGCATATTATTGTTATCTTTATTATTGTTATAAGCAGGTTATAAATAAGATGTGTGTGTGTGTGGACCCCAAACTTCTGACCAGGGTTTGGAGGGCGCCACATTCTCACCCCACCAACACCTCCAAATCACATCTATAATTCACCAGGAACTTAACCATCCCAACAAATTATTTTAATCATCCCTGAGTTGGCCGGAATTTGGCGGTGATGTTTTCCAGTTTCCAGCGAGCTTCGAAAAATTTCAAAAGACAACTCCCTTCTCTACAGACCTCGGTGATTCATGAAACTTATACGACTAGATTGCAAATTTCACAGAGAACACAATCCACTATATCACAACATCAATCTATTCCAGAATAAGAAACCCCCAAATTTCAATTAAGAACATTCATACGGGTTATAAACCCTAATTTTAAAATTCGAAAATTAAACTCAAATTTGAACATGTTATTGAACTCCAAATCAGACGTATAATATATCAAAATTATCAGGAAAACAAGCTCTACAACATGCAGTCATCAAATCATACAAACAATCATCCGAACAAAAATTCATATTTTTAAAAAATTTAATTCGAAAATAAATAAATTTCCAGAAAATAAACCTTTGATTCTGCAGTGAAACAAAGCTCAGAATCTAATAGAACACTTCAAATCCTTCGTTTTGGTTACTCAAGCTTTGAAAACAGAGATTGGTAACGCGTTCGTTTTGCTGTTTGATTCTTAGGACAGTTTATGTAATTAGGGTTTTCTCTGAAAATTATAAAATTAACTATCTGCAAATGATTTTGATACGAAATAAAATACGGTAAAAGGATATTTATAATTACGGGAAATTAGTATCCCGTTGGATCATTCCGGATATAAAACGGTACGTTTATTTATAAAAACTGATCCAAACGGTATCTGTTTTCGGGATAATTATCCAAATCAGTACAATTTGTACTGCGGTCTTGGTCTCAGCGCCTGGTTACACGTACTACGAAGTGATAATTGGGATAGTTTAATAAAAAGCTCCTGTTTATCAAAAATACGGGTTTTATTGATTTACCGAAACGAATATTGTATCGAAATTGTTTCGTCGGGACCCGCGCAGAACAAACCGTACGCCGGATCGAAAAAGTCGAAACATGGAATATGCTCGGAATATTACAATTAGGTTAGGAAGGAGTTCTCGGATGAGTTTCGGTTTCCAAAAATGTAACAACGGTTGACGTCAGTTGGTTCCCGTTTTTATAAAATAAATTTTAAATGCTCGAAAAAAGATTTTATAAATTTCATATGATCCTTATAAATCCATAAATCAACATAAAAATAATTAGGAAGATATGAAAATTATCTATGTTTTATTTTGGACATATAAAAATTAAAATACTCAATTAATATTATTTTTGAATATCCAAGTACAGATAACATTTAACAATTAACTCACAGAATAGATACTGAACACACATAATAATTATTTAATAGCAAAATAATTACACGATATATCCCGGATATTACAATCAACACATGTTTAGGCATATATATACACACTGCATATATATATATACCAATTAAAACAACAGAGGACAAGCTGAAGTAAAGCCGAAGATAAACCGGAAAGAAAGTCGCCGGAAAATTAACAAAACGGAGAAGCTAAATGGAGAACAGGGCGCTGCAATAATCGAGGAACGAAGAGATAGGCAGATGCGAGTGACACAGTCGCGCAAGGGAAGAACAGGGGTGGGAGAGGAGAGAAAAATCTAAGAGATAGGAATGAGAGAGGTGAGATTGAGAGATAGGAGGAAGATAGCCGTAACTTTGTTTTACTAAATTTATATTCTTTTTTTTTCTTCTGCAATCAGAAACGGACACACATAGTATGATTTGCTAAGGTATAAACACGTGTCTTTAACTGAATGTTGACCCGGTTTTTAATCGAATATTTGTAATTTAACGAACCAGGCTGCATAAAAAATAATCTCGGAATATTATCGAAATAATCTTAAAATGTTAGAAATATCCCGAGGTAAGTAAAAACGTAATTTTCATGATTTTAAAATAATTTCTGAAATAAAATTTATACCCGCTTTTAACAATCAAACGAAACAATGCGCGGGTAAAATAAATCCCAAAAATTCCCAAAATAATTTTAAAATTCTCGGAATATTCCAAATTTAAATAAATATGATTTTCACAATTTTGTGAAGAATTCTAGAATAAATATGGATTTTATGAATAAATGCAATCAGAAAATCATACAGGGCTAAATATTTGATGAAATATTGATTTCTAAATTTTATAAAATCCCAAATATAATTATTGTAATTATAAAACCATAAAAATAAGTTTAGAAATATTCCAAATATTTATGCAAATAAATTTGCATTAAATTCACTTTTAAAAGTGAACAAAATCATACAACCCAATAATTAACCACGCAATTCAATCCCATTCACTAGTAACCACATATACATAATAACAAGCAATAACCCACTGACAGAACCCGTATACATATTTAATTTATTTAATTATTCAATAATTACACATTTAAATAATACTAAAATTATACAAGTCGTTACATCCTCCCCCCTTAAAAAGATTTTCTCCTCAGAATCTGATCTAACGAAACAACTGAGGATATTTGTCAAGCATATCTGACTCTAACTTCCAGGTAGACTCTTCGACTAGGGGATTTATTCAAAGCATACTCATTATGGATATCAACTCATTCCTAAGGTCTCGCTCTTAACGATCTAGGATTTGGATCGATCATTCCACGGAGAATAAATTTGGATAAGAGCCTATTGGCTCCTAATCAACAACTTGGTTCGAATCAGATACATATCGCCTTAACATTGACACGCGGAACACATTATATATATATATGCTGCAACTGCGGTGACAACATCAACTCATGGGCAACTTTACCTATTTTTATCAATACCTTGAACGGTTCACTATATTTAGGACTCAACTTGTCCCCTCTATTCAAACCTAGCCAATCTCTTTCAAAGTGAAACTTTTTTCAACACCAATGATCCTATTTCTATATCTATACTCCTTTGATGCAACTCCGCCTTCTTTCTTTGTCTATCCGGGGCTGCTTCAACTCTTTTCCAAATTAACACCACTACGTCCTTGGTGTGTTGAATTAATTCAGGACCTAACAACATCTCTACTTCCACTTTCTCACAATAGAGGGGAACCCACACTTATGTCCACATAGGGCTTCGCAAGGTAGCATTCCCCTACTAGCATGATAACTATTAACATAGAAAATCTCAATCAATGGTAGGTGATTACCTCTGTTTCCTTTTAGATCCAAAATATACACTCACAATATATCTTATATTGTCTGAATAGTCTTTTCTCTTTGGCCCTTCGCCTACGGATGATAGATGGTACTCACTTTCAACTTAGTTTCCAAACATTTGAACACCTCCTACTCATTTCCATCAATTAAGAATGGAAAGTAATCTCGTATCTTCACTTCTTCTCACCTTCAAATATTTGAACTTCACATCCCACTTTTTCCAATTCTTTTATTAACTCGTCAGTGATTTTAATCACACTCAGTCCTTTCCTTCGGCACAGGGCATCTGTTACTACACCGGCTTTGCTTAAATGGTCGTTAATGGAATAATCGGAATCATCTGTTACTCTCAGCCATAATTCATACTTGAAAACTTAACATATAGTTGCTTCCCTTCTAATTTTCGTAGGGACATCCTTGGGCGTTCCACATGGACATCCTTGGTCTTTGAATAGCTGAGGATGTTATCAATAAATACAATCATGCTTATCCAAGCACTCCTTATACACCATGTTCCCCGACTAATACACTTGTTAATCCAAATGACACTACCAAAAATTGTAATGCCCATATTTCATTCTAACCGCAGTCCTCGATACGTCCTCAGGCTGGATCTTAAGTTAACCCTCGAGGAATAACACACTCCTTAAACTAGGTCACAAAACTAATCAGTTTTAGATAGGGGTTACTTATTCTTATTCGTCATTTTGGTTAAACTCCCGATAATCAGTACACAATCTCATAATTTCATCCTCCTTCTCCAACAACATCACGGGTGCAGCCCAAGGGACTATATCTGGTATGCTCACTTCCCTTTCTAATAACTTTTACAATTATCAAACTAATTATTTCATTCCACTGGCCTCCAAAAAGATTCCGAGCATTTATTATTACCCAAACTTCTTCCAGCGTAAGTATTCTCTTCTTCGTATCTTTACACATGGTGGATCTACCTTATCCTTAGCTTATTACTCATTTTTCTCACATGATTGAAAGAACTTCTTATATTGCCTCCGCACCTAGAAACTTACCTTGCTATTGGCTTTTACACACTTTACAATTCACTTCTTCTAAAACCACTCTTTTCCTTCTTACGGGACAACCAACCCGTTCCTAAAATCACATCAAACTCTTCTAGCTCGAAAGGTGTCAGATCAGCTACAACTACGTCCAAATTCTAAACACTCGATCTTTTGGTTCTTTTGAAAGTTTTGCCTCTAACTGTGCTGGATGTTGGCCCTTGGGATGTAGTAAATCCTTGCAATATGCCCAACTTTTCCACAATTGTAGCATGTAACTCCTGGATTTTCTGGGGCCGCATTCCGATGCATAATGACCCTTATGACCACACTTAAAACATTGCATATTCTTTCTGCATGAACCACTGTGTATCCTGTCACAGGACTTGAAATCCATTGCTGCTTTGACTGACTGGGGGAGTGGAAGCAACTGAAGTAGCATTAGTCCTAGCATGAGAGAAACTCTGTCTCCGGAATCTCTTACTCCTGTTTCGGCCAAACCGATTCTGCAACTCCTGACTAGATTCACCTTGGTCTGTCCCGTCTATATCACCTTCAGACTTCCTTTTCTTATCACTACCTCTCTTAATAGCCAACTTCTGGTCACTTTCCATTACCAGGGCGGCCTAAACCATAGAGGAGTATGTCTTGAGTTGCAATGCCACAACTCCTCTGCGAATTACAGGCTTCAACCCTTGTTCAAACCTCCTTGCTTTCTGAATCTCTGTACTTACATACTCAGGGACTAATCGGGCCAATTCTGTAAACTTGGCCTCATACTCCAATACGCTTCTTTCACCTTATTTCAGTTCTAGAAACTCAACTTCCAACTGATTCCTTAGACCATCAGGAAAATACTTTTCCAAGAATAATTCTGTAAATCTCGTCCAAGAAACAGGGCCTTCTCCTTCCAACACACGAGTGGATTCCCACCAATAATTTGCTTCATTCTTAAGAAAGTAGCTCGCATTATCGGTATTAAGATCATCATTTACTTGCGTGAAGATAAATGCCTTTTCCATTTCCTTAAGCCAATTCCTGGCAACAACATGATCCACTTCACCCTTAAACTCTGGGGGCTTAATAGATTGAAAGGATTTTAAACTAGTAGTTTGGTTTAGCTTTCCTTGTTGATATTGTTGCTGCTGAATCTGTTGGATTAACTGCAACTGTTGTTGCTGCTGCTGGCGTAACAAGTCTAGAATTTCGTTTATAACTGGATCCTCCGCCAGACTACTACTATTTTCTTTAGGAAAGGTAGCTTTCTTGGGTGGCATTTTCCTTAAGTATGACAGGGAATTTATTCAAAAACATAACAAAAATGTATAACAAAATATCACCGTTCAAACGGTGCACCTGTGTCAGGAAAATGCTACCCAATCAAAGCACCCATGTCTTTATTCTTAGGATCCATTTATAAAAGATATCTAGATTAGTAATATTAGCAATAATAGCAATGGTAACAGTAGAAGAATCAACAACAGCACAAAAAACTGGAATATAAAGGTACTAAACATTATAGCATGTCCTCTCAATATAACAACAACCGAGCAACCTTCCAGCACCATTAAATTAACAAATTCCATTTACCGCAAAGCTAGACGGGCTATACTAGGCACCACCCAGAAAGGGTAAACTGGTAAGTCAAGTTAAAGTTAAGAATCACAAACTTGGCTAACGCACTAGTATGAGTTTAAATCAACCATCCCTCCCAAGGCAACTACTTATCTCTTATAATTGATCCATCTTTCACGGAGTTAACTTCTCTAAAGCTGCAACCTTCAATATCGGATCATGAATCCTCACTACTATTTTCATTTCTGAAGTAGCAACTCGATGTAAAACTTCTATTCCTCCAGAAAGTCAACTCTTGTTTACTTTCAATAACCAAATTGTCTAATTACAAACGTTACTGACAATTCATTGCCTCGGGACTTCAAATGAAATTTCAAAATCAAGGAATTAATAATACAGGGAGGATAAGAGAAGAAGACATAGGTATGACGGAGAGCAACCATACAAGTACATAAGATGGCCAGTCTTAGTACCGCATAGCTCACAACACATACATTGGTGGCATCCCACCAGACCCTTTGTCACACAGACAAATTGTCAACTCATATGCATTGTTTGCCCCAATCAACCGAAAGAGTCACCGAGGAAAGAAACATTGTTTAGATAGAAAATTCACAAATAGGGAAGGAGAAAATATGATTTATAATGGAATCAATAGAATCCTAAGTTGCTTACTCCGAGTTCTCAACTTTACAACAGAAAAATAAGCAACTTATGGAATAGGAAACAATTACTCTGGAAAGAAAATACGTCTCAAGAAAGAAGTATAAGGGTTTAAAGATACAACCCACCGTACGGATCCACATTCATTATGAAGCTTGACTGTCATAGAAGCCACTGACTATTATCATTCCATCTGAACTCACTGAGGTCGCATACTTTGTCCAGCGACATCACTTGATATAGAAAGTGCGATATTTAGGAATAACATTGGTGTCCTTTCAGCCGACACATCAAAGGCCTGCCCAAACACTGAACTCTCACGATCAGACTCATTTTCTCGAGAGGTATATTCAAACCTCTATCGGCATTTCCAACAATACAGATATACGAGGGAGACCTATTAAAAGCTAGGGCAGTTCCAGCCAATCCTCAACAGGCGTCAGGGTTTCACCTTAGAAACCCTCGACTGAACTCATAGACTCGCTCCTCTGGTTGAGTTGCTGACTCACATCTATATATAAAGCTTCCTACACTCTTTTGGCTCTACTCCTAACCTAAATTAGGGACTCAAACCTGTAGCTCTTATACCAACTGTGACGGCCTCAACCCCGGGGTCAGAAGTTGACGTCTTCAACAACCACAATAACAAACATAATATAATCAATTCCATGATAGAGTATAAATACGACCACTTTTACCAAGATCTTTCCAGGTTTAACTATGATTTAGGCTACACAACTATCACAACTCACCTTACCTTATACAATCCTGGCCGTTAACTTAATACAGCAACTCAACAGACCACATCTGGTCCGAACACAACTACCTCAGAGGAGCCTAACGCGGAAGGAACTGGAACTCTGCCTTGACTACCACATAAGGATCTCCTAAGCATCTGCAATACATATATAAAACATTCTGCAAGGGTGAGCAATTAATTGCTCAGCAGTACCAGTATATGAATAACAAATAAAACAATTTACAATCAAACAGTTATAGGAACAAAAATCATAGTTCGTTAGAAAACAAGTACAACATGTATAAACTGGATATCAAACTAGCATGCTCTGTAAAACAATATCATCAGTAATGTGCTGTGCATAAATACCAAAGTTCAATTTTTAGCATGTTATTTTCAAAACCACTGTCCATTGTTGGACCCATAAATCATCTATCTTGTTACGGGGACCATAACCATTTGTTCCTTTACGGGAACCATTAAACCAAAGTCAGTAATAAAAGTGGATGAATTCTAGGGACAGCTGATCAGTCTATCCCACCACAATTTGTTCCGGAACTCAGAGACTACCTAGGTCTTTGTTATGATGAACTAAGCGGCCTACCAGTGCGCGCATCCGACTTAGCCTCTTACGCAACCATGCTGGGCCGTTACCTAAAAACGGGCCTCTTACGCCACTGACCATCAAATATCTGATTCATTTTTATCCAGTTTTCAAAATCAATTACACCTATCTCTTATCAAATGATTACAACACACATTCTAAAAATCTCTTTTTAATTTTAATCACAATCTAGAGATAGGCATTTTCAGAAGTTACTTTTTCCCCAAAACATCATTTAGTAAATCATATTTAAATACGGGGAATACGTAACTTAAAACGTTATGTTCCAATATATAATTTAAATCAACAACTATACATATATACTGAACTTTAAAAGATTAGTTCAGGGGTACTTGCCTTGAAGAGCTTTATAACTATTATTGATCGACTCTGAGCCGACTCGGATGTTCAAGCTTTAACGTCTAACCTCTAGATGGCCTTGGATTCGACTTCAACACCAGGTTCTTCGGTGGAAACCCTAATGAGCTTGTCGACGGTGCACTAGGTTATCCTGAGTCCAACATCCATTTTTAGTTCCCCGACTAGAACCTACAGAGTCGAATACTCTATGTTAGATGTCTATGTATGCTTGACATATCCTCAATAACACATCTACCCATTCGATATCAAATCCCGACTCGTACTTATATATATTATTACAATACACGCATCAATTTAGGGTTCATGTTCTCAAAAATCGGTTCGGTGTTTATTTCCAAAAATATGTATACTAGTTATTTTACAAAATTAGGGTTATTGGTTTTGGCAAAACAATTTACCACTACATACAATCAGGTTCCGCACAAAATATATGTATATACTTATTTATACTCACTCGACGTTCCGATAATTACTAGATACGCCCCCGTATTTCCGTAATTTGATTTTTTGGAAATTGGGCAGCACTTCCTTTATTTATCGAACTATCCTGTTGAAAAATTCGACGTCAAACCAATCGACCACAAACGAAACAACCATGCAAATATAATCCCCATCCACTGAATCAAGCCAATAATATCAATCAAAATCCATACATCTCCAAATTCCAACCCAATCGCAATTATTAATTATTATTCGTATTTTATTCATTTATTTATTTTAAAATATTAGGACTCAGAACAAACATAACAGTCCATCATCAACTCATCGAAAGTCATTGTTGACGGCGACAAAATTCGTCGGTGCCCGAGTAATACGGGTTTCCAATACGAATTTTATCGATAAATAAAATTTTGATAGTAATAATTTATATCATTAAGATAGTCAATTAATATTTCCTACAGAATGAATAAAAGAAATCCAATCAGAACCAATTAAATAAGGCAACAAGGATATCCTAGGGCCACGCACACAGATACATACAACCGGCCGCCATGCCAGAAAAATTCGACGGCAACCGGAGCAAAATTGGAGCACAAAACCCAGCATCAACACATGTTTAGGCACAAATATACACACTGCATATATATATATATATACCAATTGAAACAACAAAGGCCAAGCTAAAGTAAAGTCGGAGATAAACCGGAAAGAAAATCACCGGAAAATTAACAAAACAGAGAAGCTAAACGGAGAACAGGACGGCGCAATAATCGAGGAACAAAGAGATGGACAGAGGCGAGTGACACAGTCGTGCAAGGAAAGAACAGGGGTTGGAGAGGAGAGAAAAATGTAAGAGAGAGGAATGAGAGATGTGAGATTGAGAGACTTTGTTTTATTAAATATTTTTTTTCTTCTGCAATCAGAAACTGACACGCATAGTATGATTTGCTATGTTATAAACACGTGTCTTTAACTGAATGCTGGCCCGGTTTTTAATCGAAGTTTTGTAATTTAACGAACCAGGCTACACGAAAAATAAGCTCGGAAAATTATCGAAATAATCTTAAAATGTTAAAAATATCCCAAGGTAAGTAAAAACATAATTTTCATGATTTTAAAACAATTTCTGAAATAAAATGTATACCTGCTTTTAACAATTAAACAAAATAATGTGCGGGTAAAATAAATCCCAAAAATTCCCAAAATAATTTTAAAATTCTCGGAATATTCCAAACTTAAATAAATATGAGTTTCACAATTTTGTGAAGAATTCTAGAATTAAATATGGATTTTATGAATAAATGCAATCAGAAAATCTTACATGGCTACATAATTGATAAAATATTGATTTCTAAATTTTATAAAATCCCAAATATAATAATTGTAATTATAAAACCATAAAAATAATTTTAGAGACATTCCAAATATTTATGCAAATAAATTTGCATTAAATTCACTTTTAAAGGTGAAAACAAAATCATACAACCAAATATTTAACCACGCAATTCAATCCCATACACTAGTAACCACATATACATAATAACAAGCAATAACCCACTGACAGAACCCATATACATATTTTATTTATTTAATTATTCAATAATTACACATTTAAATAATACTAAAATTATATAAGTCGTTACACTGAATGGTGAGGTTGAAGAAGAGGTCTATGTGGAGCAATCCCCTAGCTTCATGGATACTGAGTTTGAAGATTTTTTCTATTTTCTCTTCAAGGCTCTTTATGGTCTAAAGCAAGCGCCGAGAACATGGTATGGCACTCACTCAAAATTTTTACTTGAAAGTGGTTTTACTAGAGGTGTCATAGATAAGACTATATTTCATAAGAATTATAAAAACGATATCATACTTGTGCAAGTCTATGTTGATGACATCATATTTGGTTCTACGAATGATGCACTTTGTGCAAGGTTTGCTAAGCTCATGCAGAGTAGGTATAAGATGAGTATGATGGGTGAGTTGAACTTCTTTCTTGGACTTCAAGTGAATTAGAAGCCAGATGGTATCTTTATATGTCAAACAAAGTACATCAGAGATCTTCAGAAGAAATATAAGTTGGAAGATTCAACACCTGCGAAAACTCTGATGGCAATTGCCACAAAACTTGATCAAGACAAGTCTGGTATGTTAGGTCACACAATACTGTAGAAGGGGATTGAATACAGTGTTTATACAATCAAATCAATTTAACACAAGTATGTAACAAAGATCAAGTATATTCAATAAACTCTATTACAATATGAACTATTGTTCTCTCTCAGTGATGAACAAATATCACTCAGAGCTGCTAGGTTGCAATGTATAATCTTCTCAATAATGATAACAAATATAGTGTAAACCCTAAGCTGTGTTTATATAGTACATAATTACAAGATAACTTCTAACTAATATGGAATATAATTATGTCTCCTAAAATATATCAATCAGATATCTTCTACAAGTCTTCTAGTCCTCTAACTCTTTCCATGCATATCTTCTATTGTTTTAGTCTCGATCTTCTCATGTAAATCATCTTCATTCCTTAACTGAAAGTCTTCCCGCACTTAAGTACTGATATGTATCTTAAGTTCTGATGTTAAGCTCTGACTTTAGTAAGTCTTGATTTCAGTAAGTCCTGATATGTCATGTTGTTAAGATCTGAAAACTAAACACGAATCATATTAGACATGACATCTCAAATATATCTAACAATCTCCCCCAAATTGTAAATTATGCAAAATATACAAGTTAATAGATTTGAAGATGTCAAAAACATTTAAGTACAAATGCAATAAGAGTTTAACTAGATAGTTAACTACAACTTACAGTCCTTGTAGCTTTTACCAATCTCACTCAGTCAATCTGAATCCAAAATGATTCTTGACAAAGTTTGATATCAGCTTTTCTTCGTTATTCCTCAGGACTTGAGATAGTGTAGCTTTGACTTGCTTCAACTCTTCATTCTGACTTCCAATCTTGTAGATTGCAGTCCTAAGTACAGAGATATGGTTTCTTTCTAAACCATCACCCAGTCTTATTACCCTTGGATGAGAAGAATCTTCATTGTAGCATAGACATTTCTCTTTCAGTATCACTTCAAGTTTAGCAGGGTCCTTCTTCATTGGAATTTCACTTCCATCATCTTCAACTATGTTTGGAATGAATTATGTACCCCTTGAACCAGAAATTCTTGCTTTATCTCTTATGGTCTTCAATATGAAATTTGACCATCTCCTGGTAATATCTGACTTTATCTCTAAAAGATAATGAAAGAATCAAAGTTTTTTCAAAGATTTGTTTAGCACATCTGATTTTGACATCTGATATGTCCTTCCATATTCAAGAAATAGAATCAGATTTTCTTTGACATTATGCTTGTCATGAGCAGCCAGTACCACTTGAACAAAGATAACCTTATCAAGGTGTTTCTGTGTAACATCTTCAAGAGGTCTTTCAGTTAATAGAAATGGATCTCTAGTAGCAAGTTCAACTAATTTCTTGATCTTAGCTTCATCAGAACCTAGCCCTGCTCTGTCTCTTGGTTCTCTAGCATTTAACCCAATAGTCATGAAATCAGACATCAATTGGCTTTTCTATGGATCTGATGGTTTGACATTTTTCCATAGAAGTTTCTTTTTGTCAGTTACTTTCATCTTTTCTAAATCAACTTGAGCTATGTCAGAGGTTGATGTCTTGATGACTTTATCAGAACTTGCTATTTCATCTGTAGCTTGTTATTCTTCACTCTGAACAACTTGAGCCCTGTCAGAGGTTGTCTTGGATTCTTCAGTTATCTTCCTTCTTTTCAGAGTTTGAACATCTTCATCTTCAACAAAAGTATCATCATGAACTTGAACCAGTTTGTACACAGGTTTTATCAGGATTTGAGGAATTTTCATCTCATGTGGCTTTATTGGTTCATCAACTTTTCCCTTTCCTTTATCTTTGGGATCAATCTCAATCTGTGATCTTGTTTTGGGCTTTGATGCCTCAGTATTTAATTTATCCTTGATCACAATGCCTTTTTCCTTAGGCCTTGGAGGTTTCTTTGTAACAGAAGCTTTTGACTTTAGATTTGTCTTCTCAGCTTTAAATCTTGCTTCTTCCTCCTTGAGATTTTCTAAATCCATTCCAGGATTATGTTTCAGAAATAGTCTTCTAGCAATTTCTTCATCAAGCGTCTGAATTTTGGGATCCTTTTAGTAGACAGTAGTCTACTTTCCCTTGAGCTTCAGAGTTTGCAGAAACTTTTGAGAGTCTTGACTTCCACCTTGAATCAGAACATCAGGCTTTGTCATCAGACTTTGCTCATCAGAACTTGATATCAGATTTTAATTATTAGCACTTGCTATCAGATTTTGAGTTTGAGCAGCTTCAGAACTTGTCTTCTTTTGAATAGAAGAATTGCTTGCATCAGTAATTAGTTTCCTAGAAAAAACCTTGCTGCTTTAACCTTGACCTTGACCCTTGCTAGGGTTTCCCTGGTCATCTTCATTATTATCCCTTTTCTTCAGTATCTGAGTATTAGAGCATTTGGACTTAACTATCTTCTCCCCCCTTTTGGCATCATTAGGTAGTAGGAGAGAGAGAAGAAGTTCAACTGAAGATTGGATTTCATTAAGTTGAGCTTGTTGAGAGGCTTTATTCTACAGGACCTTTGTGACGCCCTCCAAACCCGGGGTCTAGATTTGGGGGTCACTAGCCAATAAACCAAAATAAAATAATCACAGCGGAATAATATAATAAATATGACCCCTTACATGCAACTGGATCGATCACAGGTTATAGTATAGAACATGCACTAATATAAACCAACTGTTATTACAAACCATAAGTCTAATTAGTTTTACAATTTATTCAAAATTTATTACAGACCTCTAGACTAGTTAAGCGTTCCAAATTGTCTACCTAAAAGACACACCAAACTATCTACAAACACACAACCTCTGGTCAGATCGGGAACTTAAGCTTGCCCTGGCCTAGCCAAAAGAATCAGGATATGAAACAAGTTTGAGCGAAAGAAATGCTCAGCAAGCAGTAAATAGATTATGATTTTGAACAACAACAACAATATATCTGATGAACAAAACCAAACCATAATACCTGAACAGTATCAAAACTGGTATATATTTGATAATAAACAACATTTGAAATATAGTTTGTTTTGGGATTGGAATACTCGAACGACGGTGTGTTGCCGCCGGTGATCAGCCGCGGAGCAACACCGGCATGCCGAAGCATATCCAACTAAACAAAAGGTACCCAAGGCACATATCGGCCTAGCAAGGTATTATATCCTGTATAACACATAGCTCACGCTGGACCGCCGCCATGGCCTCTTACGCAACAATCCAACCCATAAAAACAATTTTTCGTCAAAGGAGTTGAATCAAATGACATCCTTAACCACATAACTCCCCATTTCTCATGGTCTGGAGTTATCTCAACAACCAATGACGAAATAATCAGAACAATTAGTTATTCACTAATCTCAATTCAAAGCTTCACTGTATAGAGTAATTTATAGCGAAATGTAAAAACATTTAACTATTCTGAACTTAGAATAGTAGAGAAATTGAAAGAATAAAATTCGGAGTCAATATCACTTGAATGACAAATGAAGATATAAATACTTGCATAATATGATTCGAAATAAACATCACTTGAACGATAAGTGAAGTTAGGGTACTTGTCTAGTATGCTCGATAATCTCTTACTATATCTCTGCCTATAGCTACCGACTACTATCTTCGTCTAACACTTGACCACACTCCTTGCTACTCGATTCTATAAACAAAAGGACTATCTTAATTGACATAACCAAACTCAATCGACGTAACTATACGTCCTGACATCTACCCGACCGTTTATAACTAATCATGGCATTTTAAAACTATAAACAGATAGCATGCATATCACATAGCATGTAATCACGGTATTCATATATCACATAACCACATATTTCATGTAACATATAAGTAAGATCATTAAAAGATATGTCTCACTGCGTTCAAAATGAAAATCGAGTCACTATTAGCATTTACCGTTCAAATACCGACTCAAACAGATACACAAATCAAATGACATTTCAATACAAAAGAAATTAGTACTCAAAAGTATTTTTATTGAAAGCATAATATTTTTCTGAGTCTGTACGCGTTCGTTTCGTATTAAACGGACGAACGGTTTATTTATTATGGATAAAATAAGAAATAAATGAAAATTAATCAATTTATAATAATATTAATTGATTTTTAAATACCAAAATTATAATTTTTAAAATCCTAAAAATAATTTTTAGAAATTATTTGAATTGATTATAAATAATTTACATTTATTTAATGATTTATAAATGAAATTAATTGATTAAATGATTTTTAATCAATTAGTTATATTCATAAATAATTAACTAAAATGAATTATAAATAATTAAATCAAATTAGTTTTTTGAAAATAATAAAAGAAAATAATTTTAGGAATTTAAAGTAATTAAGAAAATAATTTTTTAGAATTTTAAAAATATAATTAAATGATTTTTAAAAATGATTTTTAGAAATAAAAATGAATTTTGAATTAAAAATAAAAAAGAAAACTGCACAAACAGGATTTTGAAAAGAGAATTAGGGGAATTCAAATTAAATGCGGGTCAGGAAAACGAGTTAAACCGGGTCGTTCATGACCCGTCTGGGTCGGGCATGAACTCACCGGTTTCTGGGATTAAACCCAGTTTCCGGTGGTTCTAGCCGGACTCCAGCGAGACGGTAACACCTCCAAACAATTTCGTTTCTCTCTGCTTTCAGTCCCAACTTACTCTAAATCACTCCGGGATTTCAATTCAAACAACAGCACTCCTAAATCATCCCTCCAGCGTCGATTCCGATCGATTAACGATCAAACAACGGCGAACTCGTCGATTTTCTGGCGAGCTACCAAACATCAACCAAATCAAGTGATTCCTGTCACAAAATCAAGCTTATGACATCTACAATCTATTCAAATTATTCACAGTATCAAACAATCAACCTATAGCTCAGAAATTCGAAATCAAAAATCAAGAAAATCACAAAACTTGGTTTTGATCAAAACGGAATGAAACATATACAAGTTATATATCAAAACGATGCCCTTGAACTCTACAATCCAATAAAACCATCGGAATCAATCACCAATCAGTATATATCTCAGAAAATCAAATTGATTAAATAAATAAAATGACGGAAGTCGTTCTTCAACCTTACTGAACCTTAATCGACGATATAGGTACTAAAAGATCGGCTTCGAAACGTTCTTCGATTCGATATCAGTTTCGTCAAGAACAGATGATTGGAAGATGATCGATTGATTGGTTCTTTCTCAAGAACTCAAACCCTAACCCCCAAATCAATTGTTATTCTCTGAATTTGAATGTTATTTTTAGTAATTTATGAAAATAAAATAAAATAAAATAGTAAAAATCTGTTATTTATATATACAGAAATTTTAATACCCCAAAATAAATTAAGGGTGTTTTTATCCCCGAAAATAATAATTACGGGGAATATTTTTCAAAATGAGAAAATACAAAATTAATGTCAAAATTCCCCAAAAATTGTGAATAATTTCAAAATACAAAAATAAAGGGTATTCGAAGTACGAATAATTTTATAAAAATAAAAACACGGATTTTGTGGGGTTTGACGTCCCAGCGGGGTCCCGGTCCGTTGATTTTTGAAAAACAGAAATGATCCGTAAATTAACAGAAAAACCCGAAAACACCTAAAATACATTGAAACGCACATAAATTGAAATAAAACAAGTATCTTAATAAAAACGCTAATAAATACGCGTTCCGATTGCAGATAGATTTATATAATTGCAGTTTATACATATATTAATCAATCAAAAAATTTTCTGGCCCGCACGGAAATACAGATAACAGCTATAACATCTAATAACATGACAATAATCTCTTTAAATTTATAAAACACATAATATTTATTTATTTAACCTATAATATTCACATAATTTTCCCGGATATTACATCCTTCCCCTCTTAACAGGATTCTGTCCTCAGAATCAGCCTAGGAAAATAAGTGAGGATACTTGGATCGCATTTTGCTTTCCAACTCCCAGGTTGACTCTTCAACCTTGGGATTTCTCCACAAAACTCGCACTAATGATACAAACTTTTTCCTAAGCACTCTTTCTTTCTTATCTAAAATTTGCACTGGTTGTGTTAGGTCCCAATATGTTTGTAGAAGGGGGGTTGAATACAAACTATACCGTTTAATCGAATTTAGTGCGGGATTAAAAATTGAAATAAAATTCAAGTTAAATAAAAATATTATTAAACTTGAAAGGTGTTACAACAACGGTATCGATTACAAGGGATTAATCTCAAATTAATTATCACAAATCTATAATAAATTCGACATGAACTTTTTCTATTTTTGCAATAAAAAGAATCAAATGCTACAAGCAATTTGAGATTAAGTTCTAGGGATTTTGATCTACCAGATAGTTACACAAGAACAAGAGAATGATTTCTAGTGGTTTGGATTTAACTTTAATAAGTAGAAATTGGTAATCTTGAAATTTGTAGTTGAAAGATGAAATGTTCAGAGTCGGCTGCTTTTCTTTTTGTTCTTGAGTTATTTGACTTCTGTTGTAATAAATTGATTGTCTGCTGCTTCTGTCTTTAAGTATTAATCAACAGAACTGAAATGAACTGGCATGACAATCGGCATGACAATCACTTATACTAGGAAGACAATCCGTATGACTATCTCCTGAACTAGCATGACAATCAAACTGAACTGGCAAGACAATTCTCCTCCTGCTAGAACTTTCGGTATGACAATTAGTTGAACTAGTATGACTTTCAGCAAGACTATTGAATGAACTGGTATGACTTTCGATATGACAATTGATTAGCATACCAGTTCAAATGATTGTCTTGCTGAATTAATTTTGAATATAAATTCAAAATCAATTCTGAAAATTCCTAATATTAATTCAGAATTAATTAATCAATTAATTCAATTAATAAATAAATTAATCTTTCCAGATAATTTATTTTCTTAATTAAACTATATGACTTTATTAATTAATAAAAAATTAATACTACTCTTGAACAACAACCATTCTTCTGAAAATCTTCTGAAAATTATGAATCAATTCCACCATTTTAATGTTGACACTGGATGTACTGTCTGGTTCATGAGTGACTAACTTCCGTGACGTTTCTTCATGTCTTGACTTTGATACTTGATTTTCTTCAGATTAAATCCCTGTAATTATCTAATACCCTGACGAGATCTCTGTCACTGATTAAATCCACAATCTTGATTTATATCACTGAGGCTTGATCAATTTCTTGAACTTCTTCCAGTGAAGTAATTCCTCAAGTCTGTAGATGAACATTGTTTCTGAATCCTTTGACATATGTTACTTTGAGAGATCTCTTTGACGATAGAACCACTATTTACTTGTTACATTCTTATTTGAGTTGAATTAAATCCTCGAATAAACAAATAGGCTATAACATATGCCTTTCAATCTCCCCCTATTTGTTTGTTATACAATAACAACAAATACCTAGAGGATAACTCAACTAACAAATAAGAAAAATATATAAACAATAATGCAAAGTAAATAGAAGAAAAGTTCTGGATAATATTTAACATTTTCCAGATTCCAAATAGATGTTCCTCTAGACTGAACATATCTTCAAGTAGTTTCATCTTCTTTTGTACAACCACATTTCCTGTTGAGAAGCGCATATCTCTCTTGCTTCTCCCCCTATGAGAATCAACTTCTTAAAGAAGATCACCTTCTTTTACCACATCTCCCGTGCAATAGGATCCGCAGATAAAAACCAATGGTACTCCCCTTTTGGAAAACAGCTTCTCCCCTTACTAGAAAATCACCTTGTGTTTACCACCTCTCCCGTACAATAGGATCCGTAGTTACAAACAACAATGGTGTGGTGTAGTGTACATATGTAGGATCTTTTTCTTCCTCCTTGCTATTTCTCCCCATAGTTGAGGAATCCTCCAAAATATTACTTAAGCTTTTATCTCCCCCTTAGAGAAGGAATGTATGCTGTTGTCTGAAGGAGTTCTCATATTTCACTTGGTTGGAAAAGAAATAACAAGTAGTTTCTCTTTCTTCCTCACTGTAATGTGGTTGTACAAAAGAAGATGAAATTAATTGAAGATATGTTCAGTCTAGAGGAACATCTATTTGGAATCTGGAAAATGTAAAATATTATCCAGAACTTTTCTGCTATTTACTTTGCATTACTATTTATATCTTTTTCTTCCTCCCTGCTATTTAATAGATGTTCCTCTAGACTGAACATATCTTCAAGTAGTTTCATCTTCTTTTGTACAACCACATTTCCTGTTGAGAAGCGCATATCTCTCTTGCTTTTCCCCCTATGAGAATCAACTGCTTAAAGAAGATCACCTTCGTTTACCACATCTCCCGTACAATAGGATCCGCAGATAAAAACCAATGGTACTCCCCTTTTGGAAAACAGCTTATCCCCTTACTAGAAAATCACCTTGTGTTTACCACCTCTCCCGTACAATAGGATCCGTAGTTACAAACAACAATAGTGTGGTGTAGTGTACATATGTAGGATCTTTTTCTTCCTCCCTGCTATTTCTCCCCCTTAGTTGAGGAATCCTCCAAGCTATTACTTAAGCTTTTATCTCCCCCTTAGAGAAGGAATGTATGCCGTTGTCTGAAGGAGTTCTCATATTTCACTTGGTTGGAAAAGAAATAACAATTAGTTTCTCTTTCTTCCTCACTGTGAGTGTGTGATTCTGTTTAGTGTACCTCACATGTGTTTCACTCTTCTCTCCACTCGTGTTTACACTCATTCTCACAAGTGTATCACTCGTCTCATAACTCCAACATTCAGTTGTACCTGCAAGGAAAATCACCTTAGCCATCCTTAAGGAGGTCACAGGTGGTGCAATGGGAGTTCGCAAATCCCCATCCTTGTTAAACTCGTCAGATGAATCTGAGTCATAATCTACAAGTTGCTAGTTTCCTTTTTAGGGTTCCAGATTTGAATTCTGGGAAAGTAAACAATGATCCAACGAATTTAGCATAAAGATCAAAGTTCCCTTCTAATGTCTGTGAAGATATTTCCTTGTGACTCATCAGGTAATATTTGAATCATTGTCAACAAGTTGCCGATCTACGCCTATGTCAGATCCACTATCCACAGATGCATCCAGGGGATTTAAGCCTGGGGAGGTAGACACTGACCACTAACATATGGCTTTTGGATCAGTATCCTCTCCTAACACCTGTAAAGGCAATTGGTCCATTAAAGAACCTTGAACAATCAAATCTGACCTTAAAATGGTCGAAACTTTTGTTTCCGTCAACTCGTCCTTTGTGTGTGTAACCTTTCCTCGTGCATCAAGAATTGTTTATGTTGGAGGTGGTGACACTACAACAGATACCCTGGCCGACAGGCAAATTTCAATAGACGCACCCTGTTGAGAGAATGAATCTAGTAACTGTTTTTGTGCCTTTTTCAGCCATTACATCTTTTTGAGAAGATGTATGGGGGCTAGCAGTTGTCTTGGTTTAAATACTACTCATCTTTGTAGGAGACAGAGCTGCCGGGTTGACTTCAGAACCTTCCTTATGTGGTGCACTAATGCACTATCTCCCTCACGCACATTCATACTTCATTTTAGTGGTAAGAGAGTGTTGGTTGGTTCTGTTTCTGTGTTTGTCTTTACAGTCTGGGATAGAAGTTGTTGGTTTTCAACCTCATGACTATCAATGAAAGAAAGCCATTGGAGACTGAACCTGTATCACAGAACATATGGCAATAGAGATAAAATGTACTTAAGATTTATAATGAATGAAAATCATACATTTAATATTTTGAGAGAAATGATGTACAATAGTGATTTCAAAAGATTTTAATGTAATAATAAATCACTAATGTAGAAAGAAGTTTGATTTCAATGATAACATTACCAGCTTGCAAACAGCCATATCCCTCAGTTACACCTTTGCTGTTATCTCCAAAGGTAACCAATGGGCCAGCTTTCTCAACCACATTTGATAGCAGGGCTCTATCTCCGGTCATATATCTTAACGATCCACTGTCAAGAATCCACACTACTGGTTCCACCTGTTTACTGCCCTGCACTACAAATGGATTATACCTTCTTCGGAACCCAAACTTGGTTGGGCCCGACATACTTGTAGAATTGACCTTTGTCAAGAAAAACAACATTCTTAACTTTAATATTCTCAACTTTCTCAATGACTGGACATTTGACCTTGTAAACAGCCTTAATAAATTTCTGTTTAGGCTTAGGCACAAATGTCTCCTTTCTAGCCTTAGAAGGACTAGCAGTCCTAGACCTATCATGCTTCCTATTATTCACATGCTGACGAGGAGTAGTCTTATCATTAGAAACATGATTACCATTAAAATAAACATACATCAAATTAAAAGCACAAGACATACAATTAGGAGCACCACATGCTTTATGAGAGGGATTAACAATAGGCAAATTATGCATGGTAAACATGGCATTTTTGTTATCCAACTCATGTGTGTCTGAGTTAGTCTTAGTTGCTTTCACAACTTTGACTGGAACTTTCGACACACTTGGCTTGGAAATAACTTTCTCATTAGCACGATCTTCAGCACGTATTTCTTCTTGAATAATAAAGGAGGTCTCATCAAATGGTTCAGCAATTGATCCTTTATAGAGGGGTTTATCAACACCCTTAAGCACATGTGGTACTTCCCTACCTCTAGCACAGACATGAGGAGGGGAGTTTATGCCTAATTCTCCAATAGCAGCATTATAATCAAAACTTATTCCAGATATTTGATTAACAGCTTGCTTACTGTAGAACTCTTTAGCCTTCGAACAAGAATTAAAGTAAGCTTTAACCTTAGTCTCAAGACCGGTGATCTTGTCTTTGAGAATAGTTTCGACTTATCTATAACAGTTAACTCTATTCTCTAGAAAAGATACTTGTTCTTTTAATTTTTCTTGATTGATGTGCACAAGTCTTAATTCATTGACGTCTTTCTCAAGGTCTTTGATATGCTAACTTAACAGTTCATTATCACGACGAACACAATCTAAGGAACCTCCTAGATGATAAACTAATTCAGCATCTGTAAATTTTACCTCTTTTCTTGACGATGAAGTGTTCCCATCAATAGCCATAAGAGCAAGATTCCCTTCTTCTTCATCTTCACTATCAGTATCATCCCAGCTTTTTCCCTTTGCCAGATAAGCCCTTTCAAAGTTACTCTTCTGATTTGAATCATAAGAGTTCTTCCTTACTTGCTTTGGCTTCCTATATTCTGTGGTAAACTGTCCCAACTCATTGCAGTTATAGCATTGAATGGTGCTCCGATCAACCATCCCTGTTTTGTATCCACCAATACTGGTGTTAGAGGATGAAGATCCACCTGCCTGGAATCTGTTGTAGTTGGACTTGTACTTGAACTTGGGATTTCTCTTGAATCCGACATTGGAGAATCTCTTAACAATTTGGGCCATTGACTCATCTTCCAATTGCTCCAGCTCTTCCAAGGAGTAAAAATCATCACCGGATTGATTTGTAGTAGGAGGATCATATTCTGCTACTAACACATTTTCCTCATCCTTGGAAAACTGTACCATTCTCTCTGACTGTTGAGATTGTTGTTGTTGTTGTTGACCTTCAGCTACTAGAGTAGTAGATTTGCTGACCACTCTATCTTTCCCGTAGACTTCCTTCTGCTGAATCTGCTCTAACTCATTGGTTTTTAACTTCGAAGGGGATTTAAATACTCGCTCAAAATCTTAGGGATCCGGCTCTGTGGTGTATTTTATAATCGCAAGGTCCTAATACGGCCAGGGTGATGACCGACGAGGAATTCATCCATCTACAGTAGAAAAGGTTACTTATTTGTATCTTTGCCTGATCAGCAAGATATCAGGTTTATGCCAAAATTCTTTTCTTTCCAAATTCATTGGATATTACAACTCTGTTCATAGTTGACATGACAGAGGTTTTCAGGAAAAGTATGAGAGATATATATATGGATATATATATCGGGACTTAATGAAGTATCTTGTAACTTCATTTCTTTTGAATGATATTTCAAGGATTGAATCTATTCAAATCATATCTTGTAGTCTCATCCATGTGATGAACTTTTGACACAGATTATACCTTGAACGGTGGCAGTTCAAGTGGTATTCGGAAAAGATATAAGTATATTGGAGTATCTTGTAACTTCATCTTTTAAACTTATATCTAGTAAATGATTATCTTGTGCATGTCAAAGATTTTCAGAAAAACGTTGAGACAAGGTTAGATATATGAGATCACCTTGCGATGATATTTTTATACAGTTATAAACTGGAACTTTGTGTATATGATGCATGGAATAGGATTTCCAAGATTTTGAAAAGTATATATACATATATATTGAATATTTTGTGACTTGGTCGCGTTAAGATATCAAACTTGGTTCGTTTCTTCTTGAACAAGACTTTCATGAGTACGATGAGAATGCTCATACATTGTTAATTATTATATATATTATTTCGGTGGGCTTGTTGCTCACCCTTGCTTTCTTCTTTCATCACCCAACAACAGATAGAAAGGATAAACATGACCAAGCTTCCAATTCGCAAGCGGTAAGGAAACATTCCGCAGTTCTCTGGAGGCGTTGATGCCGCAATAGCCGAGGTAGGAATTACCAGTAGGCTAGGCTTTCAACTTTTGATGCTCCAGACATATGTATCTATATGAATTATAATAATGGCAAGGAAATGTAAATTTATTCAAAAATCCTTTTGAGGTATAACGATTTATAATTGTGGAATAAATTGACTTGTTACGACCGGCATTTTATGTAATATTATTTGTGAATTTGGTATAATATTAAGTCAAATGAAAATATATTCAATGATTGTACGTTTGTGTGAGTGAAAATTTCTGCATTATAAATTTGCTTTGGGTAGTATATGATTTTTCAAAGCAAGAGTTTATTTAATTTCTTTATTTTTGATTTATAAGGAATATTCTAAGCTTTGGAAAAATCTTCTTTTAAAAGGCATTTTGTTCACAAATTTTGAAAATGATTTTATAAAGTCTCTAAAAATACAAGTTAATTTATGGTATAAATTTTATAATTTTTGAACTTGTATTTTATTTTATAAAAATAAATCATTATAAATTTTAGTTGTCATATTTACCAAATTACATGAATAACCTTGCATGCAAACTCTCTTCTATTTAATCAAAGGGCAAAGAAGACATTCTCAACCCCACTAACTCACATTTTGCTAACCAATTTACCCCTTTACCCTTGCATGCAAATCTACCTAACTATATTGGAGGGTTATTCTTATAAAATCTCAAACCCACTCACATTATAGTCAAATCAATGCATAAAAACAAGTCCAAGAAGTGATCATCACCTCACTTCACCCCACCACTTCACTCTCTTCTCCCTCCCTCCTCCCTCACCTCTCGGTTTTTCCCCTCCCCTCTCGGCAACCACCAAAACCGAGCCCCATCCCCTTCTTTCTTCAACTGTCACTCAAACAATCATCTTATATCCAAGTAATTTTACTCCCTATATATTATTCTTATATATATTTCAAAAGTTTAGAGTGAAAAACCTATGTTTTGACCTTGCATGGTGATGTTTTTGTTAAACTCAAAGTGAACCTCCTTGATTCTTGTGAATCTAAGGCTTTCACCATGAGATATAGTATCATAGGGTCAAGAATGGCTAGACATAAGAGAGTTACACTTATGAAATGTTGTTCTTACCCTAATCCATTCGGCCATGACTTGATAGGAGCCGAATGGATGGTGTTTTGTTGCCTTGTTACATTTTTGTGTATTTTGTGATGATAACGTGAATTTTATAGTAAAAGCTTGATAAAACCCTTTTGCATGCTAGTTGATCATTTAGTTGTAATCCATGTTAGGCTTGCATGTTGAATTATGATAAAAATTTATTTGGAAATCATGTTGCTTTGGCTTGAAAGATCCGAAAGCATGCATGCATGTAAATCACATTTGATTTTTTTTTTTGGAAGTTTTGATCATTTAGATTCATGATGTTAGTGAGCCTTAATTTCAGTAGGAATAATGTATTAATATTGATTTATACTTCTTATTGCATGGTAATAATTCGTGGTTATCTATTATAAAAAAATATATATATCTTGTTGCTTCAAGAGCATAAAGGTTTGTGATTTGTAAAGAGTAGTCTCTTTTGTTTTGCCATAGTTGCACCTTAGGTAAGGATGATCTCACCAAGGTTATTTTGAGAAAAAGGGAGTTAGTTCAGTAGAATACCATGTATAAGTCTTTGTTTAAGTTTTGAGTTGTTGTTAGATAGGTTTGTCAAGTCAAAGCCTTGGAAAAATGAGAGTTATAGTTTCTGCAGAGACGCGAGTCCTTTCCACACTTATATTAGGCTTAAAAGTTGCCTAGGGATTCCCAATAATGTTTTAGAACCCAGCGAGGTTCGGGATTACTTCGCGGCTGATCACCGGCTGTAATCCGTAGCGTCATAAAATGATTTTGATTAAGAATGATTTTAAAATTTGTTTTGATGCAAGCAAAATGATGCCAACTCACATAAGTTTTATCTCTCGTTATCATTGATTATGTCTTTCCATTGTCATTCCTAAAGGTATATCTCGATTTATGTTTTGCGTTGTACTGTTAACACTTGTTGAGCTTTTGGCTCACTTCTTGCTTTACCCTGATATTACAGCTAGCAGCTATGGTTAGATTCAAGCAGACTGCCCGTAAGACCTGTGATGCTGATGCTTATGTTCGAGCTCAGGTAGAATAAGTAATAATAGCTGTGAGGATTCGGTATTTGTAATCAGATGTAATAGCTGGTAGTGATGGGCTGTTCCAAACCCTAAACTGTAAGATCTTGGATTGGTTGTGTATCCTCATTTAAAATGATGTAATAACTATATTTATTTCGCTATTTAAGTTGGGAGTGTGACATGACTTGGGTTATTTTTGGTATTCATCTCTGAGACTATAACTTGTGGTGTGTGTGCGTATATTATGGGGTCACAGTACGCAGTAGTTGATTGTTTATTAAGATTAAGTGTTATTAAGGGAAATGGAACTGGTGACAACCCGGATCCCCGACCCCGGATTTGGGGGTGTTACATCACCACTTGGTACAATTGATCAATTACGTGAGTTAATTGGTTTATTTTACCAATTAATGGTCAGTTAGATGGGAATCGATTCCAATTAGATTAATTCAAAATTTTATGTGATTTTTAAATCCAGCATCAGAGCAATGAGGAATTTGGAGAAAGTAAGGATGCCAATAGAATTCAGAAATTGCTGCAAGTGTGTGAGACTTTACTTGGATGAATATGCCCTTAGTAATGGATAAGAGAAATAGAAAGTTATTTGTATGGACAAGTGACAAGAAAGTTTTCAAGAACTAAAGATTTAAGATAGAGCAAAGAAAAGGAAGGAAGGAAAGGAATAAGGGAGGTGGAATAAAGAAGAGATTACTAACTACACCAATATGGATTTTGTTAGAAAATCAAAGAGATTTTATCATATGTAATAAGGTTTTATTGAAGGACTTGAAGGTATACCAATATAGAACGACGATGTAATGAGAATTACTCCAAAATACCGGAAAAACTCGCGAATACAAGTACCCGACATATGGTAGAAATTAATAATGATAGTAACGTATATGAATTGAAAGATTTCGATCCAGAGTTAGCCACGTGAATGATTTATTTGATGAAAAACCGAATAGTATTATTGGAAGACTCACATATGTTATGAATAAATAACGAACTATGAGAATGAAGAACTTAAATAGGAAAGAAGGTGGAATCAAAAGGATGATAAAGAAGCATTAGAAGATGCCAAGATGTAGATAAGATATGGGTAATATGAGGGACATAAGTAAAGTGAAAAATTTGAGGAAACATTTGTAAATTGAGATATGGAATGCATCCCATGAATACGATTAAGTACCGATGGCTAAAAGAAAATATCTAGTGATCAGACATGAAGAGAAAATGGGGGAAATATGTAAGTAAATGTTATACCTACCTAAGAATTAAGGCGGAACATCAAAGGCTAAATTGATTATTATAATTGTTGACTTTCTAAAATAAAGATAGATACATTTCTCAAAGAGACGTCGTAGTAGAATCACCTGAGAATTGAAGGTGAGAAAAGCGTTAATTGAATCATTATTGATAGGTTCCCAAACCTAGTCATTCTTTTTATTAATAAGCAGTTTATCAAATAAGTGGGTTAGTTGCCGCTTGAAGAAATTGTGGTACGTCATCAGATCCAGGTATTGATTGTAAATGATCAATATTATTTAATTTGAGATTTGACAGGAGTATTCAGAATATGATGAATTATGTCGAACCAGAATAGTATATACCACTCCTAGATGAATGGGCATTAAGTAAAGCAGAACTAAAAGATAGGAATTTGACTCAACATCGCTAACTCAAGGGATTCAAGTTACTCCGAGAATATGATACAAGATATAGATGTCAAAGAAGACGTTCTTATAGTATGGCATAAAGAAAGAATAAACGTTATATGTGACTAGACATCAAGGAAAGCATTGCAGTCAATTTCATATGAGAACTTCTTAGAACCAAAATAAATGATAATATGGGTTAGAATATGCTAGTGATGCCTCCAGGTTAGTATATTTTCTTCTAAATAGTGAGAAATATTTTTTTTCGCTCAGCAAATATACTCGATTGTGCTTCAAGGAAATTATGGTATGATGATAAGTTTGTGCGTCAATCATATCCAGTCGAGATTTTCTCGTTAATTCTTAAGTCTAAAGTTATTTCGAGAACGTTAGAAATCGAATACGCCATGGTTTTAGTATATCATTCGTAGATGGACAAGAAGATTAAGGGAACGATTAAAGAGCCTCGAATGCGACAAACTAGGTAATTGAACAAAGGAACATATGGGAATGAGGTTCAACAACCAATAACTATTGGAAACGTTCATGAGAACGAATTATTAGAATTAGAAAGAAAAGAGAATTAATATGCATTATGCTGGTCCTTTTGAGACAGTAAAATGGGCAGGATAAGTGTAAGTGAGTTGGCTTCACGCCACACGTATAGCAGGTCCATAGGGTGTTTATGTGTGTATACTCAGGAAGAGTAATTTAGCTCCATTATATATATAAAAAGGAGACTTGAGTTGAGTTATATGAGTAGCTAATATAATAGGATGTCAGCAAGAGGCTATTAAGTAATGATTGATGTTGCGAGTTAAAATTTATGAAAAGTTGTAAGGTTGAGGGATCAACCTGAGAAAATGGAAGTGAGATACTTGAATGTATTATTATCTGATCCTTAGTGTGATTCTGAGGACAGAATCCTTTTAAAGAAGGAAGGATGTAATATCTGGGATATAGCGTGTAATTATTTTTATCAATAAATAATTATTATGTGATTATTATGTGAATTTTAGTGAATTATCTAATGATTGATAATAATATTTGGATGTTTATATATGATAAAATGTGAGTATGTTAATTTTATTATGTCCAGAATAATATATAGATGATTGTGATATTTTTTCCGGTAATTTTTGGAGTGTTATCTAATTTTATAATGATTTATGAATTTATTAATTATTTTCTGAATAATTGCAAAACTATTTTATAAAGCCAGGAATGGTCCAACTTCAACCGTTTTACGTTTTTACAACCCGAAACTCTTCGAAAAACTTCATCCTGACCTAATCTGATCATTCAGGACATTTTCCGTGTTTTGACCTTTTCAACCCGGATTACGGTTTGACCCGTGCGTGTCTTGGCGAAAAATTTTCGATACGATAAAGGAAGTTCCAGTACTAGAGGCGATTCCAGTTATCAATGAGTTTCCAGATTTCTTTCCCAACGATCTACCAGGTTTACCTCCCGATAGAGAAATTGAGTTTGCAATTGATCTAGCACCCGGAATAAAACCAGTTTCTAAAGCTCCGTACCGGATGGCACCAGTGGAGATGAAGGAATTGGCAACTCATTTACAAGATCTTTTGGGGAAAGGAGTTATAAGACCCAGTGTATCCCCGTGGGGCGCACCATTACTGTTTGTCAAGAAGAAGGACGGGAGTATGTGACTGTGTATTGACTATCGAGAACTGAATAAGATGACTATTAAAAACAAGTACCCGTTACCAAGGATCAATAATTTGTTTGACCAATTGAGAGGCGCTTTATGGTTTTCTAAGATACATTTAAGGTCTGGATATCAACAACTAAAGATCAAGCCAGAAGACATTCCGAAGACCGCATTCAGAACCAGATATGGGCATTATGAGTTTCTAGTGATGGAATTTGGATTAACCAACGCACCAGCAGCTTTCATGGATCTAATGAATCGAGTATTCAAGAAGTATTTGGATAAATTCGTGATCATGTTCATAGATGGCATTTTGATCTATTCCAAAACAGAAGAGGAGCACACAGAGCACTTGAGGATAGTTCTTGAGATACTGCGATAAGAGAAATTGTACGCAAAGTTTTCCAAGTGTGAATTTTGGTTGAAAGAAGCACGATTTCTTGGGCATGTGATTAGAAATAAAGGAGTGGAAGTGGATCCAGTAAAGATTGAAGCCATAATCAACTGGGAGAGGCCAAAAACACCAACGGAAGTAAGAAGTTTCATGGGACTGGCAGGTTACTACAGAAGATTCATGCAAGATTTTGCGAAGATAGCTACGCCGTTGACAAAGCTCACCAGGAAGAACCAGAAGGTCGAATGGGACGAGAAGTGCGAGGAGAGTTTCCAAGAATTAAAGAATAGATTAGTATCTTCTCCAGCTAGTCTTGCCAGATGAACAAGGAAATTTTGTGATCTATAGTGACGCATCGTACAAAGGATTAGGATGTGTTTTAATGCAGAATGACAAAGTAATATCCTACACTTCAAGACAGTTAAAACCACATGAAGAGAAGTATCCAATGCATGATCTGGAATTGGCAGCTATAGTATTTGTATTGAAGATATGGAGGCATTATCTGTATGGGGAAAAGTTCGAGATCTACACGGACCACAAGAGTGTGAAATATATCTTCACCCAGAAGGAATTGAAATTGAGGCACAGAAGATGGCTAGAACTAATCAAGGACTACGACTATACTATCCACTATCATCCAGGCAAAGCAAATGTGGTGGCCGATGCTCTGAGCCGAAAAGAAAGGTTAAACATGATAACTTCATCTGAGGAATTAATCAAGGAATTTGAGAAGCTTGAAATAGAGGTCAGTACCCCAAGTATGTCTATAGAGGTGTTGTGTACAATGTCTTTTCAACTAGAATTATTAGAGAAGATAAGAAGATGTCAGGAAGAAGTCATGAGCCATGAACGAGACAGTTTGACAGGAGAAGAGATAGGGAGTCAAAAGGATGATAAAGGGATATTAAGATTTTCTTCTAGAATATGGATACCTAACGTAGCCGAGCTGAAAGATGAAATTCTTCGAGACGCTCATAACTCCAGATATTCAATTCATCCCGGGAGTACGAAGATGTACAGAGACTTAAGAGAAAACTTTTGGTGGCCAAGCATGAAGAAGGAAATTGCATAATGGGTAAGTAAGTGTTACACTTGTCAGCGAGTCAAAGTGGAACATCAAAGACCCAGTGGACTGATACAACCATTGGACATTCCAGAATTGAACTAGAAACATATCGTGATGGATTTTGTAGTAGGATTACCAAGGACCAGGGCAAATCATGATGCTATTTGGGTTATAATCGACAGATTGATGAAGTCAGCGCATTTCCTTCCTATCAACGAGAGATTCTCACTGGATAAATTGGTTCGGTTATATCTTAAGGAAATTATGACGTTATATGAAGTTCTAGTATCCATAGTTTCAGACAAAGATCCTCGATTTAATTCAAGATTTTGGAGAAGTTTTCAAGATTGTCTCGGAACGAAGCTGAACATGAGTACCGCATATCATCCGCAGACAGACGGTCAAAGTGAAAGGACGATTCAGACTATTGAAGACATGTTAAGAGTATGTGCACTAGATTTTGAAGGAAGTTGGGATGAACATTTGCCATTGGTTGAATTCTCCTACAACAACAGTTACCATGTCAGTATTGGAATGCCGCCTTACGAAGCTTTGTACGGGAGAAGATGCAGATCTCCAATCTGTTGGGAAGAAGTTGGTGAGAGAAAGATTTTGGGTCCAGAATTGATCCAGCAGACGAAAGAGAAAATAGAACTCATTCGGAAACGATCAGTAGCAGCTCAAGATCGTCAACGCAAATATGTTGATCCTGCCAAAAAGGATATGGAATTTGAAGTTGGTGAAACAGTGATATTGAAGGTTTCACCTTGGAAGGGTTTATCAAGATTTGGAAAGAAAAGAAAGCTGAGTCCGCGTTATGTTGGCCCTTTTGAAATTTTGAGGCATGTGGGAAAGGTTGCTTACGAGTTAGCGTTACCACCTCACATGCAGCATATCCACAATGTGTTTCATGTGTCAATGTTAAAGCGTTATTTGTCTGATTCGAACCATGTGATAGAATATGAGCCAATCGAGATTCAGCCAGATTCATCTTTTGTTGAGCAACCTGAAAGGCATATGTTATATCCTATTTGTTTATTCGAGGATTTAACTCAACTCAAATAAGAATGTAACAAGTAAATAGTGGTTCTATCATCAAAGAGATCTCTCAAAGTAACATCTGTTAAAGGATTGAGAAACAATGTTCATCTATAGACTTGAGGAATTACTTCACTGGAAGAAGTTCAAGAAATTGATCAAGCCTCAGTGATATAAATCAAGATTGTGGATTTAATCAGTGACAGAGATCTCGTCAGGGTATCAGATAATTACAGAGATTTAATCTGAAGAAAATAAAGTATCAAAGTCAAGACATAAAGAAACATCACGGAAGTTAGTCACTCATGAACTAGACAGTACATCGAGTGTCAACATTAAAGTGGTGGAATTGATTCATAATTTTTAGAAGATTTTCAGAAGTATGGTTGTTGTTCGAGAGTAGTATTAATTCTCTATTAATTAATAAAGTCATATATTTTAATTAAGAAAATAAATTATATCCACAAAGATTAATTTATTTATTAATTGAATTAATTGATTAATTAATTCTGAATTAATATTAGGAATTTTTAGAATTGATTTTGAATTTATATTCAAAATTAATTCAGCAAGACAATCATTTAAACTGGTATGACAATCAATTGTTATACCAAAAGTCATACCAGTTCATTCAATAGTCTTGCCGAAAGTCACACTAGTTCAACTAATTGTCATACCGAAAGTTCTAGCAGGAGGAGGATTGTCTTGCCAGTTCAGTTTGATTGTCATGCTAGTTCAGGAGATAGTTATACCGATTATCTTCCTAGTACAAGTGATTGTCATGCCGATTGTCATGCCAGTTCATTTCAGTTCTGTTGATTAATACTTAAAGACAGAAGCAGCAGACAATCAATTTATTACAACAGAAGTCAAATAACTCAAGAACAAAAAGAAAAACAGCCGAATCTGAACATTTCATCTTTCAACTGCAAATTTCAAGATTACCAATTTCTAGTTAATAAAGTTAAATCCAAACCACTAGAAATCATTCTCTTGTTCTTGTGTAACTATCTAGCGGATCAAAATCCCTAGAACTTATTCTCAAATTGCTTTTAGCATTTGATTCTTTTTATTACAAAAATAGAAAAAGTTCATGTCAAATTTATTCTAGATTTGTGATAATTAATTTGAGATTAATCCCTTGTAATCGATACCGTTGTTGTAACACCTTTCAAGTTTAATAATATTTTTATTTAACTTGAATTTTGTTTCAATTTTTTATTCCGCACTAAATTCGATTAAACTGTATAGTTTGTATTCAATCCCCCTTCTACAAACATATTGGGACCTAACAATTGGTATCAGAGCCTTCTGATTAACGAACAAATCAAGATCCTAGACTTTTGTGATTTTTCAACTACTTGAATTTTTATTTATTCAAAAATTCATAATGACTTCACAAAAAGTTGGAACCGTTAAAATTCCGCTATTTGATAAAGAAAATTATGTTATGTGGAAGAAGAAGATGCTCTTGTTTTTACAAGTGGCAAATCCCAAATATCTGAACTTGTTAAAGAAGGGTCCAAAAATTCCGATGGTTATTGAACCAGAGGTTATAGTAGATGATGTTGTGATTACCAAAGCTAGAACCTATGCAAAAGAGCCTGAAGATTTTACTCCTGCTGAAAAGGAAGAAGCCTCCTTGGATGCCAGCCTTCAATTAATTTAAATTGATTCCCTTGATCCCTTGATGAACAGACATGTGATGAACTGTAAAAATTCCAAACACATGTGGGAAACTATTGAGGTGATTAATGAAGGTACAGAGGAAGTTAGGGAGAACAAGTTGGAGATCCTAACCTCTGAGTATAAACATTTTAAATCCAATCCAGGAGAAGGAATTACTGAAGTGTTTGAGAGGTACAATGAATTGATCACCAACCTGAACATAAATGGAAAATATTATTCAATCAGGGAGATCAACAAAAAGTTCCTTTTAACACTGCCACTCTATCTTTCCCGTAGACTTCCTTCTGCTGAATCTGCTCTAACTCATTGGTTTTTAACACACCATAGAGCCTTTCCAAAGAAATCTCACTCAGATCTCTCGCTTCTCTTATGTCAGTGATTCTATGTTCAAGATGAGTTGGCAGTGTTAAAAGGAACTTTTTGTTGATCTCCCTGATTGAATAATATTTTCCATTTATGTTCAGGTTGGTGATCAATGCATTGTACCTCTCAAACACTTCAGTAATTCCTTCTCCTGGATTGGATTTAAAATGTTCATACTCAGAGGTTAGGATCTCCAACTTGTTCTCCCTAACTTCCTCTGTACCTTTATTAATCACCTCAATAGTTTCCCACATGTGTTTGGAATTTTTACAGTTCATCACATGTCTGTTCATCAAGGGATCAAGGGAATCAATTTAAATTAATTGAAGGCTGGCATCCAAGGAGGCTTCTTCCTTTTCAGCAGGAGTAAAATCTTCAGGCTCTTTTGCATAGGTTCTAGCTTTGGTAATCACAACATCATCTACTATAACCTCTGGTTCAATAACCATCGGAATTTTTGGACCCTTCTTTAACAAGTTCAGATATTTGGGATTTGCCACTTGTAAAAACAAGAGCATCTTCTTCTTCCACATAACATAATTTTCTTTATCAAATAGTGGAATTTTAACGGTTCCAACTTTTTGTGAAGTCATTATGAATTTTTGAATAAATAAAAATTCAAGTAGTTGAAAAATCACAAAAGTCTAGGATCTTGATTTGTTCGTTAATTAGAAGGCTCTGATACCAATTGTTAGGTCCCAATATGTTTGTAGAAGGGGGATTGAATACAAACTATACAGTTTAATTGAATTTAGTGTGGAATAAAAAATTGAAACAAAATTCAAGTTAAATAAAAATATTATTAAACTTGAAAGGTGTTACAACAACGGTATCGATTACAAGGGATTAATCTCAAATTAATTATCACAAATCTAGAATAAATTCGACATGAACTTTTTCTATTTTTGTAATAAAAAGAATCAAATGCTAAAAGCAATTTGAGAATAAGTTCTAGGGATTTTGATCCGCTAGATAGTTACACAAGAACAAGAGAATGATTTCTAGTGGTTTGGATTTAACTTTATTAACTAGAAATTGGTAATCTTGAAATTTGCAGTTGAAAGATGAAATATTCAGATTCGGCTGTTTTTCTTTTTGTTCTTGAGTTATTTGACTTCTGTTGTAATAAATTGATTGTCTGCTGCTTCTGTCTTTAAGTATTAATCAATAGAACTGAAATGAACTGGCATGACAATCGGCATGACAATCACTTGTACTAGGAAGACAATCGGTATAACTATCTCCTGAACTAGCATGACAATCAAACTGAACTGGCAAGACAATCCTCCTCCTGCTAGAACTTTCGGTATGACAATTAGTTGAACTAGTGTGACTTTCGGCAAGACTATTGAATGAACTGGTATGACTTTTGGTATAACAATTGATTGTCATACCAGTTTAAATGATTGTCTTGCTGAATTAATTTTGAATAAAAATTCAAAATCAATTCTAAAAATTCCTAATATTAATTCAGAATTAATTAATCAATTAATTCAATTAATAAATAAATTAATCTTTGTGGATATAATTTATTTTCTTAATTAAAATATATGACTTTATTAATTAATAGAGAATTAATACTACTCTCGAACAACAACCATACTTCTGAAAATCTTCTAAAAATTATGAATCAATTCCACCACTTTAATGTTGACACTCGATGTACTGTCTGGTTCATGAGTGACTAACTTCCGTGATGTTTCTTCATGTCTTGACTTTGATACTTTATTTTCTTCAGATTAAATCTCTGTAATTATCTGATACCCTGACGAGATCTCTGTCACTGATTAAATCCACAATCTTGATTTATATCACTGAGGCTTGATCAATTTCTTGAACTTCTTCCAGTGAAGTAATTCCTCAAGTCTATAGATGAACATTGTTTCTGAATCCTTTAACAGATGTTACTTTGAGAGATCTCTTTGATGATAGAACCACTATTTACTTGTTACATTCTTATTTGAGTTGAGTTAAATCCTCGAATAAATAAATAGGATATAACATATGCCTTTCAGGTTGCTCAACAAAAGATGAATCTGGCTGAATCTCGATTGGCTCATATTCTATCACATGGTTCGAATCAGACAAATAACGCTTTAACATTGACACATGAAACACATTGTGGATATGCTGCATGTGAGGTGGTAACGCTAACTCGTAAGCAACCTTTCCCACATGCCTCAAAATTTCAAAAGGGCCAACATAACGCGGACTCAGCTTTCCTTTCTTTCCAAATCTTGATAAACCCTTCCAAGGTGAAACCTTCAATATCACTGCTTCACCAACTTCAAATTCCATATCCTTTTTGGCAGGATCAACATATTTGCGTTGACGATCTTGAGCTGCTACTGATCGTTTCCGAATGAGTTCTATTTTCTCTTTCGTCTGCTGGATCAATTCTGGACCCAAAATCTTTCTCTCACCAACTTCTTCCCAACAGATTGGAGATCTGCATCTTCTCCCGTACAAAGCTTCGTAAGGCGGCATTCCAATACTGGCATGGTAACTGTTGTTGTAGGAGAATTAAACCAATGGCAAATTTTCATCCCAACTTCCTTCAAAATCTAGTGCACATACTCTTAACATGTCTTCAATAGTCTGAATCGTCCTTTCACTTTGACCGTCTGTCTGCGGATGATATGCGGTACTCATGTTCAGCTTCGTTCCGAGATAATCTTGAAAACTTCTCCAAAATCTTGAATTAAATCGAGGATCTTTGTCTGAAACTATGGATACTAGAACTTCATATAACATCATAATTTCCTTAAGATATAACCGAACCAATTTATCCAGTGAGAATCTCTCGTTGATAGGAAGAAAATGCGCTGACTTTGTCAATCTGTCGATTATAACCCAAATAGCATCATGATTTGCCCTGGTCCTTGGTAATCCAACTACAAAATCCATCACGATATGTTTCCAGTTCAATTCTGGAATGTCCAATGGTTGTATCAGTCCACTGGGTCTTTGATGTTCCACTTTGACTCGCTGACAAGTGTAACACTTACTTACCCATTCTGCAATTTCCTTCTTCATGCTTGGCCACCAAAAGTTTTCTCTTAAGTCTCTGTACATCTTCGTACTCCCGGGATGAATTGAATATCTGGAGTTATGAGCGTCTCGAAGAATTTCATCTTTCAGCTCGGCTACGTTAGGTATCCATATTCTGGAAGAAAATCTTAATATCCCTTTATCATCCTTTTGACTCCCTATCTCTTCTCCTGTCAAACTGTCTCGTTCATGGCTCATGACTTCTTCCTGACATCTTCTTATCTTCTCTAATAATTCTAGTTGAAAAGATATTGTACACAACACCTCTATAGACATACTTGGGGTACTGACCTCTATTTCAAGCTTCTCAAATTCCTTGATTAATTCCTCACATGAAGTTATCATGTTTAACCTTTCTTTTCGGCTCAGAGCATCGGCCACCACATTTGCTTTGCCTGGATGATAGTGGATAGTATAGTCGTAGTCCTTGATTAGTTCTAGCCATCTTCTCTGCCTCATGTTCAATTCCTTCTGGGTGCTCTGTGTGCTCCTCTTCTGTTTTGGAATAGATCAAAATGCCATCTATGAACATGATCACGAATTTATCCAAATACTTCTTGAATACTCGATTCATTAGATCCATGAAAGCTGCTGGTGTGTTGGTTAATCCAAATTCCATCACTAGAAGCTCATAATGCCCATATCTGGTTCTGAATGCGGTCTTCGGAATGTCTTCTGGCTTGATCTTCAGTTGTTGATATCCAGACCTTAAATGTATCTTAGAAAACCATAAAGCGCCTCTCAATTGGTCAAACAAATTATTGATCCTTGGTAACGGGTACTTGTTCTTAATAGTCATCTTATTCAGTTCTCGATAGTCAATACACTGTCGCATACTCCCATCCTTCTTCTTGACAAACAGTAATGGTGCACCCCACGGGGATACACTGGGTCTTATAACTCCTTTCCCCAAAAGATCTTGTAACTGAGTTGCCAATTCCTTCATCTCCACTGGTGCCATCCGGTACGGAGCTTTAGAAACTGGTTTTATTCCGGGTGCTAGATCAATTGCAAACTCAATTTCTCTATCGGGAGGTAAACCTGGTAGATCGTCGGGAAAGAAATCTGGAAACTCATTGACAACTGGAATCGCCTCTAGTACTGGAACTTCCTTTATCGTATCGAAAATTTTTCGCCAAGACACGCACGGGTCAAACCGTAATCCGGGTTGAAAAGGTCAAAACACGGAAAATGTCCTGAATGATCAGATTAGGTCAGGATGAAGTTTTTCGAAGAGTTTCGGGTTGTAAAAACGTAAAACGGTTGAAGTTGGACCATTCCTGGCTTTATAAAATAGTTTTGCAATTATTCAGAAAATAATTAATAAATTCATAAATCATTATAAAATTAGATAACACTCCAAAAATTACCGGAAAAAATATCACAATCATCTATATATTATTCTGGACATAATAAAATTAACATACTCACATTTTATCATATATAAGCATCCAAATATTATTATCAATCATTAGATAATTCACTAAAATTCACATAATAATCACATAATAATTATTTATTGATAAAAATAATTACACGCTATATCCCAGATATTACATCCTTCCTTCTTTAAAAGGATTCTGTCCTCAGAATCACACTAAGGATCAGATAATAATACATTCAAGTATCTCACTTCCATTTTCTCAGGTTGATCCCTCAACCTTACAACTTTTCATAAATTTTAACTCGCAACATCAATCATTACTTAATAGCCTCTTGCTGACATCCTATTATATTAGCTGCTCATATAACTCAACTCAAGTCTCTATTTTATATATATAATGGAGCTAAATTACTCTTCCCGAGTATACACACATAAACACCCTATGGACCTGCTATACGTGTGGCGGTGAAGCCAACTCACTTACACTTATCCTGCCCATTTTACTGTCTCAAAAGGACCAGCATAATGCATATTAATTCTCTTTTCTTTCTAATTCTAATAATTCGTTCTCATGAATGTTTCCAATAGTTATTGGTTGTTGAACCTCATTCTCATATGTTCCTTTGTTCAATTACCTAGTTTGTCGCATTCGAGGCTCTTTAATCGTTCCCTTAATCTTCTTGTCCATCTACGAATGATATACTAAAACCATGGCGTATTCGATTTCTAACGTTCTCGAAATAACTTTAGAGTTAAGAATTAATGAGAAAATCTCGACTGGATATGATTGACGCACAAACTTATCATCATACCATAATTTCCTTGAAGCACAACCGAGTATATTTGCTGAGCGAAAAAAAAATTTCTCACTATTTAGAAGAAAATATACTAACCTGGAGGCATCACCAGCATATTCTAACCCATATTATCATTTATTTTGGTTCTAAGAAGTTCTCATATGAAATTGACTGCAATGCTTTCCTTGACGTCTAGTCACATATAACATTTATTCTTTCTTTATGCCATACTATAAGAACGTCTTCTTTGACATCTATATCTTGTATCATATTCTCGGAGTAACTTGAATCCCTTGAGTTAGCGATGTTGAGTCAAATTCCTATCTTTTAGTTCTGTTTTACTTAATGCCCATTCATCTAGGAGTGGTATATACTATTCTGGTTCGACATAATTCATCATATTCTGAATACTCCTGTCAAATCTCAAATTAAATAATATTGATCATTTACAATCAATACCTGGATCTGATGACGTACCACAATTTCTTCAAGCGGCAACTAACCCACTTATTTGATAAACTACTTATTAATAAAAAGAATGACTAGGTTTGGGAACCTATCAATAATGATTCAATTAACGCTTTTCTCACCTTCAATTCTCAGGTGATTCTACTACGACGTCTCTTTGAGAAATGTATCTATCTTTATTTTAGAAAGTCAACAATTATAATAATCAATTTAGCCTTTGATGTTCCGCCTTAATTCTTAGGTAGGTATAACATTTACTTACATATTTCCCCCATTTTCTCTTCATGTCTGATCACTAGATATTTTCTTTTAGCCATCTGTACTTAATCGTATTCATGGGATGCATTCCATATCTCAATTTACAAATGTTTCCTCAAATTTTTCACTTTACTTATGTCCCTCATCTTACCCATATCTTATCTACATCTTGGCATCTTCTAATGCTTCTTTATCATCCTTTTGATTCCACCTTCTTTCCTATTTAAGTTCTTCATTCTCATAGTTCGTTATTTATTCATAACATATGTGAGTCTTCCAATAGTACTATTCGGTTTTTCATCAAATAAATCATTCCCGTGGCTAACTCTGGATCGAAATCTTTCAATTCATATACGTTACTATCATTATTAATTTCTACCATATGTCGGGTACTTGTATTCGCGAGTTTTTCCGGTATTTTTGAGTAATTCTCATTACATCGTCGTTCTATATTGGTATACCTTCAAGTCCTTCAATAAAACCTTATTACATATGATAAAATCTCTTTGATTTTCTAACAAAATCCATATTGGTGTAGTTAGTAATCTCTTCTTTATTCCACCTCCCTTATTCCTTTCCTTCCTTCCTTTTCTTTGCTCTATCTTAAATCTTTAGTTCTTGAAAACTTTCTTGTCACTTGTCCATACAAATAACTTTCTATTTCTCTTATCCATTACTAAGGGCATATTCATCCAAGTAAAGTCTCACACACTTGCAGCAATTTCTGAATTCTACTGGCATCCTTACTTTCTCCAAATTCCTCATTGCTCTGATGCTGGATTTAAAAATCACATAAAATTTTGAATTAATCTAATTGGAATCGATTCCCATCTAACTGACCATTAATTGGTAAAATAAACCAATTAACTCACTTAATTGATCAATTGTACCAAGTGGTGATGTAACACCCCCAAATCCGGGGTCGGGGATCCGGGTTGTCACCAGTTCCATTTCCCTTAATAACACTTAATCTTAATAAACAATCAACTACTGCGTACTGTGACCCCATAATATACGCACACACACCACAAGTTATAGTCTCAGAGATGAATACCAAAAATAACCCAAGTCAATTTATTCCACAATTATAAATCGTTATACCTCGAAAGGATTTCCGAATAAATTTACATTTCCTTGCCATTATTATAATTCATATAGATACATATGTCTGGAGCATCAAAAGTTGAAAGCCTAGCCTACTGGTAATTCCTACCTCGGCTACTGCGGCATCAACGCCTCCAGAGAACTGCGGAATGTTTCCTTACCGCTTGCGAATTGGAAGCTTGGTCCTGTTCATCCTTTCTATCTGTTGTTCGGTGATGAAAGAAGAAAGCAAGGGTGAGCAACAAGCCCACCGAAATAATATATATAATAATTAACAATGTATGAGCATTCTCATCGTACTCATGAAAGTCTTGTTCAAGAAGAAATGAACCAAGTTTGATATCTTAACGCGACCAAGTCGTAAAATATTCAGTATATATGTATATATACTTTTCAAAATCTTGGAAATCCTCTTCCATGCATCATATACACAAAGTTCCAGTTTATAACTGTATAAAAATATCATTGCAAGGTGATCTCATATATCTAACCTTGTCTCAACGTTTTTCTGAAAATCTTTGACATGCACAAGATAATCATTTACTAGATATAAGTTTAAAAGATGAAGTTACAAGATACTCCAATATACTTATATCTTTTCCGAATACCACTTCAACTGCCACCGTTCAAGGTATAATCTGTGTCAAAAGTTCATCACATGGATGAGACTACAAGATATGATTTGAATAGATTCAATCCTTGAAATATCATTCAAAAGAAATGAAGTTACAAGATACTTCATTAAGTCCCGATATATATATCCATATATATATCTCTCATACTTTTCCTGAAAACCTCTGTCATGTCAACTATGAACAAAGTTGTAATATCCAATGAATTTGGAAAGAAAAGAATTTTGGCATAAACCTGATATCTTGCTGATCAGGCAAAGATACCAATAAGTAACCTTTTCTACTGTAGATGGATGAATTCCTCGCTGGTCATCACCCTGGCCGCATTAGGACCTTGCGATTATAAAATACACCACAGAGCCGGATCCCTAAGATTTTGAGCGAGTATTTAAATCCCCTTCGAAGGGAAGATCTTAAATATAAAAATGAGTTTTGGGGATCCGCTCTAACTTTTAAAATTCATTTGGAAGACTCGAAAACATTTTTAAGAATGTTTGGAGTAATGCTGATTCAATGAAATAAATCAGTCCCGATATATTAGAAAATATCTGAATATTATTATTTAAATAATATTCCCATAAGGATAATCCTTATAAAAATAATTGAAGTACAAGTTTTAAAACTCATACTTGAAATGGATATTAAATAACCAAAGATATACTTATATGAAAGTATGATCTTTATTTGAATAATCAAAAATAAGTTTGATTATCGAAACATTATTCTTTAATAAAATAAAGAATATTATATAATAAATAAGCGGAGTCATAAGTCCTCAAATGAATATTCAAAATAATATTCATTAAATAAAATAAACGGAGTCTTAAGTCCTCGAATGATTATTCAAAAAAATATTCATTAAATAAAGTAAGCGGAGTCATAAGTCCTCGAATGAATATTCTGAATATTCAGAATAATATTCATTAAATAAAATAAAGTTATCGAATAAACCTTATTCGATTAATAGTTTTGAGAACTATATCAATATATATATATATATATATATATATTATATTCGGGAACATCGACTCCCGGTTTAGAAAAATGTTCACCTTTGGGTCCCCTATACTAAGGGTATACGCAACTACTGCTTATCTCTAGCATAGGTATTATGCAACTTATAAGCATTTGAATCAACAATTAGATATCAAGATTACGAAACAGACATGCATATATACCATATCAGCATGCTCAAATATATCGCAAAATTTGCTAATAACAATCATGCACTTATCACAAGATAATGCATATACATATATTTACATCACAACAACAGTATAACGGGTAGAAAACTTGCCTGAGTGTTCCCGGATAGACTTAAGCTTAGAGTGGGTTCGATAACCTATGAACAACAAGATAAGTCGGAATTAAACCCCGGTCGCTTAAGAAACTAGACTTTAACCAGTTAGACCCCTAACGTTCGCTTATGCGCTTAACGATTCACTTAAGTCGCTCGAGTACCCTCGGCTCCACCATTTTTAATAAATTAACCATTAAGAATTTTAAAGCGATTCTTTCACGAGTACCTTAACAACTATCTAATACACTTAACATAATTGTTTCATATCCCAATTAGTCAGTTAAGGTCCTTTACCAAGGTTTCAAAGTAAGGCGAGGGGAAATGTTTCGTTCGCGAAACGCCGTTACTTAAAACTGTCGTTTCTCCTAAACCGTACATCGCAATCAAACGAACCACATATCAAAATGAAGCTCGTAACATGAACTATCTAAACATAGAAATGGTCAAAACCTAAAAGTGAATTAAACGGTTCTGATGTTAAGAACAAAAACAGTCTAAGGTAAATCGGGCATTACGATCGCTATATTTACGCGATTACCCAAATTTATACCACTCCAAATCAACCCACAATCAACCCACAATCAACATCACAACCAAAATCCATCCATAATTCACCATAACAGCCCCAACAACTCAATATTATCAACTTATACTACTTCCCAATCATAAACTAAAAGCTTACTTAAGTTCTTTAACTAATTATCAAGATTTACAACTCCAAACACATCATATCACCAACCCATCTCTAAATACACAATAACCAAGCATCTTATGAACCATAAAAAACACAAAACTCTAAATATACAAAAGTAGGGCTAGGGTATGAGGTTATACCTTCCTTGGTGAGTAAAAGTAACTAAGGAGCTTGGAATCACCCTTGAATGTTCTTACCAAAGCTTAATCTAAACAAAAACTTAAGAACAAAATTTTAAGTTCTTGAAAAACACTATTCACCCTCTTCTTCTATGATTTTTAGGAAGAGATTGTGAAGGAAATTGAAGCTTAAACTTATAGGATATCTATATCTATACACAAAGAACCTTAGATAATTACCTTCCTAATTAACAAAGCTTGGATCTAGGATTTTGACTTTTTCTTTCTTTGAAGAAGAAGAAAGCTGAGAGCTTTGATGAAGAAAGTGAAATAAACTTTGTGTTTTTGTGTTTTGTGATTTGTTTGCTTGGTTTCTAGCTTTTGTTTTTTGATTAATTACCTTTTTAACCATGAAAAATTGTGTGGTTATTAATCAACCACACCTCCTTCCTTTATGTCATGCTTAGGTCATCATGTGATGTCACCCTCCCACACTTGTCCTCTTCTTTTTGGTTTGATGACATCATCATCCCTAACCTCCTTGATTAACTCTTAATTGCTTGCCTAATGACCGCTGATCTGTTATACGGTTCGCTTAACTTTCGTTCTCATTTATCGTTTGAGGGATCATACCCGGGATCTTATTACTTGGGTTCCCTTAACCTTTCTCAATACATTATATTCCATTTATGATCCTCTCTTAAAATCCTTGAATTTAAATCCTTTTTATCCTGTTACCTTATACTAAATTCTTTCTGTATCTGGTGGATTTTCGGGAAAAATCAAAGTGTTCGGATTTGGATTCTGACGATCTTTACATACACTTATATACCATATAGAGTACTAATAAAATCTCAGAATATCAATCAAAGAACCCCTACATAGTGTGGCAAGAAAAGTTTTCTTATTCAGCATAATCAGCAAAATCATTATTCATAAGGGTTATAAAAAGTTCAAAAATTTTGGGGTTATTACAGTCTCCCCTCCTTAAAAGGATTCCGTCTCGGAATCAGATAGAAAATGAATGGGGGTACTTTTCTAGCATTGCGCTCTCTAGTTCCCAAGTTGATTCCTCCACATTATGATTCTGCCATAACACTCTGACTAACTTGATCACTTTGTTCCGAAGCACCTGCTCCTTCTTATCCAGAATCTTTACTGGTTTCTCCACGTAAGTCAGATCTGGTTACATATCCACCTGCTCGTACTCCACTATGTGTCTGGCATCCCGATGATACTTCCTTAGCATTGACACATGGAACACGTTATGAACTTGTTGTAGGTTCGGGGGTAAGGCTAGCTCGTAAGCTAACTTTCCAATCCTTCTTAATATCTCAAAAGGTCCAATGTATCTTGGGCTTAGTTTCCCCTTTTTTTTTCCGAACCTCATCCATCCTTTCCAAGGGAATACCTATAACAACACTAGGTCCCCTACTTTCTATTCTTTGTCCTTCCGTGTCAAATCAACATACTTCTTATGTCCATCTTGGCTACTACCATCCGTCCTCTGATTAGATCTATTATATCCTTGGTCCTTTGGACCACTGCTGGTCCGAGCATCTTGCGCTCTGCAATCTTCATCCTAACATAAGGGAGATCGACATTGTCTTCCCTCAAGGATCTTATAAGACGACATCTCGATAATGACATATGATCTATTGTCGTAAGGAAACTCAATCCGTGTTAAGTGACCATTTCAAATTCTTTCAAGTCTATTGCACAGTCTCTCATCATAACTTCTAGAATTATAGCTTTTGCTTCTCAATACCAACTCTTTTCCAGTTCGTAATCGCTACTATCTTCCGTTCCTAATATTATACTGTTTACACCTTTGCTCGTTAGCATTCTATAACCTTTTAATACACGCGTCAACCTTAGTATCACGAATGTGTTTTCATTCCGAATACCATCATATTCATACTACTCCTTTTTCAGCTGTTTCTATTTTCCAAAGTTTGATCAATCATATAGAAGTAAAAGAATTTATTGAGAGATCACTATGATCATGAACACTTGTTACATCCCATAGCTAGTACAGAAGGTGGCCAGCCTTTAGTACTTGACAAGTAATTAAACAATTGATGGTATCCTACTAGGCTTCTATCACACAGATAGATAGTCATTCGGCAATACCTCCCCTTCTGGAAGGGTTGTTCTTCTCAGCTTACATGAAATGAAAAGGAGAGAAAAGAACGAATTGAAGAGAATTTTAGATATATAAAAGAATATACTGCCACAAAATATCTGGCTTGGAATCTACCTCTGAACTATAGAGGTTTATCATAGAAGAACAAAACATATACGTATATATATCAACATCAGGTATTATAACATCATATTTCACATGCCTAAATATTTTTGCTATTCCGTCCATCATTCTATGGACCCATGCTCTTCCTCGAGCTTATACACAATCACCTTTGAAACTCCCTCGACATTGAAAAATCGAATCTGGGATCTTATTCTAGACATCATCGTTACTAGAATTCTATGCTTGCACTGCAACCTTCCTCGTATAGTAATACGACTCTCTATGGATAAGAAGGAATAAACATATCATAAGTAGATAATTGACTTAATTAGCCTATCAACGATAACTTGTACATTACCATGACCCGATTAGTGGTATATAATCTTAACATCCATTACAATACAACTCTCACGGTTGTTATCATCTCATTACTCGCAGAATCATTGCTGCATTTTATGGTCCACCGCTGACCCACTGTCGTCATTCGTTTTCCATGAAATCTTAATATCTAACCATACAAAGTCCATACCTACCTTATCAAATTCTTCTAAGGAGTTAACATAATCACCATTCATAATTTATGAAGAACATTCCAGATCCTGACGTACATTCATGACATGAAGCAGATAAAATTGCAGAAGAGTTTCAATCAAAACAACGATAGCAGGTTAATACCATTCTTAATCATATGCCTTCAATAGAAGACTTAACTCAAAGGTTCGTTTAGTCCTGTTTGAAACATGGTCCTGGCTTATTCTCAAGATAGTTCCTTCTAAGATAGATAGCCCGCTCATGGCGATTACACGAATTAAAACTTTACCAAACTACTATTACGGTTGGGTATTGCACAGTCATCAGAAGGAATGTCAATCTTCCAAACCATAGTACAACCTTCACGGCTTCAACCATTATCACTGCATTCCTCTGGCACAAGCACCTATAATTATCCTCTTACCTTTAAGGTGTCGGCCACCTCTTTGGCCTTTCCTAATAGTAAAATTTCTTTACAGTCAATGTCATTTTAACCACCTTCAAATAAATTTTCTACCTCATGTCAATCACTGCTTATGTGAAGATGTTTTCCTTAAAATCTGATGAGAAAAAAAAATATCACCATTTTTCTATAAGTTATTGCTTCAGTCTTTAGAGGTTAATCACTGTCACGACTGACTCTCAATCATACTTAGAACATCTTTTATCTTAGGCCCTAATTGCCCTGAACAATTTCGGCCTTTACTGGTTCGATCCATACTTTCTCGTGGTTTAACACGTGCCCCACTTGGCATCATTATAATTACGTCATATTTCCTTTATCAACATTTTTATTCTTGAGAATTTTGAATATTACCTTTCTCCTTATAAACCTCTAAGGTTATCCTTGAATCGTTCCTCCTGTATTCCCTAGATACAGGGCATATCAAGATACCATTTATTAATACCAGAATCATTGTCTATATACTTCTGAAAAATTTCTCCACTGATTCTTAAAGGTTGTTGTTACCTTAATCCTTTCCAATTCATACTGCCAAAACTCATGATGTCCCTATTAAGGGCGAAATGCCAACCTTTATGTATTCCCCTAGGATTCATCTCAAGTTATCGAGGTTCTATCCTTAATTCAACCTTTAAAAAGGTACATGCATCCTTTCATGGATAAATCAAGTCATATATCCCTAATGAGGGTGTCTTTATTCAATCATTCCCACCTCGATAGTATATGCCTAATTTCAAAATAATATCCTTATCCAAAATGAGGTCAATCCATATGGCCTCCAAAAGATAATAACGATTATCCACTTTTCTTGCCTGATTCGGTAATGATAACAAGGATGTTCTGGAAGATATTGGTCGTGTTCAACGTGAACTTCTTCTTAATAATTCCGTATTTACTTTTGTTGTTTATCTCAACAGTCATCTCAATGTTGGGATATCTCTCATTCCTGGCGTCTCCCTTCCTGGGTATCAAGCCACCGGTCTTACACTCCACATTCTTGAAGGTCACATCCTTCATCCAATTTTCCTAATTTCTTACTTTCTTGTCTCCTCAGTCTATCCGCGTTTCATTATTTATCCTTCGAACTATCTCAAGGTTTCCCGAATCCTTCCAACTTGAAGGGGGTACAACATATATGTATCTCTTATGCCTTCAACCATCAATTTAACTCATGGTGAATCACCCTCATCCTAACGATTACTTACTTTTCTTTTTCTATTGCTACGAGTCTTTAGGGTTTCCTCATACCCAACTTCCTTATTATTCCTCAAACTCTATTGCCTTTATATTCGTTTCCACTTCAGTTTCTTTTTATTTTCCTTTCTCTTATCATTATTTCATGAACTAACACAACATAAGCATTGATTTCAAACATCCCGTCATTCTGGATTCGTGTCCTCAGAACGAATCTTGACAACTTTTACAACTTAGATTCATAATTCATCATACTCGTCCGCCTTTGTTCTAGCTCTAAAGCTTTTACACTATCTCCATAACCTTGGGAAGTACTTTCCTGAAAATAATTGACTGAACTTTAATCAGTTTATTGTAACCTCTGGCTCCGTGCCTTCCTTGGACTTTCACCAGCGGGTGGTCTCTCTCTTAGGAGGGTAAGTGACAGAAACAGTCTTTTATGATTCGTCAATCATTTAGAATCTCAAATGATTCCTGTATTTCCTTTAGCCAGGCCATTTCCTCGACTGGGTCAGCTATTTCCTTGGAACTCTGAGAGTTTAGCGACTTAAAGGTCCTGAAAGAATTTCACACCACATTGTTTCCTCCAGGTGGTGGTTGGGGATAATAGTCTAAGTTCTTTTTAGACTGGTCCATGAATTTCCATATAGGAGTACCGTCTCGGGTCTCCTTTCCTTACTCGACCTTCTGTTTCCTTAGTATGAAATGTTTCATCCTTCTCCCATACTTGGAGTTATCTTATACGTTAAAATCCTTGTTTTCCACTTTATTATGTTCTGGGTTCCTTATATCTAAATTGCGACCTCCCTGATTATCATATTCAAGGTTTGCCCCTAATCTTATTCCTCGTGGGGCATAATGCTTGGAATTTTTTTTTTTGAGAATCTCTGGATATTTGTCTTACTTACTTTGCTTAAGTCTTTCACTCGTTCAGTCCTTGCATGATTGCAAATTATAAATTCTCAAGTTCTATAAACTTCATGACACTCTCTTAAGTGTTAATAGTGCAATTAATAATATGAACTTATCACAAACAAACTAGTCTGAACTGAAATTAACGAATATATACATAACCATTTATTCGAGGGTACAACAACTGAACACATTAAAGAGAATTGCATCATTTGATCTGATCGCTTCTATCCCAAAAGTAATACCATAGATAATCATCTAGTCATTAAAACTAATCATCCATAACTTAGGCTAATCCTCCAAAAGCGGTGCTACATGAAACCCTTGTCTGATCGCTCTGGCTCTGCTTACTACCATGGATCAAGAAATGCGGGCACGCACGACATCCCTAACCTGCTCCATCAAAGAGGTGATGAGGTCTAAGATAGTTGCAAGTAGAGCTGGATCAACCTGACCCTCAAGATGGCCTCTAGCTTTAATTCGGTTGGTAGCCTCAATCCTTTCCATGCTATAAGCTAGTCCTGCCGGAAGTACCCCGCCCTCAATCCTCGGTGCAGTAAGTCGATCCAACAGATCACTCCTAACATTACTGGCCTCAGACAGGCCACCCAAAGTCATATAATAATCGGCGATAAGAGAAGCCTGAGTGGCAGCATCTAGCAGTCCATGGGGTGCAGGTGGTGCAGGCCCAGGGGATCCAAATGGATAACCAAGCACGGTATCAGGTGACAATGGTGCAGGAGATAAAGGTGGCATTTCCTCAGTAGGTGCTGGGCTCTGTACAGGGGAGGGAACAGGAATTGGTGGAACCTCATGGATGTCTTCAGGAACCTCTGGAAGAGGGTCTGATACTGGTATAATTGGTGCCGTGGAAGGCCCCACCCCTTCTTCCCTCATTAACCTTTGTGCCCTTGGTAACTCTTCATCCTCTAGTGCCACCCTCACGGCCATTCTTGCTCTGGTAGTCGTCCTGACTACGGTCATCAATTCCTCAGTGGTCCTCTCTTCATTCTCGTCAGGATCCTCCACGAGATCCTCCCCAACAACTATCAATTCTGGGATAACATCCTCGACCGCAACATTCTCAATATGAATCTCATCCGGTCCCTCGTTAGGGTACTCTATCGAATTCACAATTTGATCTCCAACATGTAATAAAACATCCTCATGCTGATGCTCCTGAACCTCAGGGTTCGGTGCCCCGCTGCCCTATACGAGAACGAACTATGTTACTATCACGATATTTATAAGGGTTCCCGTAAGGGTTTTAACTGTCACTGGTACTTTAAGTAGTCCGACTATGAACTTGACAAGAGTTCTTATTATCTTAGTGAACTTATTATCATAACGCCACATCATCTCTGAGGTTTATAACGCTTAGTTCTGATACCATTTCTGTAACACCCCCAAATCCAGGGTCGGGGATCCGGGTTGTCACGAGTTTCATTTCCCTTAATAACACTTAATCTTTATAAACAATCAACTACTGCGTACTGTGACCCCATAATATACACACACACCACAAGTTATAGTCTCAGAGATGAATACCAAAAATAACCTAAGTCAATTTATTCCACAATTATAAATCGTTATACCTCGAAAGGATTTCTGAATAAATTTACATTTCCTTGCCATTATTACAATTCATATAGATACATATGTCTAGAGCATCAAAAGTTGAAAGCCTAGCCTACTGGTAATTCCTACCTCGGCTACTGCGGCATCAACGCCTCCAGAGAACTGCGGAATGTTTCCTAACCGCTTGCGAATTGGAAGCTTGGTCCTGTTCATCTTTTCTATATGTTGTTGTATGATGAAAGAAGAAAGCAAGGGTGAGCAACAAGCCCACCGAAATAATATATATAATAATTAACAATGTATGAGCATTCTCATCGTACTCATGAAAGTCTTGGTCAAGAAGAAATGAACCAAGTTTGATATCTTAACGCGACCAAGTCGCAAAATATTCAGTATATATGTATATATACTTTTCAAAATCTTGGAAATCCTCTTCCATGCATCATATACACAAAGTTCCAGTTTATAACTGTATAAAAATATCGTTGCAAGGTGATCTCATATATCTAACCTTGTCTCAACATTTTTCTGAAAATCTTTGACATGCACAAGATAATCATTTACTAGATATAAATTTAAAAGATGAAGTTACAAGATACTCCAATATACTTATATCTTTTCCGAATACCACTTGAACTGCCACCGTTCAAGGTATAATCTGTGTCAAAAGTTCATCACATAGATGAGACTACAAGATATGATTTGAATAGATTCAATCCTAGAAATATCATTCAAAAGAAATGAAGTTACAAGATACTTCATTAAGTCCCGATATATATCCATATATATATCTCTCATACTTTTCCTGAAAACCTCTGTCATGTAAAGTATGAACAGAGTTGTAATATCCAATGAATTTGGAAAGAAAAGAATTTTGGCATAAACCTGATATCTTGCTGATCAGGCAAAGATACCAATAAGTAAACTTTTCTACTATAGATGGATGAATTCCTCGCCGGTCGTCATCACCCTGGCCGCATTAGGACCTCGCGCTAGACCGTTACCCGGCCACTCACGCGTGGATGGACTGTTACCCAGCCTCTTACACCTTCATAGACCGTACCCCGTCCTGTCGCTTATGCCGACTAAATTAGATGGCCTTACTTCCCGAACGTTGGGCAAGTAATCAAATTGTTTTCTCAAAACAGCAACCTCGTTGCGAATATAAAATACACCACAGAGCCGGATCCCTAAGATTTTGAGCGAGTATTTAAATCCCCTTCGAAGGGAAGATCTTAAATATAAAAATGAGTTTTGGGGATCCGCTCTAACTTTTAAAATTCATTTTGAAGACTCGAAAACATTTTTAAGAATGTTTGGAGTAATGCTGATTTAATGAAATAAATCAGTCCCGATATATTAGAAAATATCTGAATATTATTATTTAAATAATATTCCCATAAGGATAATCCTTATAAAAATAATTGAAGTTCAAGTTTTAAAACTCATACTTGAAATGGATATTAAATAACCAAAGATATACTTATACGAAAGTATGATCTTTATTTGAATAATCGAAAATAAGTTTGATTATCGAAACATTATTCTTTAATAAAATAAAGAATATTATTTAATAAATAAGCGGAGTCATAAGTCCTCAAATGAATATTCAATATAATATTCATTAAATAAAATAAACAGAGTCTTAAGTCCTCGAATGAATATTCAAAATAATATTCATTAAATAAAGTAAGCGGAGTCATAAGTCCTCGAATGAATATTCAGAATAATATTCATTAAATAAAATAAATTTATCGAATAAACCTTATTCGATTAATAGTTTTGAAAACTATATCAATATCAATATATATATATAATATATATTATACTCGAGAACATCGACTCCCGGTTTAGAAAAATGTTCACCTTTGGGTCCCCTATACTAAGGGTATACGCAACTACTGCTTATCTCTAGCATAAGTATTATGCAACTTATAAGCATTTGAATCAACAATTAGATATCAAGATTACGAAACAGACATGCATATATACCATATCAGCATGCTCCAATATATCGCAAAATTTGCTAATAACAATCATGCATTTATCACAAGATAATGCATATACATATATTTACATGATAACAACAGTATAACGGGTAGAAAACTTGCCTGAGTGTTCCCGGATAGACTTAAGCTTAGAGTGGGTCCGATAACCTATGAACAACAACATAATTCGGAATTAAACCCCGGTCGCTTAAGAAACTAGACTTTAACCAATTAGACCTCTAACGTTCGCTTAAGCGCTTAACGATTCACTTAAGTCGTTCGAGTACCCTCGGCTCCACCATTTTTAATAAATTAACCATTAAGAATTTTAAAGTGATTCTTTCACGAGTACCTTACCAACTGCCTAATCCACTTAACATAATTGTTTCATAATCCAATTAGTCATTTAAGGTCCTTTATTAAGGTTTCAAAGTAAGGCGAGGGGTAATGGTTCGTTCGCGAAACGCCGTTACTTAAAACGGTCGTTTCTCATAAACCGTACATCGGAATCAAACGAACCACATATCAAAATGAAGCTCGTAACATGAACTATCTAAAAATGGCAATGTTTAAAACCTAAAAGTGAGTTCAAGGGTTCTGATGTTAAGAACAAAAACAGTCTAAGGTAAATCGGGCATTACGACGACTATATTTACGCGATTACCCAAATTTATACCACTCCAAATCAACCCACAATCAACATCACAACCAAACTCCATCCATACTTCACCATAACAGCCCAACAACTCAATATTATCAACTTATACTACTTCCCAATCATGAACTAAAAGCTTACTTAAGTTCTTTAACTAATTATCAAGATTTACAACTCCAAACACATCATAACACCAACCCATCTCTAAATACACAATAACCAAGCATCTTATGAACCATACAAAACACAAAACTCTAAATATACAAAAGTAGGGCTAGGGTATGAGGTTATACCTTCCTTGGTGAGTAAAAGTAACTAAGGAGCTTGGAATCACCCTTGAATGTCCTTACCAAAGCTTAATCTAAACAAAAACTTAAGAACAAAATTTTAAGTTCTTGAAAAATAATATTCACCCTCTTCTTCCATGATTTTTAGGAAGAGATTGTGAAGGAAATTGAAGCTTAAACTTATAGGATATCTATATCTATACACAAGGAACCTTAGATAATTACCTTGCTAATTAACAAAGCTTGGATCTAGGATTTTGACTTTTTCTTTCTTTGAAGAAGAAGAAAGCCGAGAGCTTTGATGAAGAAAGTGAAATAAACTTTGTGTTTTTGTGTTTTGTGATTTGTTTGCTTGGTTGCTAGCTTTTGTTTTTTGATTAATTACCTTTTTAACCATGAAAAATTGTGTGGTTATTAATCAACCACACCTCCTTTCCTTATGTCATGCTTAGGTCATCATGTGATGTCACCCTCCCACACTTGTCCTCTTCTTTTTGGTTTGATGACATCATCATCCCTAACCTCCTTGATTAACTCTTAATTGCTTGCCTAATGTGTGGCGCCCTCCAAACCCGGGTCAGGAGTTTGGGGTCCACACACACACCTTAATTATAACCTGCTTATAACAATAATAAAGATAATAATAATATATACAATGACCCTACGTACCAATCATCATGGACCGCAACAGGTTAAAGTATGCACACAAGCCAAACACACTAATATATTACAAACCGTTCAAATCCCAACTATTTCAAATTCAAACTGAGTATTAAACATTATTACAAACTTTTACAAACTTAAATTATTCCAAAAGAAGCCTACTAGCTCAGCTTTCTCAACCTGAACCCCTAGCTCTCGTGCTGGACTGGGGATCCTCTTTACCAACTGGTTCCTTTTTAACTGGAAAGAAAATAAACAACATCGCACGAATGAGCTAACTAGCTCAGCAAGTCACAATGACAAAACTGAGATTAATGATCATCAGGTGAATTTGTTTATGATATCAAGTGAACAATGGATTATGATTTAGAATTGGATATTATACTTTTAATTTAAAAACCAAGGTTAGGCTGCTGATCAGTCACGCACTAACCCCGAGCAAGGCACACAGCATTGCTCTAACTACTGGATCCAAGGCACACATTGGCCTAACTTGACCATTATATGGTCTGACCACGAATCTGGTCCACAATTTTATAAAAACAAACCAATTCTAACATAATAATAGAATATACAATAGTAAACAATAACCGAAATCATTAACAACAATAAATGTTTAGCAATGAAAGGGTTTCAATCCTTGTAAGGATCAATAAGGCAATTTAAAAGCTAGGATGCTGGGTAATGAAAGAATTGGATAACAAAGGAATCAACGTTTCAAGGTTTCAAGGATTCGATCTTTCAAAGTATAAGATACCATGGGTTGAGTATATAATAGTTCATTTCAGTGTTTGGTATTTAGTTTGTATGTATTTGTAGAGTAGTATCGTAGATTTGTGGTTCTTGTTTGGGGTATACAATAATCAATGGATTAGAAAGAATATGATTCATGGCTCAAGGACAATAACTGAAATCAGGATTTAGGTTTCTGTGCTTCAAAGCACTTGCAATATCACAGGATTATCAAGTACTACAATATCTCAAGAAAGTTCAGAATACTTGCCTGGTATTAGCTTACTACACTGCACTCGCTTCCAATCACAACCGTTTTACTCCTCAACTACCTGTTTCCCTTTCTTACGTCTTGCCTCTTCTGCTCACATAATATAAGCATCTATCAATAATTTACTCATGGAATTCTATTCAACACATACTTCTATCTACCCTTCGTTTTACCCAAATCCGATTAACGGATTGAAAGTTATGCAATAATCAAGTAAACACCGAATATATAGACCGATAGTCAATTAACAAGTCACATGTAGCACATAATACATCACGTAATCAATGATATATTATGTATAAAGAAGTCTCGGGTCATAAATAGGCTTTCTGATATTTAAAATGATTTTTAAAACATTTTTCGGAATTAAAACGGGTCGTTGGATCAATTTCGGGTCAATAAACAGGGTTCGGTTGGCCCATTCTGGCTCCGAAATAATTTTAGAATAATTATCGAGCCTTGGAAGTAATTTAGAATAATATTTTAAAGCTCGAAACTATTTTTCAGAATTTTAAATCATTTTTAAATAATTAAATCTAATTAAGTAACTAATTAAAATCAATTAATAATTAACTAAATCAATTAATCAATTAATTTTCGAATTAATTGACCAATTAATCAATTATAAATTAACTGAAATTAATTAACTAATTAATTTAGATTTATTTGTGAATTAAAAATAATTTTCAGAATTAAAATAATAATTTTTAGAATTTTCAAAAATTAAAAACGAATTTTTATAATAAAAATAAATAGGAAATATGATTTTTAAACATTTTTAAAATAGGAATCCAACTTTTGCAAACTCTGAAAACTACAGGGACCAAACTGCATCATTTTCAAAAGTTGGGGTACTAAACTGTAATTTTTACACCCCGTCGCCGGAAAACACAGAGGTGGCCGAAGAACACGTTCCCGGCGTCCTCACTCCACCAACACCTCCAGATCACATCTACACAACACCAGGAATACAATCATGCAATCAAAACAACCTAGCAATCCCTGAGTTGGCCGGAATTTGGCCGTGAAGTTTTCCAGTTTCCGGCGAACATCGGAAAACTTCAAAACACAACTCCCTTCTCTACAGACCTCGTTGGTTCATGAAACTTATACGACTAGATTGCAAATTTCACAGAGAACACAACCCACTATAACACAACATCAATCTATCAAAGAATAAGAAACCCCCAAATTTCAATTAAGAACATTCATACGGGTTATAAACCCTAATTTTGAAATTCGAAAATCAAACTCAAATTTGAACATGTTATTGAACTCCAAATCAGACGTATGACATATGAAAATCATCAGGAAAACAAGCTCTACAACATGCAATCATCAAATCATACAAACAATCATCCGAACAAATATTCATATTTTTAATAAAATAAATTAGAAAATAAATAAATTTTTAGAAAAATAACCTTGATATCTGCAGTGAAACAAAGCTCAGAATCTGATAGAACACTTCAAATCCTTCGTTTTGGTTACTCAAGCTTGGAAAACAGAGATCGGTAACGCCTTCGTTTTGCTGTTTGATTCTTAGAACAGTTTTAAGAAATTAGGGCTTTTCTCTGAAAATTATATAATTAACTATCTGCAAATGATTTTGATACGAAATAAAATACGGTAAAAGACTATTTATAATTACGTAAAATTAGTATCTCGTTGGATCATTCCCGATATAAAACGGTCGTTTATTTGTAAAAACTGATCCAAACGGTATCGGTTTTCGGGATAATTATCCAAATCAGTACAATTTGTACTGCGGTCTTGGTCTCAGCACCTGGTTACACGTATTACGAAGTGATAATTAAGATAGTTTAATAAAAAGCTCCCGTTTATCGAAAATACGGGTTTTATTGATTTACCGAAACGAATATTGTATCGAAAATGTTGCGCCGGGACCCGCGCAGGACAAACCGTAAGCTGGATCGAAAAAGTCGAAACATGGAATATGCTCGGAATATTACAATTAGGTTAGGAAGGAGTTCTCCAAAGAGTTTCGGGTTCCAAAAACGTAACAACGGTTGACGTCGGTTGGTTCCTGGTTTTATAAAATAGATTTTAATTACCCGGAAAAAGATTTTAGAAATTTCATATGATTCTTATAAATCCATAAACCAACATAAAAATAATTAGAAAGATATGACAATTATCTATATTTTATTTTGGACATATAAAAATTAAAATACCCAATTAATATTATTTTTGAATATTCAAGTACAGATAACACTTAACAATTAGCTCATAGAATAGATACTGAACACACATAATAATTATATAATAGCAAAAATAATTACACGATATATCCCGGATATTACATCCTTCCCCCCTTAAAAGGATTCTGTCCTCAGAATCTCTAAGAAAACAAATGAGGGTATTTTTCTCTCATATCACTTTCTAACTCCCAGGTTGACTCTTCAACCTTTGGGTTTCTCCACAATACTCTTACTAACTTTATCACTTTATTTCTTAATATTTTCTATCTTTCCTCTAGAATCTCTATTGGACTCTCTACATATGATAAATCTGTTTGAAGTTCTATTGGCTCATATTCTATTATATGCCTGGAGTCTGGATTATATTTCTTAAGCATTGATATGTGAAAAATATTGTGAATGTGCTCCATGTGCGGAGGTAACGCCAACTCGTAAGCTACTTTGCCAATACGCTTTAGGATTTCAAAAGGTCCGACATATCTTGGGTTTAGCTTCCCTTTCTTCCCAAACCTCGTTAGTCCTTTCCACGGTGATACTTTCAATAATACCAAGCTTCCTTCTTCAAATTCCATGTCTTTTCTTGACTGGTCCGTATATTTCCTTTGACGATCTTGTGCAGCTATTAATCTTTTCTGGATAATTTCAACAACTTCCTTTGTCTGTTGCACCAATTCAGGTGCGAGTATTTTGCGTTCTCCTACTTCGTCCCAATATACTGGAGATCTACATTTGCGTCCATAAAGGGCTTCATAAGGTGGCATCCCAATACTGGCGTGATAACTGTTGTTATAAGCAAACTCTACTAGGGGTAAATGCTCATCCCAACTTCCTTTGAAATCAATAGCACAAACACGTAGCATGTCCTCGATTGTCTGGATCGTTCTTTCACTTTGACCATCCGTTTGGGGGTGATAGGCCGTACTCATATTCAATCTTATTCCCAAACATTCCTGAAAACTCTTCCAAAATCTTGAATTAAATCTTGGATCTCGATCAGATACAATAGATCCTGGAACTCCATGACGAACTACGATCTCTTTTAAGTACATATGAACTAACTTATCGAGCGAAAATCTTTCATTTATAGGCAGAAAATGAGCTGACTTGGTAAGTCTATCTACTATAACCCAAATGGCATCATGATTAGCCCTTGTCCTTGGTAATCCAACTATGAAATCCATGGCAATATGTTCCCACTTCTACTGTGGAATCTCCAATGGATGTAGCAATCCGCTTGGTCTCTGATGCTCCGCTTTAACTTTCTGACAGGTATAGCATTTGTTAACCCATTCCACAATTTCCCTCTTCATATTTGGCCACCAATAATTCTTCTTTAAATCTCTGTACATTTTGGTACTCCCTGGATGGATGAAATATCTTGAACTATGTGCTTCTTGTAAAATTTCATTTTTCAGCTCCGTTACTGGTGGAATCCAAATTCTTGAAGAAAACCTAAGAATACCTTGATCATCTTGTTGCGTGCATAATTCCTCACCTACCAAACTATTTATATCTTGATCCATTACCTCTTTCTGGCATTTCTTTATTTTCTCCAATAACTCCGGTTGGAAAATCATACTGTACACTTTTGCTTCCTCAGGCTTGCAAATTCTAATCTCCAATTCCAATTTTTTTGAAATTCTTTATATATCTCTTCAGGTACGGATAATACATTTAACTTTTCCTTCCGACTTAACGCATCTGCTACAACGTTCGCCTTACCGGGATGATAATTAATCGAGCAATCATAATCTTTGATCAATTCTAACCATCTCCTTTGTCTCATGTTAAGTTCCTTCTGGGTAAATATATATTTCAAACTTTTGTGATCCGTGAAAATTTCACACTTTTCTCCATACAAATAATGTCTCCAAATATTCAAAGCGAAAACTATAGCTGCTAACTCCAAATCATGAGTAGGGTACTTTTGTTCGTGTGGTTTCAATTGCCTTGACGCATACGCAATCACCTTGTCGTGCTGCATAAGAACACATCCTAATCCTTTGTAGGAAGCATCGCTATAAATTACGAAATTCCCTTGATCGTCTGGAAGTGACAAAACAGGTGTTGTGATTAATCTCCGCTTCAATTCCTGAAAACTTTCTTCGCACTTGTCATTCCATATAAACTTTTCATTCTTTCATGTAAGCTTTGTCAATGGTGTTGCAATTCTTGAGAAATTCTGAACGAATCGTCGATAATATCCTGCCAATCCCAAGAAACTTCTTACCTCAGTGGGTGTTCTCGGTCTTTCCCAATTCGTAATTGCCTCGATCTTTGCCGGGTCCACTTTGATCCCTTCGTTACTGACTATGTGTCCTAAGAACTGAACTTCCTATAGCCAAAACTCACACTTCGACAATTTAGCATATAACTTCTTTTTCCTTAAAATCTCCAAAGCTGTCCTTAAATGTTCCGCATGATCCTCCTCCGTCTTTGAATAGATCAAAATATCGTCTATAAATACTATAACGAACTTGTCCAAATATTCTTTAAAAATTCTGTTCATCAGGTCCATAAACGCTGCTGGGGCGTTGGTCAATCCAAAAGACATCACTAAAAACTCGTAATGCCCATACCTTGTTCTGAAAGCTGTCTTTGGTATATCTTCTGGTTTGATCTTTAGTTGATGATATCCCGATCTTAAATCGATTTTGGAGAAATACTTGGCTCCCTTCAATTGGTCAAACAAATCATCAATCCTGGGTAACGGATATTTATTCTTGATCGTCAACTTATTGAGCTCCCTATAATCGATGCACAGTCTCATGCTTCCATCTTTCTTCTTAACAAATAATACCGGTGCACCCCACGGGGATACGCTGGGTCTAATTACTCCTTTCTCTAACAGCTCTTGCAATTGCTTTGCTAACTCTTTCATCTCAACGGGCGCCATTCTATACGGGGCCTTGGATACTGGTTCGGTTCCAGGTGCTAAGTCAATTGCAAATTCAATTTCTCTATCTGGAGGAAGTCCTGGTAACTCGTCAGGAAATACGTCTGGAAATTCATTTACAACTGGAATATCTTCAAGTTTTGCTGGCTTCTGACTTCTGTCGATCACATATGCTATGAAATGCTTACATCCTTGTCGTAGTAACTTCTTGGCTTGAATCATCGTTAAGAACTTCTTTACCTGCTTCTGTCCCTTGAACGTTACTATTCTTTCGTCTGGCGTTTTCACCATTACTTTCTTATTTCGACAATCTATCTGAGCATCATGCTTAGATAACCAATCCATTCCTAATATAACGTCAAATTCTCCTAACTTAAACGATATCAAATCTACACAAAACTTACTACCATAAATCTCAATCTCACAATTCCCACAAACTTGATTAACAGTTACACATTCTTGATTTGCTAATTCCACAGTCATTATTTCATTTAAATACCCAACTGGGCAATTTAACTTACTAACAAAATCTTGTGAAACAAACGATCGAGTTGCTCCCGAATCTATTAACACTTTGGCACATAAAGAATTCACATTAAGCGTACCTGCCACGACATCCGCATCCTGGATCACATCCTTCACCGACATGTCAAAAACTCTAGCTCTCAGAGTCTCATTCACTGTTGGGGTAGATCCCATAATCCTTAATGCATTACTGACTGGGGCTGGTGTCTTGCAATCCCTGGCCATATGTCCTGGCTTCCCACATTTAAAGCATGTAAATCCAATGGCTGGAACCTTCACTGCTGGATTCCAGATAGGCTGATCCTTATTTGCTGGCTCTCTTGCTGGCTGATTTCGGCACTCCCTCGAGTAGTGCCCTTTCTGGTTGCATTTAAAACATACCACATTCAACTTGTTACAAACTCCTCCATGCTTCTTTCCACATACTTGACAATCTGGAAAAGTTAATCTCAACTAATTCGGCTGATTCACATTAGCTGAACGATTGCCCTGGCCTCCGTCTCCTACATTTTGTCTCCTGAAATTAAAATTTCTCCCTGGCTGAAACTTGCCCTTCTTAAAATTTGGAAACTTCCATGTTTGTGACTGACCCTCACTTCCCTCAACTTTCCTTTTCTTGCTTTCCTTTTCTTTCTGGAACATCTCACTCTCTGTCTCTGCGATCATAGCTTTCTGTACAACCCCGGCATAGGTATCCAATTCAAAAATAGCTACCTTCCCTCTGATCCATGGCTTCAAGCCTTGCTGGAATCTCTTAGCTTTCTTTCTATCAGTATCAACATACGACAACACATACCTTGACAATTCCTCAAACTTCCCCTCATAATCTGTTACCGACATGTTCCCTTGCTTTAATTCTAAAAACTTCAGCTCCATTTGATCCTGAACAAACTGAGGAAAATACTTTTCTAAAAACAATTCCTTAAACCTTTCCCAAGTAATAATATATGTACCTTCCAATGTTTTCACCAATTCCTACCAATAGGTGGCCTCATTCTTCAGATAGTAACTTGCTAATTCAACCTTTTGCTCCTCTTTCACTTTTACCAAGGCAAAAGCCTTCTCTATTTCCTTTAACCACACATTTGCTTCAATTGGCTCTAAGGAACCCTTGAATTCTGGTGGATTTACTGCCTGAAAAGTTTTGAAAGTTACCTGGGGATTGGTCTGTCTCTGCTGTTGTTGTGCCAGGTGAACTGTTTGTTGGGCCAAGAATTGAAGAATCTGGGCTATTGCTGGGTCCATGGGTCCTGGGTTCACATTCTGGTTTATATCATTTTGGTTATTATTGTTGTTGTTGTTGGTTTCTTCATTCTGGGTGTTGGTGCGGGTATTTCTTCTGGGAGGCATTTTCTGTAAAGAATCAATCAATTTATTTAGCTTTTGAATCAAATCTTTGTATAAAAGAAAAGTTTTATGAAATAGAAATATCTCTTTTTTGAAAACAGTTGTAACTAAGTAAATTGCATGCTTCTTTACAGAATATAAACAGTTATGGAAAATAGGGTACATGGTATCATAGGATATACTGGTGCAATAAATAAGGTAAAGTAAAACAGGTGCAATAAAATAAATGATAGTGTTGGAAAGGAAAAGGTACTGATATATAGATCAAAAGCTTTAGGTAGTACAAGCGTAAAGACGCTTTGAAAGTAAAAGCAAAAAGGGTACAACAACCTACTCACTAGTCAGCATCGCTAGTCTATAAATACAACTCAAAAGTCTACTGATACACACTACACACTACTGTCCATACTACATAACCATAACAACACTGCTCAACATCTCCATCTCAGAATCTCTAACTCAGCTCCAAGGAAACTCTGGTCCTGCCAGCCTCTCAAAGTCCTCCATCACCTCAGTAGCCCAGCCCAGCAGTGCATCAGGGCCTCTGCCAGGTAGTGTAGCTCCATGTAGCCTAGCCTCAAGAACCCTCCGTGTCACATGAATCTCCTCTCGAAGCTCCCTCACACCATGATCAACATCTGTAGTCCTAATGATATGTTGTAACTCTCTAATCTGAGCCAACAAGGAATCACGCTCCAATAGAAGAGCCTCATACCAGTAATAAGGAACTGGGGGCAATGTAGACTGGAATGGGGCACTCGCTACTGAATGCCCAGTGGAATCTGCCTCAGCTGGTGGGGGTCCTCTGACAGGTGGCCTCATGCTTGGAGGTGGAATAGCCTGCAATGGTACGGGCTGCAACACCGGTGGAGGTAGAATAGCCAATGCTGGTGGAATAATAGGACGTGGATCCAATGCTGGTGCTCCAACTGAAGGCTCTGAGTGATCAGCTGATATGGGAATAAAAGAGTCGGCCATCTCTGCTATCTGAAATCATATCGTAATATAAGAATCTCGTACCACGACGCAAACTATACTAATACCGGTTATACCATAACACTCAACCTCTCGACGTTCTATCATCCTATACCTTACTTCTAATCCTATCCCTCTACCCATTCCCGTCAACCTAGGCTTGTGTCAGTGACTTATAACCTGTGGCTCTGATACCAAACCTGTGGCGCCCTCCAAACCCGGGTCAGGAGTTTGGGGTCCACACACACACCTTAATTATAACCTGCTTATAACAATAATAAAGATAATAATAATATATATAATGACCCTACTTACCAATCACCACGGACCGCAACAGGTTAAAGTATGCACACAAGCCAAACACACTAATATATTACAAACCGTTCAAATCCTAACTATTTCAAATTCAAACTGAGTATTAAACATTATTACAAACTTTTACAAACTTAAATTATTCCAAAAGAAGCCTACTAGCTCAGCTTTCTCAACCTGAACCCCTAGCTCTCGCGCTGGACTGGAGATCCTCTTTACCAACTGGTTCCTTTTTAACTGGAAAGAATATAAACAACCTCGCACGAATGAGCTAACTAGCTCAGCAAGTCACAATGACAAAACTGAAAATAATGATCATCAGGTGAATATGTTTATGATATCAAGTGAACAATGGATTATGATTTAGAATTGGATATTATACTTTTAATTTAAAAACCAAGGTTAGGCTGCTGATCAGTCACGCACTAACCCCGAGCAAGGCACACAGCATTGCTCTAACTACTGGATCCAAGGCACACATTGGCCTAACTTGACCATTATATGATCTGACCATGAATCTGGTCCACAATTTTATAAAAACAAACCAATTCTAACATAATAATAGAATATGCAATAGTAAACAATAACCGAAATCATTAACAACAATAAATGTTTAACAATGAAAGGGTTTCAATCCTTGTAAGGATCAATAAGGCAATTTAAAAGCTTGGATGCTGGGTAATGAAAGAATTGGATAACAAAGGAATCAACGTTTCAAGGTTTCAAGGATTTGATCTTTCAAAGTATAAGATACCATGGGTTGAGTATATAATAGTTCATTTCAGTGTTTGGTATTTAGTTTGTATGTATTTGTAGAGTAGTATCGTAGATTTGTGGTTCTTGTTTGGGGTATACAATAATCAATGGATTAGAAAGAATATGATTCATGGCTCAAGGATAATAACTGAAATCAGGATTTAGGTTTCTGTGCTTCAAAGCACTTGCAATATCACAGGATTATCAAGTACTACAATATCTCAAGAAAGTTCAAAACACTTGCCTGGTATTAGCTTACTACACTGCACTCGCTTCCAATCACAACCGTTTTACTCCTCAACTACCTGTTTCCCTTTCTTACGTCTTGCCTCTTCTGCTCACATAACATAAGCATCTATCAATAATTTACTCATGGAATTCTATTCAACACATACTTCTATCTACCCTTCGTTTTACCCAAATCCGATTAACGGATTGAAAGTTATGAAATAATCAAGTAAACACCGAATATATAGACCGATAGTCAATTAACGAGTCACATGTAGCACATAATACATCACGTAATCAATGATATATTATTTATAAAGAAGTCTCGGGTCATAAATAGGCTTTCTGGTATTTAAAATGATTTTTAAAACATTTTTCGGAATTAAAACGGGTCGTTGGATCAATTTCGGGTCAATAAACAGGGTTCGGTTGGCCCATTCGGGCTCCGAAATAATTTTAGAATAATTATCGAGCCTTGGAAATAATTTAGAATAATATTTTAAAGCTCGAAACTATTTTTTAGAATTTTTAAATAAATTTTAAATAATTAAATCTAATTAAATAACTAATTAAAATAAATTAATAATTAATTAAATCAATTAATCAATTAATTTTCGAATTAATTGACCAATTAATCAATTATAAATTAACTGAAATTAATTAACTAATTAATTTAGATTTATTTGTGAATTAAAAATAATTTTCAGAATTAAAATAATAATTTTTAGAATTTTCAAAAATTAAAAACGAATTTTTATAATAAAAATAAATAGGAAATATGATTTTTAAACATTTTTAAAACAGGAATCCAACTTTTGCAAACTCTGAAAACTACAGGGACCAAACTGCATCGTTTTTAAAAGTTGGGGTACTAAACTGTAATTTTTACACCCCGTCGCCGGAAAACACAGAGGTGGCTGGAGAACACGTTCCCGGCGTCCTCACTCCACCAACACCTCCAGATCACATCTACACAACACCAGGAATACAATCATGAAATCAAAACAACCTAACAATCCTTGAGTTGGCCGGAATTTGGCCGTGAAGTTTTCCAGTTTCCGGCGAACATCAGAAAACTTCAAAACACAACTCCCTTCTCTACAGACCTCGTTGGTTCATGAAACTTATACGACTAGATTGCAAATTTCACAGAGAACACAACCCACTATAACACAACATCAATCTATCACAGAATAAGAAACCCCCAAATTTCAATTAAGAACATTCATATGAGTTATAAACCCTAATTTTGAAATTCGAAAATCAAACTCAAATTTGAACATGTTATTGAACTCCAAATCAGACGTATGACATATGAAAATCATCAGGAAAACAAGCTCTACAACATGCAATCATCAAATCATACAAACAATCATCCGAACAAAAATTCATATTTTTAATAAAATAAATTCGAAAATAAATAAATTTTTAGAAAAATAACCTTGATTTCTGCAGTGAAACAAAGCTCAGAATCTGATAGAACACTTCAAATCCTTCGTTTTGGTTACTCAAGCTTTGAAAACAGAGATCGGTAACGCCTTCGTTTTGCTGTTTGATTCTTAGAACAGTTTTAAGAAATTAGGGCTTTTCTCTGAAAATTATATAATTAACTATCTGCAAATGATTTTGATACGAAATAAAATACGGTAAAAGACTATTTATAATTACGGAAAATTAGTATCCCGTTGGATCATTCCTGATATAAAACGGTATGTTTATTTATAAAAACTGATCCAAACGGTATCGATTTTCGGGATAATTATCCAAATCAGTAAAATTTGTACTGCGGTCTTGGTCTCAGCGCCTGGTTACACGTATTACGAAGTGATAATTGGAATAGTTTAATAATAAGCTCCCGTTTATCGAAAATACGGGTTTTGTTGATTTACCGAAACAAATATTGTATCGAAAATGTTGCGACGGGACCCGCGCAGGACAAACCGTAAGCCGGATCGAAAAAGTCGAAACATGGAATATGCTCGAAATATTACAATTAGGTTAGGAAGGAGTTCTCGAAAGAGTTTCGGGTTCCAAAAACGTAACAACGGTTGACGTCGGTTGGTTCCCGGTTTTATAAAATAGATTTTAATTACCCGGAAAAAGGTTTTAGAAATTTCAAATGATTCTTATAAATCCATAAACCAACATAAAAATAATTAGAAAGATATGACAATTATCTATATTTTATTTTGGACATATAAAAATTAAAATACTCAATTAATATTATTTTTGAATATTCAAGTACAGATAACACTTAACAATTAGCTCATAGACTAGATACTGAACACACATAATAATTATATAATAGCAAAAATAATTACACGATATATCCCGAATATTACATAATGACCACTGATCTGTTATACGGTTCGCTTAACTTTCGTTCTCGTTTATCGTTTGAGGGATCATACTCGGGATCTTATTACTTGGGTTCCCTTAACCTTTCTTAATACATTATATTCCTTTTATGATCCTCTCTTAAAATCCTTGAATTTAAATCCTTTTTATCCTGTTACCTTATACTAAATTCTTTCTGTATCTGGTGGATTTTCGGGAAAAATCAAAGTGTTCGGATTTGGATTCTGACGATCTTTACATACACTTATATACCATATAGAGTACTAATAAAATCTCAGAATATCAATCAAAGAACCCCTACATAGTGTGACAAGAAAAGTTTTCTTATTCAGCATAATCAACAAAATCACTATTAATAAGGGTTACAAAAAGTTCAAAAATTTTGGGGTTATTATAGGTGACTAGCTAAATGAAATCAAAAACCAATTATATATAGTCGGATTGGCGGTAACAACCTCTTTCAAGAACCGAGATCACACTTATTTGGAGTATCAATAGCAATATCAATAAAACAAGGAAGTATACTTTTTATCTTTAAAAGTAGGGTATTTTCCGAAAATTCGGGCAGCATCTCCTTTATATTATTGACTACCAGCCGGACTCAAGCCGACACCGATAATAAATTAAACAACCAACAATCAACCCACACGTATGCCAATCAACTGCCACCTTCTAAACTCACCATTTCACCATCACCTATAATACTAGCCGGTATAACCCATATTTTTAGTTCAACTTAAGATTATAGCAAACAATTCTTATTATGCCATACCCTTTTCTCATTTCTTCTGATTATAACAGAATATCACTAATGATTACAATTACAATTTATTCTAGAATTCTTCTAGTTCATGTTCCAATTCAAGCTCTCAAATTAACAACTTATCTATCCTTGACAACATACATTTGTTCTTATTAGTTAACTTGTTCAACTTTTGATAACCAACACCTGGTCTCAACCAACACTATCATAATATTGTGAAAGAATTCAATTAGTTTTAAAGCATTACTTTTTAAAAATTGTTGCAGTTAAACCACCATATCTTCATCTCCACCTATGTCTTTCCATACTGAACCTTCTTCGCTGGCTTAGTTTTGAGCGTCAAATTTACCATAACTCACTTACTTGAGTGGGAAAACCCAACCATTCCTTAAGGAACACATTCACAGTTTATTCGTAACTAGCATCTTTTTGATCTTGAACCTTCATGACAAGTGTCTCCCACATGATTGAGGTATGCTTCATCTTCACAATGTATTAATCGATTGTCTGGTTATTATTAAGAATTTCTTCATTCACTTCTGTTGTCCAATCAATCATTTATCTGGTATATGCCGCTTTACTCTCTGATTTCTATGATTAATTTACCTCGTACGGTTCGCTAACTACTCAAATTCATGCCAACATCTCATACTTGAATCGTATCATGCATACAGATTTCCGCTTCTGATTTGATGTCCTCATAACAACCACATTATTGGCATAATGATTCTGCTTTGAACGTAAATATCCACCATTTATTGGCTTGCAATTATCCATACTCAACATGTAACTTTATCTGCTACACAGGATCATTTCACTTCCTTTTAAAACACTCAAAGAATAGACCTTTCATAAGAAGGAAATTTGTGTATATGATTCTGATTGGAAACCTTTTGTAAAGAATAACAGTACAAGGAAACAATCGGAAGGATCCATAAATAAATAGATCATAATTGAAGAAGAAATAATGAATGATGATTTAGATATGAGTGAGACAACCATATTTGTACTCAAGATGGCCAGTCTTTCATATTATATGGCATACAACACATGATTAGGTGGCGTCCCACCAGACTCTTCGTTATTCCGACAAAGAGTCACACCATAACACTGCATGTCTCAATCAGAAAATAAGACTTGAGGGAAAAATGATTTTGAAAGGAATACAACAATTTTCTTATCACCTCATAGAGCTGATTATGAAAGAAGTTCATACTTTATTCAAGATTCATAAGAATATATAGTATTATAGAAAAAATGATATCATTGGTCGCCATCCACATTTCATCTATTTACAGCTGCAACGCTTGTTCGAACAATATATTCCATTCCGAGTCATATATTAACTTTAGAAAATTCTTTTAAATGCCTTATTAAATCGATCATTAGAATAAATTCCCATTTATTAGGACTTGTATCTTTAGCGCCGCGCTTCCATGTTCAATATTTTTATAATTCGACCCGATTTGCACTCTTACGAGATTTACAATCATAAATTCAACATATCGACTCCTTTGCTAATAACATTCTTCCTTTAGAAAAGTCTGGAAATTTTCTCAATCTTCTTTGATCATACTCGGCTTCTTGTAAATCGACGTATTTTTTAAACTCTAATAGTCTCAGAAATTGGATGAATAGTTTCTCCGTACATTGGTTCTATCGTTAAATTTATCAAATAAAATTTGCACTCTTCTGTTAGGAGTAATCAAATCTTCTCCATAATAGCGGGTCCACTTGGCCTTCTAAATACTAACTTCTAGAACAAGTATTCTTCTGGATAATCTGAATCTTATAATAAAAAAGAAACTCAAATAGTAGTTTAACCACCAATTTTTTAAAATTTGTTTTTTTAAAGAATTTTTAGGATTTTTTTTAAGAAAATCTAATTTTGAAAACTGTTTAAAATCTTGAAAATCGTACAGCTGGTCGTCATTACTATATGAGTTGGTTGTTGTTTTTCTCAACAACTACAAAATATCAAATTAAGGAAATAATCAGATAAGAGCCCATTCATTTCCATATATCTTCTACCTCTTATTGGGTCCATTTTTCCTTTATTGGCGACAAAAGCTCCAGTTACCATTGCATATTATATTAATCGTAATTTTATTTATAGTCTTCTATACCGGTAACATTCCCATCATCATCTCTTACGATTACTAAGTTAAAAAATCTATCCAATAATAATCAAATCTATTTTATAAAATAAGGTCGACTAATATCACATCACATTACTACTATACGTATCATGGTTGGTCATAACATTATCATCTAATTCTAAGAAAACTCTCGATCTCTAATCTTCTCAAACTCCTTTAAAATCCATTTAGCTCACTCCACAAGATAATCATGGGTGGCATACTTATTAGTAGATCCAGCTCCATATAACCTGGTAGCCGCTATTCTCCGGAACACACGAATCCTCTCTCTAGGTTTCTTCTCACCTTTCTTGATACCTCGTGTACTCACCATATGCTATAGCTCTCGAATCCATCCTCATAGGTGTTGTTACTCCATTTAACATGCTTCAAATGGATGGTAGGGGATAAGGTGTGGGATAAATTAAAAAGATGCACTTACGACTAAATGTCCGGTAGAACCAGAATCAGCAGCCGAGGTCCTCGAATAGGTGGTCTCACCTCAGGGGATGGAATAATAGCTTTAAGAGGTGCAACCGTCGCAACGGGAGATGATATGGCTAACATCGATGGAAGAGCAGGGCATGAATCAGATGATGGCCCTTCGACTGAAGGCTCCGAATGATCTCGTCGCTATCTTCCATTGCTGCTATCTGAAAATTGCGTCGCTAGATAACAATCTCGAATCTCATCACGAATTATACCAAAACCTACTATACAGTCGCACTCAACCACTCGACATCCTATCTTTCTATTTCCTAATCCTAATCCTAACTCTCTATCGAGTCCCGACAATCTAGGCTTGTTTTAGTGACTTATAACCTGTAGCTCTGATACCAAACCTGTGATGCCCTCCAAACCCGGTTCAGAAGTTTGGGGTTCACAACACACACACACCCAATATATAAACCTATTTATGAAAATAATATATGTAAAGACCCTAATTACCATACCCATGGATCGCAACAGGTTAAAGTATGAAAACAAGCCACAACCTTACTTTCATTACATCGTACCAAATCCCAACTAGTTCAACTTACAGCTGATAATGATATCATTCTTACAATCTAACATATCTCATCTACAATATAAAGCTCCTGCTAACTCGATCCAACTTATCCTCAAATCCTAGCTTGCACACTGGACTGGGAATCCTCGTTACCAACAATTCCCTTTTCAACTGTAAATAACATAAATAGATTTGCAAGAGTGAGCTAACTAGCTCAACATGTCATAATAGAAATAACAGAGGTTTAACATTGATCAATTAAAATGATTCAGAAGAATCAAGTTTCTGGATAAGCAATGATTAGAATTGGATATTCACTATTTATTTTAAAAACCAAGGTTAGGCTGCTAAATCAGTGACGCACTAAACCCGAGAAAGGCTCCCAGCTTTGCTCTATATACTGGATCTAAGGCACACATTGGCCTATCATGACCACGAATCTGGTTCGACCACGAATCTGGCCCGTATTTATAAAACCATCCAATTCTAAAACGATCCAATATGATAACCATTGTAATTTAATAAAACAAAATCATAATTAACATTGATAAACATTTATATTGGAGCACAAAATATTTCATAAGTATCACCAGGGTATATCAAGGTATATATTTGAAGAACGACTTCAAGCTTGTTGAAGAATCAGGTATCTGTTGAATAATGGTTTAATGTTAAAATAGGGTATAGATCTTTGATGTTATACGGTATTGTAGGGTATATCAGTTTCTATTTGCTCCAGTAATTATATTTCAGTATTTGGTTTATGGTGTGTATGTATTTGTGGAGTAGTATTGTATTTGTATGGTTTAATATCTGGGAAATCAAATGTCGGTAGTTTACAAAAAATAAAGCTTACAGCTCAAGTTCAATGATATGATCAGGGTTCAAGGTTGAATAGTTTAAAGCGCTTGCAATATAAAACGTGAATTATTTTGAATATAAGCAACATGTTATGAGAAAGTTCAGAAATATTTGAAATATATCTCGAGAAAGGTTCAGAAGTACTTTCCTTATCATAGATGATTTCCATCTTTACTTGTACTCATCTAACAGTTTTATTCATCAATCACTTTCCTTATTTTTTTATGCCTAACTTCTATTCATCAATCACTTGCCTTCTCTTTCTACGCTTTAGTTCTATTTACGGATCACTGGCTTTCTTTTTCTATGCCTCGCCTACTCTGCTAGGCATTACAAGTATCTTTCAATATTCAATCTCATATTATTCTCATCGTCACATAGACGTCATAAGCTTCTATCTACCCTTCATTTTACCCAAATCTGATTTACGGATTGAAAATTACAGTAAAAACCGTTAAACAATAAGCACATAGGCATATAACTCATCAATCAGATAGCACGCAACACATAGCACACAAGATATTCGATCAAAATAATTTTTCAAAGAAGATTCGAGGTTAAAATGATTTTCCAGGTATTTAATACGAATTTTTGAACCTTTTTCGGAATTAAGAGGGGTCTCCAAATTATTTTTGAATGAAATAATAGGGTTCGAACACCCGAATCTAACTTTATAATGATTTAATAATAATTATCGAGGCTTGAAAATAATTTAATATAATATTTTAAAGCTCGAAATTATTTTTCAGAATTTTTAAATCATAAATAATAATTAAATCTAATTAAGTAATCAATTAAAATAAATTAATAACTAATTAAATTAATTAATTAATTAATATTTAAATTAATTAACTAATTAAATAATTAATTATCAACTAAAATTAATTAATTAATTAAGATTTATTTTCGAATTAAAAAATAATTTTCAGAATTTAAAATAATGATATTTGGATTTTTAAATAATTAAAAACAATTTTCTAAAAACATAAATACAATTTTTGAGAATTTTTAAAACAATATACTGTTTTTGCAAGTTTCTAAAGTCACAGGGACTAGCTTGTGTTATGGATTAAAAGCTAAAGTATATAATTGCTATGTTTATTACTAAGGAACGTGAGCTTCGAGGCTCGATTTGACTGCTCTTCTGTTTTGTGACTCAATCTGCCTTAACAAGATGCCTACGTACCTTGCTGATTGCCAAGGATCAAGTCAAAAAGTGTAGTTCTGATTTGTGGGCTGAGGCCCCTTATATAGATGTTGGGGTCCTTGAATTGGACTTGGTATAGGAGACTTGGTAGTCAAGTCTCAGAATTAAAATGGACTTTGGAGTCCTAAGTGGTAGGAAACTGATTCCTTATCCTTCTAGGTCCCTTAGAGGCTAATCTGCAAAGATTTATGTCCTTATTGAGACTCTTCTTAACAGCTGATTTTTCCCTTATTAATTAATTATGAAATTAATTAATATTCAGGATTTTGGGCCTTCTTTGTTTCATCAGGCCTGATCTGGTCCATCAGGCCTGATCAATGTGTTAACCTTTTTGGTCTGAATGTCATACATCTTCTTATTGGGTCTTGTAGCCCAAATAATGTGTAATTAATGCAATATTTAATTACGTAATCAGGATTTATTTATTCACTATCATTTGCCCCCCAACGTTTGGGAAACCGTATAAGATTTCACAAAAGTTAAGTTCACTCATTCCCTTACAGGGTATCGTTTTGTGTAAAATGTGGAGCGACCTACACATTTACAACGATTTACCTTGTACGCGGCTTTGGGGTCGTTTAAAAATTTCCCTTTTATTTTCTTACCTTTTCCCTTTTTTAGGAATTTTCTGGTATTTTTTAGGAATTTTCCCTTTATTTCTGAGATTTTCCAATTTTTCTGCAATTTTCCAAAAACATTTTCTAACTTTCAGCCCTTTTTCGACCAGGATCCTAGTCGAAATTTTGACCTGGATCCTAGTCGAATTTTGGGCCAGCCTTTTAATCCTGGTCGAAGGATTTCGACTAGGATCCACGACCTGGATTTTGACCAGGATCCTAGCCGAACCTTCGACCTCGATTTTTGGTCGAAATTTCTGTCCTTGTTTGATTCCTGGTCGAAGGATTTTGACTAGGTTCCACGACCTGGATTTCGACCAGGATCCTAGTCGAACCTTCGACCTGGATTTTGGTCGAGATTTCCAGCCTTATTTGATTTCTGTTCATAAGGTTTCGACTAGGAATCACGACCAGGTTTTCGATCTGGATCCTAGTTGAACCTATGACCTGGATCTTGGTCCTCGTTAAAATTTCGTGCTTAATGTATGACCAGAATTTCGACCTCAATCCTGGTCTTATTGATAAGTATTTTCTGGCTTCTGTTCGAAAGAATTCGAACTAGATCAACGACTTCAATTTCGACTTCCATCCTGGTCTTTTTAACCCGAAATTTTAGGGCGCCAGTTCGAAAGAATTCGAATAGGATTTACGACCTCAAATTCGACCTCAATCCTGGTCTTTATTGGGCTTTTCCTAATTTAACTTGGATTGGGCCTTGTCTGGGCCTTTATTTTTCCAAATCCTTTTTGGATTTGGGCCTCGTTTTAGGCTTTTACTTTTCCAAATCCTTTTGGGATTTGGGCCTTCACTTTTCCAAATCCTTTTTGGATTTGGGCCCCGTTTTGGGCCTCCACTTTTCCAAATCCTTTTGGGATTTGGGCCTAGTTTGGGACATAAGAATTATTGAAGATATTATGGAAGGTTCCAGAACTTAATAGCTCTAAAGATATTCCGAAACATTTCGGACTTTGGGCTTTTTCTTTGGGCCTTCATCTTAATGGGCTTTTCTGCCTTTTCATCTTCCCTTTTTCGCCTATATAAAGGAGTAACTAGGGTCACTCATTTCTCACTTTCTCATTTCTGAATTCCCTTCCTCTATTCTTCTCCAAAAGATCTCAGAGAAATAGTTGTAGGTCGGAGTTTTTAAGCCCCAAAATCTTCACTTAGCAAGTCAGCCCCTTTTTGCAGCGTTACTTCAAGTAAAATACCTTTTTCTCTTCTTTTCTTTTGCTCATCATTGTTTTTTGTATAGCTTTTTTTAAAATTGTCTTCTCTTGTGCCCCTTTTTTCAGATGGCTGATAAGAGAATGACTCGTTTGGCCAAGATGAACGTGGCCTAAAAGCCCAGTGAGTTCCCCATTCGATCAAGGTATACTTCCTTGATTGATATGATCAACACCAGAGGGGATGAGTACCCGTCCAACACGCATATGGATGCACACGACCACATCAGTGTTTTCCGGGATCCAAAGGAGCTGGACAAGTTGAGTACTTGTTTCAAAATCAAGGAACCCTTCAAGCTGGTTCTTGCGGGTCTGGCCGACAGGGCCTGTCAATGGAGAAAAGACGCTCCATGCGTCTACAGGGACACTCTAAGGGCAGGTATCAGACTCCCTTTTCACCCATTCATCCCTGTTCTGCTAGCCGATGTCGGCATCAGCCCTTGCCAACTCCCTCCAAACTCTTGGAGGTTGATTCTTTGCTATTTGTCGCAATGCGCCAAACACAACGTCCATACCTCGGTTGCTGTGTTCAGAAAGATCTTTCAGTTCAAGAACAGCCCCGACAAGAATCCGGGGTGGGTTTCTTTGAACCAACGCCCCACCGTTCCCCACATAGTGAATGGGAAGTCCATCCCCGACAATAACTTGGGGTGGAAGAAGGATTTTCTGGACGTCCTTTGGGAGGGTGGCGATTGGGCCACCCTCTTTCGTTCGTCTTTTGGGCTAGCTGTGGATGAGAGCCCTAATGATATAGTTTTTTCTGAGGAGGAGACCAGAGCCTTCAACCTCCTTGCTCTTTGGGACTTCCCACTCTTGGGATATTATCAGGGCGACCGTTCTTGTAGAACGTGGCCTTTCTCCCGTTCCTAAAAAGAGTATGTTTCCTTCCTTCTCTAGTTGTCTTCGTTTCTCCCACTTTTTACTTTGCTAATTTCTCAATTAACTTATCTTATTTGTTGCAGTGGCTGAGAAGATCGAGGAGGCTACAAAGCCTAAAGACCTGGAAATGACCAGGATGAAATGCGCCGGGAAGGTCTTCAAAGACCCGTGCCTCGGGATTCGCTTCCCGGAGTTCCTACTCCAGGCGAAGGAAGCAGGAGAGGAAGGCCCCAACCAACCTTTATGTACAAAACAAAAACCAGGGGCTTTCTTCCAACCCGCTTGGGGAATCCGGGGAAAGGATTCGATTGTTGGCAACACAACGCTTGCCAAGGAATGGTCTATGCATTCCATTTCTCTTGTGGATTATCATGATCTTGTCCTTCAACAGGACTTGGAGGCTAACGAGCTTTTCGGAGCTCAGGCCTTGGCTATGGTACGTCTTTTTCTTTTGATATCTATAGCTTCCTACCGTAATTTTTCTTGTTTCTCACTTTTCCTTTGTCTCTTGCAGGCGAACGTCCACTTTCAAGGGGCAATTAACCAAGCCAAGGCTTGGAAAATTAGCTTGGAAGACACAAACAAGAAGCTGAAGGAGGCTAACCAGCGTATAGAGGCTCTTGAAGCCCAGCTTGCCTCCTCAACTTCTGATCTTGAAATAGCCAGGGCTAAGATTGTTATTCTCAAGGCTCAAAAAGACAAAGCCTTTGACGGCTGGATGGATACTCAAGAATTCAAGGATTTAATGGTAGAGCACGATGCCCTCATCCATCCAGTCAGTTATAAGGAAGGCTGGACGCAGCTATAGAGGCTATCCAGGACGAGTTTCCTGAGGTTCTTGAACAATCTTCCTTCCCTTGCCCTGTGCAAGTCCCAACACTTGGAGGCGTTGCAGATAAGCTTGCTGATCTTATTAAGGAGGGCACTTCAGCGTCCCCGATCAGAGCGTCATCACGAAGCTAGGGTCAAGGTCAAAAAAGGAGGGAGCCCGAATCCAGCTCTGAAGAGGAGGAATCTTCTTTTGAGGAAGAGACCGAGCCCCTTATTAAGAAGGCAAGGGTGGAGGAGCCTCCGAAACTAGCGTCCCCTAAGGCATCTAAGCCATCTGAGGGTAGTTCTGGGGAGACCTCGGCGGAGACTTCTGAAGAGACTTCTGAGGGGCCAACTCAGGAGACATCCGAGGAGACTACAGATAGCAGCTCTGAAGAATTCGAGCCTTCTAAGGCCTAACTCTTTATGTACTTTTCCTTTCTTCAGACATTTTTGAATTTGTATAATTGAGTTTGATATTTTCACTCGTATTGTCCAAATATTATCGTAATTTTTCCGAGTTTTCAACCTCAAGTTCATAACTTGGTTTTATCCTTCACAATCTTCCAATTTAATAGGCTAGATCAAGCTGAACACTTTTTATTATAACTTGGTACTCTTGATACCTTACATGAGATGGGTTCAACCCTGATAAAATCTAAACATATCTCCTATTACTAAATACATAAAAATCCTAAGCAAGCAAAGCTTCAAGGTGCTTTTAAACCTACTTGTCATTCTGACAAGTGAGAATCGTGCTTTAACTGTTTTACACATAGTAAACCTACCCTGAACACTCTTGACCTTGTATGGCCCTTCCCAATTTGGGGCAAGTTTCCCTTTCTGCCCTACACCAGAAGCTTCCACCTTCCTCAGGACTAAGTCACCTTGCTTAAAAAACCTTTCCTTAACCCGTCGGTTAGAATGAAATAAAGCCTTTTTCTGATATTCCACAATCTTTGCATGTGCCTCATCTCGTACTTCGTCGATTAGATCCAGGGCTAACCTTTGCCCTTCCTCATTTTCCTCAACATTGAAAGCTTAAATCCTGGGGGAGGAATGTGATATCTCTACAGGAACAACTGCTTCTACCCCATATGCTAACATGAAGGGAGTTGCTCCGGTCGTGACTCTACAGGTAGTCCTATAGGCCCATAGTATTGGGAGTATTTCATCCACCCAGTTATTCCTCGACTTCTCGATCCTCTTCTTTAGTCCATCCAGGATTATCCGATTCGCAACTTCCGCTTGCCCATTGGCTTGCAGGTGAGCCACATAGGTGAATCGTAATTCAATTTCATTCTCCTCACAATACTTCTTGAATTCCTCATTGTTGAATTATGTTCCATTGTCCTTGACTAGGATGCGGGGAATTCCATAACGGCACATGATATTTTCCCACAGGAATTGTGCAACCTGCTTAGTTGTGATTTTGGCCAAAGGCTTGGCTTCAATCCACTTAGTAAAATAATCAATGGCTACAATCAGGAACTTCCTTTGTGTCGTGGCCATGGGGAAAGGCCCAAGTATATCCATTCCCCACATAGCAAAGGGGATAGGTGAGTTGATGGAGGTCAGCATCTAGGGGGTTGTCTAATGACAGGTGCATGCTTCTGACATTGATCACATTTCTTCACATATTCTTTGGCATCGACCATCATTTCCAGCCAATAGAAGCCTAAACGGGTTATCTTATGAGCTAGCGCTCTGCTCCCAAGTGTTGCCCACATATGCGTTCATGTACTTCTTCAAGAGCCAAGCGTGCCTCGTCGGGCCTGAGACACCTTAAGTAGGGAACCACAAAAGATCTTTTATACAAAATCCCATCTACCAAAGAGTACCTTAGTGATCGAACAACCAACTTTCGTGCTTCAGTAGCATCGTTTGGCAACCATCCGATTTGAATATGAGTCTTAATGGGATCTATCCATGACGTCCCCAGACCTATAGGAGCTACAAGCTTAACATCAATGCTCCGTATCTTCAGAACGCGGAAGTATACACTTCCTGAGCTTTCCTCTATCTCAGATGAAGCAAACTTTCATAATGCATCTGCCTTAGCATTTTCCTCACTCGGAATGTGCTCAACATGGCATTCATCGAATTGGGTCATCACAGCCCTTACTAGGCGGACATACTTAGCCATCGTATCATCCCTTGCCTCAAACTCTCCTTTTACCTGGGATATGACCAGCTTCGAGTCTCCACAGACTTTTAAGTTCTTGACTCTAAGTGTCCCTACTAAGCCAAGTCCAGCTATCAGATCTTCATATTCTGCCTCATTGTTTGTGGTCGGGAAGTCTAACTTCATGGCATACTCAATCAAGAACCCATCAGGGCTTTGTAAAACCAAACCTGCTCCACTTGAATTTGTTTTTGCTGCTCCATCAAAATAGAGCACCCAATATTCTTTCTCCTTATCATCCTTTTCTTTGTCCCCCTTATCAACTTCCTTGTCTTGAGGTAAGGTATCTACCTGCCCCACGACTTCTTGGTTGGGTATGGTACATTCCACCACGAAGTCAGCTAATGCCTGAGCTTTTATTGCCGTTCGTGGTTTATACTTGATGTCGAATTCTCCAAGCTCTATTGCCCACTTGATCAACCTCCCACTAGCCTTGGGACTGTGAATAATATTTCTCAAGGGCTGATTTGTTAGCACTTCAATCTTATGAGCCTGAAAGTAAGGACGCAACTTTCTCGAAGCCATTACCAAGGCTAAAGCAAACTTCTCAATAGTTGAATAATTCAACTCAGCTCCATGCAGAATTTTGCTGACATAGTATACGGGTTTCTGGATTTTCAGTTCCTCCTTAACCAATACATCGCTCAAGGCATTCTCTGAAACGACCAAGTATAAGTATAAAACTTCATTCAAAGTTGGCTTGGCCAACAATAGGGCCTGAGCCATATATTTCTTTAATTCCTCAAATGCCTTCTGGCTTTCCTCACTCCATTCAAAATCTTTGACCTTCTTTAAGGACTTGAAGAACGACAAGCACTTGTCCCCTGACTTGTAGATGAATCGTCCCAGCGCAACAACCTTCCCTCTGAGCTTCTGTACATCTTTGATAGTTTTTGGTGGTTCCATGTCCAGGATTGCCTTTATTTTATCGGGACTGGCCTCGATTCCTCTCTTGGAGACCATTAATCCTAAAAACTTTCCAGACCCTACTCCGAAAGTACACTTCGTAGGATTTAACATCATCTTATGACATCTCAGGACCTCAAAATCTTCCCTCAAATGGGTTATATGGTCATTCTTTACTAGACTCTTGACTAACATGTCATCAACATAGACTTCCATAGTCTTGCCAATAAGATCCTTAAAAATTTTATTTACCAACCTTTGATAGGTGGCTCCTGCATTCTTGAGACCAAATGCCATAACAAGATAACAATAAACACCAAAGTCAGTGATGAATGATACCTTTAGAATGTCATTCTTGTGCATCTTGATCTGATTGTATCCACTAAACCCATCCATAAAGCTCAACATCTCATGCCCAGCAGTGGCATCTATCAAAGTATCGATCCTTGGTAATGGGAAACAGTCCTTAGGACAGGCATCATTCAAATCAATGAAGTCCACACACATCCTCCATTTTCCATTGGCCTTCTTTACCATTACAGGGTTTGCTAACCATTCCGGAAATTGAATCTCCTCAATGAAACCAACTTCTAAGAGCTTCTCTACTTCCTGTTTTATAGCTTTTTGCCTCTCTGGAGCAAAACTTCTTTTCTTTTGCTTCACTGTCTTCCGATTTGGGTCCACATTCAGCTTGTGAGTAATCAGTACCGGGTCTATGCCTGGCATATCAGCTGCTGACCATGCAAACACATCACTATTTTCTTGCAAAATTTTTACCAACTTCCCTCTAAGGGGCTCCTCGAGTGTGGCTCCAATAAAAGTCACCTTCCCAGGATCCTCTAGGGCTAAAGGAATCGAAACCAAGTCTTCTGCTGGCTTTCCTCTTTTCTCATCATTCTCTCGGATATCCAGATCTTCAATAGGAAGAACCTGCCCCCCAACTCCATCTGCCCTCAAAGAGGCCACATAACAACTTCTAGCCATTTTTTGATCTCCTCTCTCTTCTCCGATCCCATCCCGGGTGGGAAACTTCATAACTGAATGGTAGGCAGAAGGGACTGCCTTGAAGGCGTGTATCCCTATTCTTCCCATGATAGCGTTGTAAGTCGAACTAGCCTTCACCACCACAAAGTCCAACATCTGAGTTTCTTGCCTTGGTTCCTGTCTTATGGCTGTTGGTAACTTGATTATCCCTTCTACGGGGCACTCCACTCCCGCAAATTCATATATTGGCATGTCGGTTGGGGTCAATTAGGAGTCATTATATCCCATCCTTAAAAAGGTGTCATAGAGCAAGATATCCACTGAAGCACCATTATCCACAAGGACCCTTCTCACCGGGATGTTCTCTATTATCGGGGTTATGACCAGTGGATCGTCATGGGGAAATTTCACACCTTCCAGATCAGAATCATCAAAAGACATTGTTACTCCTGTCTTGGCCCTCTTCGGGGCTTCCCCAACAATATGCATAACTTCTCGGGCATAATTCTTGGATAATCCAGCAACAGTTGGCCCTCCAATAATTGTGTTTATCACAGGCCCTCGGGGTCGCGGTTCTCCGAAGATTGTATTTATCACCGGTCCCCTAGGTTGGGGATTTCGCCCCTGATCTTCTTGATCTCTTCTTCGATCGTCAAAGTTTTTTCTCACGTTGTTGTTCCTCTCTCCTCCATCTCCAGTGAACTTTTTCAATCTCCCTTTTCTAATAAGGAACTCAATTTCATCTTTCAGCTGCCTACACTCATCGGTGTCATGACCAACATCCTTGTGAAATCTACAATACTTGCTCTTATCTAGCTTGGCAGAATCGGCCTTCAAGGGCTTAGGCCAACGAATATCTCGATCTTTCTCGATTTCGATTAAAATTTGGCTCCTTGGAGCATTCAGCTTAGCATACTCAGTGTATTTTTGTCCAGGTCCTCCTCTCTTCGGAGTTGAGTTAGGGTTTTGCTCAGTTCTGGGATACTTGTCATTAGCGATGTATTCCAGATCGGTCTTCCGTTTCTTTCCTCCAGAGGGCTCGTTGCTCACGACTTTCTTCCTCATACTCTCTTCCACCTTGATGTACTTCCCTGCCCTATCTTGGAGCTGCAACATGCTTTCAGGGGGCGTTTGGCCAAGGAAATCTTGAAAATCTCATCCCTAGTTCCCTGTTGCAGTGCTATTATGGCTACCTTGTCATCAAGGTTCGTGACTTTTAAAGCTTCCTTTGTGAAACGATTCAGGTAGTCTCTTAAGGATTCCTTCGCCCCTTGCACAATGCTCATGAGTGATGCTGAACTTTTCTCATGCACTCTCCCACAGATTAATTGCTTAATAAAAGCCTGACTTAATTCTCTGAAGGACCCAATAGAGTTTGGGGGTAAACGACTATACCACCTTTGAGCCATACCCGACAGGGTTTGAGGAAATGCCCGACACTTAATAGCGTCATTCACGGGCTGTAGCAACAGTGCATTAGAGAATGTCCTGACATGATTGGCGGGATCTCTAGTTCCATCATAAGCTTTGATAGTGGGCATCTTGAACTTCCTTGAGATATGGGCATTCATTATTTCTTCAGTAAATGGTGGGGTAGGATCATCAGGATCTCCAAGGGGAAGAAGATTTCTTGGATCAGCCCTTGGGACAACAACCCTTCTCTGTGTCGGACCATCCAGGTCTATAACAGGGGGAGGATTCCTCCCCCTTGGAGGTAGTGGATGTCTAGTGTTCTGGTGCGCCTCCAAGTCGTGCTTCAACCTTTGAATCTCAGCCTCATGAGGCCTGATCCTTTCCTGCACTTCTTGGGAATTCGTCTCTTGGGTGCTCCTAGGACGTTGACGACCATCAGCCATCGGCTCTTTGCCAACACGCCTCCTTCTTGGGGCTACTTCATCATCTGAAGATTCAGAGTCTCTCTCAGTGTAAGGACCAGAAAATTCCTGATCCTCAGGGATAGGAGCCAAACCTTGTATACAGGGGGAGATCGCCCTCGTGCTTCACTCTGCCCAACATGTCCGCTTCCTCCAACCTCGGGGTAAAGGGGCATCCCATATGGGGGGTTAGTAGTCATAATAGTTGAATACTCATACCCAATGGGTTGAGAATTCACAGGTGCATGTAGTTGTTGAACTTGGGGATTCGTACCTTGAGTAGTCGAGGGAATCGTCCATTGTGGCTGAGGTTCAGTTGCCCCTATCTGGGCTTCTCCTTGTGTGGCTGCATAAGTTGAATGAGGAGCTACCTCCACGGTTGATGAAATCACTTGGGTTGTCCCCGCTGGTGTTCCTCCTTCAAGGGCTCTAACTGTTCTCCGTGTTCTCGCCATGGTTGTCGTGCTTTTCCCACAGACGACGCCAAATGTTATGGATTAAAAGCTAAGGTATATAATTGCTATGTTTATTACTAAGGAACGTGAGCTTCGAGGCTCGATTTTACTGCTCTTGTGTTTCGTGACTCAATCTGCCTTAACAAGATGCCTACGTACCTTGCTGATTGCCAAGGATCAAGTCAAAAAATGTAGTTCTGATTTGTGGGGTGAGGCCCCTTATATAGATGTTGGGGGTCCTTGAATTGGACTTGGTATAGGAGACTTGGTAGTCAAGTCTCAGAATTAGAATGGACTTTGGAGTCCTAGGTGGTAGAAAACTGATTCCTTATCCTTCTAGGTCCCTTACATGCTAATCTGTAAAGATTTATGTCCTTATTGGGACTCTTCTTAACAGCTGATTTTTCCCTTATTAATTAATTACGAAATTAATTAATATTCAGGGTTTTGGGCCTTCTTTGTTTCATCAGGCGTGATCTGGTCCATCAGGCCTGATCAATGTGTTAACCTTTTTGATCTAAATGTCATACATCTTCTTATTGGGCCTTGTAGCCCAAATCATGTGTAATTAATGCAATATTTAATTACGTAATCAGGATTTATTTATTCACTATCAGCTTGTAAGTTTTACACAACTAAAGGGGTAAAGTAGTAAATTTACCACCTCCCGCCATCTTCTTCCCTTCGCCGGACGGAACTCGATGGACGCTGCCATAGAGCTTTTCCGGCAGGCCTGAAAACTGCCCAGAAATCCACCAAGTTAATAGAGAATAAGCTACTTGATTCCACGAACATGATGGTGTTCTTATTTCTGTCAACAACTCGGCCAAACGGCCTCCACGTCATTTCAAAAAAATGACCGCCACCACCATGTATTTTCCAGCGAGCTCATTTTATCAATCCTCCATTCAATTCATTTATACCAATAAATAGCTTGTTCAACGATCTATTTAACGACATAAACAAATTAAACTGATAAACCCTACAACAAAAATGCCCAATTTGCAATTAAGAACATTCAAATACATAAACCCTAATTTTTAATTTCGAGAATCAAACTCAATTTTCTACATGTTTATTGAACTCCAAATTCATCATATAATATACCAAAATGATCAGAATCAAATTATTTATAACATGCAATCATCTAATCACATAAACAATATTAAAATCAAAATTCATAATTTATACATAATTAAATTCGATTTAATAAAATAAATTTAAACTTACTTGATGTTTCTGCAGTGGTATGGATTGTAGAACTTGATTGTACTCGTCAAGAGCTTCGATTCGACTACTTGCACGCCCAAATCGGAGTTCGATAACCCCTTCGAATCCTCGTTTGATTATGAAGAACGCGATGAATTTTAAGGTTTTTCTCTAGGAAATTACATAGTTTTACTATTTGCAAATTATTATCTGTACAAAATACAATATTGTATCGGCTATTTATATTTACGGAATATTAATACGTGTTGGATCGTATTGGATCGAAAAATAAGTTACTTAGCCGCTAAGTAACTGTAAAAATGATCTGATTTGATAATGTTTTGGATAACAATCAACCTATATTGGATAATTATCAAAACTTTTGGATAACTATTAAAAGTTTTGGATAATTATCAAGACCGGACTTCTTGTAAAACACTTTATAAGAAAATAATATTATTGAAATGATTATCGTATCGAAAATTTTGCGTCGGGACGCGCACGGGTCAAACCGTAATCCAGGTTGAAAAGGTCAAAACACGAAAAATGTCCGGAATGATCGGAAGGAGTTTTCCGAAGAGTTTCGGGTTATAAAAATGCAAAAATGGTTGAAGTTGGACGATTCCCGGCTTTATAAAATAGTTTTGCAATTATTCGAATAATAATAATAAATTCATAAATCATTATAAAATCATATAACACTCCAAAAATTACCGGAAAAATATCACAATCATCTATATTTTATTCTGAACATAATAAAATTAACATACTCATATTTTATCATGTATAAATATCCAAATATTATTATCAATCATCAGATAATTCACCAAAATTCACATAATAATCACATAATAATTATTTATTGATAAAAACAATTACACGCTATATCCCGGATATTACAACAAAGGCATTCAATAATAAATGGACAAACTTTGATGCCCTCCCAATGATGACACAGCAAATTGAGTATTCTCTAATTCATGGCACTCACTATAATTTTGGTAGAGTAATTTTGTGTTTTATAGGGGATATATTAAAAGCTGATAGGGATATAATATATAATGTTAAATTTTGTCAGTTAATTTTTAATGTCTGTTTCCCTGATACCCCAATCCCCGCTAACCAAATTATGTTAGTTTTTAAGCTCACCAAGAGAGCTTTCTCTAATGTTATTTCTAAAGATTTAGAAAAGATTGCTCTAGCTCATTTGAGGTTGTCAGTGATTGCCAGGAACTTGCTAATTGCAAGGCTTCCTGAGACTTATGGTTTACCTAACCAATAAAGTAATAAGCTGCAGGAAATAACAGCTGGTAACCCTCCTCTAGGTAACCCCAACACTGCAACCCAAACACTTCCTCAAACACAATCCACCTCAGGTGCCTCCCAAATGGCACCTATTGTAAAAAGGAAGAGACCAGCAAAAGATGAGGCTAGATTTAATGTTGAGAACCCACATGACATAATTTTCTAGTCTACTAGGCCTTATTGTCAGAGATCAAGTGCTGAAAATTCAAGATTAGCACAAAAGAAGGGTTCAGTGCACGCTTCTCATTCTTCTAAACCCTCAGAACTTGTTAAGAGAAAGCTTGTACTTTCTGATTCAGAATCAGATGATGAGGACAATGCTACCTTATCTTCAAAATTTAAGAAGTTATATCCTGGTTTTACTCAAAGTCCACTTGTACTTTCAACTGATGAGGGTAGTGATGCTATTCAATCTGATTCAAGCCCGAGACTAAGGACCACGAAGAAGAAATTGGTCAAAACTTACATTTCTCAAAGTCTGATGCAAATCAGGAAATAAATTGCTGAGGAGACACATGATGTAACTACTGGTACTAATCAGTGGACTAGCTAAAATACTGATGCACCTATGATTATTATGATTTTCCACCAAAGAAGAAAAGAGTAAGGGAGATCACTCATGACAAAGTGGAGGCCTCAGTCAAGAGCCTAAAGAAACATAAATTATTTCCTGGATCAAGCACACAAGAACTTGTATTTCAAAGGAATACAACAACTACTTCTTATCCTGATCTTGTCACACAAGAACCTGTACTTCAAAGTAGTACAACAGATCTAATACAAGTAGAGCCTCTTGTTGGAAAGTCCATTCCAGAATGACATGATGCAGCAACTGCAAAGGTAATAACTAAAGTTAGCAGAGTCAAAGACATAATAGCAGTTGAGAAGTTAGAAACTAAGGAGAGGAATAAACCAAAACCTAAATGTCAAAGTCATCCAGCAACTCCTGAATCTCCATCCCCACAAGAACCACTACCTCAAAGTGGTAGTACAGGCCTAACTGCTGACCAAGTTATCTTAGTAGTTGATTCTGAAGAAAGGGTACATCCAACACCAAGATCTGCGAAACTTCTCTTAGTTCAACTATTGGATGTATACATAGAAGCTAATACTTCAGAAGCACAAGGTATACATCCTGATTCATCTTTATCAGCATTTTCTTTAAATACTGATTCTAAATTATCAGCATGTACAATGAATCCTGATGACATGAATGTGATTAGACCTTTTCAAAAGGAATACCTTTAGTCATATGATCACATACAACTTTTCTCAGCCATTTCTTATTTCTGTAGGAAAAACTTATCTGATTTCATATGAGAATGGGAGAAAAGATTTAGAGAAAAACAAAATTATAGAGATGCAAGATCCTTACCTGGCAAAAGCAGAGGTAGTTGAGCTTCTGGATTTAGTTAATCCTTGTGAGGAAACTCTGACTATTAAAAGTCATGAGATGAGTGGCGTGAGAATTAGTCTGACTACTTTAAAAGAATATAGATATTTAAGTGTTTTATTGAAAACTTTTCAGGTGCACAGAGTATTAAAAGAAACAGCTGCTGAACAAAAGTCTGTAGACCCTTGGATAAACTCTACTGTACCAAATGCTGATACTTTCCCTGCAGGTCTAAGTACTGAAACTTTCTTGCAGTCCACTCACATCTGTATGTCATCCACTGCAACAATCCCTATTCTTATTGAAGGACAGCCCATTCAATCTACTATTTCACCATCTTCAACAATCCTTGTTCTTGTTCAAGGACAGTCCATTCAATCTACTATTTCACCATCTATAACAATCCATATTCTTACTGAAGGACAGTCTGCTCATTCTATAGTTCCATCATCTTTTATATTCCTTGTCACTGTTGTTGATGTAAATGTAGGACAATCCATCATGGTAGAATCACCACAACATTCCACCAGTACTGAGATTTTGGATATATATACTGAAGCTCCACCTCAAAAGGCCACTATTCTTGAAGATATGGAGTTCAATGTTGAGTCTCATGATGGAGAGAATGTTAATGTTGTTATAGATCCTAATAAGGATATTGATGAGCTTTTCTTTCCTGAAGACATGCCTACATATGAAAAGCAAAAGAGATTACATGAGCTTGATGCTAAGAAGATTAGAGAGTTTTCTGATGCAGAATGGAATTCTAAGCGGAAGGATGTTTCACATCCTATCTATGTTGTTGCTGCTTCTAAACATTTGGAGAGAGCAGAGCAGAGTATTGCAAATCCTGATATTTAGACACATCTCAAAGCTTCTACAATATTGATCAAATCAATTCAACATACTCAGTCTCAGGCTTATACTCAAATTGATAAACTCAAGTAATCCTTTCTTGAAACCAAGCTGACCATAACCATGGAGATCCAGAAGCAGTTAGCACCCATTCTTACCAGAAAAGACAAACTGGAATCCAACCAAGTTAAGTTGGAAGCTACTCAAGTGAAGATGTCTAGTCAATTAGATTCGGTACAGTAGTCTGTGGAGCTTATTATTTCCCTCATACTTGGGGATGATGCCAAAAAGGGGGAGAAAGTGTTGAAATCTAAATCTAAATGCAAGAAGCTCTAGTTGAAAGATGTTGATGAAAAGGATCTTGACAAGGATGGTTCTGATGGTCCTGGTGGTGATAATGAAAAGATGGAGCTTGTTTTGAAGAAACAATGTGGAAATCTAATTAGTTTTAGTAGTACATCTAAGACCACTAATCAATATAGACAAGGTGGAGAAAGGAGAAGATCTGACTGTGGCTAAATCTCAATCTTGAAAGTCACAAATGCAAATGAAGACCAAGGCATTCTGGAGATAGAAGCTAGTGCTGAAGCAAGTTAGTATCTACATACTCTAAAAGTAAAAGGAAAGAGAACAACTTTATTTCAGAAGGATCTAAAGATTCAAGTATTTGATTCTGAGGTGAGTAGAAGAATTTTTGAAAGAGAAAATCCTGAAGTTGACATGGAACAACTTAGGCTTTTGGAAGAAGAATACAAATCTTTGAAGTCAACAAATCCTGATGTTGTCTTACCTTATGAAGATATTCTCGGTAGCAGACCTACAAAGGGTGTGGTAATCAAGGAAGTCATTCAAACTGATGTTGAAGAGCCTTTAAGGTCTCAAGCAATTCTAAATACTGACAGGTGTTATAAGGGAAATGAAAAGATTAAAAAGTAGTAAAAGACAAAGCTTAAAGCTAAGTCCAAGAAGAAATCAACATCTAAGAGTTTAAAATCACAAACACTAATAAATCCAATCTATTCAGTGGTTGCAGCTTATGATGATGCTGATGATCAGAAGATACAAGAAGAAGAAGAAGCTAATCAGTCTCATAAAAGAAGAAAAATGATACCTGAAGCTGATTGGGCTGAGCAATTGAAGTTAACAACAACCCTTGATGGTGCTCAAGTTGAAGAAGAAATAAATGGTGAAACTCAACCAATCACAACCTCTGACACTACTCAAGTTGTAGACACTTTAAGTAAGATACAAGCTAAAGTCAAAAATCCTGATTCAGAGGACTTAAACTCTGATGTGCAAGAATTAACTTTAGAAGAAAAGAAGAAGTTATTATGGGGAAGCAAGACACTTGCACCAGTAAGGTATTTTTCTGAGACTATAAAGAAAATCTACAGTGGAAGTTCTCAGTCTAGAATAACTGGTAGAACAAGTGGCTTGGGATATTTAAATGATGATTCTTTTGTTTCTGAAGCTTTGATTCTAAGGAAACATGAAAATCTGACAGAGATTGGTGATAGCACAAAGCTTGAGGATGTGAAGAAAACTAAATCAGTTCAAATTGTAAATGATCTAATTGGTGAAAAGCTGATCTATTTTCTTGATTCTGAAGGAGGTTGAGGCTCACTCAAGAGCATTTGAAAAACAAACCATGGCAGGAGTTAGAATTCATCACTACTTTACTTAAGGTAACCAACTCTACTACTGCTAGATGGTCTGAATTTTTGAAGAACTTAGTACAAATGAAGCAGAGAGGAATGACATACAAGTCCAATTATATTCCAAAATACATTCATGAATCTGGACATACTATTGATATGCCTACTAGAGGAGCCAAAGTGGTTAAGTCTCTAGGAATAAAAGTTCTTACTTTTAATCCTAGTGGGAGGAAGATTGAATTTCTGGAACTAGATGATTTGGCACTTGGAAAATTAAATCTACATGACCTCAGAGCAGCTGTTTATTAGAATGATGAATCTAAAGAAGAGCTCAAGGATATCAAATATTAAATGCAAATGTATGTAAATGTTCTTGAAGGTCAACTACTCAAGAAATTCCTTGATGAAGCTACAGACTATACTGAAGTTCAAGACTGAAGATAAAGTTTAGAAGCACTGACTGTAAGAAAGATAATCTTTTTGAATTTATGCATTTAGATAGTTTTTGATATCATCAATTTAGAACTTGCCCATATTTCAAACTGCACAAGTTGGGTGAGATTGTTAGAAGAAATTGACAATATCAGGATATAAGCTATCAAAGATTATTTTCAGCATTTGATATCAGACTTTAACAGAAGGTGACGTTATCAGTATTTGTTACCAGCATTTGCTGATCAGGAACCAACATCAGTGATTGGTCACTATAGCTAAATATCAGGAGATATTGAAGATGGAAATAGTTTGCATAATTAACTTCAGTGAATGACTTTACTTCTAGTAACAATCAAATTAAGGTATGTTTTATGTTTCCTTATTGTAATAGAATAAGATTCCTTATTTGATTGTGTAGCAGTGCAGTATATAAGCACAGATTAGGTTAACACTTTATATATCGCGTCTTGATATATAGTTTGTGTAACCTAGCAACTTTCAAGGATATAAGTTTATCTATTGAGAGATTAGTTTGTAATCAGTTTTTATCAATCTATAGAAAACTGTTTATACTGTGGAATGCTTAATTCAATTTATCTACATAAACTGTATTCACCCCCTTTACAGTTGTATTAAGGACCTAACAAAGTTGCTGAACAACAAAAAAAGAGAATTTTGGTTACTTACCCAATATACGGGAAGTAAGTCGGGGAATAAGTTTAATCCATTAACAAACATCGCTTTGAATATTGGTGAGTCCTTTTTCCAACTGGATATGACTTCTTTGTGATGTCATATCAATAAATTTTACTTGAGGAAAAGGAGGCGAACTTTACATTTCAGAGTCATGGATTCTAATCAAACTAGGAGTTGGCGTAAGAGACCGAGTAGCACCGATCCAGCATTAATTATTAGACCCAAATGGCCAGGAAGTCCTGGAAAGGCGGTTTCTATCCTTAGGAGTCCAATGATCGGTGGACAAGTAAATCCAACTGTTATCCCCTACATGTAGACATTAAGTGTGGTTGTATGACAATGACTGATCATCATAAGTTGCACAACCTGGCGCGGTGATACTTCAAAAAGTAGTTCATCATCCAGATTGGTTATTTTCTACAACATTATCGAGAGCACCCCGATTGGAAAGTTACGACTGGGTGAGCGATGAGTATTGGAAGGGTCAAGCGTTCAAAATGATGTTTTGAAAATGAAGTATCTCGTAACTTCAAATTTTAAATGATATTCCAAGATTTGATTTTACTTGAGGGGACAGAGGTCCTCAGGGGTTTTTACGAAAATGATTTATACAGAATCACCTTATAACTTCATCTATATGATTTACATTTAAAACTTTGTTTATACTTTGCACAACAAAAGTTTTCAGAGATTCTTACAAAAAAGATATATGTATATACATTGAAGTACCTCATAACTTCATCTTTTAAAATATATTGAGACCTCGTTATATTATGCATGATAAACATTTTCAGAAACTATATGAAAAAGATATTCTGTATTGTTGATCAGCTATATATTATCTGGAAAACGTTGGTAAGAGAAAAATATATTCTTTAAAAGTTTATTCCCATGGAAGGGATTCGAGGATTGAGAATTTTGAAATCATAACCCAGTTATATTTTGAAATTAAGTTGCACTTTTATACAGGGGTTTCAAATTTGGTTTTACAAAAATGACTTCTATTATATTTTGAAATATTGTTATCATATAGTACAATGATTTTAAAAGCATACTCATACACCAAGTATGGTTATATATTGAAGAAATTTTTGATCTAAATTCTTAAGAAAGGAATTTAGGGGACTTTTGGAAAACATTTAAGTATTATAATCATATACGGATTATATTTTGAGGCTTATTACTCACTCTTATACAATATCTCAAACTGTATGTTTTATTTCCATATGATTTTATTATCCTGTGCACAGTAGCTTGAGTTGTACAGTATTTTAACTCTAATGTAATGCCTTAAAGATTTTGGTTGCTATATCAAGAAATATTACTGAATTTCAAACTTTATAAGTGGAGAAAATATTTATTCTATGGTGGGATACTTGATGAGCTATTGTGCTCACCCTCGCTTCATTTTATTAACCCTTTTAGTAGGTGGAGAATATAGTCAGTTATTCCGTACCACGAGGAATGGAAGTGGAAGATTCAACCCTGAGATAGCACTTCAGAATGGTTAATGCAGAAGTAAGTGGCGTAAATGTAGCTAGTGTTAGAAAGACTTATGTATAAGTGTATTTGTAAATAGAACTTCAGGTAGATGTTGTGTTTTATGGTATAAGATCCTGATTAGTACAATTAGTTTGTAATAACTAATGCTACTTTTGAGAATCATTTATAAGGCTCTAACTTATGTGTGTAATATATTGGGGTCATTTGATTTTGTATTATTGGATTGTTGAGTTAATGCAGGTAATATATATTTGGACGGTAGCGTAATGACGCAGATCCCTGACCCCGGATTTGGGGGTGTTATATTTAGCTTAGTATAGAACCTCCTCAAAATATTGAACATCTCAGAAAGGTGTGTTACATGGTCAGATGCAACCCTAGACTTTACCAACATATTGTCCATATAAACCTCCATTATCTTTCCAATCTAATTTTTGAATATTCGATTAACCAGCCTTTGATATTTTGCACCTGTATTAAACAAACCAAAATACATTCGAATATAGGTGTAAAGACCTCTGTCTGTGATAAAGGAGGTATGTCTTCAACATATTTATACATTGGAATTAGGTTATACCCAGAGTATGCATCCATGAAGCTGACTAGTACATGCCTAGTTGTAGCATCTACCAGCTGATCTATTCCAGGCAAGGGGAACCTATTATTAGGACATGCTTTGTTGAGGCCTGTGAAATCTACACAGGTAGGCTACTTCCCATTAGGTTTCTTTACTAGCACATGATAGGAAAGCCATATAGGGTAGAATAATTCCTAAACCAGTCATACTTTCAGTAACCTATCCACCTCTTCCTTCAAGGCCATAGTTCTCTCACCATTGATTGTTCTTCTCTTTTGCCTCACAACCTTCTTTTATGGATCGACATTGAGATGATGAAAAATAATATTTGGATCTATCTCCACCATGTATGAATAGCACCATCCAAAAATATCCAAGTTTGATTTTAGAAATGTAGCTAAAGCTTCTTTCAGTCCAGCTTCCAATTGCTTTCCAATATTTAACTCTTTGGAGAGATCAGCAACATCCACCAATACAGATATAGTGTCTCCAGTAGCTCATGTGGTTACTTTTGCTTCCGGCATTCTTGGGTCTAAATCAATCTCCACATGAGCCTCTTCAAATTCTTTATTATGAGGTTCAAGTTCACCATCAAGACCTTCAAAGTTACTTTCATTAACCTCTTCAACAGCCCCTTCCATCAAAAGGTCACCATCTTTAAAATTTTTGGTATTGGTGCTTTTAGCATGAGAACCTCATCATCGGTATCTACCTTCGAAGAACGGGCAACATCTGCATATGAGAGCTTCTCCTGGATGGTGGATAATCATAATCATATTTCATGAAGACCTCATACTTTTCTTTCCCACTTGCATTCAAATTCTTTTGGTGATCCCACTTGTTTATAACAATCATCAAATTCGGGAACTCTATCAACCATTAGCAAATGCTTGTACGTCTGCTCGGTTATACTTAATGCTTTACATTGACACCCCTCGTCTGACTTTGGATTCCATGAATACATTTAATCTCATTTAGAGTAGGGAAATTTAGTGAAAGGTGATATATATAGGTAATCAGCCTCATGTCCTTTAATAAAGGCCTGAAAATGATAGCATTGTAAGAGATGTCTTCATTAACCACCAAAAGTTCCTCCACTTGAGTAGCAGATAGAGTTCCCACCTCTAAAGTTACTAGCAGCTTCACCCTTCCAACAATATCCATTGTTCCTCTAGTAAAACCGTACAACTCATTGCAAGAAGGTGAAATTTTCTTGTCTAAAAGACCCATCTTTTGGTAAGTGTCATAGGATAGAATGTTACATGAGCTCTTATTGTCCACTAGCACTCTAGGAATACTTAAACCTCCAATAAAAATAGTTACCACCTAAGCATCATTATATGGTTGATGAACATACTCTGCGTATGCTTCTATAAAGGTGATGTCATTTGCTTCACCCCTAGAAATCACAAGAGGTCGCTCATTCAAGTTGTAGACATTAGTAGGTGGCTGACCTCGAGCTTCCCTAGTATACCCCTTCATTGAGTTCCTGGATGAACCTCCATAGTATAGACTTCCAATTATAATGTCGATATGCCTGACCCTAGTGGAACGTTCAGGTACGAGCTTCTCATCATCCTTCTTAGCCTTATCATCCTAATACTTCTTTGCCTCCTAAGCTACGAATTCAATTAAATAGCCCCTACGTATAAGATCCTCAATATGATCCTGAAGATTCCATCTTTATCTCCAACCTAAAAAATGTGACTGATTGAGGCCTTTAGAGGTGTGTACTCTACATACCTTGAACGTTCCCATTGCTGGGGGTAGACATACCTCAAACCTTTTCAAGCAAAAATGGTATTAACAGTGATTGGAGAAACTCTGTTTATTACATGGAGATTCTCTAGATGCACCTCCACCAAATGTAAGTCGGTTATTATATCCTATATATAACGACTCGTATATTTTGAATTATTTAAAAGTGAAATTGTTAAATAAGTAATTAAATAAAATATGTGTATTCAGTTTTTTACAGCTGTCTATTGTTTAATATGATTTATATGTGATTATTGATGCATAGGGATTATTTGTGTAATTAATTATTGAGTTGCATTGTTTTGTTTCACTTTTAAAAATGAATTTAATTGCAGATTGTTAGGAATATGTGTATTAGTTTGATGATAAGTTAAACAAAACACTTAAGTAGAAATCTAGTGTTTGTAGCCTCAACGGATAAGACCATCTTGGCTATCCGTTGAAGGAGTAGCTTTACTTAGCAATAAGTTTAGTATTGTAGCACATTTCATTCTCTGGATTCAAGTTGTAATTCTTAGATGTTGTAGGAAATTATCAGTCATGTTGACTACTAGTGGATATGCAAATAGGAGGGCTAATTGTAAATATTTCATGCCTTGTAATTTTGTATAAGTGAAGAAGTATCAACGGATATTGAAGACCTTCAACGGAAAAGAAACAAAGCTTCAACGAATGTCTCTAATGCTTCAACGGATAATATACATCAACGGATAAGTGCTTCAACGGATAAAGACTTCAACTGATAATGCATCAATGGATAAAGCTTCAACGGATAAAGCCTCAGCGGATAAAGCATCAACGGATGAAAGCTTCAAAGGATGCTTAGTTCATTAGCAGTTGATAGTGACAATTCACAAGCTGACAGAGGCACATGGGTTGACAGAGACAAACTGGAATGTGGAAGCCTCTAGGAGGAATCAAGAAATTGCAGCATTTCCATTCTGATGCAAACAAGGAAGTATTCAAAGATCTACAGCCAAACCTAAATTGCATTTGATAGAGAAATGAAGAAGAAACATGTGAAGAATCTTTTTAATTATATTTTACAGTTTTGTCTTCACTTGTAAACTTGGTGATATATAAACCAAGTAGCAGCTAGTAATTAGATAAGAATTTTCCTGAGCTGTTTAGAAATATCCAGAGAGAAAATCATCTAGTTTGTACTAGGAAGCAGCTGTGATTTAATTCTTTGAATCACAGATTTTCTGAAATAACACATCTCTGATGGAACAACAAATCCACCAGAAAAGTTTTTAAGTTCTTTGTGTTCTTTACATTTGTGTTTGAATATATATCTGTCTGTATTAGCTTCAAGCAATTCACACACTTGTTCTCAAAAACACTTAGCCTTAGAAACTGCTCAAAACTTGAAAAAGTTTTGAGATTTACATTCAACCCCCCTTCTGTAAATCTCATTGTTAGTCCACTGGGAATAACAATTGGTATCAGAGCAAGCTCTTAACATACAAAGAGTTTAAAGATCTATTCTGCTAACATCATGAATAAGAAGGATATTGGTGTAAAGATTCCAATCCTAGAAAGAGATAACTATCATCACTGGAAGGTGAAGATGCATTTACATCTTCTCTCTCAAGATGAAAGCTACATCAACTGCATTGAAAATGGTCCTCACATCCCACACAAGGTGGCCACAGCTGCTACTGCAATAGTTGCTGTTGGACAGTCTATTCCCAAGCCAAAGGCAGAATGGACTGTTGAAGATATTGAAGAAGTCCACAAGGACAAGAAAGCCATGAACATTCTGTTTAATGGCCTGGATCAAGATATGTTTGACAATGTCATCAACAGCCAAACTGCTAAGGAAATTTGGGATACTGTGAAGCTTATCTGTGAAGGCACTGAGCAAGTTAGAGAAAACAAAATGCAGCTTCTCATTCAATAGTATGAATATTTTCACTTTGAAGAAGGAGAATCATTGAATGATACCTTCAACAGATTTCAGAAACTGTTGAATGGATTGAAGCTGTATGGGAGAGTGTACCAAGTCAAGGACTCCAATTTAAAATTTCTAAGGTCTCTACCAAAGGAATGGAAGCCTATGACTGTTTCTCTAAGAAATTCTCAAGATTATAAGGACTTCACACTTGAAAGATTATATAGAATTTTGAAGACATATGAACTTGAGATGGAGCAAGATGAGCTGTTGGAAAAGGGAAAGAGAAAAGGAGGATAAGTTGCACTTGTAGCTGACAGTGAGAAGGTTGAAGCCAGGAATGAGGAAAAGACAATGCCAAGTCTCAAAATTGGCACAAACAAATCAGAATCAAGCAAGGGTAAAGAGCAAGTAGATGAGGATGAAGACAATTCTAGTCAGGATGACTCTGATGATATTGATGAACATCTGGCTTTTCTATCCAGGAGGTTTGCAAAGATGAAGTTCAGGAAAAATACAAGATTCACTAAGCCAAAAAAAAACATGGTGGACAAATCAAAGTTCAAATGTTACAACTGTGGCATTAGTGGACACTTTGCAAGTGAGTGTAGGAAGCCAACTTCTGATAAAAAGTAATTTGAGCAAGTTGATTACAAAAAGAAGTATTTTGATTTGCTCAAACAAAAGGAAAGAGCTTTTCTCACTCAAGATGATTGGGCAGCAGATGGGGTCAATGAAGATGATGATGTGGAATATGTCAACCTAGCCCTAATGGCTAATTCTGATGAAAATGAAACTAGTTCATCAAGCAACCAAGTAATTACTACTGATCTCTCTTAGCTTTCTAAACATGAATGCAATGAAGCCTTAAATGATATGTCCAATGAATTATATCATTTGCGTGTTTCCCTTAAATCACTAGCTAAAGAAAACACTAGGATCAAAGAGAATAATGTGTTTTTAAGTGATATGAATGCTGTGTTAGAGAATCAGGTAATTGAGCTTGAAAAGATTAAACTTAAAAGCTTGACTGTTGAGAGTGAACTAGAAGAAGCTGTTAAGAAAGTAGAAAGTCTTTCTAAACAGTTAGAAAGTGAGCAAGAGGTAATCAAGGCCTGAAAAACATCTAGGGATGTTAGTGTTCAAATTGCCAAGGTTCAGGGAATTGAATCATTCTGTGAGGATGCCTGGAAGAAAAACAAAAAGGAGTTAGAATTAATTGATGGATTGTCAACGGATGTGGAATCAACGGATGATGAAAGTTATCCGTTGAAGGAAGAAAAGGAGCATCCGTTAAAGGCTCATCAATTAAAACAGGCAAGTAATTTTAAAAATAAAAACCTTAATAAGAAGAATGATTCTACTCTAAAGAACTTTGTCAAAGAAGGAGCTAGCACATCCAAAGATGCCAGTAAGGTAAATATAGGACATATGACTTTGGATCAGCTGAAAAATAGGCTTAAGTTGGTTGAAGATAAGAAGGAAATTAAAAGAAAATCTAAAAGAAATGGGAAGGTAGGGATTAATAAACATAACAATTACACACCTGATATGTATGCTCCTAGAAAAAGCTGTGTGCATTGTAAAAGTGTTAATCACCTATCTGATAATTGCAAATCTGTTAAAAATACTCCCATGCCTTCAAATCCCTCCATGCCTAACATGTCTATGTCACCTCTGCATGCTATGCATGTGATGTCTCATCAGAATAGAATCCCCATGCACATTTTGTAAACATGCCATATATTAATAATCCTTATTTTACTGCATTTAGTATGCCTCAAATGCCATACAATATGCCTATGTGGAATAACATGTTTGCTCAATCCATGCCTTATCAAATTCAATCAAATGTGCTAAGTGATTCTGTGACTAACCCTACACTTCAACCAACCACATCTAAGATCAAGGTTGACCCAAAGTTACCTAAGTCAAAAGATGCAGGAGGAATGAAGTCTAGGAAAAAGACTAACAAGGCTGGACCCAAGGAAACTTTGGTACCAAAATCAACTTGATTGATTTTGTTGTGTGCAGGGAAAAAGAAGGAATCTATGGTACTTGGACAGTGGCTGTTCAAGACACATGACAGGAGATTTCACCCTGCTCACAGAGTTTAAGGAGAGAGTTGACCCTAGCATAACCTTTGGAGATGACAGCAAAGGATTCACTATGGGATATGGCTTGATTTCAAAAGAAAATGTCATCATTGATGAAGTTGCATTGGTTGATGGTCTCAAACACAACTTATTGAGCATCAGTCAACTATGTGACAGAGGGAATATTGTTTCCTTCAATTCTGAAGCCTGTATTGTCACAAGTAAAAAGGATAATAAAGTGGTTCTAACTGGAGTTAGAAAAGGGAATGTGTACTTAGCTGACTTCAACTCTACAGATGCAGAATCCATTACTTGTCTTTTCAGCAAAGCAAGTGCAGTTGAAAGTTGGCTATGGCACAAGAAGCAGTCCCATTTGAATTTCAAGACAATGAATGATCTAGTCAAAAAGGACTTAGTTAGAGGAATGCTTCTAGTGGAATTCACAAGGGATGGACTGTGTGATGCTTGTCAGAAAGGAAAGCAAAAGAAAGTATCATTCAGTAAGAAGCTTGAATCTGCAATTGATGAACCATTACAACTGCTACACATGGATCTTTTTGGACCAGTCAATGTATTGTCAATTTCAAGGAAAAGATATTGCCTAGTGATTGTTGATGATTTCTCTAAGTTTTCATGGGTCTATTTTCTTGGATCAAAGGATGAAGCTAGTGAAATCATTATTAATCATATCAAGCAAGTCAACAATCATCCTGATTTCAAAGTAAGGAATATTAGGAGTGACAATGGAACTGAGTTCAAGAATTTAACCATGAAGTTGTTCTGTGAAGAAAATGGGATCATGCATGAGTTCTCAGCTCCAAGGACTCCATAACAAAATGGTGTGGTGGAAAGGAAGAACAAATCACTAATTGAAGCTGCAAGGACAATGCTTGAAGGGTCAAAACTCCCAACTTACTTTTGGGCTGAGGCTGTTAACTGTGCATGTTACACTCAGAATATTTCTCTAATCAATCAGGCAAAAGGCATGACTCCCTATCAATTATTCAAGAGAAGAAAACCAACTTTAAACTTTCTGCATGTCTTTGGTTGCAAATGTTACATCTTAAGGAATCAATCTGATCACAAAGGAAAGTTTGATGCAAAGGCTAATGAAGGAATATTTGTTGGTTATTCTGCTGGAAAATCATATAGGGTCTACAATCTAAGAACCAACATTGTTATGGAATCTGTGCATGTTGTGTTTGATGATAAAAAGATTGATGGACTAACAGATGAGGGACATCATGAAGGACTCAAATTTGACAATATTGAGATATATTGTGATGATAGTGAAGATGAAAATGATGAAGAAGGCATCTCAAGAAGAATTCAGAATCTGCCTTTGGATAATGCACAGAATGCTGCATCCGTTGAAAGTCATAATTCAGCTTCCGTTGAAAGAAGCAATGCAGCATCCGTTGAAAGACAAAGTGCATCATCCATTGAAGTTCATAATGAAGCATCCGTTGATCACAGTCTGTCAACGGATAATCAATTCACTTCATCAGTTGATAGAGCTCCCAATTCCTTTCAAAGGATCAGCAACTCAGGGGGAGTTTCAACCAATCAACATTCTATCTCACATCATGACAATACTGAGGCAACCTCATCTAGAGCTAATCTACCACCTCAAAGGAAATGGACCAAGAATCACCCTTTTGAACTGATCATTGGTGATGCTACATCTAAAGTGCAAACTAGAAGGGCTACTCAAGATGAATGTCTGTATAGTAGCTTTCTATCACAGGAGGAACCTAAGAGAGTGGAAGAAGCTCTATTGGATCCAGATTGGATTTTAGCAATGCAAGAGGAGGTAAACCAATTTGAAAGGAACAAAGTATGGAAGCTGGTACCCAAGCCAAAGAACAAGAGTTCTATTGACACAAAATGGGTATTCAGAAACAAGATGGATGAAAATGGCATTATCATAAGGAATAAAGCCAGATTGGTTGCTAAAGGCTATTCTCAACAAGAAGGAATAAATTTTGATGAAACATTTGCTCCAGTTGCCAGACTTGAGGCCATCAGAATCTTTCTAGCCTATGCAGCCCATGCCAATTTCAAAGTCTATCAAATGGATGTCAAGAGTGCATTTCTAAATAAGGAATTGGAGGAAGAAGTTTATGTAAGCCAACCTCCAGGATTTGAAGATCCAAACTTTCTAGACTATGTGTATTATCTGTTGAAAGCATTCTATGGACTAAAGCAAGCACCTAGAGCCTGGTATGAGACTTTGTCAAAATTCCTTCTAGATAATCACTTCACAAGAGGTACTGTTGACAAAACTTTCTTATTTAGAAATGTTAATGGCTCTAAAATACTTGTTCAAATTTATGTAGATGATATTATATTTGGATCTACAGATGATAAGCTTTGTAAAAAGTTTGCTAAGTTAATGCAAAGTAAATATGAAATGAGCATGATGGGAGAGCTAACTTATTTTCTTGGTTTACAAGTTAAACAAATTAGTGATGGAATTTTCATTAGTCAAACTAAATATATTTATGATCTTTTAAAGAAGTTTGACTTAATGGATTGTTCATCTGCAAAAACTCCCATGGCCACTGCCACCAAACTTGAATTAAACAAGGCTGAAAAGTCTGTGGATATTTCAAGTTATAGAGGCATGGTTGGCTCACTTTTATATTTAACTGCTAGTAGACCTGATATAATGTTTTCTACATGTCTCTGTGCTAGATTTCAACCTGACCCTAAAGAATCTCACTTAGTGGCTATTAAAAGAATCTTCAGATATCTCAAAGGGACTCCAAATCTAGGAATTTGGTACCCTAGAGAGTCTGGTTTTGATCTAATTGGCTACTCAGATGCAGATTATGCAGGCTGTAAAATAGACAGGAAAAGCACAACTGGCACCTGTCAATTTCTAGGGAACAAGCTTGTGTCATGGTTCAGCAAGAAGCAAAATTTTGTTTCTACATCAACAGCTGAAGCTGAGTACATTGCTGCTGGTAGTTGTTGTGCACATATACTATGGATGAGGAATCAGCTATTTGACTATGGTTTGACTGTTGACAAAATTCCAATATTCTGTGACAACACAAGTGCCATTGCCATTACTGAAAATCCAGTGCAGCACTCAAGAACCAAGCACATTGACATCAAGTACCACTTCATTAGGGAACATGTGATGAAAGGTACAGTGGAACTTCATTTTGTTCCAAGTGAAAAACAGATTGCAGACATATTTACCAAGCCAATTGATGAATCAACATTCACAAGATTAGTAAGTGAGCTAGGTATGCTTAATTATTCATAAATTTATGTCCTCTATATAATCTGTCTTGAAGCCTGAAATGAATTTGCTGCAAGAACAAAGTTGGCTTAAAGTAAGACTTATCCTATCAACGGATATTCCCTATTCGTTGAAAGCCAAAATTGTTCTATCAACGGATGTTCATTATCCGTTGAAAGACAAATACATTTCTGGTAATTTTATCCCTCAACGGATAAAATAGTGTTGGTCATCAACGGATAACTATTTACCTTATCCGTTGAAGTGTCACATCAGTTACTTTCAGTAAGTCACAGCCGTTGATTTCTTTACTTAACCGTTGATACAGATATACACTGTTGTATGTATTTGTTTTAAAGGCAGTTTAGAATTTCTACAGTTTTATTTATTCTTGAACGGCTGTAATTTACTTAAAAGTATCATTTTATTTACGTTTTAATTCAAGAAAGTATAAAAGCCCATTGAACTCTTATTTTCACTTTACGCTTTCTTGCAATTTTTATTCTCCTTCTCTCCCAAAATTCTCAAGCTTTTCTCTGCAACCTCTACTCACAACAATGGCACCAGTAGTCAAAATTATGTCTCAAACAGGATTTGTTTATGAAAAGAATAATTTCGTAGCCTTGGTTGAAAAGAATGAAGCCCATTCTGATTATCACAAGATGATGGACTTCATCAAAAACTGCAAACTGAGCTATGCAATGCTGGAAGCCCCAACCATCTGCTGTGAGGTGATTGAGGAGATTTGGACAACTGCAGAGTTCAACTCCACCGATATGACTATTGCCTTCTCTCTCAAAGGTAAGGATTACTGCATTAACTGTGATGATATACAGTCTTGCTTTAAGTTGCCTGAGAATAATGCCATAACACCACACACTGATAAAGATGTATCTGCTATGTTAGATTCCATAGGCTATGCTTTTGATTCTGCTAGTTTAGGTAGCATTAGAAGGAAAGGCCTTAGGAAAGAATGAAGTTTTCTTGGAGATGCCTTTATTAAGGTTTTCTCTGGGAAGATTAGCAATTTTCATGCCATAACTTCATCTCTTGTTAATATGCTTTATATGCTAGTTTCTGATAGGTACTTTAATTTTAGCAACTGTGTCATGCTAGAATTAGGTTGCAGATTAGGTAACAAAGCTAATAGACCACATAACATCTACTATGCTAGATTCTTTATGTTATTGGCTAACCATGTTGCTGAAGGATTGGTCATATCAAATGAGTATAATAAACTCAAATGCTGGGCACAAGAGAAAAGGGTCCTTGCAGACCTTCTGAGAATGAACCTCAACAGCTAGGTGCCATTGGTATATTTGCCAATCATGAATGCACCACAGGTAAGTGAGGTAAACACTTTTATAAATCCTACTATTTCCAACCCCATTGTTTCTGTGCCTTCTAGTGTGGCCATGGAATCTGTGTCTTTGTCCAAACAGGTTCTTACCAAAGCCACCAAAACTAAAGTTTCAAAACTCAAGTCAAAGAAAACTACCTCTGTTGTTTCTCAAAAGACAACAGTTGTAACAACTACCATAAACCCTGAAGGGAGTGAACAGGGTGTGAGTGGTGAGGGGAGGGGTGAACATCAAGAAACCCCCCAGGATAAGGTGGGAGAGGTGAGTGGTACCCAAGCCAGCCAAGCCACAGTCTCTCAAAAGACTGTGGTGGTTCAAAAGGAGTCTAACACATCCCTAGTTGCATCCTCCCAAAAGGATGTAACTATTGAAAATAGTCCCCAACCAGGGAAACAGAACAAAAGGGGGAGGGACACTAAACCCACACATTCACCAATTAAAGCCTTTTCAAGGAAGAAGAAGGCCAATACCCTAGTTTCCACACAAGGGGCACACACAGCACAGATTAATCACCTGTATCTGAGCCTTCTCAAATTCAGCTTGATGTGATTCCAGCAAATGTGGAGTCACAACCCCATTCTCTCATAATAGAAACACACCAATCACCAAACTCTCCATCACCCTCTCTGGATGTGGATATGATATTCACATCAATTCCTGATTCTCCCTCATTAAAACTCAGGGAGGAGCCCCACTCAAAACCTGATGATCATCATCTTTTAGATGATTTGTTGGATCATCAACCAATTCTTTTAGATGTAATTGAAGAATCTGTGTCACCACACTTAAAATCAATTTACACAGATTCAACAATTATATCACTTTCTATATCTACATCTTTTCCTTCTTCAACGGATATCTCTCATCCGTTGACAAGTGGTTGTTCTTCAACGGATAAGCTTAACAGCAGTTATCCGTTGATACCATCAGTTTCCACTTCAACGGATACTCCCTATCCATTGATGGTCTCTACACACATAATAGAAACAATTCCAACTGTAGAGGACATGGTTACTGTACAATCACTTAAGGTTTGAGGGAAGGGAGTGATCTTTTGAGTGAGAGGCTGGGTTGCTCCCAGGCAAAAGGAGAGGTTGAGAGTCACCATATGCATGCTATTTCTTCCAGCATGGCAAAAGTGAGTGAGGGGAGTGCCACCTTAGAAGGTGAGGGTGAGGGTGTGAGGGTGTGTGTGAGCCAGGGGGAGCCCTTGATGCAAGAAAATAGAGAAAATGAAAGAAAGGCAGGTACAGAAGCTATAAGGGTGGATCCAACCATTGCTAGTGAGTCAATGAAAGTGGATGATGCAGAAAAGGAAAGACAATTTCCGCAACATTACAAAGCTGTAATTGATAACATTTCCTTAGATGCTGACACTTTTACTCATCCTATTTCAGCCTATCAATTATTGGCTGCTCAGGGCAATGTGGAGGCAGAACAGACATTAAACATTGTACACACTTCAGAATCTCTTCTCAGAGACAAAGTTGCTGTTAACAAGCTGCCTTCTCAAGCTGGTGAGCCATCTGAAGAATTTGGAGTAAATTCTAATGATGATGACTCTGATTCTTTGGATGAGAGCATGAACTTAGGGGGAGTAGCAGGCCCAAGTTCTGTTCCAGATCTTCCTGAATGGGCATGGGCAAAAGCATCAACACCAGGAGAGTTTGGTGTCACTTTGGTCAGACAAGTCATGACAATTCAGAAGGCCCTTCAGGAGACTACAGATGCTGGTACCAAGGCAATACTTCAAGCTCATCTGGAATCTCTGCATCTCTTGCAGTTGCAACATTTCAAACAGAATCTAAGTGTAGATGAGCTCAAGCAGGACATTACTGATCTGAAATCCTACAATGTTGAGAAGTTGGATTCAGTCATACCTTATGGTACTATGCAAGATTTGTTGGGGAGACTGAGGAAAGAATCTGATGCTGACAAGAGGCTGGCCAGTTTGGAAACCAAAGTTCAGATCATTGAAGACTCTATGGTCACTATTCTTCAGAATCAACAAACTCAAACAAATCTACTCATGCAGCTGGCAAAAGCACAAGTCTTGACCCCTACCCTTGATGATAACAAAAAGGGGGAGAATAAAGGGGAAGGGGAAGGAGAGCCATCAACAACAGTTCAAATTTCTCAAGTGCTAGTTCCTGCCATCACCACTTCTCCAATTATTCAAATCAAAGGAAAGCTTGATGGAATTGATCTAATCCAGATAGCAGCAGCTGAATTGCAAGTCAAAGAGCAAAGGAAGAAGATTGATGAAAAGATGCAACAAATTTTTGGTTCTACAACTTCTCAATCACAATCTGTGAAGCATAGCACAAAAGTGGAATCAATTATTATGGAGCTCAAGCCAGTAGGGAGGAATAAGGTTGGAGAGACTTCTTCCAAGGATCTGAAACCTAGGGTTCTCAAGCCCAACAACAGAGCCATTAAGGACTCTACAAAGAATCCTCTGAAATAAGTGGATTTTCCTCTTCCAAAGGCTGATGAGGATAAGCTTTTGGGTAGAAGTATCACAAAGCTCAAAGAGACCATGGATGTGGCTGTAAGGAGGAACATGGCTATTATCTTCAGAGAGGGAAAGAACATATGTGTGATGCAAGGACATCCCAAATTCTCAATAGCCAAGAGGGAAGAAACCAGAAGGTTGAAGGAAGAAGCCAAACAGTTAAAGGCTGATAAAAGAGCACAAGCAAAGCTTGAAAAATAGCTAAAGTCAAGTCAGGCTGAAGAACAAAAAGAAGTTGAAGACAAAAGTGAAGATGAAGCTATGGGGGACATGGTTGATACTAATATGGAAGAGAGAAGTAAGGAAAGAGAAGAATGGCAGAAAGGGAACAGAAAGAAGGCCAATACAAAGAGAAAGATGGTAGATAAGACTGAAGAAACCCAATCAAAATCCAAACCACTACCCTCTATTCCTGAACCCATAGTGCTTGACCCCTTCATGAATATTCATGGTGAAACAATCATTCCTAATGAGGAACCAATTGATTGGGACACCATCAAATTGCCCACCTTCCTAACCTCTTCTCCACCATCAAAGAAGCAGAAAAGAAGAATCAAATCAACACCCTCTAAAGCCTCAATCAAATTCACACAGAAGCCTAAGCCTAAACCTCAAGCCTCTAAGGATGATTATGTTCACATCTGTGACATAAAAGAATTTTCAGACATTGAACTCTATCTGGATGAGCTGGAGGAAGTAAGGGGAATAGCTGCCTACAGACAGCTACTAGAAAGACTAGTGTTCAAATACAAAGGAGATGGGGAAAGAACCTGGCCTCTTTACAGAATACTGAATGAAGGCTACTCTACCTTGATTAGAGTCTTCTCAGCCATACAAAGGGATTCTGGCTTTACCAGGACTGCCAAGACTGAGATTCTCAACAAGATTGCCAATATAAGGAAAACTTGGAGGGAGCCCAATGCTTTGCCTGGAACATTACTCATTCAAGAAAGAGGAATTACAGTTCACAAATCACCTCATTGGTTGATGGAGTTCAGAGACAACAAAGGAGTCAGAAGATTTTTCAGAATTGAAGATCAGCTCAAGATTGCCAGTAATGAAACTCTCAAGGATATGCAATCTAAGTTGGACATCAATGAAGAAGATGAAGTTGATTTCTACAGACAACTTCAACTTCAAATAGAGGAGAATGACAGGAGGCTAGGAAAGAAAACAAGGAATCAAAGGAAAAGAAATTAATCTGCTCAGGCTAAAGGAGCACCCTTGGAAATAATGTAATTCTTCAATTCCATCTCAGCATACACATTTTTGTAGCACTTTTGAATTTCTGCTTTATTACAGTTTATATATTTGTCAAGTGTTTTGTTATCATCAAGCTAAACCCAAATTTATGCCTACAGTTCTAGTAGACATAAATAGGGGGAGATTGTTAGGAATATGTGTATTAGTTTGATGATAAGTTAAACAAAACACTTAAGTAGAAATCTAGTGTTTGTAGCCTCAACGGATAAGACCATCTTGGCTATCCGTTGAAGGAGTAACTTTACTTAGCAATAAGTTTAGTATTGTAGCACATTTCATTCTCTGGATTCAAGTTGTAAGTCTTAGATGTTGTAGGAAATTATCAGTCATGTTGACTACTAGTGGATATGCAAATAGGAGGGCTAATTGTAAATATTTCATGCCTTGTAATTTTGTATAAGTGAAGAAGTATCAACGGATATTGAAGACCTTCAACGGATAAGAAACAAAGCTTCAACGTATGTCTCTAATATTTCAACGGATAATATACATCAACAGATAAGTGCTTCAACGGATAAAGACTTCAACTGATAATGCATCAACGGATAAAGCTTCAACGGATAAAGCATCAACGGATAAGGCATCAACGGATGAAAGCTTCAAGGGATGCTTAGTTCATTAGCAGTTGATAGTGACAATTCACAAGCTGACAGAGGCACATGGGTTGACAGAGACAAACTGGAATGTGAAAGCCTCTAGGAGGAATCAAGAAAATGCAGCATTTCCATTTTGATGCAAACAAGGAAGTATTCAAAGATCTACAGCCAAGCCTAAATTGCATTTGATAGAGAAATGAAGAAGAAACATGTGAAGAATCTTTTTAATTATATTTTACAGTTTTGTCTTCACTTCTAAACTTGGTGATATATAAACCAAGTAGCAGCTAGTAATTAGATAAGAATTTTCCTGAGCTGTTTACAAATATCCAGAGAGAAAATCATCTAGTTTGTACTAGGAAGCAACTGTGATTTAATTCTTTGAATCACAGATTTTCTGAAATAACACATCTCTGGTGGAACAACAAATCCACCAGAAAAGTTTTTAAGTTCTTTGTATTCTTTACATTTGTATTTGAATATATATATGTCTGTATTAGCTTCAAGCAATTCACACACTTGTCCTAAAAAACACTTAGCCTTAGAAACTGCTCAAAACTTGAAAAAGTTTTGAGATTTACATTCAACCCCCCTTCTGTAAATCTCATTGTTAGTCCACTGGGAATAACACAGATTTATTTTCATAAATATTTGGATTATCTCTAAAATTATTTTTATGATTCTATAATTTCAATAATTATTTTTGGGATTTTATAAAATTATGAAATCAATATTTCAATAATTATTTATCTTTAAATAATTTTCTAATTGTAATTATTTATAAAACCAATATTTAATCTCAGGATGCTTCAAAAATTACGAAACTCATATTTTATGAAGTTCATAATATTTTGGAAATTTTAAAATCATTTTTGGAATTTTTAAGATTAAATTCACTCGCACGCTTGTTCGTTAAATCGTAAAATAGGGTATGTCTCGCAATTCAAAAATGTTTTAAAAATTATGAAAATTTTATATTATTAGTTTTTAAATATTATGGGAATTTTAAGATTATTTTGGTGGATTTTTGGGTTATTTTCACTCGCAAGTGGTTCATTAAATTGCGTAAAACAGAAAAATGATCTGGCTTGCAGTCAATAATAAGCCACGTGTTTGATTTTCAGGCGGCGTGTTTTTCAGTTTTATGCATGCTGCTGCTGAGTTTTTTTGGAGAAAATAATAAAATATTTATAGACACAAATTGATAAGTTGAAGCATCCTAACCTTTTCCTCTCTCTTCTTCCATCTCTCTCTTCGATCTCTTCTCTCACAATCTCTGTCTCTCCACTCTCTCCCATCACTCTTTCCCCTCTCTCATGCTCCCTGTTACCCCCCTTCCTTTTTCCCCGTCTCTGTTTCTTAGTAAGTTTCCCCATCGCCGCTTGCTCGTTTTCCGGCTTGTTGTCCGGTGGCTGTCTCGGTTATGTCTTGTTTGTTTATGTATATATACATGAGTACATATAAGCGTATGTGATGTGCTGCATTGCTTTGTCGTGTTGCCGTTGATGTTACTTTTACGGCCTCCGCCGGATTCTTTTCCCGGCGAGGTGGCTTGAGAGTGGGTCTACGTGTGTGCGTTGCGCTTAGTGGCGCGTGTGTTCTTTGTTTGCTTCATTGCATTCTATTGTCGAATTCCCTGTTTCTTTTTCTTCAATTTCCTGAAGAAATTTGAAGCATTATCTTATTTTATTTTCAAATAATAAAATCCGATGAAACATTTTTGATGTTTCGGATTTTAATAATAATAAAAAAATTAATAATCGGTGAGACTCGTGACTGGCATCCGAATCGGGTACCTCCGTGATTCACCGTCGTTAGCGATGAATTCCGATGAGCTGACGGTGGACCGTGATGAATATTATGAGTCCTAATATAAATAAATAATAAATGTATAAATTCTATTTTATAATCTTCGAAATGGAGTAGTAGTTAAATATTTATACTCGAGATTATTGGGATTGTGATATCAGTTGGATTGTGATTGTGATTGTGATTGTGATTGTGATTGTGATTGTGATTGTGATTGTGATTGTGCTTGTGATTGTGATTGTTGGATTGCGTTGTTGTGAAATTGGACGTCAATTATGTTTCGACGGGTAGTCCGATAAATAAAGAAAACGCTGCCCGATTTTCGGGAAATTAATTCCAAAAACATTCGGGAACGTATCCTGTAAAATATCGGGAATATTAGTCGAATGTATATAGCTATATAATTATAAATAAATATTATACAAACTTACTTGAATATTGTGATAAATAGTTAACTACCCTATTTTACGGAACGTACCCACGTGTGTAATAAAATATTTTGTAAAATATAACTAACATCCCTGTTTTCTAAAGCAACTAGTATATGTATTTTTTGAAAATGATTATCGAGCCAAATTTTTTTAATAAGTGAACCCTGATAGCTATGTGTATTGTAATAATAGGTACAATTACGAGTCGGGTTATGATATTGTTGGGTAAAATTGGTAGCGAGGATATGTCAAGCATACCTAGTTGTCTAACATAGAGTATTTCGACTCTTGTAGGTTATAATCGGAAAACCAAAAGTTAACGTGAGATTAAAGATAGCCTAGTGATCATTCGACAAGATCAGTGAGGTTCCTAGCGAAGGGCCTGAGTGTCAAAATCGGATCCAGGATAGTCTAATAGTTAGACGATAAATCCGAACGTTCAAATCAGTTCAAGGTCAATCAGAGATAGTTGTAAAACTCTGCAAGGAAAGTACCCCTGGCCATATCTTTATGGTTCAGTAATATATGAATAACTCTTGATTTAAATTACGTACTGGAACATAAAGTTTTATGTTACGTATCCCCTGTATCTGAATTGTTGTTTAAATTACATTTTTGGGGAGAAATAACTTCGGAAAGTACCTATCTCTGAAAAGTGATTAAACTGAAAAGAAGTTTTAAATAGTGTGATGTGATAGAATTATTTTTAAAAAGAGATAGGTAAATGTGATTCAGCCTCTGCTTGATCGCCATGCTTAGGATTAGGTTGATCTGCTTCTGCATTCACATTTTCTTCAGGTTCATGATCAATGTTTTCCTGTGGGTCATTTTCAGCTTGAGGTTCATCTTCAGCTTCAGGTGCATTTTCAGCTTCTTCTTCTTCACATTGAGCATTGATAGTGGCAAATGCATCTATCATGTGGTCTGTTAGGAAAACAACCTTTGAGTTTGGATAGTTCCCTTTCTTGTGTAACTTAGTCACTAATAGTTGATACAAGACAGGAGGATCTTCCAATATGTCACTATGAGTTGATGTCTTTTGGGCTTCTGACAGCTTTCCATTGAGCATAATATGAAGGAACCTTGCGTATAAGATAAAGTTCTGACATTGTGATTGGTTCTCCAAAATGTGCTTCATGAATAACCGCCCAAAGTTGATGCGAAGATTATTTGCAACAGCAACCCCAACAACTTGATTGAAGATAGTTAGTTCATGGAATCTAGCCGTCTTGGGAGCCAAGCAGTGAGATAGTATATTGAAGAATAGATTCCATTCCTTCGGAAGATGACTTTTGTTGAAATGCCTTGGTAAGTCATCATTTGCTGTCATTGTGCTCCTTATTGCTCTTAAGAAACTGAGTAATTCCCAATCTTCTGGAGTGTCATCAAAATTATCACGGGGTAACTGAAGATGTTCATTGAAGTCGTCCTCTGTAATTCTGATTTGTATCATCACCAATGTCAAAGGAAAAATCTAACTTTGCATCTTCAGAAGAATCTGTAGTTGTTGTATGTACATGCCTGAGACGCTCAACATTCAATTTCACATTAGTAGTTAATGTGAAACGCACAATTGAGTGTTCATTTAAAAAACGGATCCAAGTCTCAAAGTGTACCATTTTCACTGGATCGCGTTCAATAATAGAAACAAAATTTGTTTTTGGAATCTGAATATTATTCACCATTTAAATAAAATGAGAATAAAAATTTAGATTTAAAACAAATTCAATTGTGCCCTTCGAATTATTAAAAGAAATAAATTGACTACTCTTTAACACAGTTATGCTTTTAAAAGATTAACCAAACAAGGCCTTAAAGTTGAAATTAGGTTAATAATCAAATCAATTAAAAAACCCAAATAAAGCCTTAAACACACAAAATCAAGTGCAAATTGATTTCAACAAATAACCGATGGAATTTTTTAAAACTGGTCTTAAAATGATCCTTGTGTAATGGGCTCTCAGAATCTGTAAAAAATGAAAATTTTGGCAGAGGTCTGTTAATGATTTGATCAAAACAAAAAATATTTCTTCTCCTGCAATTTTGCTGTTGTGTGTATATGAATGATAAAACTGAGATGTATGTATATATACTTGCAACACACTAGCAAATTAGAAATACAAGTGTTTCTGTGGCGACAACTACCTGTGGCGACCAGAGAGCACTGTAGTGTCTCTGTGGTGACACATATATGAGTTGGTGCTAGTGATTCTTCTGTGGCGACACAGAGGAACTTCACTTAGAAAAAATACTAAGTTAATCCTCTGTGGCGACACAGGAGATTTGTTACTTAGAGAATTTTTTGAGTAACCTCGCTGTGGCGACATAAAAGACTTATACTTAGAAAGTTTCTAAGTCATTTTCTCTATTGCGACCCAACACCTTCTGAGCTGCTGAAGTTTTATTTTAAACATCCTTTTTAAAAAAAATCATTGAAAAGAATGTTTAAAACAAATAATAAATCACAAATATATTTCACTACTTATACAAATGTTATCATTTTATCGATGACATTATATTTTTGTGAAAAATAATTATGTTGCAATATATTTAATATTAATTTTAATGAACCCCTTCAAATATTAATTACTTCAAGTCCACTGAAATTAAATTAAATAGCTTTATCAATATGAATGTGCTCAACCATTTATATATAAATTGTATGCAAGCACATAAATGATTGAATTACGAGAAATAATTAATGGCATGTAAATTCAGATGTCCTTAAGATATTGAATTCAAACAATATGTGAATTTAACCAGAATAAATTGCAGTTATTGACTTCCAAAATTAAATAGAAATATTTAACATCCCAAGTTCACTAACCAACTTAGAGAAAGTGTTTTCATCAAGTGGTTTGGTGAAGATGTCTGCAATTTGATCCTCTGTGAGTACAAAATGTAATTCCACAGTGCCATTTGTGACATGCTCTCTGATAAAATGATACCTGATATCAATGTGCTTTGTTCTCGAGTGCTGAACTAGATTGTTTGAGATTGTAATTGCACTTGTATTGTCACAGAATATTGGGATCTTTGATACCAACAAACCATAATCCCGGAGTTGGTTCCTCATCCACAAGATTTGAGCATAACAGCTTCCAGCAGCTATGTATTCAGCTTCAGCAGTTGATGTGGATACTGAGTGCTGCTTCTTGCTATGCCAGGATACCAATCTTCTTCCAAGAAACTGACAGCTTCCTGATGTACTTTTCCGGTCAATCTTACAACCTGCAAAATATGAATCTGTATAGCCAACTAGGTCAAAATCTGTACCTTTAGGGTACCAAATTCCAAGATTTGGAGTTCCCTTAAGGTATCTAAATATTCTTTTAATAGCTATTAGATGAGATTCTTTTGGTTCAGCTTAAAATCTAGCACATAAGCATGTTGTAAACATGATATCTGGTCTACTTGCTGTGAGATAAAGTAATGAGCCTATCATACCTCTGTAGCTTGTGATGTCAACTTTCTTACCAGTTTTGTCCTGATCAAGCTTGGAGGCTGTTGGCATGGGAGTCTTTGCTGGAGTTGAATCTTCCAGATTATTGTTAGGGCGAAATCACGCACTAATATTCACGCAAGTATACGCGTTCGCAAATAATATAGAATACTTTCTAGTTCATTCCCTCAGAGACTCAGACTAATTTATTGTCTAATTTAACTCACTCACCAATGTATGACTACTTCTCAATGTTAAGACAATAACACTTAAAATTGTTGATTAAATATTAACTATAATTAACTACTTAATTAACCACTTAACTAACACTTCAATTTATCAATAATAAAACACTCATGAGATCACAATTTCATTATTACTTCCTTCTATAGCCATTGTTATTACCTTTAGCATGTGACAGTGATGATATTAATCGAATAACACGAAACTGATAAAAGCCAACTTTCATTGTACTAATACCATTCTACCAAACATCCACAATTAAGATAAAAGTTGGATAGTCATCAATTATGTTGAGTTCCTATATGTCTACAGAAATTGACAACACAATGATTTAAGCACAAGTTATCCCTTTTTGATTACACAGGGCAAATAAAACTGTTAGAATTACCCACTAATCATGCACAACGTACATGAACCTATGCTAGCATGGCAAGTTCTAAATCTCAAGATCCACCGTCGCTTCACAAGAGATTAACACCCTATCTTATATGTTCGCGACGCACATAAGACGAATACGCACAACCAATACTAGATATCATGCAATCATCACATACTAAAGTATTAAACAATTAACTAAAGAATTCCATAATAAATCCATTGCAACCCCATGATCACGATTAGCCCATAATAGAACTTATCGCCATCATGGGTTCATATGAAATCATGATAAACAAACACAAGAAAATAATAACTAAACTGATTATATTAAAATAGAGTACGTCACAAGAGTAAATAAGTCAAAGCAAGAAAACTAGCATCCAACGTTACAACGAAACAAGAATCACAAGAATATATGCTTCCTCTTCGTTGCTGTGTGCTAAATCGGTCTTCTTCCTTATCTCCTTCGCTTCTTGCAAAACACAATCTCAAACATAATCTCCTCTTAATACTCTGTGAAAACGTCTCAAATCTACCTATATAATAGTCCCATAAAACTCAGATTACATAGAAGTGGAAGCCAAACAGAAGTAGAAGTCTAAAATAATATATCTTTTTCCCCGACCCTGCGCGGCCGCTCAGCATTTCTGCGCGGGCGCGCAAGGCTGCTGCGCGGCCGCTCAGCATTGCTACGCGGGCGCGCAGGCCTCCACTGGAAAAAATCCAGGTTTGCTCCGTTTCTTCGCCGTAATCTGCCCGTTCTTTTCCTCTCGTAATGGTGAACACATGCCAAGGCTTATTCTTGATAATTCCTCCTCCGAAATGCAACTAATACCCTGAAATGCATAAACACTAGAAAAACGCATCAAATACACAAAATACTTGATTTCAAGACACCAATTTAAGCCATTTTAAGACGTTCTAAGTGGTATAAAATGCCACTTATCACACCCCCAAACTTAAATCGACGCTTGTCCTCAAGCGTCACAGACTCAAAAACAAATAAAAATATGCATGAATGCAATCTATATGAAAATGCAACGATCCCCCTTACTACAATTAACCAACCAAATTGCCACGTCTCAACGAATGCAGTTAGACACTAAAGATCAATAAACTCATACAAACGGACATACAGCCAGAAACGTGGTGTGTGCAAATGCTTAACAGATATGCTTTGGAACTAGACCAATTACTATGACTAGACTATCCTCAAGGCAATCCTACGATTATACAAAGAATAAAAATTCTAGGCACAAAGTGATATACAACACTACAAGAACTCTGGAGCTTACTACGGAATCGTGCTTTTTATTTACAACTCAAATGCTTATTTGACCGTGCAATGAGTGAGGTCCACAAAAGACTTATACAATGGTATCCATGTAACGAGCGTTAGGTTAGCGGATCCCAGACTCTAAAAGCCTTAGGTCACTAGGCACAAAGTCCCCTAAGAACTTAATAACTCGAATACCAAAGAGCCCACTCTTGATCAATTATGCAAAAAAATTTTTTTGTTTTTTTTTTCTCTGAGCAAGTGCGTTTCGCTCCCTCTTGCTCAACCCTAGACTACTCGCATAACATGCGAGCCGGCTACTAGCCATTTGACGCCTAGCCACAACTAGCAACAAATTCCATTTTTACTCCATTTTTTTTCTTTTTCATGCCTTTACCACTAAGAACCTATTATCAGATTCTAAGCATAATAAATAGATTATCCTCGAAAATAATCAGATCATAACAACAATCTAGCCCTTAAGCATTCTCTAAGACTTAGTGAAAATACAAGTGCTTCTAGCATGCATATCAACCTACACAACTTAATATCACTTTAATGCTATCACTACACTCGCATCAATATCACAATTCAGTCGATAAATCATTGCAAAAGGGATCATGGTATATGCATGAGCTATATGATATGACAAACAAATAAAGCTATATATAAAAAAAACTATATGGCAAAAATTATGCAACTATATGAAGTAACTATCATGAATATGCAGCTATATGACACACACAAAATATTCCTTAACTACCACCCCCAAACTTAAAATCTTCACTGTCCCCAGTGAAGGTAGTAGAAAGGAACACAGGGTATACCTACTCGGAGTCATCATCATCACCCTCAGTGGGTGGAGTATCAGGCGGCGGGTATGCAGAGTCCTCACCAAAAACTGGCCACTGGATATCAGCTCCAAATCCTCGAAAAGCAGTCCCAAACGCAAGAGTGAGCTCCTGAGCAAACCTGCTCTGCATCTCATACATGGCATCCATCCGCCGTGAAAGCCTCCTATACTGGGCATCACCCATCCCAGCACCCTCCTGAGCTCTCGAAGAACCAGCCTCACCACGCCCTGGCCTGGCCATAGTAGCACCTCGTGCTGGACGCCCTCCTGGAAGATGATAACCCAGCCCATGCTCCTCAGGCTCACCACCGGTCCACTCCTGCATCCCATTCAGAGTGCCAGAATCTATCGGAGCTGCTGGCAACTGCAACTGCTCATGAGCCGGCCAGTTCACTCCTACTGCTCGGCATAGCTTTGTAACCGTGGATGCATAAGGGATGTTCATATGCTTTGCTCCCCTCAAAAACTTCAGAATTCCTTGGTAGATAAACTCACCAAGGTCCACATAGTATTCCTCATTCAGAATTCCCCACAATAGCTGTGCTCTCTCAACTGTGACCTCGTGTGCATGTGAAGAAGGCAAAATATTAGCACATATAAATGCATTCCATGCACGGGCATACCTGTTCATGGCGATCGCCGGAAAGTGACGATACTCATTATTGGCTGGACTGCGGTTCCAAACTGTGCCCGGTCGACAGAGAGTCGTACAAATCAAATCCAAGTCAAAGTCCTCAGCAGTCTTTTCATTCCAGTTCTCCTCCTCGGGCTTCCTCTCTCGCTGTCCAATCACACGGCGAATCGCCGCAGGATGATAATCAACCGTCAGCCCACGAACTACAGAAAACCCATTCTTTTCAGCCTTCGCGTTCGCGTAGAACTCGCGAACAACACTCATCGGTACTGCTTCGGGTGACTCACAAAAAGCTATCCACCCCTTCTCTGCAATCATGGGCAACAACTCACCATCCCTCCCTGATGGTAAAAACCCCCTCTCCTTCAGAATCGGCTTCCCCAACAGCCTAGTGTACTCCTCCTCCGCAGCTCTGTCAGTGAACCAAGGCCTTGCAGCAGTACCCCTTGATGAATCAGCAGTAGGAACTGTACTGCTGCTGTCGATAGTGCGTGCTCTCTTGGGTGCCATTGATTTGTGAATAAAAGTGTGTAAGAACTGATTTTTGATGTTTATGAGAGGGTTTAAGTGTAGGAAGTTTGTGGGAGATATGTAGGATAGGTGTATGTATATATAGGGTGTGGAGTAGGTTAAATTAGATTAGGAGTGGGGTTGAGGGATAAAATCATGGGGTAATGGGAAAAGAATTCATGGGTTTATGGGCTGTGATGGGTTTTTGTGTTTTTGTTTTTTTTTTCTTTTTTTTTTTTCTGAACTGTAAAAAAAATTTTGAACTCGACCCCTGCGCGGCCGCTCAGCATTTCTGCGCGGGCGCGCAGCAAGCTGCGCGGCCGCTCAGCATAGCTGCGCGGGCGCGCAGAGGGTCTCTGGAATTTTTTTTTCCAGCCCCTGTTTTCTGATTTTTTTGTGTTTTTGGATAGGTTATTAACTTCTAAGGGTTCCTGTAACAACAATTCATGGGTTGCCTCCCACGCAGCGCTTCTTTTTCATCATTAGCTTGACGTTCCGTACCTTTCTCAAGTAGTCAACAAAATGGCACTAACCACCTCTCGGTTTGCCATGTCCCCATAGTAGTGCTTCAACCGCTGACCGTTAACCTTGAATGCTTGGTCCGAATCATTCTCAAAAATTTCCACCGCTCCATGTGGAAACACAGTTTTGACAATAAAAGGTCCAGACCACCTTGATTTCAACTTCCCAGGAAAAAGTCGGAGCCGAGAGTTGAATAACAGAACTTGTTGCCCTGTCACAAATAACTTAGGATGCAGCTTCCTATCGTGCCACCTCTTCACCTTTTCCTTATACATTTTGTTATTCTCGTACGCTTGAAGTCGAAATTCATCAAGTTCATTAAGCTGAAGCATTCTTTTCTTACCAGCTGCATCTAAATCTAGGTTCAATTTCTTCAATGCCCAGTAGGCCTTATGCTCAAGCTCCGCCGGTAGATGACATCCCTTACCGTACACCAACTGAAATGGTGACATCCCAAGTGGAGTTTTGTATGCTGTTCTGTAAGCCCAAACAGCTTCATCGAGCTTTAAAGACCAATCCTTCCTTGACGGACAAACAACCTTCTCTAGAATGCGCTTTATCTCTCTGTTAGACACTTCTGCTTGACCATTTGTTTGCGGATGATAGGCAGTAGCTACTCGATGATTCACATTATAACGCTGCATCATAGAGGTGAACTTACGGTTGCAAAAATGCGATCCTTCATCACTTATGATTACCCGAGGTGTTCCAAACCTTGTGAAAATTTGCTTATGAAGAAAATTTAGCACTTCCTTTGCATCATTAGTCGGTAAAGCTTTAACTTCGACCCATTTTGAGACATAATCGACTGCCAGCAAGATGTACTGATTATTGCAAGACGAGATAAAAGGCCCCATGAAATCGATTCCCCATACATCAAAGACCTCGACTTCAAGCATCACATTTAATGGCATCTCATCCTTCCTTGACAAATTTCCCACTCTTTGGCAACGATCACACCTTAAAACAAACTGATGAGCATCCTTGAACAAGGTAGGCCAGAAAAAACCTGCTTGCAGAATACGAGCTGCCGTCTTCTCACCTCCATAGTGTCCACCATAAACCGTGGAATGGCAGTCTCGTAATATCCCCTCCATCTCACAGAACGGGATACATCTCCTGATGATCTGGTCAGCTCCCTATCTAAACAAATATGGTTCATCCCACATGTACCACTTCACCTCATGCAGAAACTTCTTCTTTTGCGCGGATGTCAAATTAGGAGGCATTATATTGCTGACAAGATAGTTTACACTATCTGCAAACCATGGTTCTTCCTCCTGAATTGCAAACAACTGCTCATCCGGAAAAGATTCATTGATTAACGTCCTATCTTGTGAAGTAGAATCAGGATTCTCCAACCTAGAGAGATGGTCAGCTACTTGATTCTCAGTACCTTTTCTATCTTTGATCTCTAACTCAAATTCTTGAAGTAAAAGCACCCAACGAATGAGTCTCGGCTTCGAATCCTTCTTAGAAACCAGATAGCGAATAGCTGCATGATCAGTGAATACTGTCACTTTCGTACCAAGCAGATAAGATCGAAATTTCTCAAAGCCAAAGACTATAGCCAAAAGCTCCTTCTCAGTAGTGGTGTAGTTCAATTGAGCCCCATTTAAAGTCTTACTCGCATAGTAGACCACATGGAAGAGATTTTTCTTGCGCTGTCCCAGAACTGCACCTACCGCATAGTCACTCGCATCACACATCATCTCAAACGGTTCTGTCCAATCTGGTGCTGTAATAACTGGTGCCGTGATCAAACTCTCCTTGAGAGTCTCGAATGCTGCCAAACATTCATCATCAAATTTGAAAGGCACATCTTTCTCAAGTAAATTGTACAATGGCTTAGATATCTTTGAAAAGTCCTTGATGAATCGCCGATAAAAACCCGCATGACCGAGAAAACTACGGATTCCTTTCACCGAATTAGGTGGGGGAAGATTTTCAATGACTCCCACCTTGGCCTTGTCCACCTCCAGACCTTTGCTAGAGACCTTATGTCCAAGGATAATGCCTTCACGCACCATAAAATGACATTTCTCCCAATTAAGCACCAAATTAGTTTCCACGCATCTTTTGAGTACGGCGCGCAGATTATTCAAACATTCATCATATGAGTGTCCAAAGACGGAGAAGTCATCCATGAACACTTCGACGTTATTTCCAATCATGTCAGAGAATATAGCCATCATACATCTCTGAAAGGTAGCTGGGGCGCCACATAACCCAAACGAAACTCTACGAAAAGCAATGCCAAATGGACAAGTGAAGGTAGTCTTTTCCTGATCCTCTAGTGCAATACAAATCTGATTATACCCGGAATAACCATCCAGAAGACAAAAATACTCATGTCCCGCCAATCTGTCAAGCATTTGATCAATAAATGGAAGAGGAAAGTGATCCTTTCTTGTGGCTTTGTTCAATTTCCTATAATCCATGCATACTCTCCATCCTGTAACTGTTCGAGTAGGGATGAGCTCATTCTTTTCATTTGCGACCACAGTGATACCTCCTTTCTTAGGAACACATTGTACGGGGCTCACCCACGAGCTGTCAGAAATAGGATAAATGATGCCTGCATCTAGCCATTTCAGAATTTCTTTCTTCACCACCTCCTTCATGATGGGATTCAGTCTTCGTTGCTGTTCCACAGTTGGCTTACTACCTTCCTCTAGCAGAATTTTATGCATACAATATGAAGGACTTATCCCTTTGATGTCTGCTATGGTCCATCCTTTAGCCGATTTGAATTCTCTCAAAATCCTTAAGAGCTTGTCTTCCTCACTACCTGAAAGGTCAGCTGAAATAATAACAGGTAACATAGATGAATCACCTAAAAAAGCATACCTCAAGTGTTCAGGTAATGGTTTGAGCTCTAAGGTAGGTGCTTCCTCTATTGATGGTTTGAGCTTCCCTTCAGCGTTCTTGAGGTCAGACGTACCAAGAGATTCAAATGGTATGTCCAGCTTTCGTTTCCGGGGAGAAGCGTTCAGATATTGTAATTGCTCGTTGCTATCTTCATCATCACTGTCAAATTCCCCCACTAAGGCCATTTCCAATGCATCAGACATTAGCATGTGCTCGAGTTCCGAAATAACTACGGAATCAATCACATCCACTTTTAAGCACTCCTCATCTTCTGTAGGGAATTTCATTGCCTTGAATACGTTGAAGGTCACATCCTGATCTTGGACCCGCATAGTAAGTTCCCCTTTTTACACATCTATCAAGGTACGGCCAGTAGCCAAGAAAGGCCTCCCCAAGATTATGGGAATCTTCTTATCTTCTTCAAAATCCAGAATAACAAAATCTGCAGGAAAGAAGAGCTTATCCACCTTGACGAGCACATCCTCAACTATGCCCCTTGGGTAAGTAATGGAACGATCCGCCAATTGTAGCGACATGTATGTGGGTTTTAGATCAGGCAGATCCAGCTTTTTAAAGATCGACAAGGGCATCAGATTAATGCTTGCTCCCAAATCACAAAGGCACTTGTCAAAAGTTAGATTGCCAATGGTGCAAGGAATGGTGAAGCTTCCTGGATCTTTAAGTTTTGGTGGTAACTTTTGCTGCAGAACAGCGCTGCATTCTTCCGTGAGAGCAACGGTTTCAAGGTCATCCAGTTTCACCTTCCTTGAAAGAATAGTCTTCATAAACTTCGCATAACTAGGCATTTGTTCCAGAGCCTCAGCGAAAGGTATATTGATGTGAAGTTTCTTGAACACCTCCAGAAACTTCCCGAACTGTCTATCCAGCTTTTGTTGCTGCAATCTCTTAGGAAAAGGTGGTGGAGGATAGAGCTGTTTCTCCCCTATATTAGCCTCAGGCAGAGTGTGTTCAACATTAGTCTTCCTTGGTTCCGCCGCTTTCTCCTTTTGCTTAAATTCTTCATCTCTAACTTCAGCTTCGACTTCTTTTGCCTTTTCAGCATCAGCTACTTTTCCAGACCTTAAGGTAATAGCCTTGACTTGCTCTTTAGCTTCCTTCCTGCCTGGTACTTCCGTGTCACTGGGAAGAGTGCCAGGTTGACGATTGAGCACTGCATTGGCTAATTGACCGATTTGATTTTCCAAGATCTTGATAGAAACCGCCTGACTCTTGCACAACAGCTTAAGTTCCTCAAAATCAGCACTAGTAGGTGCAGCTGCACTTCCCTGTTGAGGATATGATTGCCTTGTAGCATACTGCTGTGGTTCTGGAATCCAGGTGGGTTAAACTGTTTACTTACTCCTTGCTGATATGGTGGCTGAATAGCATTCTGATTATTCCCCCAGCTGAAATTTGGATGATTTCTGTTATTAGGATGATAGGTTGCTGGCACAGGCTGCTGTTGTCGCTGATAATTATTCAAATACTGAACATATTCATTGACAAGAGAACACTGATCTGTAGCATGAGAACCTGCACAAAGCTCACAAACCATAGCTATTTGATTAACTCCATACGTAGCCAGAGAATCAACCTTCATGGATAGTGCTTGGAGCTGGGCTGCAATAGCGGTGGCTGCATCAACTTCCAGAATACCTGCGACCTTGCCTGACGTCATCCTCTGAGTTGGGTTTTGATGCTCATTTGCAGCCATCGTCTCGATAAGATTATACGCCTCAGTATAGCTTTTAGCCCATAAGGCGCCTCCAGCTGCTGCATCGAGCATGGGCCGAGATTGGGCCCCCAAACCATTATAAAAACCAGTGATTACCATCCAATCTGGCATTCCATGATGTGGACATTTTCTCAACATTTCCTTGTAGCGTTCCCAAGCCTCGCACATAGATTCTGTAGGTTGCTGCGCAAACTGAGTAAGAGCACTCCTCATAGTAGTAGTCTTTGCCATTGGATAAAACTTCACCAGAAACTTTTGCGCAAGATCTTGCCACGTAGTGATGGACCCAGCTGGTTCAGAATGTAACCAGTCTTTAGCCTTATCCCTCAGTGAGAATGGGAAAAGCCTCAACTTGATAGCCTCATCAGTCACGCCATTATACTTAAAAGTGCTGCAGATCTCGATAAAATTCCTTATGTGCATGTTAGGGTCTTCAGTTGCCGCTCCTCCAAAAGAAACAGAATTTTGCACCATCTGAATAGTGCCCGGCTTGATTTCAAAGGTGTTAGCTTGAATAGCCGGATGAAGGATGCTTGACTGAATGTCATCAATTTTAGGCTGAGAAAAATCCATAAGAGCTGGATCAGCTTGAACAATACGATCTCCCATGTTTACTGGTTCTTTCTGCTCAGTTCCTGAATCCGAATCCTCAAAATCTAACTTCTCCGGTGTATCAAGAACTTCGTCTTTCTCCTCAGCTGTATCCAAGGTCCTCTTGCGAGCACGAGAACGAGTTTGCATAAACGCTTGCTAAAGTACCTGAAACACAACCGAAAAGAGTAATTAACTACTACGTCCTAATCACTGAGTCCTAATGACCAATGATGGTAAGTACATAAACTAAACAAATACGCCGAGTCCCCGGCAGCGGCGCCAAAAACTTGTTAGGGCGAAATCACGCACTAATATTCACGCAAGTATACGCGTTCGTAAGTAATATAGAATACTTTCTAGTTCGTTCCCTCAGAGACTCAGACTAATTTATTGTCTAATTTAACTCACTCACCAATGTATGACTACTTCTCAATGTTAAGATAATAACACTTAAAATTGTTGATTAAATATTAACTATAATTAACTACTTAATTAACCACTTAACTAACACTTCAATTTATCAATAATAAAACACTCATGAGATCACAACTTCATTATTACTTCCTTCTATAGCCATTGTTATTACCTTTAGCATGTGACAGTGATGATATTAATCGAATAACACGAAACTGATAAAAGCCAACTTTCATTGTACTAATACCATTCTACCAAACATCCACAATTAAGATAGAAGTTGAATAGTCATCAATTATGTTGAGTTCCTATATGTCTACAGAAATTGACAACACAACGATTTAAGCACAAGTTATCCCTTTTTGATTACACATGGCAAATAAAACTGTTAGAATTACCCACTAATCATGCACAACGTACATGAACCTATGCTAGCATGGCAAGTTCTAAATCTCAAGATCCACCGTCGCTTCACAAGAGATTAACACCCTATCTTATATGTTCGCGACGCACATAAGACGAATACGCACAACCAATACTAGATATCATGCAATCATCACATACTAAAGTATTAAACAATTAACTAAAGAATTCCATAATAAATCCATTGCAACCCCATGATCACGATTAGCCCATAATAGAACTTATGGCCATCATGGGTTCATATGAAATCATGATAAACAAACACAAGAAAATAATAACTAAACTGATTATATTAAAACAGAGTACGTCACAAGAGTAAATAAGTCAAAGCAAGAAAACTAGCATCCAACGTTACAACGAAACAAGAATCACAAGAATATATGCTTCCTCTTCGTTGCTGTGTGCTAAATCGGTCTTCTTCCTTATCTCCTTCGCTTCTTGCAAAACACAATCTCAAACATAATCTCCTCTTAATACTCTGTGAAAACGTCTCAAATCTACCTATATAATAGTCCCATAAAACTCAGATTACATAGAAGTGGAAGCCAAACAGAAGTAGAAGTCTAAAATAATATATCTTTTTCCCCGACCCTGCGCGGCCGCTCAGCATTTCTGCGCGGGCGCGCAAGGCTGCTGCGCGGCCGCTCAGCATTGCTGCGCGGGCGCGCAGGCCTCCACTGGAAAAAATCCAGGTTTGCTCCGTTTCTTCGCCGTAATCTGCCCGTTCTTTTCCTCTCGCAATGGTGAACACATGCCAAGGCTTATTCTTGATGATTCCTCCTCCGAAATGCAACTAATACCCTGAAATGCATAAACACTAGAAAAATGCATCAAATACACAAAATACTTGATTTCAAGACACCAATTTAAGCCATTTTAAGACGTTCTAAGTGGTATAAAATGCCACTTATCAATTATACTTCTTAAGAAGTTCTTTGATATACTTGGATTGACAAATGAATATTCCATCTTTCCTTTGACTCACTTGTAGATCAAGAAAGTAGTTCAACTCTCCCATCATACTCATCTCGTACTTACTCTACATTAGCTTAGAAAATCTCTTGCAAAGATCATCATTAGTAGAACCAAATATAATATCGTCAACATATACTTGAACTAATATCATATCAGATTTATGCATTTTATGAAACAGAGTTTTATCTATGACATCTCTAGTAAAACCATTTTCAAGTAAAAACTCAGAGAGAGTGTCATACCATGTCCTAGGAGCTTGCTTAAGACCGTATAGAGCTTTGAATAGAAAGTAGACAAAATCAGCCAGATTTGGATCTTCAAAGCCTGGTGGTTGTTCCACATACACTTCCTCTTCTAGCTCCCCATTCAGAAATGCACTCTTCATGTCCATTTGATAAACTTTGAATTCTGAATGTGTTGCGAATGCTAGAAACATCCTTATTGCCTCAAGTATAGCTACTGGTGCATAGGTTTCATCATAATCTATACCCTCTTCTTGAGAGTAACGTTCAGATACCATTCTGGCTTTGTTTCTCATTACAATGCCATCTTCATCTAGCTTGTTCCTGAATACCCATTTAGTACCTATCACTGACTTGTTCTTTGGTCGAGGTACCACTTACATACCTTCTGCCTCTCAAACTGATTGAGTTTTTCTTGTATAGCAATAACCCAATATGGATCTTCCAGTGCCTCATCCACTTTCTTAGGTTCCATTTTTGAAAGAAGCCCTGAAAAGTGATATTCATTCTGAGTGGCATGTCTAGTTCTTACCATTGTGTCAGGATCACCAATGATCAATTCAAAGGGATGGTCTCTGTTCCAAACTCTTTGACAAGGCAGATAAGATCTTGATGTTTCCCCTTGTTCAGCCTGATGTTGAGTGTGAACTGTATGTCCTCTTCCTGCTCCCCCTGAGTTGCTGTCACCATGACTGGATGATTCTAATCTGTTTGTAGTGGTTCTTGATGGGGTTCCTGAATGATTATAATGATAATTGTTTCCACCATTATCACCACTTGATCCTGAATCAGTGGCTTCCCTGAACTACAGAAACAGTTCTAGCAACCTCAGGTTCTATTATATTCAAAGGATCATATGATAGATTCTCAAATTCCAGAGATTCAAAATCCTTTTCTCTTTGCAGGCTTGCCAACTTGGTGTCGTCGAATGCTACATTAAGGTTTTCAATCACCTTCTGATCAAAAATCATATAAACCCTGTAAGCTTTATATTCCAGAGAGTAGCCAAGAAATATGCCTTCTTCTGCTTTAACATCAAACTTTCCTAAATGTTTATTTCCTTCCTTTAGCACAAAGCATTTAGTACCAAACACATGAAAGTATTTCAGTATTGGTTTCTTGTCAGCCATAATCTCATAAGGAGTCTTGTCATGATCTTTGTTAATCAGGGTACGATTTTGAGTGTAACACGCTATGTTGACAGTTTCAGCCCAGAAGTAGGTAGGAAGTCTTGATTCACTTAGCAAAGTCCTTACTGCTTCAACCAAGGTACGATTCTTCCTTTCTACTACCCCGTTTTGTCATGGAGTCCTTGGAGCTGAGTACTGTCTCAAAATACCTTTCTCAGTACAAAATTCATTTAGAAATGCATTTTGAATTCTGTCCCATTATCTGATCTAATCTTTCTAACAGGTAGTTTCGCTTCCATCTCAATCTTCTTTATATAATCTACAATCAGCTGAGGTGCTTCATCCTTGGATTGTAAAAATAACACCCATGTGTATTTGGAGAAATCATCGACCATCACTAAAGCATATCTTTTCCTTGATAGTGACAGCACGTTCACTGGACCAAATAAATCCATGTGAATCAACTGAAGAGGTTCAGTTATACTTGTCATCTCCTTTCTTCTGTGCGATGCTTTCTTTGCTTTCCCTTTTTCACATGCTTCACAGAGTCCTTCTTGACATAATTCCATCTGTGGTAGTCCTCTCACTAGTTCTCTCTTGATCAGAGAGTTCATTGTCTTGAAGTTCAAGTGCGAGAGCTTCTTGTGCCATAGCCAACTTAGTTCTGATGAAGCTTTGCTGTAAAAATATCTGCTTACTCCATCACAGGTAGACTTCAAGTCAGCAACGTACAGATTACCTTTCCTTACTCCCTGTAAAGCAAGCTTCTCATCTTTCCTGTGAGAGATCAAACATCTTTCTGTTCTGAAATCAACATTGTATCCTCTGTCACAAAACTGGCTTATGCTCAGAATATTATACTTTAATCCTTCCACAAGAGAGATGTTTTCAATGATGACATTGCCAATTTTCAAATTGCCATATCCCTTAGTAAATCCTTTGTTATCATCTCCAAAGGTAACTATAGGGCTAGCTTTCTCAACCACACCTGTGAGCAGGGACTTTTCTCCTGTCATGTGCCTAGAACACCCACTGTCCAGAATCTACATGATCTTTTATTTTCTTACCTTACCCTGCAAACACAGATTGATTAAAAAGACTTTGGTATCCAAGCTTTCTTGGGTCCTGAAGGTTTAGGAGTAGAAACAGAATCAGTAATTGAAACCTTAACAGGCTTAGCTTTCACTTTGACTGGCTCCTTCTCAGTGTTAGTCTTAACAGTGTTGTTAGACTTAGAAATAAGAGTAACAGTCTTGTCTTGTGTGTGCTTATTACTCATGCTTGTCTTAGTGTTGATGCAAGTGCTAGCAGTTGCATGAAAAGCTTTAAAATATTCAAACATGGTAATAAATGCACATGGCATACATCCAACTATACCACAAGGTTTATGAAAACTAGGCATGTTAGGCATGGCAGGCAAACTGGAAGTTGTAATAGATTCTACTTTACTTTTAGTGCATGTATATGTAAGATGTGCAACAAAATTGCAATTATTACAAAGCTTCCTAGAAGTAGATGGGGAAGATGTAAAATCAGATTTCTTATTAACACCTACCTTTCCATTCCTGTTCTTTTTAGTCTTAACCTTAGCACTCTCACCAGTCTTAGGGTTGACTATTGGGTCTGGTTTCTTAAGTGTTTCAGGTTCCTTTATATCCACCTTAGTACCTAGGTCAGCTATAGATTTGGCTTTCGTAGCTGGAGCCTTAGAAGTCTTAGGGGATTCCTCTTCCTTCTCTCTATCTTCAGCAATCAATTCCTCATTGATTAGCAAACTTACTTCATCCAACAGTTCTGAAACAGACTCAGTGAATAGAGGAGATACAACATCCTTAATAATATATGGAACCTTTTCTGAGACAAACATGTTTATCTCTGATGTACCACTATGTTTCTTACTATTCAGCTTAAGAATAGTCAAGTCCTATTGAAGTCTTAGATTTAAATCTTTGACTATCTATTATCTCTTTTTGAGTCAGAGCTGCATTCTTAAACGCATGTCACTTCTTTCCTAAGTCAGCAATTTGGGTTCTAAGAATAACTTTTATGTTTGCATTGCACTTAACCTTATTCTCTAGATACTCATTCTTTTTTCTTAAGGTCTTCTAGTCCAACTACAAGCAATTCTAGTTCTTCATTCCTAGAGGTTAAACTCTCAGATTTAAGAACTAACTTATCATTTTCCATTTTATATGCAAGCATGCTTGTATGAACATTATACAATTCTAAAGTAAGTTCATGTGTAGTAGATTTGTATTCAGATACATACATATCTATAATGGTAAGTTCAGGAACCTGAGATGATTGTGGTGATTCCTTTGCAGAATCTGCCATAAGGGCCAGATTTACATACTCTTCCTCTTCATCTGAATCAGTATCATCGGGGATGATATCCTTCAACAATGTACGCTCTTCCTTTTTCCTTTACCACATAAGCATTCAACTTCTGTTTCAGCTTCTCATTCTTCCTTTTCAGATCTTCATAAGTTTCCTTCTTTTTATAGCAGTCATTTGATTTAACTTCCTTGGGCTTTCTGCAATTAGATGCAAAGTGCCCTAACTCATTGCAGTTGTACCATCTAGTTTTGCTCTTGTTAATCCAACTTGACTTGTAGCCTCCTATGGAGCTTGACCCTGACGAGTAGCTTCCTTTCTGAAATCTACCTGATGAACCCCTTGGTTTATAGTAGGGCTTTCTTCTGAATCTAACATGACTAAATTTTGCAGCTATGTATTGCATAGATTTGTCCTCCAACTGTTCAAGTTCCTCTTGAGTATATAACTCACTTTCATCCTCTGGCTCACCATTAGTAATTTCAGCTATGACAATTTCTTTAATTGTTGAGGAGGGTGCAACCTTATTTTCTTGAGATTCCTGTTCACGAACTACAAGTGCAGTGGTTTTTGCAAGTGCCATACTCTTACCGTCAATAGAACCAGGTCCATAGATAATGGCTCTTTGCTCTTGCTCCAGCTCATGTGTTCTTAACTTACCATAGATCACATACAGGGACATAGTGATAAAATCTTCTCTTTCCCTGATTGATGTGTTCTTTTGTTCCAGGTGAACTGGGAACGTCAGCATAAACTTCCTGTTAGACTCTCGTATGGGATAGACTTTCCCTTGCAGCTTTAATTCACTTAACAGTCTTGTATATCTCTCAAAGAGTCAAGACAGTGCTTCTCCGGGTTGAAGTTTGAATGCCTCATACTGAGTCGTCAGAATATCCATCCTATTTTCTTTGACTTCCTCTGTTCCTTCCATCAAAAGCTCAATGGTGTCCCACATATCTTTTGCATTGTTACTTCCTAGATGTTGATGGCCCATATCATTATCGGTGGATTCCACAATTATGAGTTAAAGGCTTGTGTCCAGATTTATCAACTCCTTATCGGTTTCCGTATATTTAGACGGATCCCTGGGAGTGGATGAGGAAGGAATTCCCACACCAGTTGTGGTTGTGGATTCAACAATTACTTCCATCGGAACATAAGGTTCATTCAGTAAAATCCCAATGTAAAGTGGATTCGAAGCTTTCATAAAAAGCATCATCTTTTTCTTCCATAGGTTGCAATTGTCTCTATCAAATGGGGGAACCTTTATACTTCCAATTCTTTGGTTATTCATTATCTTGGCAGAATTAAATTATTTAAAATTCAAAAATTTCAAGAAATGAGAATTTTTGAAAATTAAAAAAATCAAGAATTTTTCAAGAACTTGTTTCTTTCTCCGGATCTTGATTTTTATGTCAATCAACAAGCTCTGATACCAATTGTTAGTCCCAAAGTATCGTAGAAGGGGGGGTTGAATACGATACCTACAATCTTTTTCGATTTGTTTCAAGTTCTTCGTTAAAAGTACGGAATCAAAAAATACATAAAACAATTCGAGGAATATATTGTTTTATAAATATAAACCTTTAGGTTGCTACAACTAATCAAAGTATTGATTAGCTACAATAAATTCAGCAACATAACAATATATTTACAAGGATAATAAATGTGAAGCTTTAATGGAGCTCTCGTAAACTTTCTGTGTTTGCAGAAGAAGATAACCAACTGAATGAATTACATTCAATTGCTGCTTTGTAGTCTTTCAAAATTCAATGGACAGGTGGCCAATTATTATCCACACAATTCATTAATTTTGCTGCATGCAATTCTGTGAATAACTCATCTATGGCGACAACTCTGTGGCGACAAGCTTTCCCCTGTGATTCCTCTGTGGCGACAGCTCTGAGGTGACAACTCTATGGCGACAGAGTTGCCTTGAACAATTCTCCGTGGTTACAGCTTTTGTGGCGACAACTCTGTGGCGACAGAGTTGCCTTAGAGTAATTTCTCCGTGGTTACAGCTTTTGTGGCGACAGAGTAACCTTAGAGCAATTTTTTTGTGGTTACAGCTTCTGTAGCGATAACTCTATGGCGACAAAGTTACCATAGAGCAATTTCTCTGTGGTTACAGCTTCTGTGGCGACAACTCTATGGCGTCAAAGTTGCCTTAGAGTAATTTCTTTGTGGTTACAGCTTCTGTGGTGATAGGTAGAGAGAGCTTCCATGACATAGAATATTTTGGCTCTGTGTCAAACCATTCCTCAATGTATCAATCATTTTTTTCTGTTAATTGAATCAAAATACTTTCAAGAATGCTGATGTTTGGTGCACTGGTCTGGTTCACAAACAGCTAGCATTGTGAGGATCCTAATTCAATTTGTCTTGTGTTCCTGAGCTGATACAGACTGATGTTTATCCATTGCTTCTTTCACTGAACCCTTGATCTGTTAACACTTGAGATCAATACATGCAACTGATGTCTAACGCCCTTTGATGTCTTATTCTTCATGGCTGCTTGGACATAATAATGAACTTCTTCGCATGATCTGTTAGAGGACTTAATAAATCAATCACATCATTTGGTTCTTTGTGTTTATCATGTCTTCATCTGAAGGGATCCTGTGCTTCACAGTTTAATATTGTTTATCTGTTTCTATTTTCATGTTGAGATGTAAATCTTCGATTACATGTTACATTACATTATGCTTTACACTCCCGCATAGAATTGATTATGTGTGTGACCTAATTAAAGGAACATGTTGGTTCTTGAAGGTTGATAAAAGATCAGGCTACCATCAATTAAAGGTTAAGCCTGAGGTCATACTAGAGACTATGTTTGGAGTGGGGTATGGACATTATGAGTTCTGGTGATATTATTTGGATTAGCAAATGCACTAGTCTCGTTTAAAGGTTTAAAGTGCAAAGCTTGTATAAGTGTACTTATATTTATTGATAACATCCTCATCTATTCAAAATTAAAAAAGTCCACGTAGAACGCCTAAGGATTTCCCTACGAAGATTAGAAAGGAAGCAACGGTACGTTAGGTTTTCAAGTATGAATTTTGGTTGAGATTAACAAAAATTGTGATTACTCCATTAACACCCACCTGAGCGAAGCCAGTGTAGTAACAGATGCCTTGTGCAGTAAGGAAGGATTAAATGTGATTAAGATCACTGATGAGTTTGTAAAAGAATTAGAATGAGTGGAAGTTGAAGTTGAATACCTGAAGGTGATAAGAAGCCACTATATGAGGTTAATTTCAGTCTAAGCTGATTGAAAGGATAAAGAAATTGTTAAGCCCTGAATTAGTTCACCAGATTATAAATGCGGAGTATTGATTCGAAAAAAGGTTAAAAATCAACTCATGATACACAAAGAAAGAATGCAGATTCATAACGGGAGAATATAGAGATAAAAGTTGGAGCATTAGTATTCCTGAAAGTGTAGCCTTGGAAAGGAATAGTGAGGTCTGGGCATAAAGGTAAGCTAAGCCCTAGGAGTATCAGACCATTTATTGAGAAAACAGGTAAAGTCGCCTATGAGTTAGCGTTATTGCTACAACTATAGTATACTCATAGTGTGTTTTACATCTTTATGTCAAAAGAATATATCCTTGATTTGAATCAAGACAATGTGTATGAATCAATATGGATCCTAGATCGTAAAGCGAGACCTTAGGAATACGTTTATTCCTATAGTGGATATGCTTTGGAAGAATCCAAAAGTAAAAGGGTTTACTTGAGATTAGAGTTAGACAAACTTGACAAATATCCTCACTTGTTTAGTTAGATCAGATTCTGAGGACAAAATCTTTTTAAGGCGGAAAGATATAACGACTCGTATATTTTGAATTATTTAAAAGTGAAATTATTAAATAACTAATTAAATAAAATATATGTATTGGGTTTTTTACAGTTGTGTGTTGTTTAATATGATTTATGTGTGATTATTAGTGCATAGGGATTATTGGTGTAATTAATTATTGAGTTGCATTGTTTTGTTTCACTTTTAAAAGTGAATTTAATTGAAGATTTATTTTCATAAATATTTAGATTAACTCTAAAATTATTTTTATGATTCTATAATTGCAATAATTATTTTTGGGATTTTATAAAATTTAGAAATCAATATTTCAGAAATTATTTATCTTTAAATGATTTTCTGATTGCAATTATTTGTAAAAACAATATTTAATCCCATGATGCTTCATAAATTACGAAACTCATATTTTATGAAGTTCATAATATTTTGAAAATTTTAAAATTATTTTGGGAATTTTAAGGATTAAATTCACTCGCACGTTTGTTCGTTAAATCATAAAATGCGGGTGTGTCCGTAATTCAAAAATATTTTAAAAATTATAAATTTTTTATATTATTAGTTTTTAAATATTCTGGGAATTTTAAGATTATTTTGGTGGATTTTCGGGTTATTTTCTGCCGCAAGTGGTTCATTAAATTGCGTAAAACAGAAAAATAATGGGGCTTGCAGTCAATAATAAGCCACATGTTCGATTTTCAGGCGGTGTGTTTTTCAGTTTTATGCGTGCTACTGATGAGTTTTTTTGCAGAAAATAATAAAATATTTATAGACACAAATTGATAAGTACAAGCATCCTAATATTTTCCTCTCTCTTCTTCCATCTCTCTCTTCGATCTCTTCTTTTTCAATCTCTGTCTCTCCACTCACTCCCATCACTCTTTCCCCTCTGTCTCATGCCCCCTGTTACTCCCCCTTCCTTTCTCCCCGTGTCTGTTTCTTGGTAAGTTTCCCCATCGCCTCTTTCTCGTTTTCCGGCTTATTTTCCGGTGGCTGTCTCGGTTCTGTCTTGTTTGTTTATGTATATATACATGAGTATATATAAGCATATGTGTTATGCCGCATTGATTTGTCGTGTTGCCATTTCTGTTACTTTTCCGGCCGCCGCCGGATTCTTTTCACGACGAGGTGACCTGAGAGTGTGTCTGCGTGTGCGCGTTGCGCTTAGTGGCGCGTGTGTTCTGTGTTTTTGCTTCGTTGCCTTCTATTGTCGAATTCCCTGTTTCTTTTTCTACAATTTCCTGAAGACATTCAAATTATTATCTTATTTTATATTTAAATAATAAAATATGATGAAACTTTTTTTGATGTTTCGGATTTTAATAATAAAAATAATAATAATAATCAGTGAGACTTGTGACTGGCATCCGAATCGGGTACCTCCGAGATTCGCTGCCGTCACTAATGAATTCCGATGAGCTGATGGTGGACCGTGATGAATATTATGAGTCCTAATATAAATAAATAATGAATGTATAAATTCTATTTTATAATCTTCGAAATGGAGTAGTAGTTAAATATTTATACTCGAGATTATTGGGATTGTGATATCAGTTGGATTCTGATTGTGATTGTGATTGTGATTGTGATTGTGATTGTGATTGTGACTGTGATTGTGCTTGTGATTGTGATTGTTGGATTGCGTTGTTGTGAAAGTGGACGTCGATTATGTTTTGACGGGTAGTCCGATAAACAAAGGAGACACTGCCCGATTTTCGGGAAATTAATTCCAAAAAAATTCAGGAACATATCTTGTAAAATATCGGGATTATCAGTCGAATATATATAGCTATATAATTATAAATAAATATTGTACAAACCTACTTGCGTATTATGATAAATAGTTAACAACCCTAATTTACGAAACGTACCCGCGTGTGTAATAAAATATTTTGTAAAATATAACTGACAACCCTGTTTTCTAAAGCGACGAGTATATGTATTTTCTGAAAATGATTATCGAGCCGAGTTTTGAATACGTGAACCCTGATTGCTATGTGTATTGCAATAATAGGTACAATTACGAGTCAGGTTATGATATAGTAGTGAGGATATGTCAAGCATACTTAGTCATCTACCATAGAGTATTTTGACTCTTGTAGGTTATAGTCGGAAAACCGGAAGTTGACATCGGACTAAAGATAGCCTATTGATCAGTCGACAAGCTCAACGAGGTTACAAGCGAAGGGCCTGAGTGTCAAAGTCGGATCCAGGATAGTCTAATAGTTAGACGATAAAGCCGAACGTTGAAATCAGTTCAAGGTCAATCAGAGATAGTTGTAAAACTCTGCAAGGAAAGTACCTCTGACCATATTTTTATAGTTCAGTAATATATGAATGACTCTTGATTTAAATTGTGTACTAGAACATAAAGTTTTAAGTTACGTATCCCCTGTATCTGAATTATTGTTTAAATTACGTTTTTGGGGAGAAGTAACTTCTGAAAGTACCTATCTCTGAAAAGTGATTAAATTGAAAAGAAGTTTTGAATAGTGTGTTGTGATAGAACTGTTTTTAAAAAGAGATAGTAAAAGTGATTTTGAAAAACTTGATAAAGAGGAATGTTTTGATCCACCTATGTCGTGGAATTTGGAAAGAGGTAAAAAGGGAATTCAGTTAATCTATTGGAGTTGTGTAAGAGGCCCGTTATTCGGTAACGGCCCAACAGGTGGTGGCTTAAGAGGCTAATTCGGTTGTGCACACTATTTAACCGATTAGTCCAGCGTGGGGGAGATCTAGCTAGTCTCCCAAGTTCCGGAACACATTCTTTATTCTGGACGGCCTTTATTCGTTGTCCGATGATGATAGACTGATCAGCTATATTCACCAGTTGAACGTCCAATAGATCTTGTTGATTCAATTTTGAAATGTTTTAACAAAATAACTTGTATGGAACAAATGATTTGAAAGCGAAATAACATGCTAAAATTGGACTCTGGTATTATACACATCACACGACTGTTGTTATGGTTTTACAGAGCATGCTAGTTTTGAATATCCAGTTATACATGTTTATCTTGCTTTGGTAAACGAGATATGATTTCTGTTCCTATCACTGTTTTATCATAAATTGTTTTACTTGTTATTCATATAGTGGTACTGCTGAGCAATTGATTGCTCACCCTTGCAGAATGTTTTGTATATATGTATTGCAGATGCCTAGGAGACTCTTCCGTTGTAGTCAGGGCATAGCTCCAGTTCCTTTCATGTCAAGCTTCTCTGAGGTAGTTGTGTCAGACCAAAGATGGTCTGTTGAGTTGCTGTATTAAGATAGTATTTCCAGGATTGTTTGTAATAAGTTGGTTTTGTAATAGTTTTAACCTAAGTCATACTTAATCCTGGAAAAGATCTTGGTAAGGGGGTCGTGTTTATGTTTTAACATTAAATTAGATTATACTAGGTATGTTATGTTGGTTATTTTGTTGTTGGTGACATCAACTCCTGACTCCGGGGTTGAGGCTGTCATACTATATCGTTTGGGCCGGTGGATCTGTTCCTCTTGATTTTTCCCCAGCTTCACGCATTGGCATTGTAATAACCCCAATTTTTGAGAAATTTTGAAACCCTTATGAATAGTGTTTTTGCTGAACGAGAAAACTTTTCATGCCACACTATGTAGGGGTTCTGATATGGATATTCTGAGATTTTATTAGTACTTTATATGGGATATAAGTGTATGTAAAGATCGTCAGAATCCAATTCCGAACACTTTGATTTTTCCCGGAAATCCACTAGATACGGAGAGAATTGAGTATAAGGTAACAGGATAAAAAGGATTTAAATTAAAGGATTATAAGAGAGGATCATAAAAGGAATACAATGTATTGAGAAAGGTTAAGGGAACCTAAGTAATAAGATCCCGGGTATGATCCTTCAAACGATAAATGAAAACGAAAGTTAAGCGAACCGTATAACAGATCAGCGGTCATTAGGCAAACAATTAGGAAGTTAAGCAAAGGGATTAGAGGAAGTGATGTCACCCAACCAATGAGAAGAGGATAAGGAAGGGAGGATGACATAGCAATGTGATGTAAGCATGACATAGGGAAGGAGGAGATGTGGTGGAATATTAACCACACAAAACCAAGGGCAACTAGGTAATTCACTAAAGCAAACAACAAAAATCAACCAACCAAGCAAATCATTTCATTTTCATCAAACAAAACACAAAATTCTCTCTTCTTCTTCCTCATGCTCTCGGGTGGTTTCTTAAGAAATGGGAAGTCCAAGCTCCTCCACTTGTTATTTTCCAAGGTAATTATCCTAGCTCCTCCTAGTTAAGTTACATACTTCCTATAAGTTTAAGCTTCTAATTCCAAGCCAATCTTTTTCTATAAATCATCAAAGAAGATGGTGAATAGTGTTTTCAAGAACTAAAATTTGTGTTCTTGAAGTTTTGTTTAGATTAAGCTTGGTTAAGGGCTTTAAAGGTGATTCCAAGCCATCCTCTTGATTCTCCACTCTCCAAGGAAGGTATAAACTACAAACCCTAGCTTTAGTTTTGAGTATTTAGGAATGGTTATGAGTAGTATAGTATATGTGAAGCATGAAACTTGTTTGTTTAAGAGTTTGGGTTGGAATGGTGGTGATTGATTTGTTGAAATCTTAAGATTTGGTTAAAGAATGTAGTATAGTTTAAATTCAAGTTTTAGGAGTAAGTAAATGGATTATAATGAGTTGGTTTGGGGCTGTTGTAATGTATTTTGGATGGAGTTTGGATTGGGTTATGAATTGGGGTTGGATTGTGGTTGTTTTGAGTTGGTTTAAATTTGGGAAATCGCGTAAACATAGCCGTCGTAATGTCCGATTTACCGTAGACTGTTTTTGTTCTTAACATCAGAACCCTTGAACTCACTGCTAGGTTTTGACCATTGTCATGTTTAGATAGTTCATGTTACGAGCTTCGTTTTGATATGTGGTTCGTTTGATTCCGATGAACGGTTTAGGAGAAACGACCGTTTCAAGTAACGGCGTTTCGCGAACGAAACTTTTTCCCCTCGCCTTACTTTGAAATGTAGGTTAAAGACCGAAAAGGGTTAATTAATGCATGAAACATTTATGGTAAGTGTTTTAGGCAGTTGGTAAGTCACTCGCGAAGGAATCGCTTTAAAACTCGTAAAGGTTAAATTATTAAAAATGGTGGAGCCGAGGGTACCCGAGTGACTTAAGCGAATCAGTGAGCGCAAAACAAGCGTTAGAGTCTAAGTTAGTTAAAGTATAGATTTACAAGTGACTTTGGTTTAATTCCAACTTACTTGTTGCTTATAGGTTACCAGACTCGTCCCGAGCCATTCGTAACCCCCAGTCGCTCAGGCAAGTATTCTATCCGATACACTGTTGTTGTGATGTATACATTTGTATATGCATGATCTTGCGATAAATGCCTATTGGTTAGTTAGCAAATTTTTGCGATATATTGTAGCATGTGATATGGTATATATGCATGCCTGTTTCATATTCTTGAAATATATATCTGTTGGTTCATTTGATAATACCTATGCTAGAGGATAGCGGTATCTTGCATATACCCTTAGTATAGGGATTCAAAGGTGAAAATATTTTCAAAAAAAAAACCGGGAGTCGAGGATCCCGAGTAGATTTTATATATATGGATATGGATATATATATATATATTTATATATATATGGTTATAGTTTTCCAAACTATTAATCGAATAAGGTTTATTCGATAACTTGAAACTTTATTTTATTATTGAATATTATTTCGAATATTATTCGAGGGCTTATGACTCCTTTTAATTATTTATCTGAATATTATTTGAATATTCATTCGAGGACTTATGACTCTTTTATATTATTATGAATATTATTTGAATATTCATTTGAGGATCTATGACTCCGATAATGTGCTGTAATATATTCTTTATTTTATTAAAGAGTAAGGTGTTAATAATCAAACTTATTTTCGATTATTCAAATAAAGATAATACTTTCATATAAGTATATCTTTGGTTATTTAATGTTTATTTCAAGTATAAGTTTTAATACTTCTACTTCAATTATTTTTATAAAGATTATTCTTTATGGGAATATTATTTAAATAATAATATTCAGTCATTTTCTAAATATTCTGGGGACTGATTTACTTCATTAAATCAGCCTTACTCCAAACACTCTTTAAAGTGTTTTCGAGTCTTCAAAATGATTTTTAAAAGTCAGAGCGGATCCCAAAACTCATTTTTATATTTAAGATCTTCCTTTTTAAAGGGGATTTAAATACTCGCTCAAAACCTGTGGAATCCGGCTCTGTGGTGTATTTTATATTCGCAACGAGGTTGCAGATTTGGTAAATGAATTGATTACTTGCCCAACGTTCGGGAAGTAAGCCCATCTCATTGAGTCGGCATAAGCGACAGGCCGGGGTACGGTCTATTATTGTGTAAGTGGCTGGGTGGCAGTCCATCAACGCGTGAGGGGCCGGGGTACGGTCTAGCGCGAGGTCCTAATGCGGCCAGGGTGATGACCGGTGAGGAATTCATCCATCTACAGTAGAAAAGGTTACTTATTGGTATCTTTGCCTGATCAGCGAGATATCGGGTTTATGCCAAAATTCTTTTCCTTTCCAAAATTCATTGGATGTTTCAAACTCTGTTCATACTTTGCATAACAGAGGTTCCAGGAAATGTTTAAAGGGATATATATATGTGGACATATATATATATCGGGGCTAAATAAAGTATCTCATAACTTTTTCATTCAATAATATTTCAAAGATTGAATCTATTCAAGTCTTATCTTGTGGTCTCATCAGTGGGATGAATTTTTGAAATTGATTATAACTTGAACGGTGGTAGTTCAAGTAGTATTTGGGAATGATATAAGTGTAGTGAAGTATTTGGTAACTTCATCTTTTAAACTTATATCTAATTAATAATTGTCTTATGAATGACAAAGATTTTCAGAAAAACGTTGAGACAAGGTTAGATATATGAGATCACCTTGCAACGATATTTTTATACAGTTATACAATGGGACTTTGTGTATATTATGCATGGAAGAGGACTTCCATTACTTTGAAAAGTATATATGTATATATACTGAATATTTTGCGACTTCATCGCATTAAGATATCAAACTTGGTTCATTTCTTTTGACCAAGATTTTCATGAGTATTATGAGTAGACTCATATACTATTAATCATTATACATATTATTTTGGTGGGCTTGCTGCTCACCCTTGCTTTCTTCTTTCATCACACAACATCAGATAGATAAGATGAACATGACCAAGCTCCCAATTCGCGATCGGATAGGAAGCGTTTCGCAGCTTCCTATAGGCATTGAAGTCACTGTAGCTGAGGTAGGGAACTACCAATAGACTAGGCTTCAACTTTTGATGTACCAGATTTATGTATATTTATGAATTGTAATAATGGCAATGAAATGTAAATTTATTCAGAACCTTTTTAAGGTGTATTGACATATAATTGTGGAATAAAAACGACTTGTGATTATTTTTGGATGTTCATCTCTGAGACTATAACGTGTGGTGTGTGTGTTTATTGTGGGGTCACAGTACAGAGTAGTTGAGAAATTATTAAGATTGGGTGTTAATAAGGGAAATGGAACTCGTGACAACCCGGATCCCCGACCCCGGATCTGGGGGTGTTACAGAAATGGTATCAGAGCTAAGCGTTATAAACCTCAGAGATGATGGGACGTTAAGATAATAAGTTCACTAAGATAATAAGAACTCTTGCCAAGTTCATAGTCGGACTACCTAACGTAGTACTGACTGTTAAAACCCTTATGGGAACCCTTATAAATATCGTGATAGGAGCGTAGTTCGTTATCGTATATGGTAGCGGGACTCCGAACCCTGAGGTTGAGGAGCAACATCGCGATGATGTTTTATTACTCATTGGAGATCAAATTATGGATCCAATAGAGCGTCCTAACGCAGGACCGGATGATGTTGATATTGAGGAGGTAGCGGTTGAGGAGGTTGTCCTAGAAGGAATAGTTGTTGAGGAGGATCCCAAGGAGGATCCTGGCAAGATTGGATAAAGGACCACTGATGAATTGATGACCATGGTTAGGGCAACTCCCAGAGGTAGGATTGGCCGGTCACTACCGGAGGTTCGTTCAAGTTGTAAAGATAGTAGCCCCTTTAACGCGGCTTACTAGTAAGACTGAGAAGTTCGAATGGACAGAGAAATGCGAGAATAACTTTTAAGAACCGAAACAAAGGTTGGTGGCGTTCCCTATGTTGGCGTTGCCGGATGGAAAATGAGATTTTGTGATGTGTAGTGACGCTTCGCATAAGGAATTAGGGTGCTTCATATACAGCACAGCAAAGTAATCGCGTACGCGTCAAGACAATTAAGGGAATATATAATTCGATATCCCCACCCATGAGCTTGGGCTCGTGGCAATAGTTTTTTTTTTCCCTAAAGATTGGAGGCACTACTTGTATAGAGAGAAGTGCGAGAATTACCTGAGCCATAAAGTGCTCTAGTACATTTTTCACGTAGAAAGAGCTCAACATATGCCAGAGGAGGCAGTTAGAGCTAATCAAGAATAATGATTGGGAGATTCTTTATCATTCGGGGAAAGCCAATATGGTGGCTGATGCCCTTAGTAAAAAGGAGAGACTCAAGATGATGATGTCTTTTGGAGAGTTTATAAGAGATTTTGAGAAAATGGAAATAGTAGTGAAGGTAACCGGAGCCGGTACCGAAAGGCTGTTTGAGATTGCAATACAGTCTGAATTATCGGAAAAGAACACATTGTGCCAGAAAGAGTGATGAATGAAGGCAGAGAGCCAACAAATAGATAAGAGGTTAATACCGAGAAAGATGAGAAGGGAATAATGAGGTATTCCTACAGAATTTGGGTTCCAAATGTTCAAGAGCTTAAAGATGAGATCTTAGATGAAAGCTAGTTTGAGGAATAAGATTTAGAGCAAACCCTGAATGTGATAGTCAGGGAGGACGCCATCAAGATAGAAGGAACCCATAACATAATGAAGTGGAAAATGAGGATTTTAACGTATAAGATAACCCCAAGTATGGGGAGTAGGAAGAAATATTTAGACTGAGAAAACAAAAGTCGAGCGAGATAAGGAGACCCGAGACGGTACTCCTATACGGAAATTCATGGACCTGTCTAAAAAAGAACTTAGACTATTATCCCCAACCACCATCCTGAGGAAACAATGCGGTGATAAATTCTTTCAGGACCTTTAAATCGCTAAGCTCTCAGAGTTCCAAGGAACAAGCTGACCCAGTCGAGCCAAGAGCCTGGCTAAAGGAAATGCAGGAATCATTTGAGATTTTAAATAATTGACGAATCACAAAAGAGTGTTTTTGTCACTTACCCTCCTAAGAGAGAGACCACCCGCTGGTAAAAGGCCAAGGAAGGCACGAAGCCAGAGGTTATGATAAACTGATTTAAGTTCAGTAAGTTGTTTTCGGGAAAGTACTTCCCAAGGTTATGGAAATAGTGTAAAAGCTTTAGAGCCAGAACAAAGGCAGACGAGTATGATGAATTATGAATCTAAGTTGTAAAGATTATCAAGATTCGTTCTGAGGACACGAATCCAGAATGACGGGATGTTTGAAATCGATGCTTATGATGGGTTGGTTCATGAAATAATGATAAGGGAGTTGGGTATGAGGAAACCCTAAAGACTCGTAGCAATAGAAATAGAAAAGTATGTAATCGTCAGGATGAGGGTGATTCACCATGAGTTAAAATTGCTGGGTGAAGGCATAAGAGATACATATAGTTATCCCCTGTAAGTTGGGAGGATTCGAGGAAACCTCGAGATAATTCGAAGGATAAATAATGAGACGCGGATAGACTAAGGGGATAAGGAAGTAAGAAATTAGGAAAAATTGGATGAAGGAAGTGACCTTCAAGAAGGTGAAATGTAAGACCGGTGGCTTGATACCCAGAAAGGGAGACGCCAGGTATGAAAGATATCCCAACATTGAGGTGACTGTTGAGATAAACAACAAAAGTAAATAAGGAATTATTAAGAAGAAGTTCACGTTGAACACGACCAATATCTTCCAGAACATCCTTGTTATCGTTACCAAATTAGGCAAGATAAGCGGATGACCATTGTTATCTTTTGGAGGCCATATGGATTGACCTCAATTTGAATAAGGATGCTATTATGAAATTAGGTATCGACTATCGAGGTGGGAATGATGAATAAGATAATCTGTCAAGGATATATGACTTGATTTATCCATGGATGGATGCAGGTACCTTTTAAAGGTGGAATTAAGGCTAGAACATCGGTAACTTAAAATGAATCCTAGGGGAATGCATAAAGGTTTGCATTTCACCCTTAATAGGGACGGTATGAGTTTTGACAGTATGATTTGGAAAGGGTTAAGGTAACAATAACCTTTAAGAATTAGTGGAGAAATTTTCAGAAGTATATAGACAATGGTTCTAGTAATAGTAAATGGTATTTTGATATGCCCTGTATTTAGGGAACACAGGAGGAACGATTGAAGGATAACCTTAGAGGTTTCCAAGGAGAAAGGTAATATTCAAAATTCTCAGGAATAAAAATGTTGATAAAAGAAATATGACGTAATTATAATGATGCCAAGTGGGGCACGTGTTAAACCACGAGAAAGGATGGATCGAACCAGTAATGGTCAAAATTGTTCAGGGCAATTAGGACTTAAGATAAAAGATGTTCTAAGTATGATTGAGAGTCAGTCGTGACAGTGATTAACCTCTAAAGACTGAGGCAATAACTTATGGAAAAATGGTGATATTTTTTTTTTACTCATCAGATTTTAAGGGAAACATCTTCACTCAAGCAGTGATCGGAAATAAGGTAGAAAATTTATTTGGAGGTGGTTAAAATGACATTGACTGTAAGGAAATTTTACTATCAGGAAAGGCCAAAGAGGTGGCCGACACTCTAAAGGTAAGTGGATAATTATAGGCGCGTGTGCCAAAAGAAAACAGTGATGATGGTTAAAAATATGAAGGTTGAATTATGGTTTGGATGATTGACATTCCTTCTGATGACTGTGCAATACCCAATCGTAATAGTAGTTGGTAAAGGTATAATTCGTGTAATCGCCATGAACGGGCTATCTATCTTAGAAGATACTATCTTGAGAATAAGCCAGGACCATGTTTCAAAAAGGACTAGACGAACCTTTGAGTAAGTCTTCTATTTAAGGCATATGATTTAGAATGGTATTAACCTGCTATCGTTGCTTTGAGCGAAACTCTTCTGTAATTTTATCTGCTTCATGTCATGTATGTATGTCAGAATCAGGAGTGTACTCCATGAATCAAGAATGGTGATTATGTTAACTCCTTAGAAGAATTAGATACGACATATATGGACTCCGTATGGTTAGATATTAAGATTTCATGGAAAGTGAATGATGACAGTAGGTCAGTGGTGGACCATAGTAAGGCAGCAATGATTCTGCGAGTAATGAGCTGATTACAACCATGAGAGTTGTATTGGAATGGGTGTTGAGATTGAGCACCACTAATCGGGTCGTGGTAATGTATAAGTTATCATTGATAGACTAATTAAGTAGAGTATCTACCTAGTGAATTATTATTCTTTCTTATCAATAGAGAGTCGTATTATTATACGAGGAAGGTTGCGGTGCAAGCATAGAATTCAAGTAACGATGATGTCTAGAATGAGATCCCAGATTCGATTTTCGATGTCGAGGGAGTTTCAAAGGTAATTGTGTATAAGCTCGAGGAAGAGCATGGGTCCATAGAATGATGGACGGGATAGCGAAAATTTTTAGGCACGTGAAATGCGATGCTATAATACTTGATGTTGATATAAATACATATATGTTTTGTTCTTCTATGACAAACCTCTATAGTTCAGAGGTAGATTCCAAGCCAGATATTTTATGGCAATAAAATTTTTTTATGAATATACAATTCTCTTCAGTTCGTTCTTTTCTCTTCTTTTCATTTCATGTAATCTGAGAAGAACAACCCTTCCAGAAAGGGGAGGTATTGCCGAATGACTATCTATCTGTGTGATAGAAGCCTAGTAGGATACCATCTATTGTTTAATTGCTTGTCAAGTACTAAAGGCTGGCCACCTTCTGTACTAACTATGCAATAGGACAAGTGTTCGTGATCATAGTGATCTCTCAACAAATCCCTTTACTTCTATTTGATTGATCAAATTCCGGAAAATAGAAACAACTGAAAAAGGAGTAATAAAGTGGTGGTAGTATGCGGAATGGGAACACGTTCATGATACTAAGGTTGACGTGGTTATTAAAAGGTTATAGAACGCTAACGAGCAAAAGTATAACCAGTATAATATTAGGAACGGAAGGTGATAGCGATTACGAACTGGAAAAGAATGGGTATTGAGAAGCAAGAGCTCTAATGATTGGAAGCTATGATGAGAGTCTGTGTAATAGACTTGAAAGAATTTGGAATGATCACTTAATTCGGATTGAGTTATCTTACGACAATAGATCATATGTCATTATCGAGATGTCGCCTTATGAGATCCTTGAAGGAAGACAATGTCGATCTCCCTTATGTTAGGATGAAGTTGTAGAGCGCAAGATGCTCGGACCCGCAGTAGTCCAAAGGACCAAGGGTATGATAGATCTAATCAGAGGACGGCTGGTAGTAGCCCAAGATGGACATGATAAGTATGTTGATTTGACACGAAAGGATAAAGAGTATGAAATAGGGGACCTATAATGTTATAGGTATCCCTTGGAAAGGATTGATGAGGTTCGGAAAGGAAGGAAAGCTAAGTCTACAATTTGTTGGACCCTTGGATATATTAAGACGTTTGGGAAGTTAGCATATGAGCTAGCCCTAACCCCGAACATGTAGCAGGTCGTAACGTGTTTCACGTATCAATGTTAAGGAAGTGAAATTCAGATGCCAGATAAATAAAGGCATATGAGCGCATAGATATGTAACCCGACGTAACCTATATGGAGCAACCAGGAAGGGTTATAGAGTGAAAAGGGAACAAGTGCTTTGGAGAAGGGTTATCAAACTATTCAGAGTTTGATGGAAGAACCACAATGTGGGAAAATTTACTTGAGAGTTAGAAAATGTAATGCTAAGAAAGTATCCCCATTTGTTTTCTATCTGATTCCGGGACGGAATCCTTTTAAGGAGAGGAGACTGTAATAACCCAATTTTTGAGAAATTTTGAAACCCTTATGAATAGTGTTTTTGCTGAACGAGAAAACTTTTCATGCCACACTATGTAGGGGTTCTGATATGGATATTCTGAGATTTTATTAGTACTTTATATGGGATATAAGTGTATGTAAAGATCGTCAGAATCCAATTCCGAACACTTTGATTTTTCCCGGAAATCCACTAGATACGGAGAGAATTGAGTATAAGGTAATAGGATAAAAAGGATTTAAATTAAAGGATTATAAGAGAGGATCATAAAAGGAATACAATGTATTGAGAAAGGTTAAGGGAACCTAAGTAATAAGATCCCGGGTATGATCCTTCAAACGATAAATGAAAACGAAAGTTAAGCGAACCGTATAACAGATCAGCGGTCATTAGGCAAACAATTAGGAAGTTAAGCAAAGGGATTAGAGGAAGTGATGTCACCCAACCAATGAGAAGAGGACAAGGAAGGGAGGATGACATAGCAATGTGATGTAAGCATGACATAGGGAAGGAGGAGATGTGGTGGAATATTAACCACACAAAACCAAGGGCAACTAGGTAATTCACTAAAGCAAACAACAAAAATCAACCAACCAAGCAAATCATTTCATTTTCATCAAACAAAACACAAAATTCTCTCTTCTTCTTCCTCATGCTCTCGGGTGGTTTCTTAAGAAATGGGAAGTCCAAGCTCCTCCACTTGTTATTTTCCAAGGTAATTATCCTAGCTCCTCCTAGTTAAGTTACATACTTCCTATAAGTTTAAGCTTCTAATTCCAAGCCAATCTTTTTCTATAAATCATCAAAGAAGATGGTGAATAGTGTTTTCAAGAACTAAAATTTGTGTTCTTGAAGTTTTGTTTAGATTAAGCTTGGTTAAGGGCTTTAAAGGTGATTCCAAGCCATCCTCTTGATTCTCCACTCTCCAAGGAAGGTATAAACTACAAACCCTAGCTTTAGTTTTGAGTATTTAGGAATGGTTATGAGTAGTATAGTATATGTGAAGCATGAAACTTGTTTGTTTAAGAGTTTGGGTTGGAATGGTGGTGATTGATTTGTTGAAATCTTAAGATTTGGTTAAAGAATGTAGTATAGTTTAAATTCAAGTTTTAGGAGTAAGTAAATGGATTATAATGAGTTGGTTTGGGGCTGTTGTAATGTATTTTGGATGGAGTTTGGATTGGGTTATGAATTGGGGTTGGATTGTGGTTGTTTTGAGTTGGTTTAAATTTGGGAAATCGCGTAAACATAGCCGTCGTAATGTCCGATTTACCGTAGACTGTTTTTGTTCTTAACATCAGAACCCTTGAACTCACTGCTAGGTTTTGACCATTGTCATGTTTAGATAGTTCATGTTACGAGCTTCGTTTTGATATGTGGTTCGTTTGATTCCGATGAACGGTTTAGGAGAAACGACCGTTTCAAGTAACGGCGTTTCGCGAACGAAACTTTTTCCCCTCGCCTTACTTTGAAATGTAGGTTAAAGACCGAAAAGGGTTAATTAATGCATGAAACATTTATGGTAAGTGTTTTAGGCAGTTGGTAAGTCACTCGCGAAGGAATCGCTTTAAAACTCATAAAGGTTAAATTATTAAAAATGGTGGAGCCGAGGGTACCCGAGTGACTTAAGCGAATCAGTGAGCGCAAAACAAGCGTTAGAGTCTAAGTTAGTTAAAGTATAGATTTACAAGTGACTTTGGTTTAATTCCAACTTACTTGTTGCTTATAGGTTACCAGACTCGTCCCGAGCCATTCGTAACCCCCAGTCGCTCAGGCAAGTATTCTATCCGATACACTGTTGTTGTGATGTATACATTTGTATATGCATGATCTTGCGATAAATGCCTATTGGTTAGTTAGCAAATTTTTGCGATATATTGTAGCATGTGATATGGTATATATGCATGCCTGTTTCATATTCTTGAAATATATATCTGTTGGTTCATTTGATAATACCTATGCTAGAGGATAGCGGTATCTTGCATATACCCTTAGTATAGGGACTCAAAGGTGAAAATATTTTCAAAAAAAAAAACCGGGAGTCGAGGATCCCGAGTAGATTTTATATATATGGATATGGATATATATATATATATATTTATATATTTATATATATATGGTTATAGTTTTCCAAACTATTAATCGAATAAGGTTTATTCGATAACTTGAAACTTTATTTTATTATTGAATATTATTTCGAATATTATTCGAGGGCTTATGACTCCTTTTAATTATTTATCTGAATATTATTTGAATATTCATTCGAGGACTTATGACTCTTTTATATTATTATGAATATTATTTGAATATTCATTTGAGGATCTATGACTCCGATAATGTGCTGTAATATATTCTTTATTTTATTAAAGAGTAAGGTGTTAATAATCAAACTTATTTTCGATTATTCAAATAAAGATAATACTTTCATATAAGTATATCTTTGGTTATTTAATGTTTATTTCAAGTATAAGTTTTAATACTTCTACTTCAATTATTTTTATAAAGATTATTCTTTATGGGAATATTATTTAAATAATAATATTCAGTCATTTTCTAAATATTCTGGGGACTGATTTACTTCATTAAATCAGCCTTACTCCAAACACTCTTTAAAGTGTTTTCGAGTCTTCAAAATGATTTTTAAAAGTCAGAGCGGATCCCAAAACTCATTTTTATATTTAAGATCTTCCTTTTTAAAGGGGATTTAAATACTCGCTCAAAACCTGTGGAATCCGGCTCTGTGGTGTATTTTATATTCGCAACGAGGTTGCAGATTTGGTAAATGAATTGATTACTTGCCCAACGTTCGGGAAGTAAGCACATCTCATTGAGTCGGCATAAGCGACAGGCCGGGGTACGGTCTATTATTGTGTAAGTGGCTGGGTGGCAGTCCATCAACGCGTGAGGGGCCGGGGTACGGTCTAGCGCGAGGTCCTAATGCGGCCAGGGTGATGACCGGTGATGAATTCATCCATCTACAGTAGAAAAGGTTACTTATTGGTATCTTTGCCTGATCAGCGAGATATCGGGTTTATGCCAAAATTCTTTTCCTTTCCAAAATTCATTGGATGTTTCAAACTCTGTTCATACTTTGCATAACAGAGGTTCCAGGAAATGTTTAAAGGGATATATATATGTGGACATATATATATATCGGGGCTAAATAAAGTATCTCATAACTTTTTCATTCAATAATATTTCAAAGATTGAATCTATTCAAGTCTTATCTTGTGGTCTCATCAGTGGGATGAATTTTTGAAATTGATTATAACTTGAACGGTGGTAGTTCAAGTAGTATTTGGGAATGATATAAGTGTAGTGAAGTATTTGGTAACTTCATCTTTTAAACTTATATCTAATTAATAATTGTCTTATGAATGACAAAGATTTTCAGAAAAACGTTGAGACAAGGTTAGATATATGAGATCACCTTGCAACGATATTTTTATACAGTTATACAATGGGACTTTGTGTATATTATGCATGGAAGAGGACTTCCATTACTTTGAAAAGTATATATGTATATATACTGAATATTTTGCGACTTCATCGCATTAAGATATCAAACTTGGTTCATTTCTTTTGACCAAGATTTTCATGAGTATTATGAGTAGACTCATATACTATTAATCATTATACATATTATTTTGGTGGGCTTGCTGCTCACCCTTGCTTTCTTCTTTCATCACACAACATCAGATAGATAAGATGAACAGGACCAAGCTCCCAATTCGCGATCGGATAGGAAGCGTTTCGCAGCTTCCTATAGGCATTGAAGTCACTGTAGCTGAGGTAGGGAACTACCAATAGACTAGGCTTCAACTTTTGATGTACCAGATTTATGTATATTTATGAATTGTAATAATGGCAATGAAATGTAAATTTATTCAGAACCTTTTTAAGGTGTATTGACATATAATTGTGGAATAAAAACGACTTGTGATTATTTTTGGATGTTCATCTCTGAGACTATAACGTGTGGTGTGTGTGTTTATTGTGGGGTCACAGTACAGAGTAGTTGAGAAATTATTAAGATTGGGTGTTAATAAGGGAAATGGAACTCGTGACAACCCGGATCCCCGACCCCGGATCTGGGGGTGTTACAGGCATCATCTATCTTGAGGTTTTCCATTGACTCCTCCACAACCTTATGAGATTCAGGCCTGGTGTAGAAGTCAATTAGGGTCTTAGGCTCTTCGCATTGGAGCTCCTTCCAGAATTTAGTACTGGGTCTCACCCCAACTATATTAGGAAATTTTTATAGGTTTCGTCAAGAGCTTTCATCACTTTTGATACCTCCATACTGAAATGTTTGAAATATTCCCTCATAGATTCATTCTCTCATTGCTTGATGTAGTCCAAAGTATTAGGTGGTGGAATATAGGAAACTAAAGCCTAAAATTGTGTAACAAAGATATCACACATCTACCTCGAGGAATGAATGGAATTTTCAGACAGCCTTTTTCCACATTGGTGAGAATTTTTCCGTAGTGTAGCAGCTAACAGCCTACATGTAGTCAGGTCCTTGACCTAGTAAACCTACATCTCAGTATTGAAGTGACTGATGTACTCCACTAGGTTAGTAGCTCCATCAAAGTTCAAATCTCCTATCCCCTATACGAATGAGGGACGGGTGAGTCACATATATTCTTAATGAAAGGTGATGCAACTACCAAGCATGAATCCCTTTCTTTTCAGCATTTATTTTCTCCAAGGCCTTTCATAGGTCCTTGTACTTGTACGTGACTCCTTCCACATCAAACACCTGCTCATCGCTCCCATTTTTTGCACTGTAACCTCCATTAGTATTATGAGCTGAGATTTGCGTGAAGCTTGAACCTGCTTCATCCTCCTCTGAAGGCGGAACACGTATATACTTTGTTTTGCTACTCTTCGCCTGGGGTGACTACTCCTCCTTCCTAGTTCCATTTGAACCCTTTGATGCTGAACCTTCTACATTCACCTTATTTGGGACCTTTTCCCTATTTTTTTTCAACTCAAGACTGAGGTCCTTGTTTTTCAGCTTCTTCCCCATTCGATCAAAGACACTCACATTGTCTGTAGCTGAAGGTTCACCTTCTTCAACTTTCTTCTCCGGGTCCTAGTTCTTCTTCTCCTGGTCAGTTTCAACATCAGAAAAGATGGGATTCTTTGGATCATTGTCTTCATCTTCTTTACCATCTTCGAAGTCCAGTTGAATAGGATTAACAACCTTCTTCTCTACAGACTTCTGCTTCCTGATCCACTTGCTCATTCTTGCGGATTTTTTCTCCAATGACTCGATCCTGTTGCTCATTTGTTGTAAGTGGTTCAGGATATCCTTGTTGGTAACCTTTCTATTAGGGACCCCATTATTTCCATTTGACCCCTTCTCAGTGTTTGTTCCTCGTCAGAATTTTCCGACATCTTTCTCTCTCAAAAAAGATATTAGAAGTCCCCTCCTTTTAACACGAAAAATGATCCGAGAGAAAATTAATTATAACACCCCGAGATTATCATGCTTAAATAACTAAACAACCATTGATTTTCGGGTGAAATATGGCTACTACAACTGTAACATAGAGGCATGACTATAAAATTGTAGTTGGAATTGTGTCAGTAACTTGAGATGATTCAACAAAGAACCGATTAAACTCGAAAAATAGTCACACTGGTTACACATGTCAATTTGAGTAGAAAGTGATTATTCGAACCCCTTTGTCGATTTCCTACATATCCTATATAGGGATCAAGCTCAATGTAATTTTCTAGGGTTGGACTCCATACCTTGAAGAATAATCCATGTTTTTGATAAGCCAAACCAACTTTCCACAGCTAATCGAACTATTTTCAAGTAAGGTTCTAGTATCCTAGCTCGGCTTGCCACTATAATTCCATATTAATCCATTAAAACATGTGATTATCCCTAAAGCCATGTATTTACCCTTTAATAATTGTTGTTTATCACGTTCATTGTGATAGATTCCTGCTAAACTGTGCTAAAATGCCATTATATGAAGATAATAATTGTTCTCCTTTATTTCAGGAGGTACAGTCCTAGTAGGACATCAAGTCTGCCAGTAGAGGTACAGTGATGCTCCTGCATCAGTACCTCTTTATCCATTCTAGCCTTGTTGGTGCTTCGAGCACCTCACCTCTCCATTAAGGACTATTTCTGATGCTCAACAGTACCTGCCATTACCATGTTTACCCATTGTACAACTGAACCTTCCTAGTTAGCTATCGCTTCACAAGAGACTTCATACCTTAATATTAGTACCTCCAAAACCAGGAATCCTTGGACCAAACTCATAGCAAAACATGTCCTAATTCATGCCAATTAGGCCCAATGTCCCTACATGCCTTAAATCAATGCCATGCAAGATTTTAGGCAGAACAACCAATATAAAAAAAATTATAAGATGAACATTTTTCATAGAATATATGCATGCCAATAATACACATGCAACCGTAAACTAAATAACCCTAACAAAGAGCATATCAAGTAACACTAATAATGTTAACCCTAACTAGGTTACCAATTAATACTAAGTTAGATTTTAGTTTTAGTAGTAAATATATTTGTATATTAATTTTCCTATAGAATGTTTTCAAAAAACAAAACTCTTTACATCAAAAATTACTTCAAATATTGTACATAATAATAATTAGGCAGTCCATAACAAATTACCTCTACATGAATTAACTTAGCATCTACTTAGTATACATTTTTTCACAAGAAATATAAAAAGTTATTTGCTAGGTCATTGGAACTGTTTTACAAATTTAACTTCTATGTTAGGTCCAGACTTTATATACAGAGGGGTTGAATGTATGTTCTTCATTTTTAACAAGGTTTGAGCCGCATAATATAAATCAAATGAACAAACACACACAACTCGAGGTAAATATGCTTTTATTCAAATTATAAATACCCAGAGGTTTGCTTACAACACGAAATACAAATATATTATATGTTAAAAATCACTCTAACAAGATAAAGCTCTGTCAAATGATAAACAATACAAGCTATAAAACTATATCTAGTAAGTGCTATCAATATGTAAAACTTTAATTGGTGTGAAGAAAATTTTGCAGCACTTCTCCTTGTAAAAACCTTAAATGAATCAAACTAAGCTCTCACAAAAAGAATTCTGCAGAGTTTCTTTACTGTTTATTGGAGAAGACTACTTCTTTCTTCAAAGATCTAATGGATATATAGTGATGTGACTTGATTAAGAAGATAGGGACATGTGGCTCATTGTAGTCCATTTATTTGAGTTGTAGTACATCCAATGATACAACAAATCAACCAAAGGATGATAGAATCCCAATTGTAGAAGCAACAAGTCGACAATATAGATGGTACAGTTGCTAGAAATCGACCATGGGCCCTTGAAGCTACTAGTCGACTAGGCTCTTCTTAAATTAACTTGGAAATAGATAATAAAGCTTAGGAATTGCTACAAATTGACCATGTGATGCTTAGGGAGCTTTCTAGTCGAAAATAGGGCCTTTAATCACCTAAAAATCAACCAAAGGAAGATAGAGAAGGCTTGATGGTGACTTGACACTTCCCAAAGATCTACAAATTGACAATGTACTTCAAGTTTTCAGTCTTCAGTCTTCTAATCTTCTAATCTTCAATTCTTCATAATTAAATCATTTGACATTAATCTTGATTATGAATACCACTTCACAGTCTTTCTGAGAATAATACTTAGTTTCCCTTTACGGATCACTGACGCCTAGTGCAATTGGTCTGGTTCATAGATGACTAGTTCGGCTCTCAGGCGTCTTTATTATAACTATACAATCATTGTTAAGTCTTCTAAAATACCCATTCAGCTTCACTTAGAATCCCTCAAGTCTTCAAACTAACCCTAATAACTGCTTCAGATGACTTCAACCTTATTCCACCGTTGCCTGAGCATATTAATGATCTTCACACGGACTTCTGTTGATGTCTTCTTCAATGTAACTACCAATATCATTATGTATATACCAAATCATCATTCTGAACTAATTCTAGTGGGATATTAATTAGTTGCAAGTCCTCGTTCAATGTCGAGTTATCCAAACCAGTATTGTTGAGTTAAACATTCTGCTTAAAACTTGCTTAACATTCTACCTATTTATAAAACTAAAAAAACAATTAACAAGCCCATTTTTATGCATTTATTTTTGCCAAGCCAGGTTAGGTTTTCACTTAATTAGGTTCATATGTCAACTTGATTATTATGGATTCACGCCCATGCCTATGCCTACTATCCTGGATTTTTTTAATATATTTCATTATGATGTAGTAGTGAAAGGTGCATGCATTTCAACTCATACATGTCCCACAATGCCTCTAAGGTTGAACTCATATATGGGTTTACCAAAAGAAGCATTGATGTTAATACCTTAGTGCTAAACATATTTGTATGAAATGATATATACAACTATCATAACTTATCCAATACTACGTAAAAAATCAAAGAATAATATCCCACAAATTATACTTTGTTTAACATGAAAATCAGTGAAATTTGATTTGAAAATATATACAAAACTAATTAGAAACACTTATTTTCTATTTTTAATAACTTTACAAAATACGATTTTATTAAAACAAATTCATTTATTTTAACTAGCTATTAATTAAACAAAATTATAAATTTAACTAATATAATGATAAATTATTTTCACACATAAAAAATTGTAAATAATTTTTTTTAGTAGCAACGGACGAAGCAATTCACAGTTCACATGTATACTATAATATTACTATATTTACAAAAAATATGTATACGATTATGCCCATTTACAGAGTGATACGTGAGATTTATGACCCACGATGTTGATAATATTTACATGTATCAAACTCGGGGCCACATTAATCATCCAAATGATCATCAACGTTAATTTGATCAAGAACAAGAACAAATGGTACCATTGAATCTAGGCTTCAAAAACAACGTCTTTTCCATGCACCACATTAGTGGAGAAAGAATGTATGAGTCATCTATTGACGGTTGACAACGGTTGACGTCAGTCTCTTTGTTAATGATCGACACATAAAGTGGGGGCAAAGAGGATTAATGTCGGGTATGAGATTGATGGTCACATTGTGCTTGCATTGATGGCGAAAAAAGAAAGTTACAGAGTTGTTTACCCGGTGGCTATGGTTGAATATTGAGATATAGAGACATAAGTTGGGTTTTTCTCTGACGGTTACATAATATTTTTTGTATTAGAGCCAGTGACCGAGACGATCACTTGCCTGTCCGGTCCCGAATCTTACGGGTTTTGATGAACATGTATACATGGCATATGCATACGATTCGAGGTAAGTCCCATATGAAGAATGCCATGAGCTCAGGTAATATCAGTATTTTTTATATCACACGCACTTTATTTAGTGCGCACTAAGCCGTGGGTCTTCTCCCTATTTTCAAGATAGAGGCAGGATCTGCTTACATCTTCCCTACCCATACACCGCTCTAACCGGTTTATACTGAGTATTTTGGTTTGTTTTTTTATATTTCAAAAAAAATCTCTTTAGACTAATCAAATATGTAGTGATGTCCCTTATGCAAAGGTGACTCATTTAAAAATTTATTTCTATTCATACGAACCTTTTAGCAGTAGTAACTTTTGTAAAAAAATCAATTAGATCTATTTAATTTATTATTGGAAGTTATTTTCTATAACCCCACATCCTGATTTGTACTACTCTAAAACATTTTTTCCGTCTTCAAAAAAAGCTAAATCATTCTGTCGATACATTATTTTTCTAAAATCAATATGATATAGTATGATTTAATTTCCTCTCTAAATAGTAGTAAATCTAATTAGAAAATAATGGTGAGAGTAATACGTAAGTGGGATATACTGATCCCTCTGATGAAAGAATTTAAAGGCAACAATTTGATTTTGCTAGATGACCAAGTAAGTATCCCAAATTTATTTCTATAATCTTTTGGGTTTTATGCATTCAATAACTTAGTATTATAGTAAGTCCCATGTGAAAAATGCCATGAGCTCAGGTAATAACAATATTTTTTATATCACACACACTTTATTTAAGTGCGCACTAAGCCGAGGGTCTTCACAAGGACAACCTCTCTATTTCCAAGATAGAGGCATGATCTTCTTACATCTTACCGCTCTATGCGGTTTATACTGGGTATATTTGGTTTTTTATATCTCAAAACAATATCTCCTTAGACTAATCAAATATGTAGTCGTGTCTCTTCTACAAAGGTGACTCGTTCAAAGATTTATTTCTATTTAGATGGATATTTTGGCAATGGTAACTTCTGTAAAAAAATCTATTAGATCTATTTAATTTATTTTTTGGCAGTTATTTCCTATAACCCCACATCCAGATTTGTACTGCTCTAAAATATTTCTTTCCGTCTTCAACAAACGTCAATTCATTCTGATAATACATTATTTTTCTACAATCAATGTGACAAAGTAAGATTCAATTTCCTCTTTAAATAGCAGTAAATTGGAAAATAAAGGTGAGAGTAATATGTATGTGGGATATACTGATCCCTCCTATGAAAGAATTTAAAGGAAACAATTTTATTTTTCTAGATGACCAAGTAAGTATTCAAATTTATTTTTATAATCTTAGGATTTTATGCATTCAATAACTTAGTATTATACTATAAAATTATTATGTTGTTGTAGCACTATCGAATTCATGCCTTCATTCATACAGTAATGTTGTGAATCTTGGTAAATAATTTATAGAGGGAAATGTATATATCATACAAAAATTCTATGTGAAAGACTATATCCAAACGACTATTCGATACCTTCTAAATCAACAATAAATTACTTTATATGTCAACACAATAGTCACACAAATTGATGATGATAGCCTCATCCAAGATAATACATTTGACATGTATAAAATATCAGAAACCAAAAGACTGAAAAAGATGATATGTTCCTCATCGATAAATTATACCAGAAGCAATCAATCAATGCTAAATTAAATGTATACTGGCTAACATCTTTTTGTTTACTATTGGTACACGTCATTGGGGTGGTGAAAGGTGTTAAAACTTTATACCAATTCACAAATAGGCTTAATAGACTAAGATAAAGTTCAAGATCGCCGATGGATGGTACTCAACCTTTAAATTCTTACCAGTTATTCCTTTCGAGCATATGCCTCTATCGTACATGTTATATACTCTTATTAAAATTATTTTATTAGTTCATCGGTGGATATAATATTTTGGGACAATCTCGCCGAAGAGTTTGATGCAAGTAGAAAAGAGACCACAACACAACCACCAATAATTTTAATTCCAAGCATTGAGGTAAATCGAAATTCAGGTATCTTTTAATACTAAATTTAAAATTTAAACAAATACACCACAAACATTATGTTGTATACATAAAAAAGTTTTACTTTATATATATATATATATCTTTATATTTTTAACTGGAATTATTTTGTTTTGTCTTCCAACAGATACATATAATTTATCCAGCCATGCCTCTAAAAGATTTTACCTAAATCATGATCACTACAACATACACCAATAACGCATGAGGTAATACTGATTAAAAAATAAAAAAAATTGAATAATTATAAAATAATTTTTTATTGGTTATATTTTTTTTACCAGGTGGACTCCATAATTTCTATACTGAGCATGAATTAAAAGAAGAACAAGACCCACAAGTAGAATGTATATCAACTCTAATGGAAATACGGAAGAATCCTTTTGACTACACAATAATATTCCAATATACATATAAAATAAAAAAATTGTAAATTTATTTTACCTTCTTTGTAAATGCAACCCTATTTATTTAATAATGATGCAGGGCACTTGCAATTTACTCATCGAAAGGTGAAAGAAAAAGATGGTTGATACTATTTTGTTTGAACGTCATGCCAAGAAGAAGTTGTTGGAACAATATGACCTCGGCCCTGCATTTTATGATATATCTCTAATGATTGCGAACAGAACATTAACCTTAATTGCTATGGTGCAAGCGATTTAAATTCACGTCTTCTACTGTATTCCCTAATTCTCCTTAAACGAAGTATGGGCTTCGATCTCCCAAGGTGTACCTCTACTTAAAGCTCCAAAATTCCAAAACCCTAGCTGGATCCTTGAGAAAAATGTCTGCCTCTCTCAAACCCTAGGACCTTATTTCGTTTTTGTATTCTCATGTTCTTACGTTCATGCCACCCCTAGCTTCAGGAGAATTAGAATATTTATAGGCAACAGTAGGGATCATGGATAATTAGGTCGGGCCTCCCAATGACATTATGGGCCATGCCCAATGTAATTAAACATTAATTCAATCCACTAAAGAATTAATATTTGCACTACCTTCCTAATTCCGTAAATTAATTATTTAATTCGGCTCCCATATTATTTGCTTATTAAATCCCCATGTTTAAGATATCGCAAGTCCATTAATTAAATTAATTTCTGACAATTAATTTAATCAATATCTTTCATCCTTGGTCATCTACTCAACCTTATAATTGTACAAGAACAAATCTGCCTATAGGACTAAAGCACAATTGTCTTTATGAGCTTTCAAGAGGACATCATCACCCGAATATATTTTTCGGACACAATTTCCTTTTATAGTCAATATCCAACTATTTATATAATGTCATTGCCCAATACATAAATTTGCAATTTAAAATAAATTACTTAATGTATGAATCAAGGCATTAGGCATGTGCATTAAATACAAGTGTCAATCACTATATCCGGATTAAGAACCTAAGCAATGATAATATCATAGAATCTTAGTTCTTCTTTATTATCAGAATAAAAGAACGAATTATTTTACTATTTTGATCCCGTTCAATATATACAAAGCATAAAATCATTATTCAATAGTAAAGACGTACTATTTCTAAATAATACTTAAGCCCTTCCTGTGGTTTGTCTAACGCCACTTAGACTGTGAACCTTTATTATATTATATAAGGAACTTGACAATCTAATCTTCTATTATCCTATTTGATACTAGATTGTCTACAATATATAAATATAGACAATGTGAAAACATCCATTCAAGATTCTTAAATGATTATTATAATTGTATATACTTCAAACGAATAGTTCAGTATAAACCCCAACAATCTCCCACTTATAGTCAAGCTATTCTTTGAGTATATCAGTGTTTATTACAATTAATACACTACCAACTATATAACTATATGACCAAGTGTCTAACTCCTATCACTTCCACGTACTCCTGAAAAGCCTTAGCCGGTAAGCTCTTCGTGAAAGGATCTTCCCGGTTATCCTTTGATGCTATATCAGCCACAATAACATCTCCTCGCTTAACGAAGTTCCATATGAGGTGATACTTACGCTCTATGTGTTTCGCTGCCTTATGGGCCCGTGGCTTCTTCATATTTGCCACAACACCAGTATTATCACAATAAATCATGATTTTCTGTGGAAAATTAGGAACTACATCCGAATCTAGTAGGAAGTTTCGGAACCGTATAGCCTCTTTGGCCGCCTCAGAGGCCGCCACATACTCGGCTTCCATGATTGAGTCTGCAATGCATTTCTGCTTCACACTCCTCCATATTACGGATCCACCTCCCAAAGTAAAAACACATCCCGAGGTGGACTTTCTTTTATCCTGATCTGTTTGGAAATCTGAATCGGTATATCCTAGAGGCAACAAATCGGAGGACTTGTAAACTAACATATACTCCTTAGTTCTACGCAAGTACTTGTGTATTATTTTTACCGCACTCCAATGTTCTTGTCCTGGGTTTGACTGGTATCAACTAACCATGCCCATGACAAAGTAGATATCAAGTCTCGTACATAACATAACATATATTAGGCTTCCACATGCCGAAGCATAAGGAACTGCCTTCATGTTCTCTATCTGCTTAGGTGTCGAAGGGCACTGACTCTTTGATAGAGAAACTCCATTTCTGAAAGGTAAATTACTCTTCTTGGAGTTCTACATGTTAAAACGAGCTAATACGTCATCTATGTAGGGCTCCTAAGATAAAGTCAACATCTTTTTCTTGCGATCCCTTATAACTTTGATCCTAAGGATGTATGCTGCTTCACCTAAGTCCTTCATTTTAAATTGTTTGAAAAATTATGCCTTTATTGAATATAACATCTTAACATTATTTCCAATGAGTAAAATGTCATCAACATATAGCACTTGAAAAACTACTGCATTTCCCTCACATCTCTTATACACGCATGTTTCGCTTGGACTTTGATCAAAACCATATGACTGGGCTGCCTGATCAAAATAAAATGTTCCAATACCTAGAATCTTGTTTAAGTCCATAAATAGACCTCTTAAGCTTACATACAAGATGCTCTTGGCCTTCCTTGATGCATCCCTCTGGTTTCTGCATATAGATGGTTTCTTCAAGACTTCCATTAAGGAAAGCTGTCTTAACATCCATTTTCCAAATCTCACAATTGAGATGAGCTGCTATGGATAAAAGAATATGTATTTACTTAAGCATGACCACTGGTGAAAAGATTTTCTCATAATCGGACCTTCTTTCTCAGTATACCCTTTCGCAACAAGTCTTGTTTTCCAGGCTTTCACCTTTTTATTTGATCCTCTCTTTTTCTTGTGGATCCACTTACATCCAATAGGTTTTAAACCTTTGGGTGGTTCCACGAGCTCCCAGACCTAATTAGAACACATCGATTCCATCTTAGATTCCATTACCTTTTGCCAAAAATCTACATCTTTATCTTGTAGTGCATCTTCGTATGTCCAAGGATCATCATCATGTTCACCAGAGATCAAGTCTGAAGACTCTCCCAAAAATATAAATCTATCATGCTGTCAAACAACCCTCCCACTATGATGAGGCACTGGTTTGGTATTAGTGACAGGTTATGTATTTTGTTGTGGCTGTTCTATCTGTACAATATGTTTCTGGGTATTATCTGTCCCTCCCACTAGTTCCTCTAAAAAGATACTACTCATGGGTTTTTGATTCATTATATAGTCTTGCTCTAAGAATCTAGCATTGGTGCTAACAATGTCATCTCGATTCTTCGGACTATAAAATAAATAACCTTTCATTTCTATGGGGTAGCCTACAAACAACCTTACTTCTGTACGAGATTGTTAAGTGGCATTTATGTCCACTTAGAATGCTCTATAAAGGCTTGAATTGGTGTTTGTACTCAAGTATTTTGTGTATTTGATTTGTTTTGGTAGTGTTTTTGCATTTCAGGCATAGTTGGAGGAATCAGGAGGTTTAGCATTGCAATGATGGTAAAATGATGTTAGGAAGGTGTCATTAATTAAAGCGCATGGATTGCCATCTCAAACCAACCAGAAAAACAAGCAGAAGAAGTTTTTCCAGAAGGTCAGCGTGCCCGCGCTGTGCTAGGGCGTGGCTGCGCCAAAGAGGCAGAAGGACAGCGCACCCGCACTGGTAAGCGCGCGGCCGCGCCAGGTCGGGATTTCAGAATCCTGTTTTGAGTAGAAGATTGATTTCTAGACTTCTCTTCTAATTGGGTTGCTATATAAAGATAACTTAAACACATTTTTCATAACAGAGCTTAAGGAGAAGACATTAAGAAGACTTAGGAGCACAAATATAACTAAGGCGAAGAGGATCTAGTTTATTCTCATGATTCTTTATTTTAAGCTATAATCTTGGATGCTAGTTTTCTTATTTGTTGAACCTAATACTCTTGTTTAATGTACTTTGATTATTTATTCATTTTATAAAGAATTAGTTTATTATACCATGCTTTTATCGGAACCCACGGTGATGATGAATTTGGTTATGGGTTAATCATTATCATGGGGTTATAGCGGATTTACTTACGGATTTCAATATTTAATATGTTTTGATACCTTAGTGTGTGGTGATCATGTGATATCCTAGTATTGGTTGTGCTTATCGTCTTATGAGCGTCGCGAACTTATAATATAGCGTGTTAATCTTTATTGAAGTGAAACTGAATATAAGGGTTTAGAACTTGCCATGCTGGCATAGGTTCATGTATTTAATATGCATGATTCGTAGGTAATTTTAACCATCTTACTTGCTCTATGTAATCAGAAATTTTTCCAAAAGAATGGCGCACCCGCGCTGGGTTAGCACACGGGCGCGCCAGAAGTATAGAAGGTCAGCGCTCCCGCACTGAAGAAGCGCGCGGCCACGCCAGGTCGGAATGAAAGAATCCTGATTCTCTTATAATTCTAATTTCTGGGCTTCTAATCTGCATGGGCTGCTATATAATGACAACTTAAGATCATTTTTCAAGAGAGGAGACATAATAGAGCTTAAGGAGAGATTGCGGAGAAGACCTATAGCACAATTCAATGAAGGTGAAGAAAACCTAGTTTATTCTTGTGATTCTTTGTTCTATGTTATAATCTTGGATGCTCGTTTCTTGTTTGTTGAACCTTTACTCTTGTTACGTACTTGGGTTATTATTTATTCAGTATAAAGACTACCTTTATTATACCATGATTTCATCGGAACCCACATTGATGATGAGTCCGATTATGGGCTAATTTGTTTAGTTATGGATTTTTTTAGTTAATTTGTTTTGATACCTTAGTGTGTGGTGATTGTATGATAACAGTATTGGTTGTGCTTATTCGTCTTATGAGCATCGCGAACTTATAAGATAATGTGTTAATCTCTATTGATGCGATAGTGAATATAGGGGTTTAGAACTTGCCATGCTAGCATAGGTTCATGTATTTATTATGCATGATTCATAGGTAATTTTAACCATCTTACTTGCCCTATGTAATCATGATAGATAACTTGTGCATTAAACCATTATGTTGTTAAATTCTATAGACATATAGGGTCTCAATATAATCGGTGTCTATTCAACTTCTATCTCTTTGTAGATGTCTGGTAGTAGGGTATTCGTACAACAAAAGTGGGCACTTACTAGTTTCGTGTTATCTGATTAGTGTCATCACTATTGCATGCTAAGGTTGAGAATGAAAAAGGCTATTGAATGAAGTAGTAATGAAGTCAGAATCCCATGTTTGTGTCATATTATTAATCACCCCTTTTAATCTCTTAGTTAACCGTAGTTATAAAACAATCTCAATTTTTTAATCATCTTAGCATTGAATAATAACCATACCATTGTTGCATAAGTGCATTGATTGAAATTAACCTAAACCAGTCTCTGCGGGAACGAACTAGAAATAATTTTGTATTACTTGTGATCGCGTATACTTGCATAAATATTAGCGCGTGCTATTTTTGAGTGGCATTTATGACACTTTATTATGCTCCATAAAGCTTTAAATTGATGCATTTGTACTTAAGTTGTTAAGTATTTTAATGTGTTTTCTAGTGTTTTTGAATTTCAGACATTAATCTGAGAATCAGGCAAATTAGCATTGATTTGATGCTAATATGGTGTTAGGTTGGTGTCTAAGGAATAAAGCTCACAAAGACCGGTTCAAATCTGAAAGAAAATGAAGAAGTTAATTTCTGGCAGAAGCCCAGCGCGCCCGCGCTGATCAAGCATACGGCCGCGCCGAAGTTCAGAAAGCCAGCACACCCGGGCTTATCAAGCGCGTGGCCGCACCGGTTCGGGGTGCAGAATTCTGATTCTATTCTAATTTGAATTGGAATACTTCTCTACTGATTAGGGCTACTATATAAATAACTCTAGGACATTTTTAATAAGATAGCAAACCAGAGACATATCAAGGAGAGCCATAAGAAGACCGTGTTAGCACGATTCAACAAAGACGAAGAAGATCTTGTTTTTACTTGTGAATTTTTGTTCTAAGTTGTAACTTGGATGCTAGTTTTTTATTCGTGAACCTTAATCTTGTTTTGTACTTGGTTTTAATTATTCGTTATAAAGACTACATTTGTTATACCATGCTTTCATCAGAACCCACGTTGATGATGAGTCCGATAATGGGCTAATCATTATCGTGGGGTTCTAGCAGATTTATTTATGGATTTGTTTAGTTAATTTGTTCGATGCCTTAGTATGTGGTGATTGTATGATAACCTTGCATTGGTTGTGCGTATTCTTCTTATGAGCGTCGCTGACTTATAAGATAGTGTGTTAATTCTTCATGAAGTAAAAGTGAATTTAAGGATTTTGAACTTGCCATGCTAGCATAGGTTCATGTATTGTTATGCATGATGCGTGGGTAACTTTAACCATCTTACTTGCCCAATGTAATCAAGATAAATAACTTGTGCTCAAACCGTTATGTTGTCAAATTCTATAGACATATAGGGTCTCAATATAATTGGTGTCTATTCAGCTTCTATCTCTTTTGTGGATGTCTGGTGGTATGGTATTCATGTAACAAAAGTTGGTGTTAATCAGTTTCGTGTTATCTAATTAGTGTCATCACCATTGCATGCTAAGGTTGAGAACATAAAGGCTATTGAATGAAGTATTTAATGAAGTTAGAATCCCATGTTTGTCATATATATATATTAATTCAGTCAATTTTATTCTCTTAGTTATAATTGTTAGTTTAATTCTTAGTTATAATCAACCTCAATTTGTTATCATCTTAGCACTGAATAATAACCATACATTGTTTCTTAAGTGCATTAATTAATTAGTTAACCAAAGCCAGTCTCTGTGGGAACAAACTAGAAAATATTCTATACTACTTGTGAACTTGTATACTTGCATGAATTATTAGCGCGTGTTTAGCGACTAAAATTTTTTGGCACCACTGCCGGGGACTGCAATGTTAATTTATAGTTAATGTGCTTTCCATCAGTGGTCGTTAAAGTTCATTGACTTGGACATTGTTACTTATTCATTTCCTTGCATTATTTCAGGTACTCTAGCGAGGTTATATGCATACGCGTTCGCATACTCATAAGAAAACACTGGATAAAGCCGAGGAAGAACTCGTGGTGGTTCGAAAGGAAGTTTTTGAAGAGGAAAAGAAGTTAGAAGGAGAAGAGAAAGTCGAGGAACCAACTTTAGTGGAGATGGGCGATCAAGCAGAAAATCCTAAGGCTTTGATGGACTATTCTCAGCCTTAGATTAATGACATTCAGACAAGCATCATCAAGCCAGCCATCAGGGCTAACACTTTTGAGATTAGTCTAACATGATTTAGATGATACAGAACTCAGTTCAGTTTGGGGGTTCTCCTACTGATGACCCCAACATGCACATCAGGGATTTCATCGAGATCTGCGACACTTTCAAGTTTAGTAATGTGACTGAAGATGCTATCAAGCTACGACTCTTCCCATTCTCTCTAAGGGACAAAGCTAAGTGCTGGTTACATTCTCTACCAGTAGGGTCTATTACCACTTGGGAGGATCTTGCTTAAAAGTTTCTCACTAAATTCTTCCCTATGGCGAAGACTGCTACAATCAGGAATGCTCTTACTCAGTTTGCTCAGCAAACTAGAGAATCTCTGTGTGAGGCTTGGGATCGATATAAGGAGATGCTAAGGAAGTGCCCACACCATGGCATGCCTGATTGGATGATTATCAACTGTTTCTATAATGGATTGGGTGCTACTTCTAGACCCATGCTCGATGCAACATCAGGAGGAGCCTTGTGGGCTAAGAGCTATGATGAAGCTTATGAACTTATTGAACTGATGGCTGCTAATGAGTACCAGAATCCTTCCCAGAGACTGACTCAGGGAAAGGTAGCAGGAATTCTGGAGTTGGATGCAGCAACTGCTATAGCTTCCCAACTTAAGGCTTTGACGATGAAGGTGGACACTTTGGCTAATTATGGAGTTAATCAAATTGCTAGTGTTTGTGAGCTTTGTGCTGGTGCCCATGAGACTGATCAGTGTGTAATTTCTAGTGAATCCGCTCAGTTCATGAGCAACTTTCAGCGTTCACAGCAACCTGGGCCAGCCACTTATCATTCCAACAACCGCAATCATCCTAATTTTAGTTGGAACAACACTCAGAATGCGGTTCAACAGCCTTATCAGCAGTATCCAGCTAAGCAGTACAACCCCCAGGTTTTCAGCAACCGCAATATGCACTAAGACAACAACTCCAGCTGCAACAAGCTAATGAAAAATCTAAATTAGAGGAGTTGAAGATTATGTGCAAAAGTCAAGCTGTTTCTATCAAGACCTTGGAAAATCAAATTGGACAAATTACCAATGCCTTTCTAAATCATCAGCCTGGTATACTACCTAGTGACACTGAAGTTCCAGGAAAGAGGGAAGCTAAGGAGCAAGTAAAGGCAATCACTTTGAGGTCTAGAAAGGTTGCGAATCCCGAACAAACTCAAGTGTTGACTGATGAAGCTGGGGCTGAGAAAGAAGTAGAGTAGCAGGAAGTAGAAGTGGAAACAAGGAAGACTACTGTTGAGCACACTCCTCCTGAGGATAATACAGGGGAGAAACAGATCTATCCCCCCACCGCTTTTTCCTAAGTGGCTGTAGAAGAAAAAGTTGGACAAGCATTTTGAGAAGTTTCTGGAGGTGTTCAAGAAACTTCATATCAACATACCTTTCGCTGATGCTCTTGAGCAGATGCCTAGTTATTCAAAGTATATAAAAGGGTATTCTCTCTCGGAAGATGAAGCTAGATGATTTAGAGACCGTCGCTCTCATGGAGGAATGCAGTGCTGTGCTGTAACATAAGTTACCTCTGAAGCTTAAGGATCCAGGATGCTTTACTATTCAGTGTACTATTGGAAAAGTGTCTTTTGACAGATGCTTATGTGACTTGGGAGCTAGCATCAATCTGATGCCCTTGTCAATCTTCAAGCAGTTGGACTTACCTGATCCAAAACCGACTTATATGACATTACAGTTGGCCGACCATTTTATTACATATCCACAAGGTATTGTGGAGGATGTCTTGGTGAAGGTTGATAAACTCATTTTACCTGCTTATTTCGTAATTCTTGATTTCGAGGAGGATAAGAAGATTCACATAATCTTGGGAAGACCTTTCTTATCAACTGGCTGAACCTTGATAGATGTGCAGAAGGGTGAGTTCACAATGCGAGTGCTGGATCAGGATGTAACTTTTAATGTATTCAATGCTATGAAATTTCCTACGGAAAATGAGGAGTGCTTAAAGGTGGAGTTGGGTGATTCTGTGGTTACTTCAAAACTGGATCAATTGCTAAGGTCCGAAGCTTTAGAAAAAGCCTTATTGGGAAATTCAGATAGTGAAAATGACGAAGGTGAAGAACAATTGCATTATTTGAATGCTTCTCCTTGGAAGAGGAAGATTGATATGCCTTTTGAATCTCTTGGAATAAAGGAATTGAACAAAATTCCTAAACGCCTCAAGCCATGTATTGAGGAAGCTCCCACTCTTGAGCTTAAGCCTTTACCTGAGCATTTGAGGTATGCATTTTTAGGTGATGCATCTACTCTGCCTGTTATTATTGCATCTGACCTTTCAGGTAGTGACGAGGAAAAGCTTCTGAGGATTCTGAGAGAGTTCAAATCGGTAATTGGCTGGACTATAGCAGATATCAAGGGAATCATCCATTCTTATTGCATGAATAAAATTCTGTTAGAGAAAGGTAGCAAGCCTACGGTCGAGCAGCAAAGATGACTTAATCCAATCATGAAGGAAGTAATGAAGAAGGAAATTCTTAAGTGGCTAGATGCAGGGATCATCTACCCTATTTCTGAAAGTTAATGGGTAAGCCCAGTTCAATGTGTGCCAAAGAAAGGTGGTATTATTATGGTAGAAAATGAGAAGAATGAGCTTATTCCTACACGAACATTCACAGGGTGGAGAGTTTGCATGGACTACAGGAAGCTCAACAAGGCCACTAGGAAGGACCACTTCCCTTTGCCCTTAATTGATCAGATGCTTGACAGATTGGCCGGTCATGAGTACTACGGTCTTTGGATGGTTATTCGGGGTACAATTAGATTTTTATCGCTCCAGAAGATCAGGAAAAGACTACCTTCACTTGTCCATTTGGTACTTTCGCCTTCAGATGAGTTTCTTTTGGTCTATGTGGTGCACCAGCCACATTTCAGAGATGCATGATGGCCATCTTTTCTGATATGATTAGCCAGAATGTGGAGGTGTTCATGGACGACTTCTCTGTATTTTGAAATTCTTTTGATAAATGCTTGCAAAATCTTGGACAAATTTTCAAGAGGTGTGTTGAGACCAATCTGGTTCTCAATTGGGAGAAATGTCACTTTATGTTGCATTAGGGCATTATTCTTAGGCACAAGGTTTCTAGTAAAGGTCTAGAGGTAGACAAGGCCAAGGTGGAGGTCATTAAGAATCTTCCTCTACCTATTTCTGTTAAGGGAATTCACAGTTTTCTTGGTCATGCGGGTTTCTATAGGCATTTCATCAAAGACTTCTCTAAGATTTTAAAGCCATTGTGTAGTTTGCTAAAGAAATATGTCACTTTCAAGTTTGATGACGAGTGCCTTGCAGCTTTTGAGACATTAAAAAAGATTTTAATCACGACATCGGTCATAACGGCACCTAATTGGAATGAACCTTTTGAGATGATGTGTGATGCAAGTGACTATACAGTTGGAGCAATTCTTGGGCAAAGGAAGAACAATATATTTCATGTGGTCTATTATTCTAGTAAGACCCTAAATGGTGCTTAACTGAATTATACTACTACAAAGAAAGAACTTTTGGCTATTGTCTATGGTTTTGAGAAATTTCGATCTTATCTACTTGGGACTAAGGTGATAGTTTTCACTGATCATGCTGCAATTCGATATCTCGTCTCAAAGAAGGACTCGAAGCCCAGATTGATTAGATAGGTTATCTAAGACTTGAATATATTCGATCTTTGAAATATTATTGAATGAAATGAAGTTACGAGATACTTCATTAAGTCCCGATATATATATATATATCCATATATATCTCTCATACATTTCCTGGAAACCTCTGTCATGTAAAGTATGAACAGAGTTGCAATATCCAATGAATTTGGAAAGAAAAGAATTTTGGCATAAACCCAATATCTTGCTGATCAGGCAAAGATACCAATAAGTAACCTTTTCTACTAGTAGATGGATGAATCCCCCACCGGTCATCACCCTGGCCGCATTAGGACCTTGTGCTGGACCGCCACCCGGCCTCTTACGCGTTGATGGACTGCCACCCAGCCACTTACACTTTGATAGACCGTACCCCGACCTGTCGCTTATGGCGACTCAATTAGATGGACTTACTTCCCGAACGTTGGGTAAGTAATCAATTTATTTATCAAAACAGCAACCTCGTTGCGAATATAAAATACACCACATAGCCGGATCCCTCAATTTTTAAGCGAGTATTTAAATCCCCTTCGAAAGGAAGATCTTAAATTTGAAAACGAGTTTTGGGATCCGCTCTAACTTTTAAAATCATTTTGAAGACTCGAAAACATTTTTAAGAATATTTGGAGTAATGCTGATTTAATGAAATAAATCAGTCCCGATATGTTAGAAATTATCTGAATATTATTATTTAAATAATATTCCCTTAAAGATAATCTTTATAAAAATAATTGAAGTAAAAGTTTTACAACTCATACTTGAAATGAATAATAAATAACCAAAGATATACTTATACGAAAGTACGATCTTTATTTGAATAATCGAAAATAAGTTTAATTATCGAAACATTATTCTTTAATAAAATAAAGAATATTATATAATAAAATAAGCGGAGTCATAAGTCCTCGAATGGATATTCAAAATAATATTCATTAAATAAAATAAGCGGAGTCATAAGTCCTCGAATGAATATTTAAAATATTATTCATTAACTAAAATAAAGTTATCGAATAAACCTTATTCGATTAATGGTTTTGAAGACTATATATATATATATATATTATACTCGGGAACATCGACTCCCGGTTTAGAAAAATGTTCACATTTGGGTCCCCTATACTAAGGGTATATGCAACTACTGCTTATCTTTAGCATAGGTATTATGCAACTTATAAACATTTGAATCAATAATTAGATATCAAGATTACGAAACAGGCATGCATATATACCATATCAGCATGCTCCAATATATCGCAAGATTTGCTAATAACAATCATGCACTTATCACAAGATAATGCATATACATATATATATCACAACAACAGTATAACGGTAGAAAACTTGCTGAGCAACTGGGGTTGGTAAAAGGCCTGGGACGAGTCTGATAACCTATAAACAACATATAAGTTGGAATTAAACCAAAGTCGCTTAAGAAACTAGACTTCAACCAATTAGACTCTAACGTTCGCTTTTGCGCTTAACGGTTCACTTAAGTCACTCGAGTACCCTCGGTTGTACCATTTTTAATAAATTAACCATTGAGAATTTTATGGCGATTCTTTCGCGAGTACTCTACCAACTGCCTAATCCACTTTACATAATTGTTTTATACTCCAATTAGTCATTTAAGGGCCTTAACCAAGGTTTCAAAGTAAGGCAAGGGGTAATGGTTCGTTCGCGAAACGCCGTTACTTAAAACGGTCATTTCTCCTAAACCGTACATCGGATTCAAGAGAAACACATATCAAAATGAAGCTCGTAACATGAACTATCTAAACATTGCAATGGTTAGAATCTAACAGTGAGTTCACGGGTCCTAAAGTTAAGAACAAAAGCAGTCTAAGGTAAATCGGGCATTACGACGGCTATGTTTACGCGATTACCAAATTTTAAACTACTCCAATCTATCCACAAATCAACCCACAATCAACATTACAACCAAACTCCATCCAAACTTCACTACATCAGTCCCAAAATCTCAATATTTTCCAATTTATACTACCCCAAACATGAACTAAAAGCTATACTTAAGTTCATTAACCAATAATCCAAGATTTACAACTCAAACTCATTACAAATCCAACCAAACTCTAAATATAAATGAATCATGCTTCTCGTGAACTATACCAAACATAACAAGCTCTAAATATTCAATAATAAGGCTAGGGTAAGAGATTATACCTTCCTTGGTGAGTAGAAGTAACTAAGGAGCTTGAAACAACCTTTGGAAATCCTTACAAAAGCTATACTAAACAAAAACACAAGATCAAAAGTTTAAAGTTCTTGAAAACACTATTCACCCTCTTCTTCCATGATTTATTGAAAGAGATTGTGAAGGAAACGGAAGCTTAGATTCAGAGGATATCTATATCTAAGTATAAGGAACCTTGGATAATTACCTCACAATTTAACAATGCTTGGATCTTGGTTTTGGATTTTCTTTTCTTTGAAAGGATGAAGAAGCCAAGAGCTTCCTTCTTGGAAATGGAAAGTCAACTCCAATTTTGTTTTTTGTTATAATATTTGTGGGTTGGTTTCTTCCTTTTGTTTGTTACCTAATTGTTACCATGGTAAAAAATGTGTGGCTCACAATCAACCAACCAATCCTTCCCACTTGTCATGCTTAGGTCATCAAGCTTAGGTCATCTTGTTACACTTGTCTTCTTCTTGTTGGTGTGATGACATCATCATCCCCTAACTTCTTTGTTTAACCCTTAATTGCTTGGCTAATGACCACTTATCTGTTATACGGTTCGTTTAACTTTCGTTCGCATTTATCGTTCGAGGGATCATATCCGGGATCTTATTACTTGGGTTTCCCCTAAACCTTTCTCAATATTTTATATTCCTTTTTATGATCCTCTCTTAAAAATCCTTGAATTTAAATCATTTTTATCATGTTACCTTATACTCAATTCTTTCTGTATCTGGTGGGTTTTCGGGAAAAATCAAAGTATTCGAATTTGGATTCTGACGATCTTTACATACACTTATATACCATATAAAGTACTAATAAGATCTCAGAATATCAATAAAAGAACCCCTACATAGTGTGACATGAAAAGTTTTCTTATTCAGCATAATCAGCAAAATCACTATTCATAAGGGTTACAAAAAGTCCAAAATTTTTGGGGTTATTACAGCTCGTGTTCTTCAAGCAGGTTTCTTTTGGCCGACCTTGTTTAAAGATGCTCACCAGTTCGTTTTGAAATGTGATCGATGTCAACGTGTGGGTAATATGTCTAAGAGGGATGAGATGCCACTTAATATGCTTCTAGAGGTTGAGGTCTTCAATGTTTGGGGAATTGACTTCATGGGGCCATTTGTCTCATCTTGTAACAATCAGTATATCTTGTTGGCGGTTGATTACATGTCGAAATGGGTTGAAGTTAAGGTGTTTCCAACGAACGATACAAAAGTGGTGCTTAATTTTCTTCACAAGCAAATATTCATAAGGTTTGGAACTCCAAGAGTCATAATCAGTGATGAGGGGTCGCATTTTTGCAATCGCAAGTTCATTGCTATGATGAAAAGGTGTAATGTGAATCATCGCATTGCCACAACTTATCATCCTCAGACAAATGGTCAAGCCGAGGTATCTAATAGAGAGATCAAGCGCATTTTAGAGAAAGTAGTGTGTCCGTTAAGGAAAGATTGCTCTTTGAAGCTTGATGAAGCTGTTTGGGTGTATAGAACAGCATATAAGACTCCATTGAGAATGTCTCTGTTTCAGTTGGTCTATGGTAAGGGGTGTCATTTGCCTGTGGAGCTCGAGCATAAGGCTTATTGGGCTTTGAATAAATTGAATCTTGACTTGGATGCGGCTGGAAAGAAGAGGATGCTTCAATTAAATGAACTCGACGAGTTTCGACTTCAAGCTTATGAGAACAACAAAATGTATAAGGAGAAAGTCAAGAGGTCGCACGATCGAGGTCTAGTGCTCAAATCATTTATGTCGGGGTAAAAAGTTCTTTTGTTCAACTATCGTCTCCGTCTTTTTCCTGGAAAATTGAAGTCAAGGTGGTTAGGGTCCTTCATAATCAAAACTGTGTTCCCACATGGAGCGGTGAAATTTTTTGAGAATGATCTGGGCCAAGCATTCAAGGTAAATGGTCAGTGGTTGAAGCATTACTATGGTGACACGGCAAATCGCGAGGTGGTTAGTGCCGTTATATTGTCTATTTGAGCTCAAGGTTCTACGCTGAGCTAGCGAAGGAAAAGAAGCGCTTCTTAGGAGGCAACCCAATTTTATTGTACATTAGTATGTAGAGGAAGCAAGAAGAAAGAAGAAAAACACAAAAAAATCAGAAAAAGAAAAAAATTCAAGGCCAACTCCAGTGACCAAGCGCGCCCGCGCTGATCAAGCGCGCGGCCGCACTGTTTTTCCAGTACCCAAGCGCGCCCACGCTGATCTAGCGTGCGACCGTGCCGGTTTTCTAGAGAGTGAGTGTGCCCGCGCTGTCCAATCGCGCGCCCGCGCCGGGTTTTGTTCGATTTTTTTTTCCAGCAGAATAAAGAGAAAAATCGGGACTTTTACTCCAAAATCAATTCCCACCCAATTTTTACTCTTCCACATCCCATAATTCCCTCTCCCAATCAAAACCATTATTCCCACGATTCCCATAATCAATTCCCACTTTTATTCCATATATAATTCTCAACCCTCCACCTATAAATATATACACACTTATACACAAACTTCTCCACTACTTCACAAAGTCTCAAACATAAATGGCACCAAAGAGACAAAGAATGTAAGTAGGCAGCATCACCACTGATTCTTCATCTGCAGGTGGTGTGAGGCCAATGTTTTCCAATCCTGAGGCTGAAGAGGAGTACACGAGGCTTCTCTCGAAGCCTATTGCTAAGGAGCGAGGTTTTCTGCCATCGGGGAAGGATGGTAAGCTGTTGGAGATGATTCTTGAGATGGGTTGGGTTCCTTTTTGTGAGGCTTCCGCTGCTATGCCCATGAGTGTTTTGCAGAAGTTCTATGCTAACACAAAGGCGGAGAAGAATGACTTCACGATGGTTAGAGGGATGACTGTAGAGTACAGTGCTGATGCGATTAGGAGGGTGATTGAGCAGCCCGCGAGGAAGCCCGGTCAGGATACTTGGAACGATAAGACTTCCGAGGACTTCGATTTGGATCTGATCGTTGCGACCTTGTGGATGCCTAAGACTCACTGGAAGTTCAAGAGGGGCACTACTGATTACTCCACGTTCCCTGCGTCATGCATGAACAGGTTTGTACGGGCTTAAAACTCTTTTATTTATGCTAACATCATGCCATCTTCGCATGTGCATGAGATTAATGTGGAGCATGCTCGTCTGCTGTGGGGTATTCTTCAGGGTGATTACATTGATTTGGGGATGGTGATTTATCAGGGGATTTTGAGATTCTTGAGAGGAGGTACTACAGGTGCTATTCCTTATGCGTCCATTGTGACGAAGTTGTGTGTGGCAGTTGGTGTTCATTCGCCCCCGCATGAGTAGCTTCAGCTTCCCAGTGCTCCTATCAACAGTTCTATACTATTGAGCATGCATGACTGGTATGAAGGGAAGCCCGATCCTGAAGGACTTGGGTATTCATATTTTTATCTGCCAGGTGGTGTGCCCATGGATCAAGCTACGGTGGGAGGTTCTCAGTATGCCCGTCGAGCAGGTTGGAGGGCTTAGTTAGGAGAGGAGGCTGGTTCATTGCAGCAGCAGCATCAGCAGGAGGCAGTATGAGCAGATGTTGGAGCTGGTTTGAGTTTGACGCAGTATAGGCGTCTAGCACGGAGGATGGATGTGATGCACGACATGTATAGTCATTTTGCACACGATCTCACCCAAACATTTGGGACAGCTTTCAGAGCCACCGGTGTTGACATCCAGTGGCCAGTATTTGGTGAGGACTCCGTGTATCCGCCTCCGGACACGTCTAACACTCCACCCGTTGAGGGTGAGGATTCTGATTCACAGTAGGTATGCCTGAATTCCTTACCATTACCTTCACTGAGGACAATGAATATATTAAGGTAGTAGTTGAAGGAATGTTTTTTGTGTGAGTCATATGTAGTTACATATTCATGATAGTTTAGTTCATATAGTTGCATATTTTGCCATGTAGTTTTTTTTGGTAGTTTTTACTATATTTTGTTCATTTAGTTTCATGCATTTGCATTATAACATGATCTCTTGGATGATTTTTCTGATTGACTTGTGATATTGATACTATTGTAGTGATGTCGTATTTAGTGATGTTAAGTTTTATCGAATTGATTTGCATGCTAGAGACACCTGTATTTCAATAAGTCTTATAGGTTGCTAGAGTGCTAGATCATGATCATGGTTTGTTTGTTTGTCGAGGTTTAATCGCTTGTTTATATTTAGAATTTAGGATATTCTCTTAATAATAAAAGACATGGATATTTTAAAAATTGGAGAAAACTGGATTTCATTGCTAGTTGTGTGGCTAGGTGTCAAATGGCTAGTAGCTGGATCGTATTTATATGAGTAGTCTAGGGTTGAATGAGATGGAGCAAAACACACTCATTCAGAAATTTGTTAAAGAAAAGAAAAAAAGAGAAGAAAAAAAGAAAAAAAGAAAAAAAAGGAATAAGTGTTATGTATAATTGATCACGAGTGGGCTCTTTAGTACTCGAGTTATTAAGTTCTTAGAGGACTTTATGCCTAGTGACCTAAGGCTTTTATAGTCTGGGATCCGCTAACCTAACTCTCGTTACATGGGTACTATTGTATAAGTCTTATATGGACCTCACTCATTGTACGATCAAATAAGCATACTTATGTTGTTTGCTGTGAATAAAAGCGTGAATCCATGTTAAACTCCGATATAAGAATTGAAGTGTTATAAGTTATTTTGAGTCTAGCTTTTATTCTATTTATAAACTTGTGATTGTTTTGATAAGTAGTGAGTCATGATTATCGATCTAGTTGCGATAGTATATCTGTACGCATTTACACACACGCACGTCTTTGGTTTGTAGGTTGATTTGTTAGCTTTGATTGATCTTTATGTGAATAACTGCATTTGCTGAGGTGTTGCTTGTTGGTTGGTTTAGTTATTCTATGGGGATCGTTGCATTCATTTAGTTGCGTTCATGCATTTTTAATTCTTGTTCTTTGAGTCTGTTTATGCTTAAGGACAAGCATTGATTCAAGTTTGGGGGTATGTTGAGTGGCATTTATGACACTTTATTACACTCAATAAAGCTTTGAATTGATGCATTTGTACTCAAGTTGTTAAGTATTTTATTGTGTTTTCTAGTGTTTTTGCATTTCAGGCATTAATCTGAGAATCGGGTGAATTAGCATTGATATTATGCTAATATGGTGTTAGGTTGGTGTCTAAGGAATAAAGCTCGCGAAGACCGGCTCAAATCTGAAAGAAAATAAAGAAGTTAATTTCCGGCAGAAGCCCAGCGCGCCCACGCTGATCAAGCACGCGGTAGCGACGAAGTTCAGAAAGCCAGTGCGCCCGCGCTGATCAAGCGCGCGGCCGTGCCAGTTCGGGTGCAGAATTCTGATTCTATTATAATTTGAATTGGAAGACTTCTCTGCTAATTAGGGCTACTATATCAATAACTCTAGGTCGTTTTTAATAAGATATCAAGACAGAGACATATTAAGGAGAGCCATAAGAAGACTGTGTTAGCACGATTCAACAAAGACGAAGAAGATCTTGTTTTTACTTGTGAATCTTTGTTATAAGTTGTAACTTGGATGCTAGTTTTCTTATTCATGAACCTTAATCTTATTTTTTACTTGGTTTTAATTATTCGTTATAAAGACTACGTTTGTTATACCATGCTTTCATCGGAACCCACGTTGATGATGAGTCCGATTATGGGCTAATCGTTATCGTGGGGTTCTAGTGGATTTATTTATAGATTTCTATAGTTAATTTATTTGATGCCTTAGTATGTGGTGATTGTATGATAACCTAGAATTGGTTGTGCGTATTCATTTTATGAGCGTCGCGAACTTATAAGATAGTGTGTTAATTCTTAATGAAGCGAAAATGAATTTTAGGATTTAGAACTTTCCATACTAGCATAGGTTCATGTATTTTTATGCATGATGCGTGGCTAATTTTAACCATCTTACTTGCCCTATGTAATCAAGATAGAAAACTTGTGCTCAGACCGTTATGTTGTCAAATTCTATATGAAAGGAATATGTCCTAAGTCCAATCATGAATTAGGATTTAGGAATAACTTCCTGTGTAATCTGTTCTGATTTCATTGAAATTAATAAAAGACTTGTTTTGTTTTTATTATGGGCTCTATCTATTTAAGTGTTTAAATAAGATATACCATAGTTTAGAGTAAAGCTTTTTATGGATTATGATTAGATCATAATAGTGAGACCTAAAAGATGATAACTCTAAACTTAAATAGTTCCTGGTCGTAGGATTACTAACTGGTAATTAATAATCCACAGAGATCGGTACATACTATGCTTGCTTCATTATGAAGGATGTCTGTTCTCATAGACATTTGTGTGGTGACACTATAGCTAGTATGTAGGTGCTTATTGTAGAATAAGTTCACTGAACATGACTCGCACAGCTGAACAACTGATGGAGTTCACTCACGTGTCAGCAGTTGTTCACATAGTGATAGTTGTACAAGTATCCTTAGACTTGAGGTCATCATAGTCATCTTGTGTACACTGAACTATGCTTTGGTTTAGTTCTTAGTCTCCAGGGACAATTATTAGGGCTCTACTGGGTATAGGAATTTGTACACGAAGATAGTGTATGATCAATATAGGATCTACCCCTTCCAGTAAAGGAAGTGAATGTTCAAGGCTGATCCACTTATGCTAGTTCAGGAATCTCTGGCCAGAGTGAATGAAATTAGAAAGGAGTTTCTAATTTGCATAGAACTACGCATAGTAAATGGTAAGCAAGCGATTGAATTAGATAGGCTTGACACGAGATCCATGCCTTGTATTTAATCGGGACATTGTAGGGAAGAAGGAGTTTATTGTACGGTAACTATTCACTGAATATGTTCTTGGCATTCTAAGAAATGAATTCATATTATCCGGATAGTCGCGATATGCTGAGAAGTATCCCTCACGATGTAGAATAAATGTGATTAATTAATTAATCATATTTAATAAATTAGAGAATTTATATAAATAATAATAAAATAGTTTTATTATTATTTATTTCTACTACCGGCTTAATATTGAACCTACAGGGTCACACCATAAAAAGAGAAGGATTTAATGGTGGAGGAATTAATTAATAATGGCTAATAATTATTTATTTATGAAATAAATAATTAATTGGAAAAATTTAATAATTGATTAAATGAGATTTAATTGATTATAAATTAATTAAGAAAAGTTCTTAATATTATTAATTAAAGGATTTAATTTTTGGAAATTAAATCAAGAGAGAGAATTATTTCTAAAGTGTTTAGAAAAAGGATTAATAATTAAAAGGTGTTTTAATTATTAATGAGAATAATAAATGGGATAATAATAATAATATTTATGGGATAATTTCAGCTGAAAATTTTGCCTATAAATATACTATTATAAACCCTATTTTTATTCTAACCCCAAAATTTTATAAAACCTAATTCTCTCCACCTCCTCCTTAACGTCGTTTTCTTGGTGGATACCGGTGGAGTACTTCACGTTTGAGGAGCAGCTGCTAAGGATCTCCGAACGTTGCGTTTGGATCGCATATTAAAGGTTAGTAACTGATCCCCTCATTTTTACCACGATTTATATGTTTTTATTTGGATTTTATGAGTGTAAAAGTGTTTTACCATGCCCCCGCTGCGATTAAAATCCATCAATGGTATCAGAGCATAGGTTGTATGCATATAGATCTGTGGTAAAAATTTCAGAATTTTATGTGCTTGTATGAATTAATTATGATTTTTACAAGTTATATTATGGATTAATTTTGTCTGATGAGAAATCGTTTCTCAGAATAATTTTGAATGTTGATCTGGGTTCTACAAGTGTTGTAGATCGTCTGGGTATTTTTTTCATAATTTTATGATGTATAGATTTTTTATTATGAATTTTTGAAGTTCTTACAATTAAATTCGTAATTAAATAATCATATATATATATATATAAATTGTAAGTATATATATATATATATATATTGTGTGTGTTGTTTGTTTGCCTCTGTGATGTCTGACTGATTGCACGGAAGAGAAGACACAAAAGTCTGTTGACGCACGGAGTTCGAGGAAAGCAACGGCGGCTGCTGCAAAAGAAAAAAAAATATAGGGGTGTCGCGCATTCCGAGAATGCGTTACACCCTGTGGCGCATTCACGGAATACATTACACCTTTTAATGGCTTAAAAGGGTTGTAATGCATCACCGTAATGCGTTACAGGGCTTGTAACGCGTTCCTGTAATGCGTTACAGCCCGACTGTCCAGATTAAAATTGATTTTCTGGGAGTTTCGTAACTCCGTTTTAGGCATGCAATATACCGTTGGATTCATTTTTCCGAGACGGATCTAATGGAGTGATCAATTTTAGTTTATATAAAAGTTTTGAACTGTTTATATTTTCAAAAGTGTTTTAAAGCTGTTTTTAACTGTTTTTAATTGCTTTTAAATGCTTCATGTGATACATAGAGATGTATAATGCTTAGACTAATGTGCTAGATGATATAACATGCCTACCTTGATGTTTATTCATGTTGATATATGTGATATATGCTTAGTTTATCATGCGATGATAGATTTAGGTGAACTTAAATGAACATAAGGCGTTTGTTAGACAACCTAACCTAGTATAGTGAAATTGTTTCATAACCTTAATAACAATATTATGAATATAATCATGAGATTCTTGTGTTTATGAAACACGTAATTGAATATGACTTGTCGATATGAGAGAAAGGATGATTCTGTCAATAACAGATTTCTATCTGTAAGAAAGGGTTATTAAGTGACGCCTCTTGACAATGCTCCACCCGATCTGGGAATCATCTGATTATCGATTATTGATTTGAAATATTTAATTTAAAAGGAAGAATCTCTTTATAATATGATTATGATTGTAATGTAATATAATCCTCTAAAATAAATAATATCAAGTAGTAATTGGCCAACGACACAACGGGCTTGTGTCGGTCATAGCCTTCCAACATGATAGAAAGTAGTTCTTATTTTTAAATCATTGTCATTTCGTGCCACAGCTGAGGGCTTTGATTTTGAAATAAGAAATACTTGTCTATTACATAGAGATGTGTACATTGAATAAGAATCTAAAGGTTGTTACGTGCCACAGCCGTGGGCCTTTGGGGACTGATTCAATTGTACGGAATGTTGGGTTAGACTTGACTTAGAATATTGAGTTTGTCGTGCCACATCCATGACTCAATTATTCAAGAGGCTAAAGTTTGATTAGGGAATAACATTAGATGTAATTGACAAGAGTTGTCTGCCTATTGAACATTACATGGTGTTTCGTGCCACAGTCGGGGTTGTGTAATGGAATGTAGGATCCCTATTCCCACTAGCATTATGAATGCTTAATTTTTCACGTAGGGGGTTGAATAAATTAGATAAACTAGTGGGAGCCACTTATGAATAAAGACCCGATTCATATAGTGTTTTAAAATGAAATCGAATATTTGCTAAGTGTTGTTATGTGTTTATCATTTACAGATTTACTTTGTACATTATGTCTTCTGCACTATCACTCAGGAGCATACTAGATGCTCACAAATTGACTGGTCCTAATTATGCTGACTGGCTTCGAAACTTGAGAATTGTTCTCAGGATTGAGAAGCTGGAATACGTGATTGACTCACCTAAGCCTACTGAACCTGCTAGTGATGCACATAATGATGAACATGTTGTGTATCGTAAGTGGATAGATGATGCAAATGTTGTTCAATGCATCATGCTAGCTTCCATGAACATTGAGCTACAGAAGCAACATGAGCATATGGATGCTCACACTATCCTAATGCATCTGCAAGAGTTGTATGATGTGGCGGGGAGGACAGCTCGATATGAGATATCGAAGGAGCTGTTCGGTTGTAGGATGTCTGAGGGATCATCTGTGAATGACCATGTACTTAATATGATCAATTTGATTGAACGTCTTGGACAACTTGGTTTTGCCATGGATGGGGAGCTGAGCCAAGACTTGGTCTTGCAATCGCTTCCGAGTTCATTCTCGCAGTTTGTTGTGAACTTTCACATGAATAAGTTGGATGTCAGCCTGCCTGAACTCCACAACATGTTGAAGACTGCGAAATCAAATTTTCCCCCTAAGAAGAGTTCTGTTCTTCTAATTGGTGAAGGTTCCAATCCTAAGAAAAGGAAGAGGAACTCTTCCAAGAAGAAGAAAGTAGGTGAAGAAAAGCCGGTTCCACCAAAAGCTGAAGACCCCAAGAGCAAAGTTGTTTGCTTTCATTGTAACAAGGTGGGGCACTGGAAGAGGAACTGCAAGGTTTACCTTGCAGAATTGAAGAAGAAGAAGGGTAGTGAGACTACCGCTTCTGATTCAGGTATGTTCATGATAGAAGTGAATATATCATTAAATCAAATTTCACTTGGGTATTAGATACCGCCTGTGGTTCTCATATCTACAATTTGTTGCAGAGACCAAGGAGAAGTAGGACTCTTGAGGAAGAGGAGGTGATTCTACTGATGGGAAATGGAGCAAGAGTTGTTGCTGAAGATGTAGAATCATTTCATTTACATATGCCTATGGGCAAGACTATTGTTTTAAATAATTGTCATTTTGTTCCCTCGATTGTGAGGAATATTATTCCCATGTTAGACTTGGCTGGATTTTCATTTATTATTGAGAATAATGAATGTTCTATTCTTAGAGATAATATTCTTTATGGACGTGGTGCTTTAAATAATGGTCTGTATATATGTGACATAATTTACTTCAGATTGAACAAACTAATAAAAGAAAAGGGATGATGAAAATCTCACTTCATTGTGGCACTGCAGTCTCCATTTAGTAGACATGGAGAGAGGGCTGCAAATTTGCTAGGAATGGTACACACAGATGTATGTGGACCAATGTCTATGCAAGCCATGGGTGGATTTTCATACTTCATTAATTTCATAGATGATAGATCTAGATTCAGATATGTGTTTGATGAAACACAAGTTTGAAGCCTTTGAAAAGTTCAAAGAGTATAAGTATGAAGTGGAGAAACAAACCAAACATAGTATTAAAATTCTTCGATTAGATCGAGGTGGTGAATACTTTAATGGAGTGTTTCTAGATTATCTCAAAGTAAATGGTATAGTCTCCCAGTGGACTCCTCCAGATTGGTATCTGAAAGGAGAAATCAAACTCTGTTAGACATGGTTCGGTCCATGATGAGCTATGCAAATCTTCCAGTATTCCTATGGTGTTATGCATTGGAAACCTCAGCATATTTACTGAATAAGGTGCCTTCCAAATCTGTTCCTCAAACTCCGTATGAGATATGGAAAGAAAGGAAACCGAGTCTTAAACACGTTAAGATTTGGGGATGTCCAGCTTTTGTCAAGAAAGTTGACCCAGATAAGCTGGAATATCGATCCGTAAAATGTAGTTTTGTGGGATATCCTAAAGAGATTTTAGGGTATTACTTTTACACCAATCATCGGGTGTTTGTCTCCAGACATGCTACCTTCTTGGAAAAGGAGTTTATCCTTGAAGGAAACAGTGGGAGCAAAATTGAACTTGATGAAGTTCAAGAAGCACAAACTACTACGGATCAAGTCGAAACACCTGTTCTGACTGAACAACCTTTTGTGGAACAGCCCATTCATAGATCAGGGAGAATGTCTCGCCAACTTGAGAGGTAATATGGCCTTGTCATTGAGAATGACAATGAGTTGTCGATCATTGATGATGACGACCCTATAACCTATAATGAGGCTATGAGTAGTGTTGACTCAGAAAAATGGCATAGTGCCATGAAATCCGGAATGGAATCTATGTATACGGTATACAAAAGATAGATTATAGCAGATGGCCAGGTGGAGACCTTTAAGGCCAGGCTTTTGGCAAAAGAATTCAAACAAAGGCAATGGATTGACTTTGATGAAACTTTTTACCTATAGCCCTGTTAAAATCAGTTCGGATTTTGCTTGCGATTGCTGCTTACTACGACTATGAGATCTGGCATATAGCCAGAAGGTTTTCTTTCCAAGGGAAATGAAAGCCTAGTGTGTAAGCTACTGCGAACCATATGTGGTTTAAAGCAAGCTTCTCGAAAGATGGAACATTCATTTTGATGAGACAATCAAAGAGTTTGATTTTATCAAAAACGTAGATGAACCATACGTCTACAAAAGGGTTAGTGGGAGCGCGGTAACATTTCTTATATTGTATTGAATTAGAGTTGACACACATAACAACATAGCAGACCCACTCACAAAGCTACTTTATGAAAGTCATTTTGATCGTCATAAAGATAAGATGGGTATTAGATACTAGAGTGATTGGCTTTAGTACAAGTGGGAGATTGAAAGGAATATGTCCTAAGTCCAATCATGAATTAGGATTTAGGAATAACTTCCTGTGTAATCTGTTTTGATTTCATTGAAATTAATAAAAGAGTTGTTTTGTTTTTATTACGGGCTCTATCTATTTAAGTGTTTAAATAAGATATACCATAGTTTAGAGTAAAGCTTTTTATGGATTATGATGAGATCATAATAGTGAGACCTAAAAGATGATAACTCTAAACTTAAATAGTTCCTGGTGGTAGGATTACTAACTGGTAATCAATAATCCGCAGAGATCGGTACATACTATGCTTGCTTCATTATGAAGGATATCTATTCTCATAGACATTTGTGTGGTGACACTATAGCTAGTATGTAGGTGTTTATTATAGAATAAGTTCACTGAACATGACTCGCACAGCTGAACAACTGATGGAGTTCACTCACGTGTCAGCAGTTGTTCACATAGTGATAGTTGTACAAGTATCCTTCAACTTGAGGTCATCATAGTCATCTTGTGTACACTGAACTATGCTTTAGTTTAGTTCTTAGTCTCCAGGGACAATTATTAGGGCTCTATTGGGTATAGGAATTTGTACACGAAGATAGTGTATGATCAATATAGGATCTACCTCTTCCAGTGAAGGAAGTGAATGTTCAAGGCTGATCCACTTATGCTAGTTCGGGAATCTCTGGCCAGAGTGAATGAAATTAGAAAGGAGTTTCTAATTTGCATAGAACTACACATAGTAAATGGTAAGCAAGTGATTGAATTAGATAGGCTTGGCACGAGATCCATGCCTTGTATTTAATCGGGACATTGTAGGGAAGAAGGAGTTTATTGTACGGTAACTATTCACTGAATAGGTTCTTGGTATTCTAAGCAGTGAATTCATATTATCCGGATAGTCGCGATATGCTGAGAAGTATCCCTCACGATGTAGAATAAATGTGATTAATTAATTAATCATATTTATTAAATTAGAGAATTTATATAAATAATGATAAAATAGTTTTATTATTATTTATTTCTACTACCGGCTTAATATTGAACCTACAGGGTCACACCATAAAAAGAGAATGATTTAATGGTGGAGGAATTAATTAATAATGGCTAATAATTATTTATTTATGAAATAAATAATTAATTGGAAAAATTTAATAATTGATTAAATGAGATTAAATTGTTTATAAATTAATTAAGAAAAGTTCTTAATATTATTAATTAAAGGATTTAATTTTTGGAAATTAAATCAAGAGAGAGAATTATTTCTAAAGTGTTTAGAAAAAGGATTAATAATTAAAAGGTGTTTTAATTATTAATGAGAATAATAAATGGGATAATAATAATAATATTTATAGAAAAATTTCAGCTGAAAATTTTGCCTATAAATATACTATTATAAACCCTATTTTTATTCTAACCCCAAAATTTTATAAAACCAAATTCTCTCCACCTCCTCCTCCTCCTTAACATCATTTTCTTGGTGAATACCGGTGGAGTGCTTCACGTTTGAGGAGCAGCTGCTAAGGATCTCCGAACGTTGCTTTTGGATCGCATATTAAAGGTTAGTAATCGATCCCCTCATTTTTACCACGATTTATATGCTTTTATTTGGATTTTATGTGTGTAAAAGTGTTTTACCATGCCCCCGCTGCGATTAAAATCCATCACTATAGACATATAGGGTCTCAATATAATTGGCGTCTATTCAGCTTCTATCTTTTTTATGGATGTCTGGTAATATGGTATTCGTGCAACGAAAGTTGGCGTTTATCAATTTTGTGTTGTCTAATTAGTGTCATCACCATTGCATGCTATGGTTGAGAACATAAAAGCTATTGAATGAAGTATTTAATGAAGTTAGAATCTTATGTTTGTCATATATATTAATTCAGTCAATTTTATTCTCTTAGTTATAATTGTTAGTTTAATTCTTATTTATAATCTACCTCAATTTGTTATCGTCTTAGCATAGAATAATAACCATACATTGTTGCTTAAGTGCATTAATTAATTAGTTAACCAAAGTCAGTCTCTATGGGAACGTACTAGGAAAGATTCTATACTACTTGCGAACTCGTATACTTGCATGAATTATTAGCGCGTGTTTAGCGTCAGCAAAGTGTTCACTTCTTTTTCGCCAGGTTTCATTCTATTTTTTTTGGATTGGATGATGGAAAAACCAGCAAGCTTTATGAATTAGATCAGTTTGTGAAAAACTTTCAGAGATCGCAGTAGCCAGTTCCAGCCACCTATCATCCCAACAACCGCAATTATCCTAACTTCAGCTGGAGCAATACTCAGAATGCGGTACAACATCCTTATCAGTAGTATGCAGCAAAGTAATACAACCCTCCTGGTTTTCAGCAACCGCAATACGCACCAAGACAACTACTCCAACTGCAACAATCTAACGAAAAATCTGAATTGGAGGAGTTGAGGCTCATGTGCAAGAGACAAGCGATTTCTATTAAGACCTTGGAGAATCAAATTGGGAAGACTGCCAATGCCTTGCTGAATCGACAACCTGGTACACTCCTTAGTGATAATGAAGTTCCAGGAAAAAAAGAAGCAAAAGAGCAGGTTAAGGCAATTACATTAAGGTCTGGGAAGGTTGCAAGCCAAGAAAAAGCTCAAGTTACAGAATCTGAAGATGTGGCTGAAGACGAAGTGCAGAAGGAAGCAGTACTGGAACCAAGGAAGAAAACTGTGGAACACACTCCTCCTGAGGGTAATAAAAGGGAGTAACTAATCTATCCTCCACCTCCTTTTCCTAAGAGGCTGCAGAAGCAAAAGTTGGATAAGCAGTTTGTGAAGTTTCTGGAGGTGTTCAAGAAACTTCATATCAATATACCTTTCGAGGGAGCTCTTGAACATATGCCTAATTATGCGAAGTTTATGAAAGGTATTCTCTCTCCGAAAGTGAAGCTCGATGACTTAGAGACCATTTCCCTCACGGAGGAATGCAGTGATGTCTTGTAATAGAAGTTGCCTCCGAAGCTTAAAGATCCTGGACACTTCACTATTCCTTGTACCATCGAAAACTTGTCGTTCGACAAGTGTTTGTGTGATTTGGGAGCTAGCATCAACTTGATGCCTTTGTCTGTCTTCAAGAAGTTGGACTTACATGATCCAAAGCATACTTATATGTCTTTGCAATTGGCCGATCGCTCGATTACATATCCACGAGGCATTGTGGAGGATGTCTTAGTCAAGGTGGACAAACTCATCTTTCCTGCTGATTTTGTAATTTTTGATTTCAAGGAGGATAAGAAGATTCCTATAATCTTGGGAAGGCCATTCTTGGCTACTGGCTGAACCTTGATTGATGTGCAAAAGGGTGAGCTTACTATGCGACTGCTGGATCAGGATGTGACTTTTAATGTGTTAAATGCCATGAAATTCCTTACTAAAAACGAGGAGTGCTTAAAAGTGGAGTTGGTCGATTCTATGGTTACTTCAGAACTTGATCAAATGCTAAGGTCTGATGCCTTAGAGAAGGCCTTGTTGGGGAATTCAGATAGAGAAGATGACGAAGCTGATGAGCAGTTGCAATATTTAAATGCTTCTCCTTGGAAGAGAAGGCTGGATATGCCATTTGAATCTCTGGGATTTAAAGAGCTAAAAAATTCTTCAAAGCGCCTGAAGCCTTCTATTGAGGAAGCTCCTACACTCGAGCTTAAAATATTGCCTGAACACTTGAGGTATGCGTTTTTAGGTGATGCATCTACTTTGCCTGTTATTATTTCATCTAACCTTTCAGGTAGTGATAAGGAAAAGCTTTTGAGAATTCTGAGGGAGTTTAAATCGGTAATCGGATGGACTATAGCATATATCAAGGGAATCAACCCTTCTTATTGCATGCATAAAATTCTGTTAGAGGAAGGAAGTAAGCCGACTGTTAAGCAATAAAGGAGGCTAAATCCGATAATTAAAGATGTTGTGAAGAAGGAAATTCTCAAGTGGCTAGATGCAGGGATCATCTATCCTATTTCTGATAGTTTTTGGGTGAGTACAGTTTAGCGTGTGCTGAAGAAAGGAGGTATCTCTATGGTTGCTAATAAAAAGAATGAGCTCATTCATACTCGAACAGTCACGGGGTGGAGAGTTTGTATGGATTACAGGAAGCTGAATAACGCCACTATGAAGGATCACTTCCCTCTTCCTTTTATTGGTCAGATGCTTGAAAGGTTGGATGGGCATGAGTACTACTGTCTTCTGGATGGCTATTCGGGTTATAATCAGATTTGTATCACTCCAGAAGATCAGGAAAAGACTACCTTCACTTCTCCGTTTGGTACTTTTTCCTTCAGAAGAGTTTCTTTTGGGTTGTGTGGTGCACCTGCCACATTTCAGAGATGTATGATGGCTATCTTCTATGATATGATTGATTAGAATGTGGAGGTGTTTATGGATGATTTCTCTGTGTTCGGTGATTCTTTTGACGAATGCTTGCAGAATATTGGTGTAGTTCTTAAAAGGTGTGTTCAGACCAATATGGTTCTCAAACTAGGAGAAATTTCACTTTATGGTGCGACAGGGCATTATTCTTGGGTACAAGGTCTCTAGTAAAGGTCTTAAGGTGGACAAAGCCAAGGTGGGGGTCATTGAAAACCTTCCTCCACCAATTTTGGTTAAGGGAGTCCACATCTTTCTTGGTCATGCGGGGTTTTATAGGCGGTTCATCAAGGATATCTCTAAAATCTCTAAACCTTTATGCAATCTTCTAGAGAAAGATATTCCCTTTAAGTTAGATAATGAGTATCAAGTTGCTTTTGAGATCTTAAAGAAGAGTTTAATCACGACACCTGTGATAACTGTGCCTGATTGGAATGAACCTTTTGAGATGATGTGCGATGCAAGTGACTATACAGTTGGAGCAGTTTTTGGGCAGAGGAAGAACAATATATTTCATGTGGTCTACTATGCTAGTAAGACCCTCAATGGTGCTCAACTGAACTATACTACTATTGAGGAAGAACTCTTAGCCATTGTCTACGGTTTTGAAAAGTTTCGATCTTATTTGCTTGGGACGAAGGTGACAGTTTTCACTGATCACGCTGTAATTCGCTATCTCGTCTCGAAGAAGAACTCGAATCCTAGATTGATTCAATGGGTTCTTTTACTTCAGGAATTTGAGTTAGAGATCAAGGACAGGAAATGTACTGAGAATCAAGTCACTGATCCTAGTACAACTTCATAAGATAAGATATTGATAAATGAGTCTTTTCCCGATGAGAAGTTGTTTGGGGTGAAAGAGGAAGAACTGTGGTTCGCAGACATTATGAACTACCCTGCGAGCAATATTATTCCTCCAGACTTGTCTTCTGCTCAAAGGAAGAAGTTTCTTCATGAGGTGAAGTGGTACATGTAGGATGAATCATTTTTGTTTAGGCAAGGAGCTGACCAGTTCATCAGGAGATGTATTCCGTACAGCGAGACGAAGGGTCTCTTGCGAGACTGTCATTCGACTTTTTATGGAGGCCATTATGGTGGAGAGAAGATAGTAGCTCATATCCTTCAAGTGGGATTCTTCTGGCCTACATTATTTAAGGATGCGCATCAGTTTATTTTAAAGTGTGATCACTAACAGTGTGTGGGTAATATGTCCAAGAGGTATGAGATGCATGTTAATGTGCTTCTCGAGATTGAGGTATTTGATTTATGGGGAATTGATTTCATGGGGCCATTTGTCTTATCTTGTAATAATCAGTATATCTTGTTGGCAGTTGATTATGTCTCAAAATGGGTTGAAGTTAAGGCTTTGCCGACAAATAATGCGAAGGTAGTGCTAAATTTTCTTCACAAGCAGATATTCACAAGATTTGAGACTCCAAGAGTCATAATCAATGACGAGGGATCGCATTTCTGCAATCGCAAGTTCACTGCTATGATGCAGTGATATAAAGTGAATCATCGCATTGCTACAACCTACCATCCTCAGAATAATTGTCAAGCTGATGTGTCTAATAAAGAGATCAAGCGTATTCTAGAGAAAATTGTATGTACATCAAGGAAGGGTTGGTCTTTGAAGCTGAATGAAGCTGTGTGGGCGTATCGGACAGCATACAAGACTCCACTAGGCATGTCACCATTTCAGTTGGTTTATGGTAAGGGATGTCATTTGCCGGTGGAGCTAGAGCACAAAGCGTATTGGGATTTGAAGAAGTTGAACCTTGATTTGGATGCCGCTGGTTAGAAGAGGATGCTTCAATTGAATGAACTCGATGAGTTTCGGCCTCAAGCGTATGAGAACAACAAAATGTATAAGGAGAAAGTTAAGAGGTGGCACGATAGGGGTCTAGTGCTCAAATCATTTGTGTCGGGGCAACAAGTTCTTTCTTTCAACTCTCGTCTCCATTTTTTTTCCTGGAAAGTTGGAGTCGAGGTGGTCAGGGCCGTTTATTATCAAACCTGTGTTTTCACATGGAGCGGTGGAGATTTTTGATAATGATCCATGCCAATCGTTCAAGGTGAATGGACAGAGGTTGAAGCATTACTATGGGGATACGGCAACCCGTGATGTGGTTAGTGTTATTTTATAGTCTACATGATATCGGGTTTTTACGTCAAGCTAGTGACGTAAACCAAGCGCTTCTTGGGCGGCAACCCAAGTTTGTTGTACATTAGTAGGTAGAGGAAGAAGAAAACAAGAATAAGACTACAAAAAAAATCATAAAAAAGAAAAATTTCAGTGTCAACTACAAAAGCACGGCGCGCTGAAAAGCGGGGAGGCCGCTTTGCAAGGCGGGGCGTCCGTGCTGGCTTCCTAGACCTGAAAAAAATAGAAAAATCAAATCACACCCGAATTTCTTGCTCCCACCTTACATATTTCCCTCTCCAATTCAGTTTCAAACATCCCATTACTCCCATTATTCCCTTAATAAAATCCCACTTCTATTCTAAACCTAATTCTCTTTCTATATATACACACACTTATACACAAATCTCCCCATCACTTTTCAATTCTCAAAATCATACAACTCTCTTATACACATCTATTATTCTCTCTTTTTTCAATTCAATGGCACCCAAAGACAACGAACGCAAGTTAGCAGCAGCACCATCGATTCTTCTAGTGTTGGGGGTGTGAGGCCCAGGTTTGCAACTCAGAAGGCTGAGGCAGAGTATACGAGGCTGCTTTCGAAGCCCATAGCCAAGGAGCGAGGTTTTCTGCCATCGGGGAGAGATGGTAAGTTGTTAGAGATGATTGTGGAGATGGGTTGGATTGCTTTTTGTGAGGCAGCAGCTGCGGTGCCTATGAGTGTGGTTCACGAGTTTTACGCGAACGCGAAGGTGGAGAAGAACGGGTATTCTGTGGTTAGGGATTGACGGTGGATTATACCGCAAATGCTATTCGTCGGGTGATAAATCAGCCCGAGAGATAGCCTGAGCAGGAGGATTGGAATGCGAAGACCGGCGAGGATTTTAACTTGGATTTGATTGTTGCTACATTGTATGTTCCTGAGACTTACTGGAAGTTCAAGATGGGCACGAATGAGTATGCTACTTTCATGGATTCGTGCATGAACAGGTCTCCCCGTTCATGGAACTCCTTTATTTGTGCTAACATTATGACTTCATCACATGTGCATGATGTTACGGTGGACCGGGCAAAGCTGTTGTGGGGTATTTTGCAGGGTAATTATGTGGATTTGGGGTCCATTATCTTTCAGGGGATTTTGAGGTTCTTGCGAGGGAACACTAAGGGGGCTATTCCCTATGCGTCTATTGTGACGAAGCTTTGTGTGGAGGTTGGAGTTCATCAGCCTGTAGACGAGCAGCTGCAATTGCCTAGTGCCCCGATTGACCAGTTCGACGATAACAGTCATGCAAGAATGGGGATGAGGTAAGCCTGATGCGAAGGGGCTCAGTTACTCTAATGATCATTTGCCGGGTGGCCGTCCAGCTGATCAGACATATGCTGGTGGTACGACTCAGGCGAGCAGAGCAGCATGGAGAGCTTAGTTGGGTGAGGCCGGTCTTTCACAGCCGAAGCAGCAACAGCAAGAAGAAGAGGGTAGTGCTGGTTTGAGTTCAATACAGTATAGGCGCTTGATGAGGATGATGGATGTGATGCATGACATCCATAGTGGGTTTACATAGGACCTTACCCAGGTGTTGGGTACAATATTCACGGCCATAGGAATTGACATCCAGTGGCCAGTATTTGGTGAGATTCTGTGTACCCGCCGCCTGACACTCTTGACACGCTACCCCATGAGGGTGATAACCCTGATTCCGAGTAGGTATGCCTGATTCCTTACTATTACCTTCACTGGGGATGGTGAATATTTTAAGTTTGGGGGGGGTAGTTAAGGAATATATAGAGTTTGTGTCTCATATAGTTTGCATATTCATGATAGTTTAGTTCATATAGTTGCATATTTTATGTCATATAGTTTTTTATAGTATGTTGCATATATTTTGATTCATTTACATTATTACATGATCCCTTAAGTTTACTTTACCGATTGATTTGTGATATTGATGCAAGTTAGTGATGTCGTATATAGTGATGTTAAGTCCTGTCGAGTTGATTTGCATGCTAGGAGCAATAAAATTTCACTAAGTCTTATAGGTTGCTTGAGTGCTAGATCATGGTCATGTTTTGTTGTTTGTCGAGGTTTAATCACTTTTTTATATTTAGAAATATGACATGGATATTTAAAAATTGGAGGATAAAAATTGGATTTCATTGCTAGTTATTGTGGCTAGGTGCAAATGGCTAGTAGCCGGCTCATATTAATATGAGTAGTCTAGGGTTGAACGAGATGGAGCGAAATACACTCGTTCAGAAATTGAAAAAAAAAGAAAAAAAGAAAGAGAAAAAATATAGAAAAAAATATGTGTTAATGCATAATTGATCATGAGTGGGCTCTTTAATACTCGAGTTATTAAGTTCTTAGGGGAATTTGTGCCTACTGACCTAAGGCTTTTATAATCTAGGATCCACTAACCTAACACTCGCTATATGGGTATTATTGCATAAGTCTTTTGTGGACCTCACTCATTGCACGATCAAATAAGCATATTTGTGATTGTTTATATGTTGTGAATAAAAGCATGAATCCATGTAATAACTCTAAGAAAAGAATTTAAGTGTTTTCAGTCATTTTGATTTTAGCTCTTATTCTATTAATAACCTTTTGATTTCCTTGATGAGTAGTGAGTCATGATTATTGATCTTGTTGCGATAATATATCTTTTAAGCATCTGCACACATGCACGTTTCTGGCTTGTAAGTTAATTTGTGGGATTTGATTGATCTTTGTTCGAATAACTGCATTTTTTGGGATGTTGCTTATTGGCTGGTTTAGTTATTCTGAGGGGATTGTTGCATTCATATAGTTGCATTCATGCATTTGTTTCATGTTCTTTGAGTCTGTTTATGCTTGAGGACAAACATCGGTTCAAGTTTGGGGGTGTGTTAAGTGGCATTTATGTCCACTTAGAATGCTCTATAAAGGCTTGAATTAGAGATTTGTACTCAAGTATTTTGTGTATTTGATTCGTTTTTGTAGTGTTTTTGCATTTCAGGCATAGTTGGAGGAATCAGGAGGTTTAGCATTACAATGATGCTAAAATGGTGTTAGGAAGGTGTCATTAATAAAAGTTCATGGATCACCATCTCAAACCAACCAGAAAAACAAGTAGAAGAAGTTTTTCCAGAAGGTCAGCGCGCCCGCGCTGTGCCAGCGTGTGGCCGCGCCAAAGAGGTAGAAGGACAGCGCGCCCGTGCTGGTGAAGCGTGCGGCCGCGCCAGGTCGGGTTTTCAGAATCCTGCTTTGAGTAGAAGATTGATTTATGGACTTCTCTTATGATTAGGCTGCTATATAAAGACAACTTAAAGACGTTTTTCATAATAGAGCTTAAGGAGAAGACATCAAAAAGACCTAGGAGCACAAATACAACCAAGACGAAGATGATCTAGTTTATTCTTGTGATTCTTTGTTTTAAGTTATAATCCTGGATGCTAGTTTTCTTGTTTGTTGAACCTCAATACTCTTGTTTAACATACTTTGATTATTTATTCATTTTATAAAGACTTAGTTTATTATACCATGCTTTCATCGGAACCCACGGTAATGATGAGTTTTGTTATGGGTTAATCATTATCATGGGGTTCTAGTGGATTTACTTATGGATTTCAATAGTTAATATGTTTTGATACCTTAGTGTGTGGTGATTGTATGATATCCTAGTTTTGGTTGTGCTTATTCATCTTATGAGTGTTGCGAACTTATAAGATAGCGTGTTAATCTCTATTGAAGTGAAAGTTAATATAGGGGTTTCGAACTTGCCATGCTAGCATAGGTTCATGTATTTGATATGCATGATTCGTAGGTAATTTTAACCATCTTACTTGGCCTGTGTAATCATGATAGATAACTTGCACATTAAACCGTTATGTTTTCAAATTCTATAGACATATAGGGTCTCAATATAATTGGTGTCTATTTAGCTTCAATCTCTTTTGTGGATGTTTGGTATTAGAGTATTCGTACAACGAAAGTTGGCGTTTACTAGTTTCATGTTATAAGATTAGTATCATCATCATTGCATGCTAAGGTTAAGAACAAAAAGGCTATTGAATGAAGTAGTAATGTAGTTAGAATCCCATGTTTGTGTTATACAAGTAAAACAACCTTTTAATCTCTTAGTTAATATTCTTTAGCATTATTTCTTAGTTAATCATAGTTATAAACCATCTCAATTTGTTACTTGTATTAGCATTGAGTGATAACCATAACATTGTTGCATGAGCGCATAAATTGAACTTAACTTAAAAGATTCTCTGTGGGAATGAACTAGAATTAATTCTATATTAATTGTGAATGCGTATACTTGCGTGTATTATTAACGCGTGTTAACTTCCTAACAGAGATTCTAACTTAGTCGTGTTCTTGTTCAGCACATGTGCTGGACAACCCCATATCCGAATGTGTCTTAGACTCGATTTGTCCCCGGTCCACAAATCTAAGGGGGTTTTAGGAACCGATTTAGAAGGTACTAGGTTCAGAAGATAAGCTATTGTTTCTAAGGCATGTCCCCAAAACGACTTGGGTAAATCCGAAGAACTCATCATCGATCTAACACTCTCTAAAAGAGTCTAGTTCCTTCTCTCTGCTACACCGTTCTGTTGGGGTGTGCTTGGTGTAGTTAACTGGGTGTCTATCCCATTTTCTGATAAATATTCCCTAAATTCTCCAAGAAAGTATTCGCCACTACGATCTGATCGTAGTGACTTGATACTTTTATTAAGTCACTTCTCCGTTTTAGCTTTGTACTATTTGAACTTCTCAAAGCACTCAGACATACAGCGCAACAAATAAACGTACCCATATCTAGAATAATCATCAATGAATGTAACGAAATACTCATAACCACCTTTTTCTTGGATATTCATGGGTCCACATAAATCAGTATGAACCAATTCTAACACTTCTTTGGCTCTATTCCCCTTTTCCTTGAAATGCCTATTAGTCATTTTACCATCCAAGCAGGATTCACAAACTGGAAATGGCTCCACTGCCAATGAGCCTAAAAGCCCGTATACTACCATTCTTTGAATCCTCCTCAAGTCAATATGACCTAATCTCAAGTGTCAAAGATATGTTTGGTTCAATTTAGAAGGTTCCCTTCTTTAAGTAGAGGTAGAAGACGTGTTGTTCAATTCCCTATATTGTAGTTGCAGTGCAGGTTGACTTAGATTAATTATATACAAATTGTCTTGCAATGAACCTGAACATATAACTCGTTTATTCATCATAATAGAAACATTACGATCCAAACAAACATTATAACCATCCATAGAAAGCTTAGAAACTGAAATTAGATTCCTTCTAAAAGAAGGTACATAAAGAAAATTGTTCAAAACCAAAACCAAAAGATAAATGAATAACTCCTATTGCAACTATTGCTACTTTCGTAACATCTCCTATGAACACGTATATCTCACCATCTCTAAGTATTCTGGATAGCTGGAATCCCTGCATAGAATTACAAACATGATCAGTGGCTCCTGTATCTACACACCAGGTGCTCGTAGATATAACCGCTACATATGTTTCTGTAACTTGAGAAAGAGACATACCATTATTGTTTGTCTTGCTAGGAAGAGGACAATCCTATTTCCAGTGACCTGACTGCTTGCACCTGAAGCAATTTCCCTTAGGCTTTTTCACACCACCTTGAACTCCCACTACCTTATCAGCTTTCGGTGTCTGACCCTTTTTCTTCTTCTTCTTCTTCATACCTTTCGGCTTAGAGGAAAACCTTTCTCAGCCACATTCACTTGAACACTTTGCCGAAATAATCCTTCAGCTTCCTGAAGTTCTGTGAGGAGTTTTGCAAGACTATACAACCTCTTGTTCATGTTGTAATTCTAGCGAAACTGCTCTAAACTCTTGGACAAGCTCATAAGGATAATGTTAATAAGGGTTTCCCTGTCAAGTTCAGCACCAATGATCTATTTCTCATTCAGATGCGACATCTTCTTAAGAACATGATCCCTTACAGGTGTTCCTTCAGCCATCTGAGTGTTTATTAAAGCCTTCATGGCTACTTGTTACCAGAATGTAACATCACGACATCTCATCAGCCTTAATCCACCGCTTATACTCTTTCTCATCTTCACGAGCATCAACAGCAGGCTGATCTGGATTGGGTTCATAAGTTCAAAACTTGTACTCCTCAGCAGTCAACACAATGTCCAAATTTTATTTCCATTCAATATAGTTAGGTCCGGTAAGTTTATTATCCTTAAGTATGGTGAACAGTGGATTAAATCCCATTGTATCATGAGAATCATGCATAAAAACATCACATAACACATAAAGGGTGCATTAAATATTAAGACCTATTGGTTCCTCTAACGATTATTAAAATTAATGCACTAACATGTAAACACCATAAGTTTCTGGTACGCCACGATTGGTGACATGTATACACCTAAATTTGTTTAAATGTTACTTTGGTCCTATTACTAAACAATACGCCACGTTGGGGTGGTCTATATTATTTTTATTATCTAAGTGTATACCATCATCAAATTTTAAGTTAAACATAATTATACTAGATGCCATCAAATGATATTTTATAATTATCTGAAATCTATGAAACTTGGTATGCCATGATGGGTGACATGTATACCTTCCAATATTCGTTATTAATTTAAGAATTTTGTTCTAGAAATTTCTTTAACATTCTAGACACCATAAATTATATGCCACGACGGGTGACATATATAATTTATATTTCCCTTTATGTTAAATTATATACAAACAATAATGGAGACCATGGGATTTAATTTCATTTTAATTCCCTCTCCCAGTTAGTATTTACTTTGAGGATTTTAATCTAAATGCATCGTCTTATGTTATTTCTTCGAATTCCACATAAATCATGTCAACAACAAAGAACATATAACATAGCAGCATACTCTCATGATTAAAGCATTAAATAATACATTCCTATGTCCATGTCATTCTAGCATGCTAAGGGTTGGTATCACATGGCATAATAACACAGACAAGAAATACATAGCAACAATAATCAAGATCAGCAGAAATTATGTATAACATAATGAAGCACATTCACTATTATGGCCCCATATTAGCTGATCAATGGACATATTTTGTAATAACCCCAATTTTTGGAATTTTTGAAACACGGATGAATAGTAACTTTTGCTGATGATGCTAATTAAGGAAAATTATCAGACCACGCTATATAGTAGTACTGTTATGGAAATTCTAAGATCGTATTAGTATTCCATAAAGTAAATAAGTGTATGTAAAGATCGTCAAAATCCAAATTCGAACACTTTGATTTTTCCCGAAAATCCACCAGATACCGAAAGAATTGAGTATAAGGTAACATGATTAAAATGATTTAAATTCAAGGATTATAAGAGAGGATCATAAAAGGAATATAATGTATTGAGAAAGGTTAAGGGAACCCAAGTAATAAGATCCCGGGTATGATCCCTCAAACGATAAACGAGAACAAAAGTTAAGCGAACCGTATAACAGATCAGCGGTCATTAGCCAAGTAATTAGGAGTTAATCAAAGAGTTAGTGGATGATGATGTCATCACACCAACAAGAAGAGGACAAGTGTGGGAAGATAACATGGGAGGATGACATAAGCATGACCAAAAGGGAAGGAAGTGTTGGTTGATTATAAACCACAAATTTTACCATGGTTAAAAGGTAATTAATCAAAACAAAAGCAAAACAACCAAGCCAAGGCAAAATAAATCACAAAACACAAATTAGAAGTTGACTTTTGCTTTCCAAGAACAAAAGCTCTCGGCCAAAACCAGAGTAGCAACTTCAAACTACCATATCTCCTTCAATACTCACTCAAATAGTATGTTCTATAGCTCGTTGGAAAGGTATTGAGATGGCCTATAACTCTTGTTCAGAAGTCTCGTCCAAATAAGCATGGTAAGACCCTCGTTTTCACAGTTCTTTCAATCTGACTTTTAGAAACTTCAAAACCTAACTTTGTGTTCTTGATTTCTTTGGAAAGATCAAGCTTGTAGGAGGCTCCTTAAGACTTCCTAGCTACTCTAATCACTCCAAGGAAGGTATAAAACCTCATACCCTAGCTTTACTTTTGAGTATTTAGGAGTGGTTTTGATTGTTATAGTTTATGAGAAGCATGATTCTTGGTTGTTTAAAGTTTGGTTGAGTTTGTAGAGAGTTTGATTGTTAAATCTTGATTAAATAGTTAATGAACTTAAGTAAGCTCTTAGTTCATGATTGAGAAGTAGTATAAAGTGGAAATCTTGAGTTTTTGGGGCTGTTGTAGTAGTGTATGGATGAAGTTTGGTCGTAACAATGATTGTGGGTTGATTGTGGATTAATTTGGAGTTGTACAAGTTTGGGAAATCGCGTAAACATAGCCGTCGTAATGTCCGATTTACCCTAGACTGCTTTTGTTCTTAACATCAGGAACCCTGAACTCACTGTAAGTTTTTGACCATTTCCATGATTAGATAGTTCATGTTACGAGCTTCGTTTTGATATGTGGTTCGTTTGAATCCGATGTATGGTTTAGGAGAAACGACCGTTTTAAGTAACGGCGTTTCGCGAAGGAACCATTACCCCTCGCCTTACTTTGAAACATTGGTTAAGGACCTTAAATGACTAATTGGGGTATGAAACATTTATGAAAAGTAGATTAGGCAGTTGGTAAGGTACCCCAATTTTTGAGAAATTTTGAAACCCTTATGAATAGTGTTTTTGCTGAACGAGAAAACTTTTCATGCCACGCTATGTAGGGGTTCTGTTATTGATCTAATGAGATATTATTAGTACTCTATGTGGTATATAAGTGTATGTAAAGATCGTCAGAATCCAATTCCGAACACTTTGATTTTTCCCGGAAATCCACAAGATACGGAGAGAATTGAGTATAAGGTAACAGGATAAAAAGGATTTAAATTAAAGGATTATAGGAGAGGATCATAGAAGGAATACAATATATTGAGAAAGGTTAAGGGAACCTAAGTAATAAGATCCCGGGTATGATCCCTCAAACGATAAACAAGAACGAAAGATAAGCGAACCGTAAAACAAATAAGTGACCAAGAGACAAGCTTGTACAAGAAGCCAGGGACTGTGACATCATCAAACCACAAGGTGTGGACAAGTGGGAGCATTATGACATGTGCAAGGTGACACAAGCATGACATGGGAAGGAAGGAGGTGTGGTGGCTTTTTAACCACACAAATTCAAGGGCAACAAGGTAATTAACTAAATCAAGCACAAAAACCAAGCAACCAAGCCAAGAAAAATCATTTTCATCAAAAATCAAAAAGAAACCAAGGCATGGTTCATCATGCTCTCGGCTTTTTACTATTGCAAATGGGCAAGAATTCAAAAACTCAAGATCCAAGCCTCCTAAATTGGTGAGTTAATTCCCTAATCATCTTCATGCTTAGTTAGGGCTATATCATGAGTTTAAGCCATCAATTCCTTCTCCATCTTCTCCATTTAATCAAAGAAGAAGACTATGAATAGTGTTTTCAAGTTTTTAACTTGAAGTTTTTCTTGTTTTTCTTGAAGATCCAAGCATTCTTAAGACTTCTCAAAGCTTCTTAAGGCTTCCTAGCTCATCCCACCACTTCAAGGAAGGTATACCATCTCCAAACCCTAGATCCCTATGTATTATAAGATGATTTTAATTGGTAGGATAATATTGTAGCTTGATGTTGTGATTTAGAGTTTGGGATTTGAAATGGTAGTGAAATGGAATGGTAAATGTTGTTGTTTTGATTAAAAGAACTTAAGTATGATTAAAGTTAAGCTTAGGCATAAGTATGAATGTTACAATTGAATTGGTTGGGGTTGTTATGATGTGATAAGGATGGATGTTGGTTGTATGTTGGATTTGAGGTTGAATTGGGAGGGTTTTGAATGGTTTAAAATATTGGAAATCGCGTAAACATAGCCGTCGTAACGTCCGATTTTCTTTGGACTGTTTTTGTGCATAGCATTAGGACCCGAGAACCCCCTGCTAGATTATGACCACTGCCATGTTTAGATAGCTCATGTTACGAGCTTCGTTTTGATATGTAGTTCGTTCGATTCCGATGCACGGTTTAGGAGAAACGACCGTTTCAAGTAACGGCGTTTCGCGAACGAAACTTTTCCCCTCGCCTTACTTTGAAACATAGGTTAAGGACCAAAAAGGGCTAATTAATGTATGAAACATTTATGGTAAGTGTGTTAGAAGTTGGTAAGACACTCGCGAAGGAATCGCCTTAAAACTCGTAAAGGTTAAATTATTAAAAATGGTGGAGCCGAGGGTACTCGAGTGACTTAAGAGAACCAGCGAGCGCAAAACGAGCGTTAGAGTCTGAGTTGGTTAGAGTATAGATTTACAAGTGACTTTGGTTTAATTCCAACTTACTTGTTGTTTATAGGTTACCAGACTCGTCCCGAGCCATTCGTAACCCCCAGTGGCTCAGGCAAGTATTCTATCCGTTATACTGTTGTTGTGATGTATACATTTGTATATGCATGATCTTGCGATAAATGCATATTGGTTATTTAGCAAATTCTTGCGATATATTGTAGCATGTGATATGGTATATATGCATGCCTGTTTCATATTCTTGAAATATATATCTGTTGGTTCAGTTGATAATACCTATGCTAGAGGATAGCGGTAACTTGCATATACCCTTAGTATAGGGACCCAAAGGTGAAAATATTTTCTAAAACCGGGAGTCGAGGATCCCGAGTAGATTTTTGTATATATGGATATGGATATATATATATATATATATATTTATATATATGGTTATAGTTTTTCCAAACTATTAATCGAATAAGGTTTATTCGATAACTTTAAACTTTATTTTATTATTGAATATTATTTCGAATATTATTCGAAGGCGTATGACTCCTTTTGTTTATTTATCTGAATATTACTTGAATATTCATCGGAGGGCTTATGACTATTTTACATTATTTATTGAATATTATTTGAATATTCATCTGAGGATGTATGACTCCTTTATTTTATTTAATGAATATTATTTATAATATTCATTCGAGGTATTATGACTCAGCTTATTTTATTTATTGAATATTATTTGAATATTTATTTGAGGATCTATGACTCCGATTATTTGCTGAGATATATTCTTTATTTTATTAAAGAATAAGGTGTCGATAATCAAACTTATTTTTGATTATTCAAATAAAGATATTACTTTCGTATAAGTATATCTTTGATTATTTGCTATTCATTTCAAGTATAAGTTTTAATACTTCTACTTCAATTATTTTATAAAGATTATTTTTTTTATGGGAATATTATTTAAATAATAATATTCAGACATTTTCTAAATATTATGGGGACTGATTTACTTCATTAAATCAGTTTTACTCCAAACACTCTTTAAAGTGTTTTCGAGTCTTTAAAATGATTTTCAAAAGTTAGAGCGGATCCCAAAACTATTTTTATATTTAAGATCTTCCTTTTAAAAAGGGGATTTAAATACTCGCTCAAAACCTGGGGGATCCGGCTCGGTGGTGTGTTTTATATTCGCAACAAGGTTGCTGTCTTGGTAAAAGAGTTTTTGATTACTTACCCAATTTTCGGGAAGTAAAATTCTTGGAACAAGTTAATCCATTAACAGGCATCGCCTGGGAAATATCGGTGAGTTTTCCTTTCCAACTAGGTACGACTTCTTGGTGGAGCCGTATCAACAAGTTTCTACTTGGGGAAAGGGGGAAACGAGCTTTACGTTTCAGAGTCATGGATTTCATCTGAACTAGGAGTGGCGTAAGTGGTCGAGTAGCGCCGGCCCAGCCTTATTATATTAGCCCAAATGGCCTGGAAGTTCCGCTAAGGCGGTCCATTCCTTAGGAGTTCAGTGTTCGGTTGATAAGTAAATCCGACAGGTTCTCCTCTACATGTAGAAAATGGTGGGGTTGTACTACTACGACTGATCATCGTAAGTGGTCTTCCTGGCGCGGCAAACTCCCGTAATGAGTTCATCATCCAATTGGATAATTTCTGCAACACTACCCAGAGAACTTCGATAGAAAGGCTACGGTTGGGCGATTGTTGAGTGTTGGCAGGGTCAAGTTTTCAAAATGATGTTTACATCAAATGAAGTATCTCATAACTTCATTTTATTTTGATGATATTTTAAAAGATTTAATCTATTCAAATCTAGTCTTGTAGTCTCATCTATGTGATGAACTTTTGAACTAATTATAACTTGAACGGTGGTAGTTCAAGTAGTATTTGGAAAAGATATAAGTATATTGGAGTATCTTGTAACTTCATCTTTTAAACTTATATCTAGTAAATGATTATCTTATGTATGACAAAGATTTTCAGAAAAACGTTGTGACAAGGTTAGATATATGAGATCACCTTGCAACGATATTTTTATACAGTTATACACTGGAACTCTGTGTGTATTATGCATGGAAGAGGACTTCCAATATTTTGAAAAGTATATATGTATATATATACTGAATATTTTGCGACTTCATCGCATTAAGATATCAAACTTGGTTCATTTCTTTTGACCAAGACTTTCATGAGTACTATGAGAAGGCTCATATACTATTAATCATTATACATATTATTTTGGTGGGCTTGCTGCTCACCCTTGCTTTCTTCTTTCATCACACAACAACAGATAGACAAGATGAACCGGACCAAGCTTCCGATTCGCAAGAGGTTAGGAGACGTTCCGCAGTTTTCTATAAGCACTGATGCCGCCATAGCTGAGGTAGGAACTACCAATAGGCTAGGCTTTCAACTTTTGATGTATCAGATTATGTATATTTATGAATTGTAATAATGGCAAAGAAATGTAAATTTATTCAGAAACCTGTTTAAGGTGTATTGGCATATAATTGTGGAATAAAACGACTTGTGATTATTTTTGGATATTCATCTCTGAGACTATAACTTGTGGTGTGTGTGTTTATTGTGGGGTCAAAGTACAGAGTAGTTGATTATTTATTAAGATTGGGTGTTATTAAGGGAAATGGAACTCGTGACAACCTAGATCCCCGACCCCGGATTTGGGGGTGTTACAGAAGTGGTATCAGAGCTAAGCGTTATAAACCTCAGAGATGATGTGACGTTAAGATAATAACTAAGATAATAAGAACTCTTGCCAAGTTCATAGTCGGGCTACCTAACGTAGTACTGATAGTTAAAACCCTTATGGGAACCCTTATAAATATCGTGATAGAAGAGTAGTTCGTTATCGTATATGGTAGCGGGACTCCGAACCCTGAGGTTGAGGAGCAACAACACGATGATGTTTTATTACTAATTGGAGATCAGATTGTGGATCCGATAGAGCGTCCTAACGCAGGACCGGATGATGTTCATATTGAGGATGTAGCGGTTGAGGATGTTGTCCTAGAAGGGATTGTTGCTGAGGAGGATCCCGTGGAGGATCCTGACAAAAATGAATAAAGGACCACTGAGGAATTGATGACCATGGTTAGGGAAACTACCAGAGGTAGGATTGGCCGGTCACTACCGGAGGTTCGTTCAAGTTTGTAAAGATAGTAGCCCCTTTAACGCGGCTTACTCGTAAGACTGAGAAGTTCGAATGGACAGAGAAATGCGAGAACAACTTTTAAGAACCGAAGCAAAGATTGGTGACGTTCCCTATGTTGGCGTTGCCGGATGGAAAATGAGATTTTGTGATGTGTAGTGACGCTTCACATAAGGAATTAGGGTGCTTCATATACAGCACAGCAAGGTAATCGCGTACGCGTCAAGACAATTAAGGGAATATAAAATTCGATATCCCCATCCATGAGCTTGGGCTCGTGGAAATAGTTTTTCCCTAAAGATTGGAGGCACTACTTGTATGGAGAGAAGTGCAAGATTTACACAAACCATAGGAGCTCTAGTACATTTTTACGTAGAAAGAGCTCAACATACGCCAGAGGAGGCGGTTAGAGCTAATGAAGAATTATGATTGGGAGATTCTTTATCATTCGGGGAAAGCCAATGTGGTGGCTGATGCCCTTAGTAAAAAGGAGAGACCCAAGATGATAATGTCTTTGGGATAGTTTATAAGAGATTTTGAGAAAATGGAAATAGAAGTGAAGGTAACCGGAGCCGGTACCGAAAAGCTGTTTGAGATTGTAATACTGACCGAATTTTTGGAAAAGAACATATTGTGCCAGAAAAAGTGATGAATGAAGGCAGAGAGTCAATGACTGGAGAAGAGATCCACACCGAGAAAGATGATAAGGGGATAGTGAGGTGTTCCTACAGAAATTGGGTTCCAAAAGTTCAAGAGCTTAAGGATGAGAACTTAGATGAGAGCCATAGTTTGAGGAATAAGATTTAGGGCAAACCCTGAATGTGATAGTCAGGGAGGTTGCCATCAAGAAAGAAAGAACCCATAACATAATAGAGTGGAAAACAAGGTTTTTAATGTATAAGATAACCCCGATTATGGGAGAAGGTTAAAACATTTCATACTAAGGAAACAGAAAGTCGAGTAAGGAAAGGAGACCCGAGATGGAACTCCTATACGACACTTTATGGACCAGTCTAGACAGAACTTAGACTATTATCCCCAACCACCACCCTGAGGAAACAATGCGGTGAGAAATTCTTTCAGGACCTTTAAGTCGCTAAGCTCTCAGAGTTCCAAGGAACAAGCTGACCCAGTCGAGGCAAGAGCCTGGCTAAAGGAAATACAGGAATCATTTGAGATTCTAAATGATTGACGAATCACAAAAGACTATTTTTGTCACTTACCCTCCTAAGAGAGAGGCCACCCGCTGGTGAAAGGCCAAGGAAGGCACGGACCAAGAGATTATAATAAACTGATTTAAGTTCAGACAATTATTTTCGGGAAAGTACTTCCCAAGGTTATGGAGGTAGTGTAAAAGCTTTGGAGCTAGAACAAAAGTGGATGAGTATGATGAATTATGAATCTAAGTTGTAAAAGTTATCAAGATTCATTCTGAGGACACGAATCCAGAATGACGGGATATTTGAAATCAATGCTTATGTTATGTTGGTTCATGAAATAATGATAAGAGAAAGGAAAATAAAAAGAAACTGAAGTGGAAAGGAATATAAAGGCAATAGAGTTTGAGGAATGATAAGGAAGTTGGGTATGAGGAAACCCTAAAGACTCGTAGCAATAGAAATAGAAAAGTATGTAATCGTCAGGATGAGGGTGATTCACCATGAGTTAAATTGATGGTTGAAGGCATAAGAGATGAATATATTTTATCCCCTGTAAGTTGGGAGGATTTGAGGAAACCTTGAGATAGTTCGAAGGATAAATATTGAGACGCGGATAGACTGAGGAGACAAGGAAGTAAGAAATTAGGAAAATTGGATGAAGGAAGTGACCTTCAAGAATGTGAAGTGTAAGACCGGTGGCTTGATACCCAGGAAGGGAGACGCCAGGTATGAAAGATATCCCAACATTGAGATGACTGTTGAGATAAACAACAAAAGTAAATAAGGATTTATTAAGAAGAAGTTCACATTGAACACGACCAATATCTTCCAGATCATCCATGTGATCATTACCAAATCAGGAAAGAAAAGCGGATAACCATTTTTATCTTTTGGAGGCCATGTGGATTGACCTTAACTTGAATAAGGATGCTATTGTGAAATTCGGTATAGACTATCGAGGTGGAAATGATTGAATAAGATACCCTTATCAGGGATATATGACTTTATTTATCCATGGAAGGATGCTTGTACCTTTTTAATGGTGGAATTAAGGATAGAACATCGGTAACTTAAAACGAATCCTAGGAGAATGCATAAAGGTTGGCATTTCACCCTTAATAGGGATAGTATGAGTTTTGACAGTATGAATTGGAAAGGATTAAGGTAATAATAACCTTTAAGGATCAGTGGAGAAATTTTTCAGAAGTATATAGACAATGGTTCTAGTATTAGTAAATGGTATTTTAATATGCCCTGTATATAGGGAATACAGGAGGAACGATTGAAGGATAACGTTAGAGGTTTTACAAGGAGAAAGGAAATATTCGAAATTCTCAAGAATAAAAATGTTGATAAAGGAAATATGACATAATTATAATGATGCCAAGTGGGGCACGTGTTAAACCACGAGAAAGTATGGATCGAACCAGTAAAGGTCGAAATTGTTCAGGGCAATTAGGACCTAAGATAAAAGATGTTCTAAGTATGATTGAGAGTCAGTCGTGACAATGATTAACCTCTAAAGATTGAGGCAATAACTTATGGAAAAATGGTGATATTTTTTTTATTTACTCATCAGATATTAAAGAAAAGCATTTTCACATAAGCTGTGATTGAAATAAGGTAGAAAATTTATTTGGAGGTGGTTAAAATGACATTGACTGTAAGGAAATTTTACTATCAGGAAAGGCCAAAGAGGTGGCCAACACTTTAAAGGTAAGAGGATAATTATAGGCGCTTGTGCCAAAGGAATACAGTGATGATGGTTAAAGCTATGAAGGTTGTATTATGGTTTGGAAGATTGACATTCCTTCTGATGACTGTGCAATACCCAACCGTAATAGTAGTTGGTAAAGGTTTAATTCGTGTAATCGCCATGAGCGGGCTATCTATCTCAGGAGATACTATCTTGAGAATGAGCCTGGACCATGTTTCAAAAAACAAGGACTAAACAAACCTTTGAGTTAAGTCTTCTATTGAAGGCATATGATTAAGAATGGTATTAACCTGCTATCATCGCTTTCATTGAAACTCTTCTGCAATTTTATCTGCTTCACGTCATGAATGTACGTCAGGATCAGGAGTGTTCTTCATGAATCAAGAACGGTGATCATGTTACCTCCTTAGAAGAATTCGATATGATATGAATGGACTCTGTATGGTTAGCTATTAAAACTTCATGGAAAACGAATGACTACAGTAGGTCAGCGGTGGGCTATAGTAATGCAGGAATGATTCTGAGAGTAATGAGCTGATTACTTACAACCGTGAGAGTTGTATTGGAATGGATGTTGAGAGTAAGTACCACTAATCGGGTCGTGGTGGTGTATAAGTTATCATTGATAGACTAATTAAGTCGATTATCTACCTATAATATATTTATTCCTTCTTATCGATAAAGAGTAGTATTACCCATACGAAGAAGGTTGCGGTATAGAAATGGATTCTAGTAACGATGAGGTCTAGAATGAGATCCCAGATTCGATTTTTGATATCGAGGGAGTTTCAAAGGTGATTGTGTATAAGCTCGAGGAAGAGCATGGGTCCATAGAATGATGGACGGAATGGCGAAAATATTTAGGCATGTGAAATGCGATGCTATAATACTTGATGTTGATATAAATACATATATGTTTTGTTCTCCTATGACAAACCTCTATAGTTCAGAGGTAGGTTCCAAGCCAGATATTTTGTGGCAGTATATTTTTTCATATATACAATTCTTTTCAATTCGTTCTTTTCTCTTCTTTTCATTTCATGTAAGCTGCGAAGAACAACCCTTCCAGAAAGGGGAGGTATTGCCGAATGACTATCTATCTGTGTGATAGAAGCCTAGTAGGATACCATCTATTGTTTAATTGCTTGTCAAGTACTAAAGGTTGGCCACCTTCTATACTAACTATGCGATATAACAAGTGTTCATGATCATAGTGATCTCTCAATAAATTCTTTTACTTCTATATGAAGGATTAAGCTTTCGAAAATAGAAACAGCTGAAAAAGGAGTAATAAAGTTATGGTAGTATTCGGAATGGAAACACGTTCGTGATACTAAGGTTGACGTGGTTATTAAAAGGTTATAGAACGCTAACGAGCAAAAGTATAACCAGTATAATATTAGGAACGGAAGGTAGTAGCGATTACAAACTGGAAAAGAATAGGTATTGAGAAGCAAAAGTTCTAATGATAAAAGCTATAATGAGAGTCTGTGCAATAGACTTGAAAGAATTTAGAATGATCACTTAATTCGGATTGAGTTATCTTATGACAATAGATCATATGTCATTATCGAGATGTCGCCTTATGAGATCCTTGAGGGAAGAAAATGTCGATCTCCCTTATGTTAGGATGAAGTTGTAGAACGCAAGATGCTCGGACCCGCAGTAGTCCAAAGGACCAAGGATATGATAGATCTAATCAGAGGACGGCTGGTAGTAGCCCAAGATGGACATGATAAGTGTGTTGATTTGACACGAAAGGATAAAGAGTATGAAATAGGGGACCTAGTAATGTTATAGGTATCCCTTGGAAAGGATTGATGAGGTTCGGAAAGAAAGGAAAGCTAAGTCTACAATTTGTTGGACCCTTGGATATATTAAGACGTTTAGGAAGTTAGCATATGAGCTAGCCCTACCCCCGAACCTGTAGCAAGTTCATAACGTGTTTCACGTATCAATGTTAAGGAAGTATAATTCAGATGCCAGATAAGTAGAGGCATATGAGCGCATAGATATGCAACCCGACGTAACCTATATGGAGTAACCAGAAAGGGTTATAGAGTGAAAAGGAACAAGTGCTTAGGAGAAGGATTATCAAACTAGGCAGAGTTTGGTGGTAGAACCACAATGTAGAAAATTGACTCGAGAGTTAGAAAGTGTAATGCTAAGAAAGTATCCCCATTTGTTTTCTATCTGATTCCGGGACGGAATCCTTTTAAGGAGGGGAGACTGTAATAACCCCAATTTTTGAGAAATTTTGAAACCCTTATGAATAGTGTTTTTGCTGAACGAGAAAACTTTTCATGCCACGCTATGTAGGGGTTCTGTTATTGATCTTATGGGATATTATTAGTACTCTATGTGGTATATAAGTGTATGTAAAGATCGTCAGAATCCAATTCCGAACACTTTGATTTTTCCCGGAAATCCACAAGATACGGAGAGAATTGAGTATAAGGTAACAGGATAAAAAGGATTTAAATTAAAGGATTATAGGAGAGGATCATAGAAGGAATACAATATATTGAGAAAGGTTAAGGGAACCTAAGTAATAAGATCCCGGGTATGATCCCTCAAACGATAAACAAGAACGAAAGATAAGCGAACCGTAAAACAAATAAGTGACCAAGAGACAAGCTTGTACAAGAAGCCAGGGACTGTGACATCATCAAACCACAAGGTGTGGACAAGTGGGAGCATTATGACATGTGCAAGGTGACACAAGCATGACATGGGAAGGAAGGAGGTGTGGTGGCTTTTTAACCACACAAATTCAAGGGCAACAAGGTAATTAACTAAATCAAGCACAAAAACCAAGCAACCAAGCCAAGAAAAATCATTTTCATCAAAAATCAAAAAGAAACCAAGGCATGGTTCATCATGCTCTCGGCTTTTTACTATTGCAAATGGGCAAGAATTCAAAAACTCAAGATCCAAGCCTCCTAAATTGGTGAGTTAATTCCCTAATCATCTTCATGCTTAGTTAGGGCTATATCATGAGTTTAAGCCATCAATTCCTTCTCCATCTTCTCCATTTAATCAAAGAAGAAGACTATGAATAGTGTTTTCAAGTTTTTAACTTGAAGTTTTTCTTGTTTTTCTTGAAGATCCAAGCATTCTTAAGACTTCTCAAAGCTTCTTAAGGCTTCCTAGCTCATCCCACCACTTCAAGGAAGGTATACCATCTCCAAACCCTAGATCCCTATGTATTATAAGATGATTTTAATTGGTAGGATAATATTGTAGCTTGATGTTGTGATTTAGAGTTTGGGATTTGAAATGGTAGTGAAATGGAATGGTAAATGTTGTTGTTTTGATTAAAAGAACTTAAGTATGATTAAAGTTAAGCTTAGGCATAAGTATGAATGTTACAATTGAATTGGTTGGGGTTGTTATGATGTGATAAGGATGGATGTTGGTTGTATGTTGGATTTGAGGTTGAATTGGGAGGGTTTTGAATGGTTTAAAATATTGGAAATCGCGTAAACATAGCCGTCGTAACGTCCGATTTTCTTTGGACTGTTTTTGTGCATAGCATTAGGACCCGAGAACCCCCTGCTAGATTATTACCACTGCCATGTTTAGATAGCTCATGTTACGAGCTTCGTTTTGATATGTAGTTCGTTCGATTCCGATGCACGGTTTAGGAGAAACGACCGTTTCAAGTAACGGCGTTTCGCGAACGAAACTTTTCCCCTCGCCTTACTTTGAAACATAGGTTAAGGACCAAAAAGGGCTAATTAATGTATGAAACATTTATGGTAAGTGTGTTAGGCAGTTGGTAAGACACTCGCGAAGGAATCGCCTTAAAACTCGTAAAGGTTAAATTATTAAAAATGGTGGAGCCGAGGGTACTCGAGTGACTTAAGAGAACCAGCGAGCGCAAAACGAGCGTTAGAGTCTGAGTTGGTTAGAGTATAGATTTACAAGTGACTTTGGTTTAATTCCAACTTACTTGTTGTTTATAGGTTACCAGACTCATCCCGAGCCATTCGTAACCCCCAGTCGCTCAGGCAAGTATTCTATCCGTTATACTGTTGTTGTGATGTATATATTTGTATATGCATGATCTTGCGATAAATGCATATTGGTTATTTAGCAAATTCTTGCGATATATTGTAGCATGTGATATGGTATATATGCATGCCTGTTTCATATTCTTGAAATATATATCTGTTGGTTCAGTTGATAATACCTATGCTAGAGGATAGCGGTAACTTGCATATACCCTTAGTATAGGGACCCAAAGGTGAAAATATTTTCTAAAACCGGGAGTCGAGGATCCCGAGTAGATTTTTGTATATATGGATATGGATATATATATATATATTTATATATATATATGGTTATAGTTTTTCCAAACTATTAATCGAATAAGATTTATTCGATAACTTTAAACTTTATTTTATTATTGAATATTATTTCGAATATTATTCGAAGGCGTATGACTCCTTTTGTTTATTTATCTGAATATTACTTGAATATTCATCGGAGGGCTTATGACTCTTTTACATTATTTATTGAATATTATTTGAATATTCATTTGAGGATGTATGACTCCTTTATTTTATTTAATGAATATTATTTATAATATTCATTCGAGGTATTATGACTCAGCTTATTTTATTTATTGAATATTATTTGAATATTTATTTGAGGATCTATGACTCCGATTATTTGCTGAGATATATTCTTTATTTTATTAAAGAATAAGGTGTCGATAATCAAACTTATTTTTGATTATTCAAATAAAGATATTACTTTCGTATAAGTATATCTTTGATTATTTGCTATTCATTTCAAGTATAAGTTTTAATACTTCTACTTCAATTATTTTATAAAGATTATTTTTTTTATGGGAATATTATTTAAATAATAATATTCAGACATTTTCTAAATATTCTGGGGACTGATTTACTTCATTAAATCAGTTTTACTCCAAACACTCTTTAAAGTGTTTTCGAGTCTTTAAAATGATTTTCAAAAGTTAGAGCGGATCCCAAAACTATTTTTATATTTAAGATCTTCCTTTTAAAAAGGGGATTTAAATACTCGCTCAAAACCTGGGGGATCCGGCTCGGTGGTGTGTTTTATATTCGCAACAAGGTTGCTGTCTTGGTAAAAGAGTTTTTGATTACTTACCCAATATTCGGGAAGTAAAATTCTTGGAACAAGTTAATCCATTAACAGGCATCGCCTGGGAAATATCGGTGAGTTTTCCTTTCCAACTAGGTACGACTTCTTGGTGGAGCCGTATCAACAAGTTTCTACTTGGGGAAAGGGGGAAACGAGCTTTACGTTTCAGAGTCATGGATTTCATCTGAACTAGGAGTGGCGTAAGTGGTCGAGTAGCGCCGGCCCAGCCTTATTATATTGGCCCAAATGGCCTGGAAGTTCCGCTAAGGCGGTCCATTCCTTAGGAGTTCAGTGTTCGGTTGACAAGTAAATCCGACAAGTTCTCCTCTACATGTAGAAAATGGTGGGGTTGTACTACTACGACTGATCATCGTAAGTGGTCTTCCTGGCGCGGCAAACTCCCGTAATGAGTTCATCATCCAATTGGATAATTTCTGCAACACTACCCAGAGCACTTCGATAGAAAGGCTACGGTTGGGCGATTGTTGAGTGTTGGCAGGGTCAAGTTTTCAAAATGATGTTTACATCAAATGAAGTATCTCATAACTTCATTTTATTTTGATGATATTTTAAAAGATTTAATCTATTCAAATCTGGTCTTGTAGTCTCATCTATGTGATGAACTTTTGAACTAATTATAACTTGAACGGTGGTAGTTCAAGTAGTATTTGGAAAAGATATAAGTATATTGGAGTATCTTGTAACTTCATCTTTTAAACTTATATCTAGTAAATGATTATCTTATGTATGACAAAGATTTTCAGAAAAACGTTGTGACAAGGTTAGATATATGAGATCACCTTGCAACGATATTTTTGTACAGTTATACACTGGAACTCTGTGTGTATTATGCATGGAAGAGGACTTCCAATATTTTGAAAAGTATATATGTATATATATACTGAATATTTTGCGACTTCATCGCATTAAGATATCAAACTTGGTTCATTTCTTTTGACCAAGACTTTCATGAGTACTATGAGAAGGCTCATATACTATTAATCATTATACATATTATTTTGGTGGGCTTGCTGCTCACCCTTGCTTTCTTCTTTCATCACACAACAACAGATAGACAAGATGAACCGGACCAAGCTTCCGATTCGCAAGAGGTTAGGAGACGTTCCGCAGTTTTCTATAAGCACTGATGCCGCCATAGCTGAGGTAGGAACTACCAATAGGCTAGGCTTTCAACTTTTGATGTATCAGATTATGTATATTTATGAATTGTAATAATGGCAAAAAAATGTAAATTTATTCAGAAACCTGTTTAAGGTGTATTGGCATATAATTGTGGAATAAAACGACTTGTGATTATTTTTGGATATTCATCTCTGAGACTATAACTTGTGGTGTGTGTGTTTATTGTGGGGTCAAAGTACAGAGTAGTTGATTATTTATTAAGATTGGGTGTTATTAAGGGAAATGGAACTCGTGACAACCTAGATCCCCGACCCCGGATTTGGGGGTGTTACAATGGTTATAGTTTTCAAAACTATTAATCGAATAAGGTTTATTCGATAACTTTATTTTTATTTTATTTAATGAATATTAGTTGAATATTCATTCGAGGACTTATGACTCCGTTTATTTTATTAAATGAATACTAATTGAATATTCATTCGAGGACTTATGACTCCGTTTATTTTATTTAATGAATATTATTTTGAATATTCATTCGAGGACTGATGACTCCGCTTATTTATTAAATAATATTCTTTATTTTATTAAAGAATAGTGTTTCGATAATCAAACTTATTTTCAATTATTCAAATAAAGATCGTACTTTCGTATAAGTATATCTTTGGTTATTTATTATTCATTTCAAGTATGAGTTTTAAAACTTCTACTTCAAATTATTTATATAGAGATTATCCTTATGGGAATATTATTTAAATAATAATATTCAGATATTTTCTAATATATCGGGACTGATTTATTTCATTAAATCAGCATTACTCCAAATATTCTTAAAAATGTTTTCGAGTCTTCAAAATGATTTTTAAAAGTTAGAGCGGATCCCAAAACTCATTTTTATATTTAAGATCTTCATTTCGAAGGGGATTTAAATACTCGCTCAAAACCTGAGGGATCCGGCTCAGTGGTGTATTTTACATTCGCAATGAGGTTGTTGTTTTGAGAAAACATCTTGATTACTTGCCCATTGTTCGGGAAGTAAGTTCATCTATTTGAGTCGGCATAAGCAACATGGGCTCAGTGGGCGTCCATGAAAGTGTAAGTGGCTCAGTGAGAGTCCATCAAATGCGTAAGTGGCTGAGTGGCAGTCCAGCATAAGGTCCTATTGCGGACAGGGTGATGACCAGTGGGGAATTCGTCCATCTACTAGTAGAAAAGGTTACTTATTGGTATCTTTGCCTGATCAGCAAGATATCAGGTTTATGCCAAGGTTTTCTCCTTTCCAAATTCATTGGATATTGCAACTCTGTTTATAATTTTCATAACAGAGGTTTTCAAGGAGTGTATGAAATGTATATATATATAGGTGTATATATATATCGGGACTTAATGAAGTATCTCGTAACTTCATTTCTTTCAAATGATATTTCAAAGATTGAATCTATTCAAGTCTTATCTTGTAGTCTCATCAGTGTGATGAACTTTTGAAACTGATTATAACTTGAACGGTGGTAGTTCAAGTAGTATTTGGAAAAGATATAAGTATATTGGAGTATCTTGTAACTTCATCTTTTAAACTTATATCTAGTAAATGATTATCTTATGCATGTCAAAGATTTTCAGAAAAATGTTGAGACAAGGTTAGATATATGAGATCACCTTGCAACGATATTTTTATACAGTTATAAACTGGAACTCTGTGTATATTATACATGTCAGAGGATTTCAAAGATTTGAGAGGTATATATGTATATATATACTGAATATTTTTGCGACTTGATCGCGTTAAGATAACAAACTTGGTTCATTTCTTTTTGACCAAGAGTTTCATGAGTACTATGAGAATGCTCATATATTCTATATTATTATACATATTATTTCGGTGGGCTTGTTGCTCACCCTTGCTTCCTTCTTTCATCACACAACAACAGATAGACAAGATGAACGGGATCAAGCTCCCAATTCGTGAGCGGTTAGGAAACGTTCTGCAGTTTCCTGTAGGCGTTGATGCCGTTGTAGCTGAGGTAGGAGCTACCAGTAGGCTAGGCTTTCAACTTTTGTTGTGCCAGACTTATGTATATTTATGAATTGTAATAATGGCAAAGAATATGTAAACTATTCAGAAACCCTTTTTATGGTGAAATGGTTTATAATTATGGAATAAAATGACTTGTGTTATTTTTGGTATTCATCTCTGAGACTATAACTTGTGGTGTGTGTGTGTGTATATTGTGGGGTCACAGTACGCAGTAGTTGGTTGACTGTTAAGATTAAGTATTGATAAGGGAAATGGAACTCGTGACAACCCGAATCCCCGACCCCGGATTTGGGGGTGTTACATATTTGATCATCAACAGATTACTTGATCAACGAATGTGTTGATCAATGGATAACTTGATTATCAACGGATTACTTGATCAATGGATGTCGTATGGAAAATTTGCAGCCACAACAGCGAAGCTCCTCGAAAACAAAATGCAGCAGCGGAAAATCTCTGTTTCTTGCAGCCTAGTCGCTCAAACAATTACATACAACTTAATACAGTTGAACAAGCCTATTCTATTACATCAAAAAAAATCAGAATAGGAAAAACTATCACGATCAACCCTCGTGATTTATAATAAAACCACGATAAACCACATGGGATCTTAATCATAACAAAATAACCACGATTAAACAACATGGGATCCAAACATATAATTAAAACATGGCCATAATAGTGAATATGAACCTGCATCACAGAATCAATACAAGCATACCACTATACATATGCATATATAATTATGACATGAACTTCATACCATAAAACGTAGAACCTAGAACCTGGATCTGATGCCAATTATTCGAACAATGTGACCTCGGCACTGCGTTTTATGATATATCTCTAATGAGTGTGAACATAACATTAACCTTAATCTCTACGGCGCAAGCGATTCAAATCCATGTCTTCTATTGTATTCCCGGATTCTCCTTAGACGAAGTGTGGGCTTAGATGTCCCAATGTGTACCTCTCCTTAAAGCTCCGAAATTCCAAAATCCTAGCTGGCTCCTTGAGAAAAACGTATGCCTCTCTCAAACCCTAGGATCTTATTTCATTTTTGTGTTCCCGTGTTCTTATGTTCACGCCACCCTAGCTTCAGGAGAATTAGAATATTTATAGGCTACATTAGGGATCATGGATAATTAGGTCGGGCCTCCTAATGACATTTTGGGCCATGCCCAATGTCATTCAATATTAATTTAATTCACTAAAGAATTAATATTTGCACTACCTTTCCTAATTCCGTAAATTATTTATTTAATTTTGCTCCCATATTATTTGCTTATTAAATTCCCCATGTTTAAGATATCGCACGTCCATTAATTAAATTAATTTTTTAAAATTAATTTAATTAATATCTTTTTTCCTTGATCATCCACTCAACCTTATAGTTGTGTGAGAACAAATCTGCCTGCAGGACTAAAGCACAATTATCTTTATGAGCTCTCAAGAGGACATCATCACCCGAATATATTTTTCAAACACGGTTTCCTTTTAGAGACAATATCCCACTCTGTATATAATGTCATTGCCCAATGCATAAATTTGCAATATAAAATAAATTACTTAATGTGTGAATTAAGGCATGTGTATTAAATACAAGTGTCAATCACTATATCTGGATTAAGAACCTAAGCGATAATAATATCATAGAATCTTAGTTCTTCTTTATTGTCAGAATAAAAGAAAGAATTATTCTACTATTTTGATCCCGTTCAATATACACAAAGCATATAAGCATTATTTAATAGTAAATATATACTATTTCTAAATAATACTTCAGCCCTTCCAGTGGTTTGTCTAACACCACTTAGACTGTGAACCTTTATTATATTATATAAGGAACTTGACAATGTAATCTTCCGCCATCACATTTGATACTAGATTGTCCACAATATATAATATACAGACAATGTGAAAACATCCATTCAAGATTCTCAAATGATTATTATAATAGTATATACTTCAAACGAATAGTTCAGTATAAACCCTTATAGAAGTGACCCAAAAATTTGGATAATTTCAAATACAAATGTAACAATTTTTCGCGCATTATACTTCCTGGATAAGAGGTTAGTCAAATAATATAACAAAAAACCATTCCATTCTCTGACACTAACATTTATATCGTACAACATTCGATATAGACTACTCAAAGAAAGGTAAGTAAACTATATAACCATATATAAACTCATGCATAATTATTTTTCTACAGTTATAAGTATTATATATAAACTAGGAACGAGAAACTATTTGCTTCCCCAAAGATATTCTTTTAATAAAAGAAAAATCATAGAAAGTGACAACTGACCTGTAAGACATAAATATTACAAATTACTCTACATTATACAGTGCTTCAAACATAAGCATGCTAAAATACAACATCCGTGAATTTACTCCAGAAATTCCACATGTAGAAAAAAAAGATGTTTGGATCATGCAAGTATGACCAATTCAAATATTCATGTCAATATCTAACAAAGACTCCACATGTGAAATATTACTTTATCAACTATCACCGTTCATGAAGAATATCAAACCACAAACAACAATGAAGACTAAAAAAAGAGGAAGAAAGTCCAAAATGGTTGTTTCTGAAGATAAAGAAGATCATAAAATAGGCAAACCAACCAACCTGAAATTTGTAAAAAAAGGAAAATGTATTATTTAATATATTACTTCCGTTCCAAATTTATAATATACCACTAGTACATTTTTACTAAATTTCAAATAAATTGATGTACCAAAATTCAAGCCCCTATAAAAAGTAACTACAAGTGAAGATTAGGTGCACGATATAAAAAGCATGTCACTAAACAATCCATCCATCTACCTCTGTAAATATTTCTATTATTACTATAAAGATATATTTATTTATAATAGGTCCCGTATGAGGGTAAAATAAGCTAGAAGGGGGTTTAATAGCTTACCACCTTTTTTAAAATTTAGAGCTTGGCTTTTTCAAAGTTACTCTGCTCTTTTAAAATGATATACTTACCAACAAGTAATATAAAGTGCGAAAGTGAAAGAGAAAAAAAAGAGTACGACATGGTCATTTTTATCATGATTCGCGGTGGCTAACTTAGCAAATGGAGTCCACTCACTCCTACTCCAGTCGCTAAGCTCCTTCACGTCAAGATTTTCTCTAATATAAAGAAACTCCATTATAGGGGCTAAATGGATAAATCATAAATGAACATGGTTTTAATTAACTGATCCATTGGCCCGACCCGAATAGGCTCATTCATAATATTAACTTTACCTACCTTTCCCAATCGCAACTACTCATCAAAATTAAAATATGTATCCATATGTCACTAGTACATAAGACACTTTAGGAGTCGCACCAATAGTGTCGGTTGAATAAAGAACCGACACTCTTTACTGCCTAATGCGTCGGTTAAATAGAGACCCGACGCATTTTTATTTTTTAAAGCTAAAGGCGTCGGTTATTTCAATTAACCGACGCTGCAGAGTTAGAATAACGTCGGTCAAGTAGAATACCGTCGCTAGTTTGGTCTTCTGTGTCGGTTGGTCAAATGACCAACACTGTTGGTGTTGTTATTGTGTCAGTTTTTTTTAGCCGACGCTATTAAGAATATTATACAGTGTCGGTTTTCTTTTTGACCGACGTAAGAAGAAATAATTTTAAAAAAAGATTAAAAACAAACACGGGTTAACATACGCGGGTGACTAAAATTTTCATCTCCTGCTACTAAAATTTTTCTTCGATTTCTAGGGTTCGATTGTTACCTCTGAGAAAGGGGAATCGATTGGGTTTCGATTGTGGGGTTTTGGCTGCTGCTGTTTAAACAATCGAAGAGGGTGCTGCTTAAGCATCTTCACAAAGGTAATCCACCAACTTGCTTTCACAGTTTCTGTTTGCTATTTACATACATAAATATATACACACACGTGTATATGAATCTGTAAATTTATGAAAGTTATAGCAGTAATTATTAGAATTAGACTTCTAGCAAAATTTATGAAAGTTATAGAGACAGTATGCCTCGTAATGAAGAAGATGATGCTGAAAATGATAGGGTTGAAGAGATAATCCAAGATGTTGAAGAAATCCTAGTGCACCAATCAGAAGTTCTGGAGAACTTGGTTGATGATTCTAAAAAACCTCTCTATCATGGGTGCAATTTTCAATTTACTAGGTTATCAACAACCTTGAAGTTGTGTAAACTCAAAGTAAAAAATGGTTGGAGTGACAAGAGTTTCACTGAAATGCTCAAACTTTTAGCAGAAATGCTTCCTGCAAAAAATGAGCTTCCCACTTCCACATACGAGGCGAAGAAGATATTGTGTCCAATGGGTATGAATGTAAAGAAGATACATGCTTGTCCAAATAATTGTGTGCTCTTTCGCAAGGAGCATGAACATTTACACACATATCCAAAGTGTGGAGCCTTCCGATATAAGCGGGATGGAAATAATTCTTCTATTAATGACAAGAGGCCTCCTGTCAAGGTGTTGCGCTACTTACCCATAGTAGAACGATTCAGACGTCTCTTTGCAAATTCCAATGATGCAAAGCTTGTAAGGTGGCACGTGGAAGGGAGAAAATCTGATGGAATGCTCCGACACCCGGCTGACTCTCCGCAATGGAGAACCATTGATGGTAAATTCCCAGAATTTGGAGGAGAAATTAGAAATCTACGACTAGGGCTTTGTGCAGACGGCATGAATCTGTATCGCACTCTAAGCTCTACACATAGCACTTGGCTGGTTCTTCTAACGATATATAACTTGCCTCCTTGGCTATGCATAAAGCGTAAGTACATCATGTTGACATTGTTAATCCCTGGTCCTAAAGAAGCTGGAAATAATATAGATGTTTATCTTCAGCCACTTATTGAGGATTTAAAGTTATTGTGGGATCAAGGTGAGAAGATGTATGATGCATACAGTCAGACATATTTCAATTTGTGTTCCATGATCTTCTGCACTATAAGTGACTTTCTCGGCTATGGTAACCTCTCAGGTTACACGATTAAAGGAGCTAAAGCATGTCCGATTTGTGAAGATACTACGATTGATCTTCGTCTGAAGAACTGTAAAAAAAAATGTATATATGGGTCATCGCACGTTTCTTCCACTTACTCACCCTTATCGTAAGAGGAAAAACAATTTTGATGGGACTATCGAGACTCGAGTGGCTCGTTTTCCTTTAACCGGGAAGGAGGTCTTTGAACGAGTTAAAGACATTGATGTTGTTCTTGGGAAGCTGTATAAAAATCCAACTCCGAATAGTATTTGGAAGAAAAGATCTATATTTTGGGATCTACCATATTGGGAACACTTGCAAGTGAGACATTGCCTTGACTTTATGCATATTGAAAAAAATGTTTGTGAAAGCATTATTGGGACACTATTGAATATACCTGGTAAGACGAAGGATGGGATGAAAGCCAGGCTAGACTTGCAAGAGCTGGGTGTACGAGCTAAGTTAGCACCACAACAATCTGGTAAACGTGCGTATCTACCTCCCGCTTGTTACACTTTGTCCAGGAAAGAGAAAATAAGCTTTTGTGAGTGTTTATCAAGTGTCAAAGTTCCATCTAGATATTCCTCAAATCCAAAAAACCTCGTCTCAATGAAAGACTTGAAGCTTCTAGGTTTAAAGTCACATGATTGTCACGTGCTAATGCAACATCTTCTACCGGTTGCAATTCAAGGCATATTGCCGAGGCACGTGAGAGTGGTTATCACGAAATTGTGCTTCTTCTTTAATGCTATATGTAGCAAGGTCATCGATCCCTTGACTTTGGATAAATTGCAAGCTGATATTATAGTCACACTTTGTGAATTTGAAATGTATTTGAAATGTATAGTCACACTTTGCAAGCTGATGTGATGAAAGTATACGTATTTTACAGGGCATTTAAATTATATGTACCTCAAGGTGGATTGAAGAATAATAAAACAGAGTTTATTTGGCATCACACCGAGGTTCAGGTATAACTTACTTTGGTTTGTTTATTTCACTTATATTATATGCTCCTCACTTTTTAGTTATTATTTATGAATCTTGTTTGTTTATGTGTAGTGTCCCCAACAAAAAGGAGGCACAGAATGCGATTTTTTCGTGATGAGGTACATGTATGACATTGTCATGCTTTCTCAAAAAAATGCTAACATGAATTGGAAAGTGGTAAGGAAACTAAAATATCGTAAATATTGGTTTACAATTTTTAAAATCAAGTACTAATATTTGAAGTATGTTAAATTTTTGGTAGGGTCTTGGTTCTAGAAGCTATGGTAGAAAGGAAATTAGCAAGATACGAGAGATTTGGGCTCAATTTTTTACTCTTGAATGTCTATAGTCAGGTAATTTTTTCAGTACATGTCATTAATTCATGTTCACAATAAATATTGCCATTAATTCCTGTTTTGTTGAATAATTTATTCCATATATGATTTTATGTACTAATATAAACTTCTTTTTTCAGGGCATGGTACTTGGAGATACAAGAAGAGAGTGCAGAATAATTACAAGGAGTCTAGATACTAGAAGGGATTTGTCATGAAAACATTAGTTTTGGATGATTTTTTGTAAATATTGGGTTGTAACTAAAATTATGAAGAATTCCAAATTTATTTTAATATAATTTGTGAACCTTTTTTTAATTTTTGGGTGTACCTCTGTTTATATGTGTAGTAAACAGGTTAAAAATGATCAGGAAAAAACAATTGATCAGGCAAAAAAAATGCAATTATAGACCTAAGGCGTCGGCATTTTAGGACCCGAAACATTTGCTCTACAACTTTTAGCGTCGGCATTTTAGTGAGACCGACGCAATTGATAAGCACAATAGTGTCGGCATTTTAAGAAGACCGACACAACAGGTCTAAGATTTAGCGTCGGTTGTTTAATTGATCGACACTGTTTGTAAAACTATAACGTCGGTTGTTTAATTGACCGACACTGTTTGTAAAACTATAGCGTCGGTTTTCTTGCCTTCTGCGTGTGTTATCTAACCGACGCTAAACAGTTTTTTGCGTCGACCATTTAACCGACGCTGTAGGCATTTACCTACAGCGTCCCCTGCATTTACTACGCTAAAAAACCGACGCCTTAGGCCTTTTTTGACCGACGCCTTAGGTCTTTTCTGTACTAGTGTGTTCTTAACAATCACTACAATATACAATCCATCTTTCTCCTCTTCATCTAATTATAAGCCCAAATTCCCTAATATATTTACATTTATATATTTCAAATACCTATATTATTTGAAGAATGTTTGATCGCAACATAATTGATATATATATATATATATATATATATATATATATATATGTAATGACCCAGACTTTTCAATGTTTTTTATTATTATAAAAATGATTACCTTAAAAAGAAAGGAATAAAAATTTAATATTTTATTCCATCTTGTGTAGTTTTCAAAATTTTATATTTGAATTTCGGATTATCATGTTGCCGATGTGTGATTTCTTTTTTAAACTAAATGTCATAAATTATTTATAAAATCTAGATTTATTGGTTACCTGTATAATAGTTATTTGATTAAGTGGTGGGTATGGATTTGATCGTATGATTAGTGAGGATAATTTATGAATATTATGTAAGTATATGTAAATTTTCTGTGAAATTATATGTTGAATGATTTTCTGTAATTGCGATTTATATGTGCCAGAATTGTGAATTCTGATGATTATTATTATTAGAGTGAGACATATATTATTTAGATATTTTTCAAAAGATTTATTAATGGTTATATGGTTTTAAAAATATTTTATAGATTTATTTGAAAATATTTCTAATTAATTTTTAAATATTTTACTTTTTCGAAAACTATTCATCTGTAAGGGTTTGAGCATTTTTGATATCCAGAAGTTACGGGAAAAATGATTGTTAACCTAATTTGATTATTTCAAACACTTTTCATGTTTTCAATTTTTCGATCCGGAGTACGGATTTATCTGTTAAGATTATGGGTCAGTTTTAAGGGTATTAAAAATTATTTTATTGTCTTGATATACGTGCAACCTAGATATTTTTGTTATCCAAGATATTTTGATTAAAATATTAGTTTTTATTAAAGTATGTGTATCTGGGGGCTCGGAACCCCAAACCTTTATTAATTTTTTCGGTTTTAATGTTTATCTTAAAACTGGGTTCGTTTGGATCAGATTTATTTATTCTTAGCTAATAAGTATTGGATTTTTATATCCGACATGATCCAACGGTGTCCTAATTTCTCGTAAATAAAAAATAGCCTTCACCGTACTTTATCTTGTACAAATAAACATTTTATATAATAAAATTTCATAATTATAGAGAGAAACTGATAAGTGTTCTTCGCGTTCTTCATAATCAAACCAAGATTCGACTGTGTTAGGAAATTCGGATTTCGACGTTCAAGTAGTCAAATCAAAGCTCTCAACGACACGGTCGTATCTATATCAAAATCTTCGAATAAGGTTGATTATTCTTCAATTTCATATCTTCATAATTTTCTTTTAAATTGGTTTTTTGAATTTGAGGAACTATTTGAATGTTTTGATTGTTGATTATGATTCCTAAGTTCATGAGGATCAATTTCATATATAAATTTCATGATTGTGGTGCTGTTTTGATTAAAAACGAGTTTTATTTTATTATCCAATTTTTAATTCGAATTTTTGAATTGTTCGTGAGTTTGTGATTGATTTTGATTATGTGAATAATTCCTGGTGTTGGCAGCTTTGATTTCATATATAAACGCAGTGTTTGGTTAAAGATTTAGTAGAATAGATATTTTGGCCAGAAAATTCAAGAACATGGCCGGTTTTTGTTTGGGAAATGAATTCTCGATATATTTTCGAGGTTCTGAGCGTTCTTCAGGGTTGAGAAACAGTAGTAGATCGATTAGGCATAAAAAACCAATCATTTTGGTACTGATTTGACCTCGCCCGAGTCCGGCAGAAATTGCTGGATTCTAGGTTCAACCCAGTTTCTGACCACCTTCAAACCGACTCGACTGAGATTCTTGGTCACCCGTTTAGGTCCGACTCCTGACCCGATTTTGATCCTTCGTTGCCCAAAATCAGTTTTAAAAATCAGTTTCTATAGAATTCTATTTAAAAAATAAATCAAAAATCCTATTTTAAATTCTAAAATTCATTTTAATTCAAAATTAAATTTGGTTAATTATTTTTAATAATTAACTTAATTGTTTTAATTCCAAAAAATATTTCCTTTTATTATTTCTGAAAATCCAAATTTGATTTATTTTTTTATAATTTATTTTGATTAATTATTTATGATTTAATTATTTGATTAATTTATTGAATCAATTAATTTTATTTTTAAATAGTTAAATGAAATGTAAATATTTATAATTGAGCTAAAAAATATTCTAAAAATTATTTGGAGGTTTTAAAAATATATAAAGGTATTGAATATTTATTGAATATTATTATTAATCAAATTATTCTTATATTATTTGTAATAAATAGACCGTTCATCCGTTTAATACGAAATGAACGCGTCTAGCCTCAGAAAAATATTTCGATTTCATTAAAAATACTTTCAAGACACAAATCCTTTTGTTTCGAAAGGCCATATGTTTTGCAAGTCGATTCTGAGTCGCGTATTTATCGAAAAGTCTTATTTCGACTCTATTTCAGTTTAAGCCTATCGAGTCGAATGTTTTTACGATTTGAGTTATTTGCCATGTGATGTATGCTATCTATTTCGCGTGTTATATGTTGTTAGGAGAGTCAGAAAGCTGTTTTGACCATATCTTTTGATTTGTAATTCAGAATTGAGTGAAACGAAAAAGGATAGAAGCTTATAAAGTCAACTTTAATATGATAATATGACCGAGTCTAAAATGTGAATATATGTTAATAAGCATGCATAATATAGACATATGTGATCTATTTTCTTATAATTGGACGAATATATGAAATATATATGTATTCTCGTTTTACAAATATGATAGATGATTTGAGGAAGATGATACTGTGTTTTGTTTGGCATTGGACAATTATATGATGAGTTGCAAAGTCAGATTTAGTTGGTTTATTGTTGTTTGAAATAAAATGACATGGAGATAGTCTATTAAATAAACGAGAAAATGTCAGATTTTTGATAAAATCTGTACTCGCATTGAGTTATAGAATAGTTGTAGTTAGAAGGACTTTATTATATATTAGAGTCAAAGCACGATTACGTGAAGTGATATATGATAAGTTTAAAGGAGTTATATGTGTTGAATTTTGATTATGTGTTAAGTGTTTATCGGTATACAGGATATGTATATGCGAAGGGTTATAGATACGAAGTTTGATAGTTATATGTTGGAATTTATAGACTGTTTAGTGATTATAGTATTATCTTATTCTCGTAAAGGATCTGGACGTGATGTGCAATATCGAAGACATACAGAAGGTCAAATGGTGTCGTAAAGCGAATAAAAAATAAGTCGAGAAAGCAACGATGTGTTGTAGACAAAGTATAGTCAGCGGTTATCTGTGAATTATGATATTCATAGATTATGGAGTATGAAGTATGAGATTGAGCTGTGAGTTTGGAATCGGATTTAAGGCAAGTTTCCTAAATCCTTTCTTATATATGTTGCATGTATTTTGATGTTTCTTTTAAGATTATGGTATCATGTTTATGCTATGAACCAAATCTGATAGACCCTTACTTCTGAGAATGAAACCCATGATTTCTTTTTACCTTCAAGTTCTGAAAAGCCAAACACCTTATCATATTCTATGAACACATACCTTACGATACGATACCACATTAAAATCACTAGCTACCTTTCATTCAATGAATTCACATCCTTGTATACCTGATTTCTTTTAATAAATACAAAAGCTTTGTTATTACAAGGTTGAAACTCATGTCATTAATGATTTCATTATCAAATACAAATGTTATTTTTAGTTATAACTGCTGATTATGATTCTATTTATGGAAATGAATGTTTTATTTGAATTGAATTATTAGAATTAGATTGTTTTATAAAATATGTGGACCAGATTCATGGTCAAATGTAGGCCAAATTGTGTATTGGATCCAGTATAGAGAGAAGGGTTGTGTGCTATGTTCGGGGTTGGTACGTGACTGATCAGCAGCCTAACCTTTGGTTTTTAGTTAAAATGAGATAAGTCCAGTTCAATAATTCTTTTGAACGACTGAATTTATTAGTTTTCAATTGATACAAATATTGATGAATCCTTTTTGTATAATACAACGAGCTTATGACTTATTGATAAACTATTTCAAATTGTTATTGCTATATTGGTAATTGTTGAGCATTGTTGCTGTTAGTGTTTGTGCCCTAGAGACAACATTATTATGTTTATATTATGAAACATTTGGATTATTAATTATGATTATATGGATTATTCTTTAGTAATTTATTATATCTTTATTTTCTGCGATAAGATGTTAGATTAATAAATGTTCTTGGAATATGATATGTAAATCTATATATCTCAGTATGTGACTTAGAAATGAGATTATGAGAATAGTATTGATATTCCTAAAGGTCCCTAGTCAAGTATTATTGTTAAGGGACGATAATAAATACATTGAGACTAGTGTGTTTGTTGGCTGACGATCACATCTCATTGATCATAGGTATGGTGATACTAAAGTTAAAATACATGCACATGTATTAAATACATGGTGCTGATTGACCCGTTGTGAGATACTGCATGTTTATAGTGTCATAAGTTAATCTCAAAGTGATAATGATGTATTGGTACTTTGACCTGAAATAATTATATTTCTATACGAGAATTAATATACTTTGATACTATTGAAAGTTATCCTTGATCGGGTAATAATAAAAGTAGACATTGGGAACATTATGAATCGTATGAGAAATATGAATGATCTAGATGAGATTTAACCCTCCTTTATTAAATGAGTGATATTATTGGCCTCTTGATATTGAGCAAGACTATAAAATGCATGGTCGTGCTCTAATACTGATTTGTTTAATAGTTTACTCATTGATCAAGGAAAGAAGGATTGAACGTTAATAGAGGATGACATAATGCATGCCTCGATTTGATCTATAATATAAGGCTAAAGGGATTATATTACATTGTATATTATTCACGGAAGGTATAATTGATCACCGATTTAATTATTATTACTTGGGTAACAATGATGTATTACAAGATGCCGCTCTTGTTTATGAAGATTTAAAATTGTTGCCAACGTAATGATAACCTAAAGGGTCGCACAAAGAATGATTGGAGGATTATTTAATTTAAATTCGGATTTAAATTAAATATAAGTAATTTGAATTATTTGTTATTAATTAGGTGTAACTTAATTAATTAAATAAATAGGAAATTCGAATTTAATATTAAATCCAAAATTAAGTTATTGGATGATTAAGTGAGACTTAATAATACAATAATTAGAATTTTGAATTTAATAATAATAATAACTCTAAAATTTTAGTTTAGGGTTGGAGGCCCATTAACTCTTGCCTATATAATATCTATTTTTAATAGAATTAGGGTTACACATTTTTTTTGATAAAACATAAACCCTAGCATCTTGAAGAGAGATAGAGAGAGCAAGAAGGCGGCCTCAAGAACGTGCTAGTACACACCCATCCTCCGGGCGATCATTTATGTGGATACCTTCAAGGCGTAGATCGTTCCAGGGACGGGATATATGGTGATCATTCAAGACCTCCATCTTTCCATTAACGTAAACCTCCTTAAGGTAAAACATCTATTCTCCATAATTATCCGTTCATTATACATAGATCCTGCGGTAGGGATTCGAAAATTTTATTTTTTGTTGCGTTTTTATGCTCGAATCCCTAACAATGGCATCAGAGCTATGTGTATAATGGGATAATTTGGTTACGTATTTTATAGTTTTTCAATATATTAAGCATGAATCAGATCTACCATGTATTTATGTGATACGATTTATATGTGAGATTTAATATACATGCTGTTATGTTGATTTATGATCGAGCTAATTATATAGAGCTTTCTGGATATTCACGTGATGTTTATGCATATAATGATATGAGCACGTAATAAATTTGCCATGACTGATCAGTATGCAATTTGTATGTTACGCATGATATCTTGTTTATAGATAGTGATCTAATATGTTGGACAAATGGTGTGTTGACATGATCTGTGAAAACAGGGTATGTTCAGTATGTATATGATACATGCTTCTGGAACTGCATATGATGCAGTAGAGGTAGAGACTGGTTGAGATATGATCTGTTGTTTCGAAATTAAGATTTTTGTACAAGACTGGTCTTTCGAAAAAAAAATTCTTTCTCGAGTTGACCCCAGCCGGGGTCTGCCGCCCCCGGACCCCGCCCGGGGGCCGCCGCCCCCGGACCCCGCCCGAGGGCCGCCGCCCCCGGACCCCGCCCGGGGGCCGCCGCCCCCGAACCCCCTTCCGGGGCTGCCGCCACGGACCCCCGCTTCATTTTTTTCTCAAATTACTTTATTTGTTTACTTGAGCATGGTGCTGGTTATGGCCTTAAGACTTTTAGATTAAAGTTAATGGTTTTGGTTTTATAAATAAGACTTGCATGTCGTTTTCATTATTCTTGTAACTATATTACCTCGAATGTAACTCGAGTTTTCTTATATAAGTACATTAGTATAGGTTATTTTTATGTAATGTACTTCAATAAGGAATGATCCAAGAGGGGAAGCAGCAATCGAGACAAGAAGAATGAAGACATGTAATTGTAATTGTATTTATATTATTCACCATAGATTGACCTTAATCTTTCATTAGCTTGAAAGGATCACATAGGATAAAGGCCATTACCAAGCACGTTTACATACCGTACTTTACATATTGATGTATGAATGTATGTATAGAATAGTTAATGATGCATGCTTTAATGAGATTAATCATGCATGAATGTGTGTATTAGATACGTCACCCATGCCATGTCTAAACAAGATAAAATCTGTAACGACTCAAGATTTTAAAATTTACAAACGATTATGAGATTCTCGTGTTTATGAAATACAGAATGAAATACGAATCTTCTTTATTTCTGATATGGGGCGATTTTGTCAACAACGGGTTCATAGAACTTGTAAGGCTGTGGGTTTTAATCGAGACCGGTATGACTCCTCCACTACCTGGAAATAAAACCATTGACGAGTATTGATTTGAAGTATTTTATTCAAGGAAAAATTGGGAATCTCTTTATGATGGGATCATGATCGTTATAATACTAACAAAACCCTAATGTTTATATTAAGTTATTTAGATGCCTTCCAATATGTCCAACTCGTTAACCCCTAGATCGATAAGGAGTGGGTTCGCCAGAGCGAAGTACTCCCATCTATCGTGGGATGGCATGTTGGAGTATATGATACTTTTTAGACCTTTGGGTTTTGACTTAACTAAGTTACCACAATAGGATTGTGAACTTAGAGGCGTAGAGTTTGGTGAGATTTATTGGAGAAATAAGAATAAATGTTGTTCCACTAAACTATCCAAGAGTTATATAGTTGATATAATTGACAAATATTGTCTACCTTATTGAATCATGTTTTAGGAGTAAAGCCAAAATTGGACTAAAACATTAAGAAAATTTGGATCTTGGCTCACTCGAAAGTATGTAGAAGATACTCTTTCCGAATTAATAGTTAGGGCTATTAATTTGATAAAAATAGTGGGAGATATATATTTTGAATATATATGAATAATCACTTTAACATAATTTAATAATCATTTATAGACTAATTTATCTTATGCATTTTAAACATTGTAGATATCAAATGGCAATCAATTCAAACAACTTCTCTGTGCGATCAGTCCTTGAGAAGCATAAGCTGACAAGAACAAACTTCCTTAACTGGCAGAGGAACTTGAGGATTGTCCTCAAACAAGAGCGCAAGCTCTATGTCATAGATATCCCTCGCCTTGCACCTCTCCCTGAAGGAGCATCCCGTGCTCAACACAATATTTATCATAAACATATCGATGATGACACAGATGTTCAATGTCTCATGTTAGCGACCATGAGTGCTGAACTTTAGAAACAACATGAGAATATGGATTCTTATGATATGATTGAGCACCTTAAACGTATGTTTGAAGGACATGCTCGTCAGGAGAGGTTTGATAATTTCAAATCGTTGCATGCATGTAAGCAAGGAGAACGTGATCCGGTTGGACCGCATGTTCTAAGGATGATTGGGTATATTGAGTACCTTGCCAAGTTGGGTGCCCCGATTACTGTGGAGCACCAGATTAACCTAATTTTGTAATCTTTAAACAGCAGCTATTCTCAATTTGAGATGAATTACAATATGAATGAGATAGATAAGAACCCTATCGAACTGTTGGCTATGTTGAAAACTGTTGAGACCAATGTCCAGAAGGCATTCCCGGCTCCCATGTTGATGGTGAATAAGGGGAATGCTAAAGTAAAGGGTAAATGGAAAGGCAAGAGGAAGATGGGATCTAAATCGAATGCCAATCCGAAACCTGATCCGACCAAGGCTTTGAAGCTTAAAGGTGGTGTTCCAAAGGTTGGTGATTATCACTATTGCAAGAAACCAGGTCATTGGAAGAGGAACTGTCATGCTTATTTGGAGGATCTGAAAAAGAAGAAGGCTGTTTTTACTACTTTTGATTCAAGTATTTATGTTATAAAAGTCAATTTGTCTACTTCTATATCTTGGGTATTAGATACTGGATGTGGTTCTCACATTTGTATAAATGTGCAGAAACTGTAGGGAAGTAGGACATTGGCGAAGGGAGAAGTCGACCTACGAGTTGGCAATAGATCAAAGGTTGGTGCTTTAGCTATAGGAACTTATCGTTTATCGTTGCCCACTGGGCTTGTTTTAGAACTAGAAAATTGTTTTTACGTGCCTGCGATTTGCAAAAATATTATTTTGGTTTCTTGTTTGGACAAAAAAGGTTTTTCTTTTTTTATTCAGAACAATAGTTGTTCCTTTTCATTCAATAATGTTACCTACGGGGTTGCACGCTTGTTTAATGGTTTATATGTTCTTGAGATGGATACTCCTGTCTATAACATAAATAATGATAATAAATATATTAAGATGAAAGACTCAAATCAAACATACCTCTGGCATTGTCATTTAGGTCACATAAATGAGAAACGCATTTTCAAATTACATAAAGATGGTTACTTGGATAAGTTTGATTTTGAATCAAACGAAGAATACAAATCTTAACTCATTGGCAAAATGGCTAGAGCTCCTTTTATCGGACAAGGTGAAATGGCCACCGAATGATTAGGACTTATACATAGTGATGTATGTGGTCCAATGCGTACGATGGAAAGAGATGGCTTTTACTACTTCATTACTTTTACTGATAATTTCAATAGATATGGATATGTGTATCTTTTGAAGAACAAATCCGATTCTTTTGAAAAGTTCAAAGAATACAAGGCTGAAGTGGAAAAGCAAACAGCGGAAAATATAAAAGTTCTACGATCAGATCGTGGAGGAGAATACTTAAGCCTTGAGTTTAAAGGTTTCTTGAAGGAGTATGGTATCGTATCACAACTTACTCCTCCTGGAACACCTCAATGGAATGGAGTTTCTGAGAGGAGAAATCGTACCTTGTTGGACATGGTGCAATCGATGATGAGTCTAGCAGATCATCTAATAAGTTTCCGGGGTTATGCTCTAGAAATGGCTGCATATACACTAAACCGAGTTCCTACTAAATCGGTTCAAAAGACTCCATATGAGATATGGACTGAGAAACTTCACAACATGTCTTTTATGAAAGTGTGGGGATGCGAAGCATTTGTGAAATGCTTGGTGTCTGACAAGCTGGAACCAAAATTGGATAAATGTTATTTTATGGGAAATCCTGAAGAAACTAAAGGGTATAGTTTCTATAATCCTACCGAGAACAAAGTATTGGTTGCTCGAAGCGCTGTATTTCTTGAAAGAGAGTTACTTCCAAAGAAAATTAGTGGGAGGACTATAGATCTCGATGAAGATCGAGTTGTACAAAATAATATTGTACCAGAGTTGGAAAATGGGCAGGAAGTACATCAAGATGTTCCTGCTCAGGAAACACAGGTTATTCGTAGATCTAATAGGGCTTGTCATGAGCCAGAGAGATGTTATGGATTTTTCTTGACTCAAGATGATGATGTAATGCTCATAGATAATGATGAGCCTCTTACCTACCAAGATGCTATGAACAGTCCAAACTCGGAGAGATGGCTATGAAAGTGTTTGTCCTAAATCCAATCATGTATAATGAGTTAGGAAGAACTTTCTTGTATTCCTATTTGATTTCATTGAAATTAATAAAATACTTGTTTAGGTTTTATTATGGGTTTTATCTATTTAAAGTGTTTTAAATAAGATGCTCCATAGTTTAGAGTAAAGCTTCTAGAATTATAATGAGATTATAATAGTGAGATCTAGAAGATGATAACTCTAGACTTAAACAGTTTCTGATCATAGGATAACTAATCGGATGTTAGTGGATCCACAAAGATTGGTACATACTATGCTTGCTCCCTTCAGGAGGATGTCTGTTCTCATAGGCATTTATGTGGTGACACTATAGCTAGTATGTAGGTGCTTATTAGGGAATAAGTTCATTGAACATGACTCGATAAGTTGAACAACTAATGGAGATTACTCACGTGTCAATAGTTATTCGCTGAGTGATAGTTGTACAAGTGTCCTTAGACTTGAGATCGTTAAAGTTATCTTGTATATAATGAACTGTGCTTTGGTTTAGTCCTTAGTCTCAAGGACATCCATTAGGTCTATTCTGGGCATAGGGATTTGTGTATAGAGATAGTTAACGTTAATAGAGGATCTACCCCTTCCAGTATAGGAAGAGAATATCCTATGTTATTCTTAGTATGCGAGTTCTGGAATCTCTAGCCAGAGTGTATGAAATTAGAAAGGAGTTTCTAATTTGCATTAATATGAACTTTGCATTATGAATAAGAAATCATATGATTAAATTTGATAGGCCTGACATGAGATCCATGCCTTGTATTTAATCAGGATATTGTAAGGATAGAAGGAATTCATTATACGGTAACTAGTCACTGACAGGTTCTTGGTATTCTAAGCAGTGAATTCATATTATCCGGATAGTCGCGATATGTTGAGAAGCATCACTCACGATGTAGAATAAGTATAATTAATCAATTAATTATATTTAGTGAATTTTAATATTCATGTAAATAATTAATAAAAGTTTATTATTATTTATTTCTACTACCGGCATAATATTGAACCTACAGGGTCACACCATAAAAGAATATTTTCTTTGATGTTGTGAAAACCCTAAGAAGAACTAGCCTCCATCTTCTTCCTCTCTCTCTCTCTCCCAAGACTCCATTTTTATAAAAGCTTGGTTTTATAAAAAGCTTCATCGAAGAGAATCATTCTTGGTGGATACCGGTAGAGTGCTTCACACACTGAGGAGCAACTGCTAGCAACCATATTATAAAGCTTCGACTTTCAAGGTATGGTTACGATTCCTCCATTTTTCTGATTTATACATTTTTCTATATGTGCGGTACATGGTTTTTACGGAATAATTCTTATATCACGCTTCCACTCATCCATAAATTCCTTCAGGCTAGAGGCCATAAAATCTGAAATGGAATCCATGTATCAAAATAAAGTATGGACTTTAGTTGATCCACCTGAAGGGGTAAAACCTATAGGGTGCAAGTGGGTTTTCAAGAAGAAAACTGACATGGATGGTAAAGTACAGACCTATAAAGTGTGAATGGTGGAAAAAGGTTTCAAACAAGTTCATGGTATAGACTATGATGAGACCTTTTCACCAGTTGCTATGGTCAAGTCCATCAAGATTTTGCTAGCAATAACTGCTTACTACGACTATGAGATTTGGAAAATGGATGTCAAAACCGTTTTCTTAAATGGGAGCCTTGAAGAGGATGTATACATGATATAACCTGAGGGTTTTGTCGATCCCAAGCTTGCTAAGATAATCTGTAAGTTGCTTCGATCTATTTATGGATTGAAGCAAGTCTCAAGGAGATGGAATCGTCATTTTGATGAAACAGTGAAATAATTTGGCTTTATTCAAAATGAAGATAAACCATGTGTTTACAAGAAGGTTAGTGGGAGCCATATGGCATGCCTAGTACTATATGTAGATGACATATTACCAATAGGGAATGACATACCTTCTCTACAGGCTGTTAAGACTTGGTTGGGAAATAGTTTTTCCATGAAGGACTTAAGTGATGCTACCTATATATTAGGGATCAAGATCTATAGAGATAGATCAAGATCTATAGAGATAGATCAAGGAAATTAATCGGCCTAAGTCAAAGTACATACATTGACAAAGTATTGCATCATTTCGGGATGTAAGAGGCAAAAAGAGGATATGTCCCAATGTCTCATGGGATATTGATCTCAAAAGACAACTGCCCTAAATCATTAGATGATAAGGGCCGTGTGAGCAAAGTTCCATATGCTCCGACAATTGGACCTATAATGTATGCGATGATATGTACTTGTCATGATGTTTCGTATGCCTTGAGCATGATGAGCATATACTAGTCTAATCCTAGTGAGGGTCACTGGACAGCTGTCAAGAATATTCTTAATTACTTGAAAAGGACTAAAGATTCATTCTTGGTGTATGAAGGAGATGAGAAGCTGGTTGTAAAGGGTTACACTAATGCCAACTTTCAGACAGACATAGATGATTCAGTATCTCAGTCAGGTTTTATGTTTTGCCTTAATGGAGGTGCTGTAAGCTGGAAGAGTTTAAAGCAAGAGACAGTAGCTATAAACTAATTTAAGTTCAGTCAATTGTTTTTAGGAAACTACTTCCCAAGGTTATGGAGATAGTGTAAAAGCTTTAGAGCCAGAACAAAGGCAGACGAGTATGATGAATTATGAATCTAAGTTGTAAAAGTTGTCAAGATTCATTCTGAGGACACGAATTCGGAATGACGGGATGTTAGAAATCAATGCTTATGTTGTGTTGGTTCATGAAATAATGATAAGAGAAAGGAAAATAAAAAGAAACTGAAGTGGAAAGGAATATAAAGGCAATAGAGTTTGAGGAATGATAAGGGTGTTGGGTATGAGGAAACCCTAAAGACTCGTAGCAATAGAAATAGAAAAGTATGTAATCGTCAGGATGAGGGTGATTCACCATGAGTTAAAATTGATGGTTGAAGACATAAGAGATACATATATTTTATCCCCTGTAAGTTGGGAGGATTCGAGGAAACCTTGAGATAGTTCGAAGGATAAATAATGAGACGCGGATAGACTGAGGAGACAAGAAAGTAAGAAATTAGGAAAATTGGATAAAGGAGGTGACCTTCAAGAATGTGAAGTGTAAGACCAGTGGCATGATACCCAGAATGGGGGACGCCAGGTATGAAAGATATCCCAACATTGAGATGACTGTTGAGATAAACAACAAAAGTAAATGAGGAATTATTAAGAAGAAGTTCACGTTGAACACGACCAATATCTTCCAGAACACCCCTGTTATCATTACCGAATCAGGCAAGAAAAGTGGATAACCGTTATTGTCTTTTGGAGGCCATATGGATTGACCACATTTTGGATAAGGATATTATTATGAAATTAGGCATATACTATCGAGGTGGGAATGATTGAATAAAGACACCCTTATCAGGGATATATGACTTGATTTATCCATGAAAGGATGCATGTACCTTTTTAAAGGTGGAATTAAGGATAGAACATCTGTAACCTAAAATCAATCGTAGGAAAATGCATAAAGGTTGGCATTTCACCCTTAATAAGGATAGTATGAGTTTTGACAGTATGAATTGGAAAGGATTAAGGTAACAACAACCTTTAAGGATCAGTGAAGAAATTTTTCAGAAGTATATAGACAATGATTCTGGTATTAGTAAATGGTATCTTGATATGCCCTGTGCCTAGGGTGTACCTGCTGAAGGATTTACGGATAACCTTAGAGGTTTTACAAGGAGAAAGGTAATATTCAAAGTTCTCAAGAATAGAGATTCTGATGAAGGAAATATGAAGTAATTATAATAATGCCAGGTGGTCACGTGTTGAACCATAAGAAAGTATAGATCGATTTAATGAGGGTCGAGATTGGTGAAAACAAGAAGGACCCAAGATAAGAGACATCCTAAGTATGATCGAGAGTCAGTCGTGGCAATGTTCACATCTAAAGACTAAGGCAATGACTTATGGAAAAATGGTGATTTTTTTCTCACCAGGACTTAAGAGAAGCATTTTCACATAAGCAGTAATTGAAATGAGGTAGAAAATTTAGTTGGAGGTGGTTAAAATGACATTGATTGTAAGAAAATTTTACAATCAGGAAGGCCAAAGAGGTGGCCAATACTTTAAGTGTAAGAGGACAATTATTGGCGCTCGTGCCAGAGGAATACAGTGATAATGGTTAATTCCGTGAAGGTTGTATTATGGTGTGAAAGATTGACATTCCTTCTGATGATTGTGCAATACCCAATCGTAATAGTAGTTTGGTAAAGGTTTAAGTCGTGTAATCGCCATGAGCGGGCTATCTATCTTAGAAGGTACTATCTTGAGATAAGCCAGGACCATGTTACGAAATGACTAGATGAACCTTTGAGTTAAGTCTTCTATTGAAGGCATATGATTAAGAATGGTATTAACCTGCTATCGTTGCTTTGATTGAAACTCTTCTGCAATTTTATCTGCTTCATGTCATGAAAGTACGTCAGAATCTGGAGTATTCTTCATGAATTATGAATGGTGAATATGTTAACTCCTTAGAAGAATTCTATACGACATGTATGGACTCTGTATGGTTAGATATTAAGATTTCATGGAAAGTGAATGACGACAGTAGGTCAGTGGTGGACCATAGTAATGCAGCAATGATTCTGCGAGTAATGAGCTGATTACAACCATGAGAGTTGTATTTGAATGGATGTTGAGATTGAGTACCACTAATCGGGTCGTGTTGACGTATAAGTTATCTTTGATAGAAAAACTAGGTCTATTATTTACCTATTGAATATTTATTCCTTCTTATCAATAGAGAGTCGTATTACTATACGAGGAAGGTTGCGGTGCAAGCATAGAATTCCAGTAACAATGATGTCTAGAATGAGATCCCAGATTCGATTTTCGATGTCGAGGGAGTTTCAAAGGTGATTATGTATAAGCTCGAGGAAGAGCATGGGTCCATAGAACGATGGATGGAATAGCAAAAAAATATTTAGGCATGTGAAATACGATGCTATAATACTTGATGTTGAGATATATACGTATATGTTTTGTTCTCCTATGACAAACCTCTATAGTTCAGAGGTAGATTCCAAGCCAGATATTTTGTGGCAGTATATATTTTTACATATATATAATTCTCTTCAATTCATTCTTTTCTCTTCTTTTCATTGCATGTAATCTGAGAAGAACAACCCTTCCAGAAGGGGAGGTATTGCCGAATGACTATCTGTGTGATAGAAGCCTAGTAGGATACCACATGTTGTTTAATTGCTTGTTAAGTACTAAAGGCTGGCCACCTTCTGTATTAACTATGCAATAGAACAAGTGTTCATGATCATAGTGATCTCTCAATAAATTCTTTTACTTCTACACGAAGGACCAAGCTTTCGAAGATGGAGGAAGCTAGAGATGAAGTGGTACCAAGTATGGTGGTATTCGGAATGGAAACACATTCGTGATACTAAGGTTGACGCATTTATTAAAAGGTTATAAAACTCTAGCGAGTAAAGGTATATCTAGAATAGTATTATGTACGAAAGATAGTAACGACTACGAACTGGAAAAGAATGGGTATTGAGAAGCAAAAGCTATAATGCTAGAAGTTATGATGAGAGTCTGTGCAATAGACTTGAAAGAATTTGGAATGGTCACTTAGCACGGATTGAGTTTTCTTACGACAATAGATCGTATGTCAGTATCGGGATATCGCCTTATGAGATCCGTGAGGGAAGACAATGTCGATCTCCCTTATGTTAGGATGAAGATTGTAGAGCGCAAGATGCTCGGATCCGCAGTAGTCCAAAGGACCAAGGATATAATAGATCTAATCAGAGGATGGCTGGTAGTATCCCAAGATGGACATAAGAAGTATGTTGATTTGACACGAAAGGACAAAGAATAGGAAGTAGGGGACCTAGTGTTGTTATAGGTATTCCCTTGGAAAGGATGGATGAGGTTCGGAAAGAAAAGAAAGCTAAGCCCACGAATTGTTGGACCCTTGGATATATTAAGACGTATTGGGAAGTTAGCATATGAGCTAGCCCTACCCCAGAACATGTAGCAAATTCATAACGTGTTCCACATATCAATGTTAAGGAAGTGTAATTCGGATGCTAGACAAATAGGGGCACATGAGCGCATAGACATGCAACCAGACGTAACCTGTATGGAGCAACCAGGAAGAATTATAGATTGAAAAGGAACAAGTGCTTAGGAGAAAGGTTATCGTGCTAGTCAGGGTGTTGTGGCAGAACCAAAATATGGGAAAATTTACTTGAGAGTTAGAAAGTGCAATGCTAAAAGAGCATCCCTATTCATTTTCTATCCGATTCCAGGACGGAATCCTTTTAAGGAGGGGAGACTGTAATAACCCCAATTTTTGGAATTTTTGAAATACGGATGAATAGTAACTTTTGCAGATGATGCTGATTAAGGAAAATTATCAGACCACGCTATATAGGAGTACTGTTATGGAAATTCTAAGATCGTATTAGTATTTCATAAAGTAAATAAGTGTATGTAAATATCGTCAAGATCCAAATTCGAACACTTTGATTTTTCCCGAAAATCCACCAGATACCGAAAGAATTGAGTATAAGGTAACATGATTAAAAGGATTTAAATTAAAGGATTATAAGAGAGGATCATAAAAGGAATATAATGTATTGAGAAAGGTTAAGGGAACCCAAGTAATAAGATCCCGGGTATGATCCCTCAAACGATAAACGAGAACAAAAGTTAAGCGAACCGTATAACAGATCAGCGGTCATTAGCCAAGTAATTAGGAGTTAATCAAAGAGTTAGTGGATGATGATGTCATCACACCAACAAGAAGAGGACAAGTGTGGGAAGATGACATGGGAGGATGACATAAGCATGACCAAAAGGGAAGGAAGTGTTGGTTGATTATAAACCACACAAATTTCACCATGGTTAAAAGGTAATTAATCAAAACAAAAGCAAAACAACCAAGCCAAGGCAAAACAGATCACAAAACACAAATTAGAATTTGACTTTTGCTTTCCAAGAACAAAAGCTCTCGGCCAAAACCAGAGCAGCAACTTCAAACTACCATATCTCCTTCAATACTCACTCAAATAGTATGTTCTATAGCTCTTTGGAAATGTATTGAGATGGCCTAAACTCTTGTTCAGAAGTCTCGTCCAAATAAGCATGGTAAGACCCTCGTTTTGACAGTTCTTTCAATCTGACTTTTAGAAACTTCAAAACCTAACTTTGTGTTCTTGATTTCTTTGGAAAGATCAAGCTTGTAGAAGGATCCTTAAGACTTCCTAGCTACTCTAATTACTCCAAAGAAGGTATAAAACCTCATACCCTAGCTTTACTTTTGAGTATTTAGGAGTGGTTTTGATTGTTATAGTTTATGAGAAGCATGATTCTTGGTTGTTTAAAGTTTGGTTGAGTTTGTAGAGAGTTTGATTGTTAAATCTTGATTAAATAGTTAATGAACTTAAGTAAGCTTTTAGTTCATGATTGAGAAGTAGTATAAAGTGGAAATATTGAGCTGTTGGGGCTGTTGTAGTAGTGTATGGATGAAGTTTGGTTGTAACAATGATTGTGGGTTGATTGTGGATTGATTTGGAGTTGTACAAGTTTGGGAAATCGCGTAAACATAGTCGTCGTAATGTCCGATTTACCCTAAACTGCTTTTCTTCTTAACATCAGGAACCGTGAACTCACTGTTAGGTTTTGACCATTACCATTATTAGATATTTCATGTTACGAGCTTCGTTTTGATATGTGGTTTGTTTGAATCCGATGTACGGTTTAGGAGAAACGACCGTTTTAAGTAACGGCGTTTCGCGAAGGAACCATTACCCCTCGCCTTACTTTGAAACATTGGTTAAGGACCTTAAATGACTAATTGGGGTATGAAACATTTATGTAAAGTAGATTAGGAAGTTGGTAAGGTACTCGCGAAAGAATCGCCTTAAAACTCTTAATGGTTAATTTATTAAAAATGGTGGAGCCGAGGGTACTCGAGCGACTTAAGAGAATCATTAAGCGCAAAGCGAGCGTTAGAGTCTAATTGGTTAAAGTATAGATTCATAAGCGACTTTGGTTTAATTCCAACTTATATGTGGTTTATAGGTTACCAGACTCATCCCAGGACTTTTACCACCCCCAGTCGCTCAGGCAAGTTTTCTACCCGTTATACTGTTGTTGTGATGTAAATATATGTATATGCATTATCATGTGATAAGTGCATGATTGTTATTAGCAAATCTTGCGATATATTGGAGCATGCTGATATGGTATATATGCATGTCTGTTTCATAATCTTGATATCAAATTGTTGATTCAAATGCTTATAAACTGCATAATACCTATGCTAGAGATAAGTAGTAGTTGCGTATACCCTTAGTATAGGGGACCCAAAGGTGAACATTTTTCTAAACCGGGAGTCGATGTTCCCGAGTATAATATATATATTTTTATATATATATGGTTATAGTTTTCAAAACTATTAATCGAATAAGGTTTATTCGATAACTTTATTTTTATTTTATTTAATGAATATTAGTTGAATATTCATTCGAGGACTTATGACTCCGTTTATTTTATTAAATGAATACTAATTGAATATTCATTCGAGGACTTATGACTCCGTTTATTTTATTTAATGAATATTATTTTGAATATTCATTCGAGGACTGATGACTCCGCTTATTTATTAAATAATATTCTTTATTTTATTAAAGAATAGTGTTTCGATAATCAAACTTATTTTCAATTATTCAAATAAAGATCGTACTTTCGTATAAGTATATCTTTGGTTATTTATTATTCATTTCAAGTATGAGTTTTAAAACTTCTACTTCAAATTATTTATATAGAGATTATCCTTATGGGAATATTATTTAAATAATAATATTCAGATATTTTCTAATATATCGGGACTGATTTATTTCATTAAATCAGCATTACTCCAAACATTCTTAAAAATGTTTTCGAGTCTTCAAAATGATTTTTAAAAGTTAGAGCGGATCCCAAAACTCATTTTTATATTTAAGATCTTCATTTCGAAGGGGATTTAAATACTCGCTCAAAACCTGAGGGATCCGGCTCAGTGGTGTATTTTACATTCGCAATGAGGTTGTTGTTTTGAGAAAACATCTTGATTACTTGCCCATTGTTCGGGAAGTAAGTTCATCTATTTGAGTCGGCATAAGCAACATGGGCTCAGTGGGCGTCCATGAAAGTGTAAGTGGCTCAGTGAGAGTCCATCAAATGCGTAAGTGGCTGAGTGGCAGTCCAGCATAAGGTCCTATTGCGGACAGGGTGATGACCAGTGGGGAATTCGTCCATCTACTAGTAGAAAAGGTTACTTATTGGTATCTTTGCCTGATCAGCAAGATATCAGGTTTATGCCAAGGTTTTCTCCTTTCCAAATTCATTGGATATTGCAACTCTGTTTATAATTTTCATAACAGAGGTTTTCAAGGAGTGTATGAAATGTATATATATATAGGTGTATATATATATCGGGACTTAATGAAGTATCTCGTAACTTCATTTCTTTCAAATGATATTTCAAAGATTGAATCTATTCAAGTCTTATCTTGTAGTCTCATCAGTGTGATGAACTTTTGAAACTGATTATAACTTGAACGGTGGTAGTTCAAGTAGTATTTGGAAAAGATATAAGTATATTGGAGTATCTTGTAACTTCATCTTTTAAACTTATATCTAGTAAATGATTATCTTATGCATGTCAAAGATTTTCAGAAAAATGTTGAGACAAGGTTAGATATATGAGATCACCTTGCAACGATATTTTTATACAGTTATAAACTGGAACTCTGTGTATATTATACATGTCAGAGGATTTCAAAGATTTGAGAGGTATATATGTATATATATACTGAATATTTTTGCGACTTGATCGCGTTAAGATAACAAACTTGGTTCATTTCTTTTTGACCAAGAGTTTCATGAGTACTATGAGAATGCTCATATATTCTATATTATTATACATATTATTTCGGTGGGCTTGTTGCTCACCCTTGCTTCCTTCTTTCATCACACAACAACAGATAGACAAGATGAACGGGATCAAGCTCCCAATTCGTGAGCGGTTAGGAAACGTTCTGCAGTTTCCTGTAGGCGATGATGCCGTTGTAGCTAAGGTAGGAGCTACCAGTAGGCTAGGCTTTCAACTTTTGTTGTGCCAGACTTATGTATATTTATGAATTGTAATAATGGCAAAGAATATGTAAACTATTCAGAAACCCTTTTTATGGTGAAATGGTTTATAATTATGGAATAAAATGACTTGTGTTATTTTTGGTATTCATCTCTGAGACTATAACTTGTGGTGTGTGTGTGTGTATATTGTGGGGTCACAGTACGCAGTAGTTGGTTGACTGTTAAGATTAAGTATTGATAAGGGAAATGGAACTCGTGACAACCCGAATCCCCGACCCCGGATTTGGGGGTGTTACATATTTGATCATCAACAGATTACTTGATCAACGAATGTGTTGATCAATGGATAACTTGATTATCAACGGATTACTTAATCAATGGATGTCGTATGGAAAATTTGCAGCCACAACAGCGAAGCTCCTCGAAAACAAAATGCAGCAGCGGAAAATCTCTGTTTCTTGCAGCCTAGTCGCTCAAACAATTACATACAACTTAATACAGTTGAACAAGCCTATTCTATTACATCAAAAAAATCAGAATAGGAAAAACTATCACGATCAACCCTCGTGATTTATAATAAAACCACGATAAACCACATGGGATCTTAATCATAACAAAATAACCACGATTAAACAACATGGGATCCAAACATATAATTAAAACATGGCCATAATAGTGAATATGAACCTGCATCACAGAATCAATACAAGCATACCACTATACATATGCATATATAATTATGACATGAACTTCATACCATAAAACGTAGAACCTAGAACCTGGATCTGATGCCAATTATTCGAACAATGTGACCTCGGCACTGCGTTTTATGATATATCTCTAATGAGTGTGAACATAACATTAACCTTAATCTCTACGGCGCAAGCGATTCAAATCCATGTCTTCTATTGTATTCCCGGATTCTCCTTAGACGAAGTGTGGGCTTAGATGTCCCAATGTGTACCTCTCCTTAAAGCTCCGAAATTCCAAAATCCTAGCTGGCTCCTTGAGAAAAACGTATGCCTCTCTCAAACCCTAGGATCTTATTTCATTTTTGTGTTCCCGTGTTCTTATGTTCACGCCACCCTAGCTTCAGGAGAATTAGAATATTTATAGGCTACATTAGGGATCATGGATAATTAGGTCGGGCCTCATAATGACATTTTGGGCCATGCCCAATGTCATTCAATATTAATTTAATTCACTAAAGAATTAATATTTGCACTACCTTTCCTAATTCCGTAAATTATTTATTTAATTTTGCTCCCATATTATTTGCTTATTAAATTCCCCATGTTTAAGATATCGCATGTCCATTAATTAAATTAATTTTTTAAAATTAATTTAATTAATATCTTTTTTCCTTGATCATCCACTCAACCTTATAGTTGTGTGAGAACAAATCTGCCTGCAGGACTAAAACACAATTATCTTTATGAGCTCTCAAGAGGACATCATCACCCGAATATATTTTTCAAACACGGTTTCCTTTTAGAGACAATATCCCACTCTGTATATAATGTCATTGCCCAATGCATAAATTTGCAATATAAAATAAATTACTTAATGTGTGAATTAAGGCATGTGTATTAAATACAAGTGTCAATCACTATATCTGGATTAAGAACCTAAGCGATAATAATATCATAGAATCTTAGTTCTTCTTTATTGTCAGAATAAAAGAAAGAATTATTCTACTATTTTGATCCCGTTCAATATATACAAAGCATATAAGCATTATTTAATAGTAAATATATACTATTTCTAAATAATACTTCAGCCCTTCCAGTGGTTTGTCTAACACCACTTAGACTGTGAACCTTTATTATATTATATAAGGAACTTGACAATGTAATCTTCCGCCATCACATTTGATACTAGATTGTCCACAATATATAATATACAGACAATGTGAAAACATCCATTCAAGATTCTCAAATGATTATTATAATAGTATATACTTCAAATGAATAGTTCAGTATAAACCCTTATAGAAGTGACCCAAAAATTTGGATAATTTCAAATACAAATGTAACAATTTTTCGCGCATTATACTTCCTGGATAAGAGGTTAGTCAAATAATATAACAAAAAACCATTCCATTCTCTGACACTAACATTTATATCGTACAACATTCGATATAGACTACTCAAAGAAAGGTAAGTAAACTATATAACCATATATAAACTCATGCATAATTATTTTTCTACAGTTATAAGTATTATATATAAACTAGGAACGAGAAACTATTTGCTTCCCCAAAGATATTCTTTTAATAAAAGAAAAATCATAGAAAGTGACAACTGACCTGTAAGACATAAATATTACAAATTACTCTACATTATACAGTGCTTCAAACATAAGCATGCTAAAATACAACATCCGTGAATTTACTCCAGAAATTCCACATGTAGAAAAAAAAAGATGTTTGGATCATGCAAGTATGACCAATTCAAATATTCATGTCAATATCTAACAAAGACTCCACATGTGAAATATTACTTTATCAACTATCACCGTTCATGAAGAATATCAAACCACAAACAACAATGAAGACTAAAAAAAGAGGAAGAAAGTCCAAAATGGTTGTTTCTGAAGATAAAGAAGATCATAAAATAGGCAAACCAACCAACCTGAAATTTGTAAAAAAAAGGAAAATGTATTATTTAATATATTACTTCCGTTCCAAATTTATAATATACCACTAGTACATTTTTACTAAATTTCAAATAAATTGATGTACCAAAATTCAAGCCCCTATAAAAAGTAACTACAAGTGAAGATTAGTTGCACGATATAAAAAGCATGTCACTAAACAATCCATCCATCTACCTCTGTAAATATTTCTATTATTACTATAAAGATATATTTATTTATAATAGGTCCCGTATGAGGGTAAAATAAGCTAGAAGGGGGTTTAATAGCTTACCACCTTTTTTAAAATTTAGAGCTTGGCTTTTTCAAAGTTACTCTGCTCTTTTAAAATGATATACTTACCAACAAGTAATATAAAGTGCGAAAGTGAAAGAGAAAAAAAAGAGTACGACATGGTCATTTTTATCATGATTCGCGGTGGCTAACTTAGCAAATGGAGTCCACTCACTCCTACTCCAGTCGCTAAGCTCCTTCACGTCAAGATTTTCTCTAATATAAAGAAACTCCATTATAGGGGCTAAATGGATAAATCATAAATGAACATGGTTTTAATTAACTGATCCATTGGCCCGACCCGAATAGGCTCATTCATAATATTAACTTTACCTACCTTTCCCAATCGCAACTACTCATCAAAATTAAAATATGTATCCATATGTCACTAGTACATAAGACACTTTAGGAGTCGCACCAATAGTGTCGGTTGAATAAAGAACCGACACTCTTTACTGCCTAATGCGTCGGTTAAATAGAGACCCGACGCATTTTTATTTTTTAAAGCTAAAGGCGTCGGTTATTTCAATTAACCGACGCTGCAGAGTTAGAATAACGTCGGTCAAGTAGAATACCGTCGCTAGTTTGGTCTTCTGTGTCGGTTGGTCAAATGACCAACGCTGTTGGTGTTGTTATTGTGTCAGTTTTTTTTAGCCGACGCTATTAAGAATATTATACAGTGTCGGTTTTCTTTTTGACCGACGTAAGAAGAAATAATTTTAAAAAAAGATTAAAAACAAACACGGGTTAACATACGCGGGTGACTAAAATTTTCATCTCCTGCTACTAAAATTTTTCTTCGATTTCTAGGGTTCGATTGTTGACTCTGAGAAAGGGGAATCGATTGGGTTTCGATTGTGGGGTTTTGGCTGCTGCTGTTTAAACAATCGAAGAGGGTGCTGCTTAAGCATCTTCACAAAGGTAATCCACCAACTTGCTTTCACAGTTTCTGTTTGCTATTTACATACATACATATATACACACACGTGTATATGAATCTGTAAATTTCAGAATCTTCTTTGTTTCGATTGAATTTATCCAGCATACATCATTTACTTTATGTTACTGTTCTTGAGTTTCAATTTATTATAATTTGATTGATTGATTGTATCAGTTGATTTTAGATTCAGATAAGTTGTATTTACAAAGTGACTCTGATCATTTCGTGTTTTTTCCGAAGATGTGTTCGTTGACTTCATTGTAATTGAAACATAAAGAATTGACTTGATATTATAGAAATTCAGTTTACTTGTGTAGAATGTGAAAATCGAGCTCTGTGCTCAACCGTTAATTACCTGCTTTGTTTGTTTGTTCTCAATAACGTAATGTAAATATTTGTGCTCATCCTTCAATTAATTTGTAATTGACCTGCACACTCTTTCTGAATTGTTATGTAGATTTTCTAACAGTGTTAATCATAGACAAAACCTAGTACAGTATATCGTTATTTGGAATAGAAAGTAATCTAATAGCTATCTTTACGCAAATATGAAATTAAACCTTGTTCTACTGTTCAAGGAGCTAAACTTTGTTGTTCAAGGTGTGCAACCTCAAATGCTAGCAAATGACTTGTTTTACTTTTGACTTTCCAAAACTATACTTCTACGGTGTGTATGCTTTTGACTGTTAGTTTTGTACTTTTTGATCTGGGTTTTTAATTTCGAAGCTTGCCTTTTTAGAGAGCTTTACTGTAAATTTTTATTTAGAGAGCGCTACATTGTCATTGGTTCATAAAGTTTGATATTAAACTTGTAAGAATGTGTAGCTCTTTGTGAATGACATCTTTAAAATTCTGCAAACTGGTTCTCAAACTCTGTTATGGTTTGCAAGAGCACTTTGTTAAAAGAAGACAACATCTTGTAGGTCCCAATAATTCATCTCTCAAGGCTTTGGAAATTTTAACTGGCTGGTATATCCTTGTTCAGGTATGGTTTGCAGGAGCGCTTTGTTTTCTCTTCTGAAACTAGATAGGTTTATTATATATGCTTGTAAATGGGTGATTTCTGTTAAGTTCTGCATATTAGTTTTCTTTCCAGGCTGCATCGGTCAGGTACAATCAGCATGCTAAAATGAATCTGAAACATTGCAATCAGCACGCTACTTTGGCCTATAATTGTTAGCATAACTAGTATGCTATTTTATATAGAAATATGAAGCAAATAGCTTGTTGTTCTTGCTGTTTGTGCTCATCAAAATGAAAGGAGTATCAATCTCCCCATTTTTTATGATTATAACCTATTTAGGAAATTTAACAGCTCCCCCTAAATCCCTGCATAAAATGTTAATATAAAATCTGCTACAAAATTAATTTAATATAATCTGAACTTCTTCCATTCATTTTTGATGGAAAAAGAACATGGATCGTCTCACATGGATGTATAAAATACCACGGGTCTCGCATGCCTATGTTAATGGTGTTAATGAGTTCATTGCATGTACGGTAGAAAATCTAAAGAAGAAACAGATCGAACATGGAAAAGAAGACAGGATCACATGTCCATGTCGTGATTGTTATAATCTGAAAAAGTATCCTAATATTGACACTGTTCGTGAGCATTTATTTCGCCGTGGTTTCATGGAAGATTATACTATGTGGATTTGGCATGGGGAGGGAATACACACTAGCAAGACTGAGACTTCTAGCAAAATTTATGAAAGTTATGGAGACAGTATGCCTCGTAATGAAGAAGATGATGCTGAAAATGATAGGGTTGAAGAGATAATCCAAGATGTTGAAGAAATCCTAGTGCACCAACCAGAAGTTCTGGAGAACTTGGTTGATGATTCTAAAAAACCTCTCTATCATGGGTGCAATTTTCAATTTACTAGGTTATCAACAACCTTGAAGTTGTGTAAACTCAAAGTAAAAAATGGTTGGAGTGACAAGAGTTTCACTGAAATGCTCAAACTTTTAGCAGAAATGCTTCCTGCAAAAAATGAGCTTCCCACTTCCACATACGAGGCGAAGAAGATATTGTGTCCAATGGGTATGAATGTAAAGAAGATACATGCTTGTCCAAATGATAGTGTGCTCTTTCGCAAGGAGCATGAACATTTACACTCATGTCCAAAGTGTGGAGCCTTCCGATATAAGCGGGATGGAAATAATTCTTCTATTAATGACAAGAGGCCTCCTGTCAAGGTGTTGCGCTACTTACCCATAGTAGAACGATTCAGACGTCTCTTTGCAAATTCCAATGATGCAAAGCTTGTAAGGTGGCACGTGGAAAGGAGAAAATCTGATGGAATGCTCTGACACCCGGCTGACTCTCCGCAATGGAGAACCATTGATGGTAAATTCCCAGAATTTGGAGGAGAAATTAGAAATCTACGACTAGGGCTTTGTGCAGACAGCATGAATCCGTATCGCACTCTAAGCTCTACACATAGCACTTGGCCGGTTCTTCTAACGATATATAACTTGCCTCCTTGGCTATGCATGAAGCGTAAGTACATCATGTTGACATTGTTAATCCCTGGTCCTAAAAAAGCTGGAAATAATATAGATGTTTATCTTCAGCCACTTATTGAGGATTTAAAGTTATTGTGGGATCAAGGTGAGAAGATGTATGATGCATACAGTCAGACATATTTCAATTTGCGTGCCATGATCTTCTGCACTATAAGTGACTTTCCCGGCTATGGTAACCTCTCAGGTTACACGATTAAAAGAGCTAAAGCATGTCCGATTTGTGAAGATGCTACGATTGATCTTCGTCTGAAGAACTGCAAACAAAATGTATATATGGGTCATCGCACGTTTCTTCCACTTACTCACCCTTATCGTAAGAGGAAAAACGATTTTGATGGGACTATCGAGACTCGAGTGGCTCATTTTCCTTTAACCGGGAAGGAGGTCTTTGAACGAGTTAAAGACATTGATGTTGTTCTTGGGAAGCTGTATAAAAAGCCAACTCTGAATAGTATTTGGAAGAAAAGATCTATATTTTGGGATCTACCATATTGGGAACACTTGCAAGTGAGACATTGCCTTGACTTTATGCATATTGAAAAAAATGTTTGTGAAAGCATTATTGGGACACTATTGAATATACCTGGTAAGACGAAGGATGGGATGAAAGCCAGGCTAGACTTGAAAGAGCTGGGTGTATGAGCTGAGTTAGCACCACAACAATCTGGTAAACGTGCGTATCTACCTCCCGCTTGTTACACTTTGTCCAGGAAAGAGAAAATAAGCTTTTGTCAGTGTTTATCAAGTGTCAAAGTTCCATCTAGATATTCCTCAAATCCAAAAAACCTCGTCTCAATGAAAGACTTGAAGCTTCTAGGTTTAAAGTCACATGATTGTCACGTGCTAATGTAACATCTTCTACCGGTTGCAATTCGAGGCATATTGCCCAGGCACGTGAGAGTGGTTATCATGAAATTGTGCTTCTTCTTTAATGCTATATATAGCAAGGTCATCGATCCCTTGACTTTGGATAAATTGCAAGCTGATATTATAGTCACACTTTGTGAATTTGAAATGTATTTGAAATGTATAGTCACACTTTACAAGCTGATGTGATGAAAGTATACGTATTTTACAGGGCATTTAAATTATATGTACCTCAAGGTGGATTGAAGAATAACAAAAAAGAGTTTATTTGGCATCACACCGAGGTTCAGGTATAACTTACTTTGGTTTGTTTATTTCACTTATATTATATGCTCCTCATTTTTTAGTTATTATTTATGAATCTTGTTTGTTTATGTGTAGTGTCCCCAACAAAAAGGAGGCACAGAATGCGATTTTTTCGTGATGAGGTACATGTATGACATTGTCATGCTTTCTCAAAAAAATGCCAACATAAATTGGAAAGTGGTAAGGAAACTAAAATATCGTAAATATTGGTTTACAATTTTTAAAATCAAGTACTAATATTTGAAGTATGTTAAATTTTTGGTAGGGTCTTGGTTCTAGAAGCTATGGTAGAAAGGAAATTAGCAAGATACGAGAGATTTGGGCTCAATTTTTTACTCTTGAATGTCTATAGTCAGGTAATCTTTTTCAGTACATGTCATTAATTCATGTTCACAATAAATATTTCCATTAATTCATGTTTTGTTGAATAATTTATTCCATATATGATTTTATGTACTAATATAAACTTCTTTTTTCAGGGCATGGTAATTGGAGATACAAGAAAAGAGTGCAGAACAATTACAAGGAGTCTAGATATCATCAAGAATCGAGTTAGTCTGAGGGATTTGTCATGAAAACATTAGTTTTGGATGATTTTTTGTAAATATTGGGTTGTAACTAAAATTATGAACAATTCCAAATTTATTTTAATATAATTTGTGAACCTTTTTTTAATTTTTGGGTGTACCTCTGTTTATATGTGTAGTAAACAGGTTAAAAATGATCAGGAAAAAACAATTGATCAGGCAAAAAAATGCAATTATAGACCTAAGGCGTCGGCATTTTAGGACCCGACACATTTGCTCTACAACTTTTAGCGTCGGCATTTTAGTGAGACCGGCGCAATTGATAAGCACAATAGTGTCGGCATTTTAAGAAGACCGACACAACAGGTCTAAGATTTAGCGTCGGTTGTTTAATTGACCGACACTGTTTGTAAAACTATAATGTCGGTTGTTAATTGACCGACACTGTTTGTAAAACTATAGCGTCGGTTTTCTTGCCTTCTGCGTGTGTTATCTAACCGACGCTAAACAATTTTTTGCGTCGACCATTTAACCGACGCTGTAGGCATTTACCTACAGCGTCCCCTGCATTTACTACACTAAAAAACCGACGCCTTAGGCCTTTTTTGACCGACGCCTTAGGTCTTTTCTATACTAGTGTGTTCTTAACAATCACTACAATATACAATCCATCTTTCTCCTCTTCATCTAATTATAAGCCCCAATTCCCTAATATATTTACATTTATATATTTCAAATACCTATATTATTTGAAGAATGTTTGATCGCAACATAATTGATATATATATATATGTAATGACCCAGACTTTTCAATGTTTTTTATTATTATAAAAATGATTACCTTAAAAAGAAAGGAATAAAAATTTAATATTTTATTCCATCTTGTATAGTTTTCAAAATTTTATATTTGAATTCCGGATTATCATGTTGCCGATGTGTGATTTCTTTTTTAAACTAAATGTCATAAATTATTTATAAAATCTAGATTTATTGGTTACCTGTATAATAGTTATGTGATTAAGTGGTGGGTATGGATTTGATCGTATGATTAGTGAGGATAATTTATGAATATTATGTAAGTATATGTGAAATTTTCTGTGAAATTATATGTTGAATGATTTTCTGTAATTGCGATTTATATGTGCCAGAATTGTGAATTCTGATGATTATTATTATTAGAATGAGACATATATTATTTAGATATTTTTCAAATGATTTATTAATGGTTATTTGGTTTTAAAAATATTTTATAGATTTATTTGAAAATATTTCTAATTAATTTTTAAATATTTTACTTTTTCGAAAACTATTCATCTGTAAGGGTTTGAGCATTTTTGATATCCAGAAGTTACGGGAAAAATGATTGTTAACCTAATTTGATTATTTCAAACATTTTTCATGTTTTAAATTTTTCGATCCGGAGTACGGATTTATCTGTTAAGATTCTGGGTCAGTTTTAAGGGTATTAAAAATTATTTTATTGTCTTGATATACGTGCAACCTAGATATTTTTGTTATCCAAGATATTTTGATTAAAATATTAGTTTTTATTAAAGTATGTGTATCTGGGGGCTCGGAACCACAAACCTTTATTAATTTTTTCGGTTTTAATGTTTATCTTAAAACTAGGTTCGTTTGGATCAGATTTATTTATTCTTAGCTAATAAGTATTGGATTTTTATATCTGACATGAACCAACGGTGTCCTAATTTATCGTAAATAAAAAATAGCCTTCACCGTACTTTATCTTGTACAAATAAATATTTTATACAATAAAATTTCATAATTATAGAGAGAAACTGATAAGTGTTCTTCGCGTTCTTCATAATCAAACAAAGATTCGACTGTGTTAGGAAATTCGGATTTCGACGTTCAAGTAGTCAAATCGAAGCTCTCAATGACACGGTCGTATCTATATCAAAATCTTCGAATAAGGTTGATTATTCTTCAATTTCATATCTTCATAATTTTCTTTTAAATTGGTTTTTTGAATTTGAGGAACTATTTGAATGTTTTGATTGTTGATTATGATTCCTAAGTTCATGAGGATCAATTTCATATATAAATTTCATGATTGTGGTGTTGTTTTGATTAAAAACGAGTTTTATTTCATTATCCAATTTTTAATTCGAATTTTTGAATTGTTCGTGAGTTTGTGATTGATTTTGATTATGTGAATAATTCCTGGTGTTGGCAGCTTTGATTTCATATATAAACGCAGTGTTTGGTTAAAGATTTAGTAGAATAGATATTTTGGCCAGAAAATTCAGGAACATGGCCGGTTTTTGTTTGGGAAATGAATTCTCGGTATATTTTCGAGGTTCTGAGCGTTCTTCAGGGTTGAGAAACAGTAGTAGATCGATTAGGCATAAAAAACCAATCATTTTGGTACTGATTTGACCTCGCCGGAGTCCGGCAGAAGTTGCTGGATTCTAGGTTCAACCCAGTGTCTGACCACCTTCAAACCGACTCGACTGAGATTCTTGGTCACCCGTTTAGGTCCGACTCCTGGCCCGATTTTGATCCTTCGTTGCCCAAAATCAGTTTTAAAAATCTGTTTCTATAGAATTCTATTTAAAAAATAAATCAAAAATCCTATTTTAAATTCTAAAATTCATTTTAATTCAAAATTAAATTTGGTTAATTATTTTTAATAATTAACTTAATTGTTTTAATTCCAAAAAATATTTCCTTTTATTATTTCTGAAAATCCAAATTTGATTTATTTTTTTATAATTTATTTTGATTAATTATTTATGATTTAATTATTTGATTAATTTATTGAATCAATTAATTTTATTTTTAAATAGTTAAATGAAATGTAAATATTTATAATTGAGCCAAAATATATTCTAAAAATTATTTGGAGCTTTTAAAAATATATAAAGGTATTGAATATTTATTGAATATTATTATTAATCAAATTATTCTTATATTATTTGTAATAAATAGACCGTTCATCCGTTTAATACAAAATAAACGCGTCTAGCCTCAGAAAAATATTTCGATTTCATTAAAAATACTTTCAAGACACAAATCCTTTTGTTTCGAAAGGCCATATGTTTTGCAAGTCGATTCTGAGTCGCGTATTTATCGAAAAGTCTTATTTCGACTCTATTTCAGTTTAAGCCTATCGAGTCGAATGTTTTTACGATTTGAGTTATTTGCCATGTGATGTATGCTATCTGTTTCGCGTGTTATATGTTTTTAGGAGAGTCAGAAAGCTGTTTTGACCATATCTTTTGATTTGTAATTCCGAATTGAGTGAAACGAAAAAAGGATAGAAGCTTATAAAGTCAACTTTAATATGATAATATGACTGTTATTCCTAGAAGACTAACAATGAGATTTACAGAAGGGGGGTTGAATGTAAATCTCAAAACTTTTTCAAGTTTTGAGCAGTTTATAAAGTTGTGTGTTCAAGAAGAACAAGTGTGTGAATTGCTTTAAGCTAATACAGACAGATATATATTCAAGCACAAATGTAAAGAACACAACAGACCTTAAAAACTTTTCTGGTGGATTTGTTGTTCCACCAGAGATGGTATATTAGAAAATCTGTGTTCAACAATGTTGATCACAGCTGCATCCTAGTACAAACTAGATGAATTTTCTCTCAAGATATTTCTTAACAGCTCTGGAAAAATCTCTCTAATTACTAGCTTCTTCTTGGTTCATATATATTACCAAGTGTACAAGTGAAAAACAATATAAAATTACAATAGTAAAATAAGTTCTTCACTTGCTTCTTTTCCTGTTCACTCAAGTACTTTGTTGACTATTGCAACTTTGTACAAAAGAAGAACGGCTGCTTTTTCTGTTGATCCTGAAATTCGGCTACCACATCTCAGTTTTCTCTGTCAACCCACGTGCCTCTGCTTGTAGGTACAACTACCACTTATCAACGGCTGATTAGCAGAACATCCGTTGAAGCTTTCATCCGTTGATGACTTCATCCGTTGAAGGATGTTATCCGTTGAAGCTTTCATCCGTTGATGCTCTCATCCGTTGAAGGATGTTATCCGTTGAAGCTTTCATCCGTTGATGCTCTCATCCGTTGAAGGATGTTATCCGTTGAAGCTTTAGAGACATCCGTTGAAGCTTAGCTTCTCATCCGTTGAAGGTCTTTTAAGTCATCCGTTGATACCACTTCATTTATACAAAATTACAAGGCATGAAATATTTACAATTGGCCTTCCTATCTGCATATCATCTAGTAGTCAACATGACTCATAGTTTCTCTCAACTTCTAAGAATTACAATTTTAAATACAGAGACTGAAATATGCTACAATACTAGACTTATTTCTAAGTAAAGCTACACCATCAACGGATAGCCAAAGTGGTCTTATCCGTTGAGGCTACAGACACTAAATTTCTACTTAAGTGTTTTGTTAAACATATCATCAAACTAATGCACATATATTCCTAACAATCTCCCCCTATTTATGTCTATAAGAACTGTAGGCATAAATTCAGAGTTAACTTGATGATAACAAAACACTTAACAAATATTTGAATTGAAACTAAGTAGAAATATAAAAAGTGCTGCAAAAGTGTATGTACTAGGAGGTAATTGAAGATTTACAGTATTTCCAAGGGTGCTCCTCTAGCCTGAGCAAAACATCATTTTCTTCTTTGTTCCCTGGTTTTCTTTCCTAGCCCTTTGTCATTTCCCTCAATTTGGAGTTGGAGTTTTCTGAAGAATTCAGCTTCATCTTCATCACTGATATCCAACTTAGATTGCATTTCCTTGAGAGTTTCATTGCTGGCAATCTTGAGTTGGTCTTCAAGTCTGAAAAATCTTCTGACTCCTCTGTCATCTCTAAATTCCATCAACCAATGAGGTGATTTGTGAATTTTAGTTCCCCTTTCTTGTATGAGTAAGGTTCTGGGCAAAGCATTTGGTTCCCTCCAAGTCTTCCTTATGTTGGCAATCTTGTTGAGAATTTCAGTCTTGGCTGTTCTGGTAAAGCCAGAATCCTTTTTGATGGCTGAAAAGACTCTGATCAAGGTAGAGTAGCCTTCATTTAGAATCCTGTGGAGAGGCCATGTTCTTTCCCCAGCTCCTTTATATCTGAACACTAATCTTTCTGGTAACTGTCTGTAGGCAGCTATTCCCCTTACATCCTCCAGCTCATCCAGATAGAGTTCAATGTCTGAAATTTCTTTTATGTCACAGATGTGAACATAATCATCTTTAGAAATGGGTGACTTAGGTTTAGGTTTTTGTTTTTGAGTGAATTTCTTAGAGGTTGTGGGAGGTGTAGATTTTGGTTTTCTTTTCTGTTTCTTTGGTGGTGGAAGAGTGGTTAGAAAGGTAGGCAATGTGATGTTGTCCCAATCAATAGGTTCCTCTTTTGGAATGATTGGTTCACCATGGATATTTATAGAGGGATCAGTAACAAAAGGTTCAGGTATGGAAGGTAGTGGTTTAGATGTAGATTTGGTATCTTCAGGGTTATCTTCACTCCTTCTGTGTGCCTTGGCCTTTCTTCTGTTTCCCTTCTGCCATTCCTCTCTTTCCTCCATATTTTCACCAAATATGCTCCCAAGAACCTCATCTAAGTTAGCAATCTTTTCTTCACCCCTGACTTCAATTCCTTTCATTTCTTCAACTTGGCTTGACTTTAGCTGTTTTTCAAGCTTTGCTTGTGCTCTTTTGTCAGCCTTTAATTGCTTGGCTTCTTCTTTCTTAGCTATTGAGAATTTGGGATGTCCTTGCATCACACATATGCTCTTTCCCTCTCTAATGATAATAGCTCTATTTCTCCTTACAGCCTCATCCATGGACTTTTTGAGATAGGCAATACTCCTGCCTAAGATCTTGTTCTCATCATCTTTTGAAGGAGGAAAGTCCACTTCTTTTAAAGGATTCTTTGTTGAGTCCTTATTGGATCTTTCATTGGGCTTGAGGATTATAGCTTGTAGCTCTTTGGAAGAAGCTTCTCCATCCTTAAGACTCCCTACTGGCATGAGCTCCATGTTGATTGGTTCAATCTTTGTGCTAAATTTCACAGATGTTGATTTGTTTTGTGTAGAACCAAACACCAATTGCAACCTTTCATCAATTCTCCTCCATTGTTCTTTCATTTGTATTTCAGCTGCTGCTAGCTGAATCAAATCAATTCCATCAGATTTTCCCTTGATTTGAATGATTGGAGAGGTAGTGATGGCAGGAACTAGCACTTTAGATATCTGAATCTTTGTAGAGGGCTCTCCTTCCCCTTCCCTGTTATTCTCCCCCTTTTTGTTATCATCAAGGAGAGGGGTCAAGCCTTGTGCTTTTGCCAGCTGCATTAGGAGATTGGTTTGAGATTGTTGGTTGAGAAGAAGGGTGGCCACAGAATCTTCAATTCCTTGAACTCTGTCTTCCAACTTGGCCAGCCTTTGTTCAGTAACTGATTCCTTTTTCAATCTCGAAACCAAGTCCTGCAAAGTACCATAGGGCATGACTGAATCCAATTTTTCTGAAGTGAAGGATTTCAAGTCAGCAATATCTTTCCTGAGATCATTTAGACTCATATCTTGCTTTACTTTCTGCAACTTCATGAGATGCAGCGAGTCCAGGTGAGCTTGGAGGATAGCCTTGATATTTGCATTTGAAGTGTTCTGAATGGCCTGTTGAATAGTGATGATTTGTTTGACCAGGTGGACATTGAATTCACCTGTTCTATGCTCCTTAGTCAGGGCCCATTCAGGTAGATTAGAAATGGAACTAGGGTCTTCATCTCCCCCTATGTTCATGCTTCCATCAGAAGAAATAGAGTCATCATCATCAGAATTTACTCCAAATTCCTCAGATGGCTCACCAGCTGTAGAAGGCATCCTGTTAATAGCAGCTTTATCCCTTTGAAGAGATTCTGTTGAGTGCACTAGATGTAGTGTCCTCTCTGCCTCCTCATTGCCCTGAGCAGCCAACAGTTGATAGGCTGTCACAGGATGAGTAAAAGTGTCAGCATCCAAGGAAATGTTATCAATTACAGCTTTGTAATGTTGCTGAAATTGTCTTTCCTTTTCAGCATCATCCACAATCATTGACTCATGAGCAATGGCTGGTTCCACCCTTGTATCAACTGTACCTGCTTTTCTCTCTTTTTCTCTATGTTCTTGCATCAGGGGCTCCCCCTGGCTCACACATCTCACTCCCTCACCTTCACCTTCTAAGGTGGTACTCCACTCACTGACTTTTGCCATGCTGGAAGAAATAGCATGCATTTTTGTGCTCTCAATCTCTCCTTTTGCCTGGGAGCAACCCAGCCTCTCACTCAAATTTTCACTCCCTGCCCTCAATCCTAAAAGTGATTGCACAGTATTCATGTCTTCTACACTTGGAATCATTTCAGTTGTTTGTGTAGAGACTATCAACGGATGTGGAATATCCGTTGAAGTTGAAACTGTTGTTATCAACGGATAACTGCTGTTAAGCTTATCCGTTGAAGAGCAACCACTTGTCAACGGATGAGTGATATCCATTGAAGAAGGAAAAGAAGATGAAATTGAAAGTGATATAACTGTTGAATCTGTATAGATTGATTTGATATGTGTTGATACAGATCCTTCAATTATATCTGAAAGAATTTGCGGGTGATCCAACAAATCATCTAAAAGATGATGATCACCTGTATTTGAGTGGGGCTCCTCCCTGAGTTGTAAAGAGGGAGAATCAGGAATTGATGGGAATAGCATATCCACATCCAGAGATGGTGAAGAAGCATTTGGTGATTGATGTGTAGTTATTGTGAGAGAATGGGGCTGTGACTCCACATTTATTGGAGTCACATCAAACTGAGTTTGAGAAGGCACAGAGACAGATGGATGTTTCTGTGCAGTGTGTGCACCCTGTGTAGAAGATTGGGTTCTAGCCTTCTTTCTTCTAATAAAGGCTTTTGTAGGTGAGTGTTTGGCTTTAGTGTCCCTCCCTCTTTTGTTCTGTGTTCCTGGATGGGAACTCTTTTCAATAGTAACATCCTTTTGGGAGGATGCTACTAGGGATGTGCTAGAGACCTTTTCAACCACCACAGCTTTTTGAGAAACTGGGGCTTGGCTAGCTTGGGAAGCACTCAACTCTCCTTCCTTATCCTGGGGGTTTCTTTGATGTTCACCCCTCCCCTCACCACTCACACCCTGATCACTTCCCTCAGGGTTAATGGTTGTTGTTACAACTGTTGTCTTTTGAGAAACAACAGAGGTGGTTTTCTTTGTCTTGGATTTTGAAAGTTTGGATTTGGTGACTTTGGTAGAAATCTGTTGGGGCATTGACACAGATTTCATGGCCACACTAGAAGATAAAGAAATAGAGGGGTTGGAAGAAGTAGGAGTTGTAGAAGCAATTACCTCACCTACCTGGGGTGCATTCATGATTGGTAAATATACCAATTGCACACTGCTGTTAAGATCCATTCTCTTCAAGTCTGCAAGAACTCTTTTCTCTTGTGCCCAGCACTTGAGTTTATTATTCTCATTGATTATGACTAAACCTTCAGCAACATGGTTAGCCAATAACATAAAGAATCTAGCATAATAGATGTTATTAGGTCTATTAGCTTTGTTACCTAATCTAGTACCTAATTCTAGCATCACATAGTTGCTAAAGTTAAAGTACCTATCAGAAACAAGCATATAGAACATGTTAACAAGAGATGAAGTTATGGCATCAAAATTACTAATTTTCCCAGAGAAAACCTTTATGAAGGCATCCCCAAGAAAACTCCATTCTTTCCTAAGGCCTTTTCGTCTAATACCCCCTAAATTAGCAGAGTTAAGAGAGTAACCTATGGAATCTAACATGCTGGATACATCACTATCAGTGTGTGGTGTCATGGCATTGTTCTCAGGTAATTTAAAACATGCTTGTAAGTCATCACAGTTTATACAGTGATTTTTACCTTTGAGAGTGAAGGAGATAGTCATATCCATGGAGTTGAACTCAGCAGTTGTCCAAATCTCCTCAACTACTTCACAGAAAATCGTTGGGGCTTCCAGCATTGCATAGCTAAGTTTACAGTTTTTGATGAAGTCCATCATTTTGTGATAATCTGAGTGGGCTTCATTCTTCTCTACCAGAGCTATGAAATTATTCTTCTCGTAGATGAACCCAGATTGAGACATAATCTTCACGACTGGTGCCATTGTTGTGAGTAGAAATTGCAGAGAATAATTTGAGGGTTTTGCAGAGAGAAAATGGTAAATGCTTGAAATTCTAAGAAAGCGTAAAGTAATAATGAACAATCAGAAGGGCTTATATGCTTTCAAAAAAAAATAAATAAAGGATTAATCAATAAATAGGTGTTAGTGAATTTCAGCCGTTTAAGAATAAACTGTAAGTATTCTAATAACTACCTTTAAAACCAATACATACAGATGTATGTATGGTATCAACGGTTAAGAAAATAGAATCAACGGCTGTGAAACACCTCAAACGTCTGATGTGACATTTCAACGGATAATGTAAATTGTCATCCGTTGAAAGGTACTTCAGCTTTATCCGTTGACGGATAAAAGTTCCAGAGATATACTTGTCTTTCAACGGATAATGAATATCCGTTGATAGAGCAATTTTGACTTTCAACGGATAGGGAACATCCGTTGATGGAATAAACTTTGTTAAAAGTCAAATTTGTTCTAGCAACTAATATATTTCAGGCTCCACATCAAATTGCAAAGAAGACATGAATTTTAAGAGTAATTAAGCATACCTAGCTCACTTACCAATCTTGTGAATGTTGATTCATCAAGTGGCTTGGTAAATATGTCAGCAATTTGTTGTTCACTTGGAACAAAATGTAGTTCTACTGTACCATTCATGACATGCTCCCTGATGAAGTGGTACTTAATATCAATGTGCTTGGTCCTTGAGTGCTGCACAGGATTCTCTGTTATGGCTATGGCACTTGTGTTGTCACAAAAGATAGGTACTCTATCAACATGAAGTCCATAATCAAGGAGTTGATTCCTCATCCATAACATTTGAGAACAGCAACTTCCAGCAGCAATGTATTCAGCCTCAGCTGTAGAAGTAGAGACTGAATTTTGCTTTTTGCTAAACCATGATACAAGCTTGTTTCCCAGGAATTGACAGGAGCCTGTTGTACTTTTCCTGTCTATTTTGCAACCTGCATAGTCTGCATCTGAATAACCAATTAGATCAAAGCCAGATTCTCTAGGATACCAAATTCCTAAATTTGGTGTACCCTTGAGATATCTGAAAATTCTCTTGATAGCAATTAAGTGAGACTCCCTAGGATCAGCTTGAAATCTCGCACACAGACATGTAGCAAACATTATATCTGGTCTGCTAGCAGTTAAATATAAAAGTGAACCAACCATGCCTCTATAACTTGTAATGTCCACAGACCTTTCAGTCTTATTTAATTCAAGTTTGGTGGCAGTGGCCATGGGAGTTTTTGCAGATGAACATTCCATTAAGTCAAACTTCTTTAAAAGATCATGAATATATTTAGTTTGACTAATGAAAATTCCATTACTAACTTGTTTAATTTGTAAACCAAGAAAATAGGTTAGTTCTCCCATTAGGCTCATTTCATAATTGCTTTGCATTAGCTTAGCAAACTTCTTACAAAGATTATTATCTTTAGAACCAAATATTATGTCATCTACATAAATTTGAACAAGTATACTAGAGCCATTAACATTTCTAAAGAAGAGAGTTTTATCAACAGTACCTCTAGTGAAGTGATTCTCCAAAAGAAATTTTGATAATGTTTCATACCAGGCTCTAGGTGCTTGCTTCAGTCCATAGAGTGCTTTCAACAGATAATACACATAGTCTGGAAAATTTGGATCTTCAAATCCTGGAGGTTGACTTACATAGACTTCTTCCTCTAATTTCCCATTTAGAAATGCACTCTTGACATCCATTTGATAGACTTTGAAATTGGCATGGGCTGCATAGGCTAGAAAGATTCTGATAGCTTCAAGTCTTGCAACAGGAGCATATGTCTCATCAAAATCTATTCCCTCTTGCTGAGAATAGCCTTTAGCAACCAATCTGGCTTTATTCCTTATGATAATGCCATTTTCATCCATCTTATTTCTGAATACCCATTTTGTATCAATAGGACTCTTGTTCTTTGGTTTGGGTACCAGCTTCCAAACTTGGTTTCTCTCAAATTGGTTTAGCTCTTCCTGCATAGCTAATATCCAATCTGGATCCAATAAGGCTTCTTCCACTTTCTTAGGTTCCTCCTGAGATAGAAAACTACTATACAGACATTCATCTTGAGTAGCTCTTCTTGTTTGCACTTTAGATGATGCATCACCAATGATCAGTTCAAAGGGATGATTCTTGGTCCATTTCCTTTGAGGTGGAAGATGAGCTCTAGATGAGGTGATCTCAGTATTGTCATGATGTGAGATAGAGTTTTGATTAGTTGAAACTCCCCCTGAGTTGTTGGTCCTTTGCAGGGAACTTGGAGTTCCATCAATTAATGATGTAAATTGATTATCAGTTGATGAGCTATGATCAACGGATGTTTCATTAAGTACTTCAACGGATGATGCACAATGTCTTTCAACGGATGCTGAATTTTGTGCATTATCCAGGAGCAAATTTTGTATTCCTTTTGAAGTGTCGTCTCCATCAATCTCTTCTTCACTATCATCACAATATATTTCAATATTGTCAAATTTGAGTCTCTCATAATGTTCCTCATCTGTTAGTCCATCAATCTTTTTATCATCAAACACAACATGCACAGATTCCATAACAATGTTGGTTCTTAGATTGTAGACCCTATAAGATTTTCCAGCTGAATAACCAACAAATATTCCTTCATCAGCCTTTGCATCAAACTTCCCTTTATGGTCAGATTGATTCCTTAGTATAAAACATTTACATCCAAAGACATGAAGAAAGTTTAGAGTTGGTTTTCTTTTCTTGAACAACTGATAAGGAGTCATGCCTTTAGCTTGATTGATCAGAGAAATATTTTGAGTGAAACAGGCACAATTAACAGCTTCAGCCCAAAAATATGTTGGTAACTTTGATTCTTCAAGCATTGTTCTGGCAGCCTCAATTAAAGATCTGTTCTTTCTTTCAACTACCCCATTTTGCTGAGGTGTTCTTGGAGCTGAGAACTCATGCATGATTCCATTTTCTTCACAGAACAGCCTTAATGTCAAATTCTTGAATTCAGTTCCATTGTCACTCCTGATGTTTCTTACTTTTAAGTCAGGATGATTATTGACTTGCCTGATGTGATTGATAATGATTTCACTTGCTTCATCCTTTGATCCAAGAAAATAGACCCATGTGAACTTTGAGAAATCATCTACAATCACTAAACAATATCTTTTTCTTGCTATTGACAATACATTGACTGGTCCAAACAAATCCATATGTAACAGCTGTAATGGTTCATCAATTGTTGTTTCAAGCTTCTTCTGAAATGATGCTTTCCTTTGTTTGCCTTTCTGACAAGCATCACACAGACCATCCCTTGAGAATTCAACAAGAGGAATTCCTCTTACTAAGTCCTTTTTGACTAGATCATTCATTGTCTTGAAATTCAAATGGGATAGCTTCTTGTGCCATAGCCAACTCTCAACTGAACTTGCTTTGCTGAAAAGACAAGTAATAGATTCTGCATCTGTAGAGTTGAAGTCAGCTAAGTACACATTTCCTTTTCTAACTCCAGTTAGAACCACTTTGTTGTCTTTCTTACTAGTGACAACACAGGCTTCAGAATTGAAGGAAACTGTATTCCCTCTATCACATAGTTGACTGATACTCAGTAAGTTGTGCTTGAGACCATCAACTAATGCAACTTCTTCAATGATGACATTCCTTGTTGAAATCAAGCCATATCCCATAGTAAACCCTTTGCTGTCATCTCCAAAGGTTATGCTGGGGCCAGCTCTCTCTTTAAACTCTGTGAGCAGGGAGAAATCTCCAGTCATGTGTCTTGAACAGCCACTGTCCAAGTACCATAGATTTCTTCTATTTTCCTGCACACCACAAAATCAATCAATTTGATTTTGGTACCCAAGTTTCCTTGGGTCCATTCTTGTTAGCCTTTCTCCTAGACTTCATTCCTCCTGCATCTTTAGACTTAGGTGAGTTTGAGTCAACCTTGGTCTTAGATGTGGTTGGTTGAGGTGTAGGGTTAGTCACAACATTATCCAGCACATTTATAGTATTATTAGGCATGGATTGTGCATACATGTTATTCCACATTGGCATATTGTATGGAAATTGAGGCATACTGAATGCAGCAAGATAAGAATTGTTAAAATATGGCATGTTTGCAAAATGTGCATAAGGATTTTGTTGAGACATAACAGGCAGAGCATGTAGAGGTGATACAGACATGTTAGGCATGGAAGAGGGTACAGTTATGGGAGATTTCTTAATAGATTTACAGTTAGCAGATAGATGATTAACACTACTACAATGCACACAGCTTTTTCTAGGAGCATACTTGTCAGGTGTGTAATTGTTATGTTTGTTAACTCCTACCTTCCCATTTCTGTTGGATTTCCTTTTGGATTCCTTTTTATCCTCAACCATCTTGAGCCTATTGTTTAACTGTTCTAAGGTCATGTGCCCTACATTCACCTTTCTGACATCTTTGGATGTGCTTGCTCCTTCTTTGACAAAGTTCTTTGAAGTTGAACCAAACTTTTTGTTGAGTTTCTTTAGATTTTCTCTTTTAGAAACATCTGCCTGTTTTAATTGAGGAACCTTCAACGGATGTTCCTTTTCTTCCTTCAACGGATAACTTTCATCATCCGTTGATTCCACATCCGTTGACAGTCCATCAATTAATTCCAGTTTCTTTTTATTTTTATCCCAGGCAGTTTCACAGAATGATTCAATTCCTTGGACTTTGGCAATTTGAGCACTTACATCCCTAGATGTTTTCCAGGCTTTAATCACCTCTTGCTCTTTCTCTAATTGATTGGAAAGTATTTCTACTTTCTTAATAGATTCAGCTAGTTCATTTTCAACAGATACACAATGCAGCTTAGTCTTTTCTAGGTCAATTAACTTATCTTCTAACACAGCATTTCTATTACTTAAAAACAGATTGTTCTCTTTAATCCTACTATTTTCTTTAGCAAGAGATTTAAGAGATACACGCAAATGATACAGTTCAGTAGACATGTCATTAAAAGCATCATTGCACTCTTCTTTAGTAAGCTGTGTTATATCAGTAGTAATTACCTGGTTGCTTGATGAACTAACTTCATTCTCCTCAGAATCAGCCATGAGAGCCAAGTTAACATATTCCATGTCTTCATCCTCTTCTTCTCCATCAGCTGCCCAGTCTCTTTCTTGAGTAATGAAAGCCCTTTCCTTCTGTTTGAGCAGATCAAAATATTTCTTTTTGTAATCTACTTGTTCAAATTTCTTCTTTTCAGAGGTTGGCTTTCTGCACTCACTTGCAAAGTGTCCACTCATACCACAATTAAAACACTTGAACTTGGATTTGTCCACCATGTTCTTATGGGGTTTAGTGGCTCTAGTGTTTTTCCTGAACTTCATCTTTGCAAATCTCCTGGACAGAAATGCAAGATGCTCATCAATACCATCAGAGTCATCTTGACTGGAGTTGTCTTCATTTTCAGCAACTTGCCCTTTACCCTTGTCTGATTCTGGATTTCTTACACCATCTTTGGAGCTTGATGTAGATCTCACAGTTTCTTTTCTGCATTCTTTCTCATTTTCAGCTACCAATGCAACTGAACCTCCTTTCTTTCTCCCCCTCTCCAATACCTCATCCTGTTCCAACTCTAGTTCATAAGTCTTCAAGATTCCATATAATCTTTCAAGAGTAAAGTCCTTATAATCTTGAGAGTTTCTTAAGGAAACAGTCATGGGTTTCCATTCCTTTGGTAAGGATCTCAAAAATTTAAGATTTGAATCCTTCACCTGGTACACTCTACCATACAGCTTCAGTCCATTCAACAGTTTTTGGAATCTATTGAATGTGTCATTTAAAGATTCATTTTCTTCAAAATGAAAGTGCTCATACTGTTGAATGAGAAGCTGCATTTTGTTCTCTCTTACTTGTTCTGTACCTTCACACAGCAGCTGAACTGTGTCCCAAACCTCTTTGGCAGTTGAACAATTTATCACATTATCAAACATATCCTTGTCAAGACCATTAAACAAAATGTTCATAGCCTTCTTATCCTTGTGGACTTCTTCTGTGTCTTCCATTGTCCATTCTGCTCTGGGTTTTGGAATGGATTGACCAACAGCAATTGTGGCCGTAGCAACTGTGGCTACTTTGTGGGGAATGTGAGGACCATTCTCAATGCAGTTTACATAACCTTCATCTTGGGAGAGTAGATGAAGGTGCATTTTCACCTTCCAGTGGTGATAACTGTCTTTGTCAAGAACTGGGATCTTTACTCCAATATCCTTCTTACTCATCTTTGTTAGATTCCAAGATCTTTAAACTCTTTGTGTGTCAAGAGCCTGCTCTGATACCAATTGTTATTCCTAGAAGACTAACAATGAGATTTACAGAAGGGGGGTTGAATGTAAATCTCAAAACTTTTTCAAGTTTTGAGCAGTTTATAAAGTTGTGTGTTCAAGAAGAACAAGTGTGTGAATTGCTTTAAGCTAATACAGACAGATATATATTCAAGCACAAATGTAAAGAACACAACAGACCTTAAAAACTTTTCTGGTGGATTTGTTGTTCCACCAGAGATGGTATATTAGAAAATCTGTGTTCAACAATGTTGATCACAGCTGCATCCTAGTACAAACTAGATGAATTTTCTCTCAAGATATTTCTTAACAGCTCTGGAAAAATCTCTCTAATTACTAGCTTCTTCTTGGTTCATATATATTACCAAGTGTACAAGTGAAAAACAATATAAAATTACAATAGTAAAATAAGTTCTTCACTTGCTTCTTTTCCTGTTCACTCAAGTACTTTGTTGACTATTGCAACTTTGTACAAAAGAAGAACGGCTGCTTTTTCTGTTGATCCTGAAATTCGGCTACCACATCTCAGTTTTCTCTGTCAACCCACGTGCCTCTGCTTGTAGGTACAACTACCACTTATCAACGGCTGATTAGCAGAACATCCGTTGAAGCTTTCATCCGTTGATGACTTCATCCGTTGAAGGATGTTATCCGTTGAAGCTTTCATCCGTTGATGCTCTCATCCGTTGAAGGATGTTATCCGTTGAAGCTTTCATCCGTTGATGCTCTCATCCGTTGAAGGATGTTATCCGTTGAAGCTTTAGAGACATCCGTTGAAGCTTAGCTTCTCATCCGTTGAAGGTCTTTTAAGTCATCCGTTGATACCACTTCATTTATACAAAATTACAAGGCATGAAATATTTACAATTGGCCTTCCTATCTGCATATCATCTAGTAGTCAACATGACTCATAGTTTCTCTCAACTTCTAAGAATTACAATTTTAAATACAGAGACTGAAATATGCTACAATACTAGACTTATTTCTAAGTAAAGCTACACCATCAACGGATAGCCAAAGTGGTCTTATCCGTTGAGGCTACAGACACTAAATTTCTACTTAAGTGTTTTGTTAAACATATCATCAAACTAATGCACATATATTCCTAACAATGACCGAGTCTAAAATGTGAATATATGTTAATAAGCATGAATAATATTGACATATGTGATCTATTTTCTTATAATTGGACGAATATATGAAATATATATGTATTCTTGTTTTACAAATATGATAGATGATTTGAGGAAGATGATACTGTGTTTTGTTTAGCATTGGACGATTATATGATGAGTTGCAAAGTCAGATTTAGTTGGTTTATTGTTGTTTGAAATAAAATAACATGGAGATAGTCTATTAAATAAACATGAAAATGTCAGATTTTCGATAAAATCTGTACTCGCATTGAGTTATAGAATAGTTGTAGTTAGAAGGACTTTATTATATGTTAGAGTCAAAGCACGATTACGTGAAGTGATATATGATAAGTTTAAAGGAGTTATATGTGTTGAATTTTGATTATGTGTTAAGTGTTTATCGGTATACAGGATATGTATATGTGAAGGGTTATAGATACGAAGTTTGATAGTTATATGTTAGAATTTATAGACTGTTTAGTGATTTTAGTATTATCTTATTCTCGTAAAGGATCTGGACGTGATGTGCAATATCGAAGACATACAGAAGGTCAAATGGTGTCGTAAAGCGAATAAAAAATAAGTCGAGAAAGCAACGATGTGTTGTAGACAAAGTATAGTCAGCGGTTATCTGTGAATTATAATATTCATAGATTATGGAGTATGAAGTATGAGATTGAGCTGTGAGTTTGGAATCGGATTTAAGGCAAGTTTCCTAAATCCTTTCTTATATATGTTGCATGTATTTTGATGTTTCTTTTAAGATTATGGTATCATGTTTATGCTATGAACCAAATCTGATAGACCCTTACTTCTGAGAATGAAACCCATGATTTCTTTTTACCTTCAAGTTCTGAAAAGCCAAACACCTTATCATATTCTATGAACACATACCTTACGATGCGATACCACATTAAAATCACTAGCTACCTTTCATTCAATGAATTCACATCCTTGTATACCTGATTTCTTTTAATAAATACAAAAGCTTTGTTATTACAAGGTTGAAACTCTTGTGATAAATGATTTCATTATCATATACAAATGGTATTTTTAGTTATAATTGCTAATTATGATTCTATTTATGGAAATGAATGTTTTATTTGAATTAAATTATTAGAATTAGATTGTTTTATAAAATATGTGGACCAGATTCATGGTCAAATGTAGGCCAAATTGTGTATTGGATCCAGTATAGAGAGAAGGGTTGTGTGCCATGTTCGGGGTTAGTACGTGACTGATCAGCAGCCTAACCTTTGGTTTTTAGTTAAAATGAGATAAGTCCAGTTCAATAATTCTTTTGAACGACTGAATTTATTAGTTTTCAATTGATACAAATATTGATGAATCCTTTTTGTATAATACAACGAGCTTATGACTTATTGATAAACTATTTCAAATTGTTATTGCTATATTGGTAATTGTTGAGCACTGTTGCTGTTAGTGTTTGTGCCCTAGAGACAATACTATTATGTTTATATTATGAAACATTTGGATTATTAATTATGATTATATGGATTATTCTTTAGTAATTTATTATATCTTTATTTTCTGTGATAAGATGTTAGATTAATAAATGTTCTTGGAATATGATATGTAAATCTATATATCTAAGTATGTGACTTAGAAATGAGATTATGAGAATAGTATTGATATTCCTAAAGGTCCCTAGTCAAGTATTATTGTTAAGGGATGATAATAAATACATTGAGACTAGTGTGTTTGTTAGCTGATGATCACATCTCATTGATCATAGGTATGGTGATACTAAATTCCAAATACATGCACATGTATTAAATACATGGTGCTGATTGACCCGTTGTGAGATACTGCATGTTTATAGTGTCATAAGTTAATCTCAAAGTGATAATGATGTATTGGTACTTTGACCTGAAATAATTATATTTCTATATGAGAATTAATATACTTTGATACTATTGAAAGTTATCCTTGATCGGGTAATAATAAAAGTAGACATTGGGTACATTATGAATCGTATGAGAAATATGAATGATCTAGATGGGATTTAACCCTCCTTTATTAAATGAGTGATATTATTGGCCTCTTGATATTGAGCAAGACTATAAAATGCATGGTCGTGCTCTAATACTGATTTGTTTAATAGTTTACTAATTGATCAAGGAAAGAAGGATTGAACGTTAGTAGAGGATGACATAATGCATGCCTCGATTTGATCTATAATATAAGGCTAAAGGGATTATATTACATTTTACATTATTCACGAAAGGTATAATTGATCACCGATTTAATTATTATTACTTGGGTAACAATGATGTATTACAAGATGCCGCTCTTGTTTATGAAGATTTAAAATTGTTGCCAACGTAATGATAACCTAAAGGGTCGCACAAAGAATGATTGGAGGATTATTTAATTTAAATTCGGATTTAAATTAAATATAAGTAATTCAAATTATTTGTTATTAATTAAGTGTGAATTAATTAATTAAATAAATAGAAAATTCGAATTTAATATTAAATTCAAAATTAAGTTATTGGATGATTAAGTGAGATTTAATAATACAATAATTAGAATTTCGAATTTAATAATAATAATAACTCTAAAATTCAATTTAGGGTTGGAGGCCCATTAACTCTTTCCTATATAATATCTCTTTATAATAGAATTAGGGTTACACATTTTATTTGATAAAACATAAATCCTAGCAGCTTGAAGAGAGATAGAGAGAGCAAGAAAGCGGCATCAAGAACATGGTAGTACACACCCATCCTCCAGGCGATCATTCGTGTGGATACCTTCAAGGCGTAAATCGTTCCAGCGATGGGATACATGGTGATCATTCAAGACCTCCATCTTTCCATTAACGTAAAGCTTCTTGAGGTAAAACATCTATTCTCCGTAAATATCCGTTCATTATACGTAGATCCTGCGGTAGGGATTCAAAAATTTTATTTTTCGTTGCGTTTTTATGCCCGAATCCCTAACAGTTGCTCACCCTTGCTTTTCTTTTAACCATTTCAGAAAGGCATAAAAACTGAGTTGCTCGAGTATGATAGCATTTAAGGCTAAGGCTAGGCGAAGAGCCTGAGTGGTAAAGTTATCCAGAGGTCAAAAAAGGTATCCAGGGAAATTGATGAGGATGGTTCGAGTTAGAGTTGTTTATTGAGATTCAGTTGTAAATCAGGTTTATAAATAAAGTAGTTTTGATTCTTCTTATCGAAGATGACTTGATGTTATAAAGATGTTGTTTAGTAATAATAGTGGTTGATTCTAATTTCAATACTGTGACCTGTATGCGATCCTGTTTTTAGGGGTTATATATATTTTTTAATCTTTTATTAAAGCTATGCAGTTTTAAATTCTCGATTGTTATCTTTTCAAAAATACTAATTTTCAAAAGTGTTTTCATGTAGTGACATCAAATCAGACCCCCGAATTTTTGGAGGGTGTCACAGTTGGTATCAGAGTTACAGGTTATAAGTTATTAAAATTAGAATATAGGTTGTAGTAATAGGTGTAATAAAAGAAGAATATTGTGTAACCTCACATAGAGGTATAGTAAGACTATCTGGGAATAGTCTATAGGTGGGAGAATAATAAAATTAAGTTAGATAGTTAAGTTGAGAATGTTAGATGGTTAAGGTGAGAATGTTAGACGAGAAAGTTGAGTGTCTATATTTATGGGAATCATGATTCCTAATTCTAGATATTTTAGTTTCTAGTAAGTAGATAAAATTAGATAAATAGTATTTTGAGAAGGTCAAAGTGGACCTACTTAAAGAATTTTGATAGTAAGAAGTTGAATTAAGATTTGTAAAGATTCTTGTATGGTCTAGAATGTCCTAGTATTTATTGAAATGTTGGAAAGTTGGCTATTGTTCTAGTTAAGATATAAAGAGTATGCGTAAAGATATGAGTGTGTGTTGAGTCTGACTAGGAAGCTCTGTATATGGATGAGGAGTGAATGATAGAGTGCATGTAGAGTTGAGTTCGATTATGGAGAGAGAAGTATGAGACTAAGCTGTGAGTTTGGAATCAGATTTAAGGTAAGTTTCCTAAATCCCTTCTTATTTATGTTGCATATATTGTGATGTTTCTTTGAAGATTATGATATCATGTTTATACTGTGAACCATATCTGGTAGACCCTTACTTCTGAGAATGAAACTCATGATTTCTTTCTAATTTCAAGTTTTGAGAAGCCAAACACTTTATCATATTCTATGAACACATACCCTACGATACGATACCACTTCAAAATCACCAGATACCTTTCATTTAATAAATACACACCCTTGTATACCTGATTTCTTTTCATAAATACCAAACCTTTGTTATTCCAAGGTGGAAACTCTTGTCGTACATGATTTGATTATCAAATGCAAATGTTGTTTTTAGTTAAATATTTTATAACTACTGATTTTGGAAATGAATGTTTTATTTGAATTGAATTATTAGATTTGGATTGTTTTATAAAATATGTGGACCAGATTCATGGTCAAGTGTAGGCCAAAGTGTGTCTTGGATCCAGTATAGAGAGCAGGGCTATATGCCATGTTCGGGGTTAGTGCTTTACTGATCATCAGCATAAACTTTAGGTTTTTAGTTAAAATGATTTAAGTCTAGTTGAATAATTTTTTTGAATGATTGAATTTCCTAGTTTTTAATTGATACTAAGATTGATGAATCCTTTTGTATAATACCCTGAGCATATGAATTCTCAATAAACTATTTCAGATGTTTTTGTTATATTGGTACTTGCTGAGCATTGTTGCTCACCCTTACTTTTATTTTAACCATTTCAGAAAGGCATGAAAAATTGGGTTGCTCGAGTATGATAGCACTTAAGTCTAAGGCTAGGCGAAGAGCCTGAGTGGTTAAGTTTTCCAGAGGTCAAAGAAGGTATCTAGGGAAATTGATGAGGATGGTTCGAGTTAGAGTTGTTGATACGGGAGCTGAAGTTATTTTTCTTATGGAGAAAAATACATCTTTGGACTTCTTTTCATTTAAGTCCATGCATGGGCGCTGGTTGGGAAATGTTATAAGTCCAATAGTCAGCTTAATTACCAATATTGGCTGATTATTATATATTTATTAATTAGTTTTTTGGTTTACAAGTTTTTACCTTTCACTTGAGAGGGTTTTTCTTGTTTTAAGCACCTAGGATTTTATTTTCTTGTTGGATTTGGTTTTTATGTAATTTCCTATTCAGAATAGGTTTTTATGTAATTTTATATTTGGATTAGGTTTTTATGGGATTTTAAGTTGGACTCAAATATTAGCTAACTAACTAATTTTTGAATCTAATTGGGATTCTTAATGGGTTTAGGTTATTGGCCTAGCCTATATATACCCCTATATTGTAATCTTTCGAGACCATAATTTTATGAGAATAAATGGTGAGTTTATACTTGCAAAACCTTTTGAAAGTTGGTGGGTAATTCCTTTATAGTTTCTTCTCCAGATTTCGTTTAGTTTATGGGTGATTAAATTCTTTAAGGATTATAAACAAATCGATCCTTTAGTTTTGTTTCTTTGTGATTAAATTCTTTATAGAAGCAAGCTGAAGTTATTTTTTAGGAACATATCTGATCTACATAGAAAATATATATCATCTTGGTATCAGTGTGACAACCGGCAAATTATTTAAAATATTATATGAGTGTATATATATTCTGTGTAATAATATGAATTCTCGTGAGTTATATATATTTATTCTCTTGTGTGGTAATTTGATTCTTGTGGATTGCGTATTGATAAGTGGAATTTATATCTACTTGCAACGCTTCATATCGGCTTAAATTGGATGTTTTGGACTCAAGTATGTAATTGCATTGCAGGGCACCAGTCAGGAGGAGGAATTGAGTTTTACAATGTTTTTATGCTAATAAGAGGTCATGAATGGAGTTTCGGGAGATCGCTCGAAGAAAGGAGTGCAAAATAACAAAAATCAGAAGTTTGGTCAGAAGGCAGGTGCACCCGCGCCATTAGCGGGGCGGCCACACCAAGTGAAGCAGAGTAACAGCATGCCCGCACCAGTATATAACGCGCCCACGCCAGTTCAAAAAGCCAGAATCCTAATTCTACAATGATTTGAAGATTTGAAGAGTCCAGATCCACTTGGGGCCTATATATAAAGATAAAAAGACGTTTTTAATAACAAGGAAGCCAGGGAGAATAAAAAGAAGACCTAGAGCATGCAAGACGGCTAAAGAGAGGAAGATCTAGTTTCATACTTTTGTATTCTTCGATTTAGGTGATACTTTTTGGATGCTTGTTTTGTTCTTGTTCTAAATCCTAGACTTTTATATTCTATAGTAGTATTCTGAACTTATTTAGTATCATTTTTTCATTGGAACCCATGGTGATGATGCGTTCGATCATGAACTAATCGTTGTCATGGTGTTCTAGCGGATTTATTTATGGATTTCAACAGTTGATTGTTCTAAATCTTTAGTGTGTGGTGATTTATTATATCCTAGTTTGGTTGTGCTTATTCGTCTTTGATGCGTAGCTAACATCTAAGATTGTTTGTTAATCTCTATTGAAGCGAAAATGAATATAGAGGTTTAGAACTTGCCATGCTAGCATAGGTTTATATATGAATTGACATGCATAATTTATGGGTAATTTTAACCATCTTACACACCCTATGTAATGATAATAGATAACTTGTTCTTAAACCATTATGTTTTCAAATTGTATAGACATATAGGGTCTAAGCATAATTAGTGTCTATTTGGCTTCTATCTTTATTGTGGATGCTTAGTAGTAGGGTATAGGTATATCGAAAAATAGCGTATACTAATTTCGTGTTATATGATTAGTTATCATCACCATCGCATACTATTGATAAAGATATAAACTTTGGATGAAGTATTTAATGAAGTTAGAATCCCATGTTTTATTCTCGTATAAGTAATTCACTGTTAATCTCTTAGTTAATGCATGCTAGTATAATCTCTTAGGTAGTTAATCAAATCAACTTGTTACTTGTCTTAGCTGTGAATGATAATCATACATTGTTGCATAAGTGCATAATCTAAACTTAACCTACACCAGTCTCTGTGGGACCGAACTCGACTTACATCTTATACTACTTGTGATCATGGACGCTTACGTGTATTTTCGCGTGTATTTTAGTGTGAACAAGTTTTTGGCGCCGCTGCCGGGGACACGGTATTAAATTTTAGTTTATGTGCTTGACATCAGTGGTCGTTAAAGTTCACTGACTCGAATTATTTTACTTATAAGTTTACTTTGTTGTGTTTCAGGTACTCTAGAGAGTGTGTATGAAAACAAGATCTCAATCTCGGAAGGAAATAATTGAAGATGATAAAGTAGTTGAAGAAGTGAAAGAAGAAGTTTTTGAAGAAGTTGACAAAGTTGAAGAAGAAGCGATCATTACAATGGGAGAACCAGCAACACCAATGAAAGCGTTGATAGATTTTTCTCAACCCAAGATCAATGACATTTAATCTAGCATTGTCAAGCCAGCGATCGCAACTAATACCTTTGAAATCAAGCCTGGCACGATTCAGATGGTACATAATTCAGTCCAGTTTGGGGGTTCTCCAACGGAAGATCCTAATATACATATTAGGGATTTCATCGAGATATGCGACACCATCAAGTTCAATAATGTTTCTGAAGACGCTGTGAAATTAAGACTTTTCCCATTCTTTCTGAGGAATAAAGCTAGGAGCTGGTTGCACTCTCTACCACCAGGTTCTATTGCGATATGGGAGGATCTTGCTCAAAAGTTTCTAACTAAATTCTTCTATATCGCAAAGACAGCTGTAATCAGGAATGTTCTTACACAATTCACGCAGCAATCGGGTGAATCTTTATGTGAAGCTTGGGAGAGTTATAAGGAGATGCTTAGGAAGTTTCTTCATCATGGAATGTCTGACTGGATGGTGATCAATTGCTTTAATAATGCTTTAAGAGCACATGTGACGGCCTCAACCCTAGGGTCAGGAGCTAACGTCACTATATATATAACAATCACAAATATAAACTACTAATTTAGCATTATTATATAAACACGGCCCCATACCAAGATCTGATACAGGTTCAAGTATTATTTAGGTTACAATACCAAAACAACTTATTAAATGAGACGACACTCTAACCTATTACGGCAACTCATCAGACCTCATGGTCTGATACAAACTACCTCGGAGGAGCCAGGTCCTGAAGGAGCCAAGGCTCGGTTCTGCCAGGGTCGAATGGGTCTTCTAGACATCTGCAATGTATATATATACAAAACCAGTTACAAGGGTGAGCTATCAATTGCTTAATAGTACCACTATATGAATAACAAGTAAAGCAGTTTATATAAAACAGTTATAGGAACAGAAATCATAACTCGTTTATGAAAACAAGTAAAATAGGTATAAACTGGATATTAACAACTAGCATGCTCTATAAAACGTAACATCAGTTGTGTGTTGTGTGAATACCAGAGTCCAATTTTAGCATGCTATTTTCATTTATAAATCCATTGTTCCATTATAGGAAACATAAAATCATCTATTCCGTTACGAGAACCACTAAACCAAAATCAGATATATAATTGGACGAATCCTAGGGATAGCTGATCATTCTATCCCACCACAAACCTGTTCCGGAACCCATAGACTAGCTAGGTCTCTATCACTCTGGACTAAGTAGTTCAAGTAGGGCGCACAACCGACTTAGCCTCTTACGCAAACCCGTTGGGCCGTTACGGGCCTCTTACGCAACCATCCAATATCTGATCTGTTTTATCCAGTTTTTAAAATCACTTATATCTATCTCTTTTAAAACAATTATATTACAGCACACTTATTCAAAAATCTTTCCAATTTTTAATCATAAACTAGAGATAGCCATTTTTCAGAAGTTACTTTTCTCCCAAAACATAAGTTAATAAAACTTTCTAAATATGGGAAATACGTAACTTAAAGCGTTATGTTCCAGTACGTAAATTAAATCAAGAATTATTCATATATATTGAACTGTAAAAGATTGGTTCAGAGGTACTTGCCTTGCGAAGCTTTTTAACTAACCCTAGATCGATTTTAAACTGACTTTAACTCTCGAGTCCTTCGACTTGAACCTACAGAATCGAAACATCCTAGGTTAGATGACCAGTTATGCTTGGCATATCCTCGCTAAACACTTTACCCAACGATAATGATTCCCGACTCGTACTTATTCGTATAATATTGTACACGTAATAATAATACACGTAACAATCAGGGTTTGATTCGTATTTATTTAAATATATACGCTCGACTCGTAATTTAAAATAATTTTCAGAAAATTTGAACAACGATTCCTCTATTTATAGGCCTACCCATCGAAACTTCATCGACGTCCAAATCCCAAAAAATCCAATTCACAACTTATAATTAACTATGACTCGTCACACAAATGTTTATTTATGTTTCGAAAATAATTTACACCAATCATTTTATTTATTTTAAATATTTAAAACTCGGATAATAATCATCACCGTCCACCGTCCGGTCGTATAAATTTATCGCGGACGGCGGTAAAATTTATTGGTGCCCGAAAATTATTCGGGTTTCCAAATAAATTTAGCATATTATTAAAAAATCTTTTTCCCACAAGAATAATTCATTTCATTGCACGGATATTAATCAAAAAATTCCCTGCAAAGAAAATAAATAGAATTAAAGCTAAATCAGAAATATTGCATCGACAATAAACATATTGGACACACACAGGCGCATGAAACTCTATTGGTTCATTCTCAATTACTTGATTCGAATCAAGAATGTACGACTTTAACATGGATACATGGAACACATTATGAATATGCTGCAATTGTGGCGGTAATGCTATCTCGTAAGGGAACTTTTCTATTCATTACAAAACTTCAAATGACCCTATATACCTTGGGCTGAGCTTGCCCTTCTGTCCAAATCGAACTAACCCTTTCCAAGGTGATACCTTCAACAATACCAATGATCCTACCTCAAAATTCATATTCTTTCGATATAAATCTACTTTTTTCCTCTGTCTATCCTGGGCGGCTTCCAACCTTTCCCGAATCAATGCTACTTCATCTTTAGTCTGCTGCACTAGCTCAGTTCCTAGTACTTTCTTCTCTCCTACTTCATCCCAATACAAAGGTGACCTGCACTTACGTCCATATAGGGCTTTATAGGGTGGCATTCCGATGCTAGCATGATAACTGTTATTGTAAAAAAACTCAATTAACGGTAGATGATCATCCCAGTTTCCCTTAAAATCCAAACCAAAACCCTTAACATGTCCTCTATTGTCTGAAGCGTTCTCTCACTTTGGCCATCTGTCTGAGGATGATAGGCGATGCTCATATTTAGCTTAGTTCTGAGACACTCTTGAAATTTAGTCCAAAACCTTGAATTGAATCTTGGGTCTCGGTTTGATACAATGGACACAGAAACTCCTGCTTGGTTACTATTTCGTCCAAATACAACTTAACTAACTTTTCCAAAGAATACCTTTCGTTGATAGGGAGGAAATGTTCTGAATTTGTTAATCTGTCAACGATTACCCAGATAGTATCATGGTTGGACTTCGTCTTTGGCAATCCTACTACGAAATCCATCACAATTTCTTCCCATTTCCACTGTGGAATCTCCAAAGGTTGTAGCAATCCACTTGGCCTTTGATGTTATGTTTTTACTGTCTGGCACACATGACATTTGCTAACCCTATTTATAATTTCTTTCTTCATTCCTGGCCACCAAAAATTCTTCTTCAAGTCTTGATACATCTTGGTACTTACCGGGTGGATAGAGAATCAGAATTATGAGCTTCTCACAAAATCTCATTCTTTAATTCAGTCACATAGGGAATCCATATTCTCGAAGAAAATCTAAACATGCATTTGCTATCCTTTTGAGTACAAACTTCTTCTCTAGTGAAACTATCCAATCCTTGATTCATAACTTGCTCTTGACATTTTCTTATCCTTTCCATCAATTCTGGCTGAAAATTGATTTCATATAATTGCTCTTTATTACCTTCTGGAACTCAAACTTCAATTTCCAGCTTTTCCAATTCCCTTGCTATTTCATCAGAAACTTTGATCTCATTCAATCTTTCCTTCCTACATAAGACATCTGCTACCACATTGGCTTTGCCCAGATGGTAGTTGATAGTATAATCATAATCCTTGATCAGCTCCAACCATCTTCGTTGACTCATATTTAAGTTCTTATGGGTGAATATATACTTTAAGCTTTAATGATCCATATAGATGTCACACTTCTCTCCGTACAAATAATGCATCCACAGCTTTAACGCGAACACTATTGCTGCTAATTCCAAGTCATATACTGGATATTTTTTCTCATGAGGTTTTAACTATCGGGACGCATAAGCAATAACTTTATTATATTGCATTTACACACAGCCTAGACCTTTCAACGAGGCATCACTGTAGATCACAAAATTTCCTGTCTCATCTGGTAATGCTAACACTGGCGCTGTCACTAATCTTTTTTTCAATTCGTGGAAACTTTCTTCGCATTTCTCTGTCCAAAAAAACTTCTCATTCTTCCTGGTAAGTTTGGTCAATAGAGTTGTAATCTTGGCAAAGTCTTTCACAAATCTTCGGTAGTATCCCTCTATTGCAAGAAAACTCCCAACTTTTATCGGGGTCTTTGGTTGTTCCCACCTGAATACAACTTCAATTTTTATTGGATCTACTTTAATACCATCCTTACCGACTATATGACCTAAAAACTGGACTTCATCCAACCAAAATTCACATTTTGAAAACTTAGCATACAACTGCTATTCCCTTAGCCTTTGTAGAACAATCCTTAGGTGTTCGACATGGTCGTCTTTAGCCTTTGAGTAATTGAGGATGTCATTAATAAATACAATAACAAACTTATCCAAGTACTCCTTGTTCACCCAATTTATTAAATCCATAAAAGTTGCTGGTGCATTGGTCAATCCAAATGACATTACTAAAAACTCATAATGTCCATACTTAGTTCTGAATGCGGAATGTGGTATGTCTTCAGGCTTAATCTTCAACTGATGATAACCCGATCTTAAATCAATTTTTCAGAAAAAGCATGCTCCTTTAAGCTGGTCAAACAAATTATTGATCCTGGGTAGATGATACTTATTTTTGATGGTTAGCTTATTTAGTTCCCGATAATCAATACACAATCTCATGCTTCCATTCTTCTTCTTTACATATAACACTGGCGCGCCCCACGGAGATACACTTGGTCTAATTACTCCCTTATCCAAAAGTTCATGATGTTGCTTAGCTAGTTCCTTCATTTCCATTAGGGGCATACGATAGGGAGCCTTTGAAACTGGTTCTGCTCCAAGAATTAAGTCAATAGAAAACTCAACCTCATGATCTGGTGGCAATCCTGGAAACTCATCTGGAAAAACATCCAAAAATTCTCTAACTATCGGAATTTTGTCCAGATTAGGTGTCTCTTTTTCAGTGTCTATAATATGGGGTAAATAGGCCTCACATCATTGTCTCAATAGTTTCTTTGTTTTTAGTATCGAGAGAAATTTCTTTTCCTGTTTCTGTCCTTGATAAATTATCATTTCCTCATTTTCTATATACATCACAATCTTCTTTTTCTTGCAATTAATATTTTCCTTATGTTGGGATAACCAATCCATAACTAGAATCATGTCCAATTCTCCTAACTTGAAAGGTATTAGGTCCACTGAAAAGGAATGCCCGTTGATTTCTAGTTGACACCTAGGACAAAATTGGCTTACCGAAACTTTATCCTGATTGGCCACTTCTATGGTCAAGGGCTCAGCTAAGTCTTCAGACATTAAATCCATTTTATTCCCACATTCTTTTGATATAAAGGACTTAGACACTCCCGAATCAAACAAAACTTTAACGGGTACAGAATTAAGAGAAGGCGTACCTTCCACTACATCTGAATCCTGAGCATTAGATCTTTTGGTCATCTTGAAGGTTCTGGCTCTTTCTATGCTGGTTGCCGGTCCTTGAGATGCACTACCTCCCATGCTGCCCTGAGTAGTGACCTTACAGTGTCTGGCAATATGTTCAACCTTCGCACACTAGAAGCAGGTAACTCCGGGATTTTCTGAACTGCACTCTGATGTGTAATGGCTTTTCTGATCACATTTAAAACATTGGACATCCTTTCTACATTGACCGCTATGCTTTTTACCACACGACTTACATTCTGCTATTGGCTTAGTTGATGGAGCTGGGGTAGAAGAAAATGAGGTGACACTTGGTCTCACCTGGGGAAAACCTTATCTTTTGAATCTCTTGTTCCTATTTCGACCAAATTTCCTCGGGAACTTCTGACTGGATTCTTCTCGATCCGCCTTGTGAGTAACGCTATCAAACTTCCTTTACTTGTCGCTCTTTTCCTTGAAGGCCAATTTCTGATCGCTTTCAATCACTAGGGCGGCCTGAATTATGAAAGTATACATCTTAAGCTGCAAAACCACCACTCCACTACGAACCTCAGGCTTCAACCCTTGTTGAAACCTCCTTGCTTTCTGAATCTCTGTACTCACATATCCAGGGCCTAATCGGGCCAATTCTGTAAACTTGGCCTCATATTCTGCTACACTCTTCTCACCTTGCTTCAATTCTACAAACTCAACTTCCAACTGATTCTGTAAACAATCTGGAAAATACTTTTCCAAGAATAACTCCGTAAATTTGGTCCAAGAAACATGACCTTCTCCTTCCAGCGCACGCATAGATTCCCACCAAAAATTTTCTTCACCCTTGAGAAAATAACTAGCATAATCTGTTTTGGAATCATCACTTACTTGAATAAGGGTGAAGAATTTCTCCATTTCCTTAAGCCAAACTCTAGCGGCAACCGGGTCTACCTCGCCCTTAAACTATGGGAGTTTGACTGACCGGAAGGACTTGAAACTAACAGTTTGGTTTGGCTCTCTCGACTGGTGTTACTGCTGAAGTTGCAACTGTTGTTGTTGGATTTTTTGGTGCTGTTGTTGTATGAGTTGCTGCTATTGTTTCTATTATTGCAGAAATTGTTGCTGCTGCTGGAATTGTTCTTGTTGCTGAGTCATCTGATTAGATTGTTTGCACAACAAATCTAGCAATTCACCTATGGCTGGGCCCCCAACAGAGTCTCTACTAGAGGAATTGGACGGGATATTCTTCTTGGGCGGCATTCTCCTGAAACACAACAAAAAGTTTTATATGAAAATTGTGCCCCCAGGTAGCAACATTTTTTTAATGCATCAGGAGAACGCTGCCACAATAAAATATTCTCTTCCTTATTTACTTGGGGTCCACCCATGATGCATAGCTAAATTTAATAAAACCAGCAACAAATACAACAATAACAGTAACAGTAATAACAACAGGTCAAACATAAAAACCAACAACAACTTTTATATAAAAGAACTACAATACAACAACAGTACAAAGATCCAACCAACAACTATAATGTAACACTAATAATAAAACTGAGTACACAACAAAATTGGCTGTCATAATAGCCTCCGCCTAATACATGCTACAACAACATAATATATATAAAATAACTATAGAATTCTTGAAAACCAACTCTGAGCTCTGCCTATCACTGCTGCCTCTCTACTCTAACCACATCCACTACCGGTGTCACCAATAGAGCCCAACTTAAATACCAACCAGTTAACCAGATACTGGTACTGAATGGCCCTGAACTCGGAGCAAATAAAAGGGTCAATAGACCTATCCCTCTCAACAGCTGTCTGAGTCAAAGTCCTCACTCAGGCATGAATATCAGGTGAAGGAACAGGGATGCCCTGGAAGGGTCCAACTGGGACTCGGTCAAGATGCGCGACTAGATCTGGACTCTGATCTCTAATAAAGGACCTGTTCACTGCTCGGTGAACATGATATGGGATCGAGGAAGATGCACCTGTTGGAGCAGATGGAGGAACTGGAGGTCTAGAGGAAGAAGAACTGGGTCCACAGCCTGGTGGGAAGTCCCTAACAACAGATAATGATCTCCGTACCCAACGGGGATGGGCACTAGGTCCTGACATATCTCTCGGTGCAAATGGAGGAACTGGTGCGGGAGGCAAAGAGGTCTCCTCAGCTATGATATCTAGAGTCTACTCAGAATCTGAACTGTCTGAGTCTGATTTGTTCTCCCGAGATGGAGAACTGGAAATCACAATGGGCTACTTCCAATAATATAAATATACAGGAAAGATACTATAAGGTTAAGGTAGTTCTATTAAACCATCAATAGATGCCAGGGTAACGCGTTCGGAGCCCTCGACTGACTCTTAGGGTTGCTCCTCTAAATAAGTTGCTGACTCACACCTTAGGACACACTTCCTATACCTTTTCGACTAAATTCCTAACCTAAATAAGGGACTTGAACCTGTGGCTCTCATATCAACTGTGACGACCTCAACCCCGGGGTCAGGAGCTGACGTCACTATATATATAACAATCACAAATATAAACTACTAATTTAACATTTTTATATAAATACGACCCCAAACCAAGATCTGATACATGTTCAAGTATTATTTAGGTAACAAAACTAAAACTACTTATTCAACGAGACCGACACTCTAACCTATTACAGCAACTCATCAGACCTCATGGTCTGATATAAACTACCTCGGAGGAGCCGGGTCCTGAAGGGGCTGAGACTCGGTTCCGAGAGTGTCGAATAGGTCTTCTAGACATTTGCCATATATATATATATACAAAACCAGCTACAAGGGTGAGCAATCAATTTCTCAACAGTACCACTATATGAATAACAAGTAAAGCAGTTTATATAAAAATAGTTATAGGAATAGAAATCATAACTCATTTATAGTAACAAGTAAAACGGGTATAAATTGGATATCAACAACTAACATGCTCTATAAAATATAATATCAGTTGTGTGCTTTGTGAATACCAGAGTCCAATTTTAGCATGCTACTTTTATTTATAAATCCACTGTTCCATTACAGGAAACACAAAATCATCTGTTCCATTACGTGAACCACTAAACCAAAATCAGATATATAATTGGACGAATCCTAGGGACAGTTGATCAGTCTATCCCACCACAAACCTATTCCGGAACTCAGAGACTAGCTTGGTCTTTGACACGTTGGACTAAGCAGTTCAAGTAGGGCGCACAACCGACTTAGCATCTTACGCAAACCCGCTGAGCCGTTACGGGCCTCTTACGCAACCATCCAATATCTGATCCATTTTATCCGGTTTCTAAAATTACTTTTAAAATAATTATATTACAGCACACTTATTCAAAAATCTTTCCAATTTTTAATCATAATATAGACATAGGCATTTTTCAGAAGTTAATTTTCTCCCAAAACATAATTTAATACAACATTTCTAAACACGGGAGATACGTAACTTAGAGCATTCTAGTCCAGTACGTAAATTAAATCATCAATTATTCATATACACTAAACTGTCAAAGATTAGTTCAGGGGTACTTGCCTTGCGAAGCTTTTCAACTAACCTTAGATCGATTTTAAACTGACTTTAACTCTCGAGTCCTTCGACTCGAACCTACAGAATCGAAACATCCTAGGTTAGATGACCAGTTATGCTTGACATATCCTCGCTGGACACTTTACCCAATGATATTGATTCTCGACTCGTACTTATTCGTATAATATTGTACACGTGATAATAATACATGTAACAATAAGGGTTCGATTCATATTTATTTAAATATATACGCTCGACTCGTAATTTAAAATAATTTTCAGAAAATTTGGACAGCGACTCCTCTATTTATAGGCCACCCGTCGAAACATCATCGACGTCCAGATCCCAACAAATCCAATTCACAACTTATAATTCACTACGACTCGTCACACAAATGTTTATTTATGTTTCGAAAATAATTTACACGAATCATTTAATTTATTTTAAATATTTATGACTCAGATAAAATTCATCATCATCCACCGTCCGCTCATAAAAATTCATCGGGGACGGCGGCAAAATTTATTGGTGCCCAAAAATTTTTCGGGTTTCCAAATAAATTTCGCCGATTAATAAAAAATCTTTTTCCCGCACGAATAATTCATTTCATTTCACGGATATTAATCAAATAATTCCCTGCACATTAAATAAATAAAAATCAAAGCTTAATTAGAAATATTATATCGACAATAAACATACAAGACACACACAGGCGTGTGTGCAGCACACACAGGCCGCCTCTCCGACGGTAACCGGCGGCAACCAGAAAATAAAGAAAATGATCGGAAAAACCTAGTAAAAACAACACCAACCACACACTCACGCCAACATAAGCTTAGACACACATATATATACACCCACCGGAATAAACCGAGAGTAAAATGGCCAGAATCAACGGGAAGATGGAGAAAAGAGGGGAAACAGAGAAGAAAATAAAAGAAGACAGATTGAAGATGGAGAGAGAGAGAGAGAGAGAAGACTGTACAGAGATAAATCGAGATAGAGAGAGGGCAAGGGATTGATGCTGTGACCCAGAAAGAAAAAAAGAAGGAATTAAAATAAAAACAAAATCTACAATTCTGCCACGTATCTGTTTCTTAACAAAAACGGGACATGTGTCCTGGATTTCCTATTGCAGGCATGATTTAACCCGAATTTCTAATTTAACGAACTAAGATGCGTATAAATAAAATTCAAACAATTCCCAAAATAATCTTAAAATTTGATAAATACCCCGAAACTAATAAAATACAAATTTCATAATTTTTGAACCATTTTTGGAATGCAATTTATACCCGCTTTTAACGATTAAACGAATCAACGCGAATTTTAAAATTTTCATAATATTATAAACTTCATAAAATATGAGTTTCGTAATTTTTGAAACTTTTCTGGATTTAATATCGAAGTTAACAATAAATATTCCAAATAAATCACACGGGGATAATAAATAAATTAAATAAATTTTCATAATTTCTAAAAATCTCTAAAAATATATATTGAAATTATAAAACACTCAAAATAATTTTTGAAATAATTTCTAATCTTATAAAAATAAAACTGCAATTAATTCACTAATAATTATTCAATAATTATACATTTAAATAATACGAAAATACATGAGTCATTATAGCACAGTCAAGACCTATGCTCGATGCAGCATCAGGAGGAGCTTTATGGTCTAAAAGATATGAGGAAGCTTATGAGCCGATCAAGATGATGGCTACGAATGAATATCAGAATCCAACTCAGAGGCTACCACAAGGCAAGGTAGCAGGAATTCTGGAGGTGGATACAACTACAACTATCGCTGCTCAGTTAAAGGCGTTGACTATGAAGGTCGATTCTCTGACCAACTATGGTGTTCAACCGATAATGTGTGTTTGTGAGCTTTGTGCAAGATCGCATCCGATGGAGCAATGTGCTATATCTAGTGAATCAGCTCAGTTTGTGAGCAACTTTTAGAGGTTGCAGCAACCTGTTCCTGCTACTTATCATCCTAACAACCGAAATCATCATCACTTTAGTTGGAGCAATAATCAAGGTGGTGTACAATAACCTTACCAACAGTTTGGAAACAAGCCTTTTAATCCTCCTGGTTTTCAACAACAGTTTGCACCAAGGCAGCAATTTCAGCCACACGGGATGCAACAACAATCTCATGGAGGTGCCGGTTAATCTTCTAATGAAAAATCTGAACTAGAGGAGTTGAGGCTTATGTGTAAAAGCCAAGCGGTTTCAATCAAGACTCTGAAGAATCAAATTGGGCAGATTGCCAATGCACTATTGAACCAAACTCAAGGAACTCTTCAAAGTGACACAAAGGCTAATCCAGGGAAGAGGGAAGTCAAAGAACAACTTAAGGCAATTACCCAGAGGTCTGGAATGGTCGCGAGCCCTCAGAATCAAGAAAAAGAAGACGCTGAATTTTTTTCAGAATGCAGGCGCGCCCACGCCCTCTCAAACTTTAGAAAATGATATTTTGGCTGATTCTGCTGAGAAAAAGGATGGCGAAGCTGAAACAAAGAAGAAAGCGGTTGAAAACAATACTCCTGAGCAGAATACATTAGTCAAACAAGTCTATCCTCGACCTCCATATCCTAAAAGACTTTAGAAGCAGAAGTTTGACAAGCAATTTGCTAAGTTTTTGGAGGTTTTCAAGAAGTTGCATATTAACATACCTTTTACGGAAGATCTAGAATAGATGTCGAGCTATGCTATGTTCATGAAGGGTATTCTTTCTCGGAGCTAAAACTTGAGAAGTTGGAAACTGTTGCTCTAACGGAAGAGTGCAGTGTTGTGCTGTAACAAAAACTCCCTCCTAAACTTAAAATCCAGGAAGCTTCACGGTACCTTGTACCATAGGAAATATATCTTTCGATAAGTGTTTGTGTGACTTGGGAGCTAGCATCAATCTCATGCCCTTGTTTGTCTTCAAAAAGCTTGGTCTGCCTGATCCTACACCGGTAAACATGTCTTTAAAACTGGCTGACCGTTCCATCACATATCCAAGAGGTGTAGTGGATGATGTCTTGGTTACGGTGGATAAACTCATCTTTCCTGCTAACTTTGTCATTCGGGATTTCGAGGAAGATAAGAAGATTCCCATTATCTTGGGAAGACCATTCTTAGCTACAGGCCGGACTTTGATCGATGTGCAAAAGGGTGAGCTTACCATGAGAGTGCAGGGTCAAGACGTGACTTTCAATATCTTCAATACAATGAAATTCCCTACTAATGAAGAGGAATGCTTTAATGTAGAGTTGGTCAACTATATAGTGACTTCGTTGCTTGATCAAATGCTAAAGACATATGCCTTAGAGAAAACCTTAACATGGAAATCTAATAGTGAAGATGAAGAAGGGGAATGACAACTTCAGTATTTAAATGCTTCTCCATAGAAAAGGAGATTGGATTTGCCATTTGAGTCTCTTAGACTATTAGAGCTTAAAAATTCTCATGAGCGTCTCAAACCATCTATTGAGGAAGCTCCCACACTTGAGCTCAAACCATTGTATGATCACTTTAGGTATGCTTTCTTAGGTGATGCATCTATTTTGCCTGTTATTGTTGCATCTGACCTTTCAGGTAGTGACGAAGACAAGCTCTAGAAAATTTTGAGAGAGTTTAAATCATCAATTCGATGGACTATAGTAAATATTAAGGGAATCAGCCCTTCTTATTGCATGCATAAAATTCTGCTTGAGGAAGGAAGTACGCCAATAGTTGAACAGCAGAGAAGACTCATTCCTATCATGAAGGAAGTAGTGACGAAGGAAATTCTTAAATGGATGGATACATGGATCATCTATCCTATTTCTGACATTTAATGGGTGAGCCCGATGTAGTGTGTGCCTAAGAAAGGAGGCATTACAGTTGTTGCTAATGAAAAGAACGAGCTCATTCCTACCCGGACAGTCACAGGGTGGAGAGTATGCATGGACTATGGGAAGCTGAATAAAGCCGCCAGGAAGGATCACTTCCCTCTTCCATTCATTCATCAAGTGCTTGATAGGTTGGCTGGTCATGAGTATTTGGGCTATAATCAAATTTGCATTGCCCCAGAAGATCAAGAGAAGACCACCTTTACTTGTCCTTTTGGAACTTTTACTTTTCTTCGAGTTTCTTTCGGACTTTGTGGTGCGCTTGCTACTTTTCAGAGATGCATGATGGCCATATTCTTTGATTTGATTGGAACTAATATAGAGGTTTTCATGGATGATTTCTCTTTGTTCGGGACTTCGTATGATGAGTGCTTGCATAATCTTGGATTGGTACTGAAAAGATGTGTTGAGACCAATCTGGTGCTCAACTGGGAAAAATGTCACTTCATGGTGCAACTGATAAGTGGATTTTATATCCACTTGGAATGCTTTATTAAAAGCTTAAATTGGTGTTTTGTACTCAAGTTGTTCGTATTTTGATGTGTTTTTGTATTATTGCATTTCAGGTATCAGTTAAATGAAGTAATGAGCTTTTAAAGGAAATATGATAAAAAGTGATCAGATTTGGAATCCAAGCATTTTCAAGTTGTAGAGAATCTCGTTAGCTTCGTGTGGACAGTTGAATCGCCTAATTCTGACGAGTAGAACTCAAGTTATGGGCAAAATAAGATTCATCAGAATTTTCCAGAAAGGCTGCACGCGGCCGCGTCAAAAGTGCACGCGATCGCCTGCTGACACGTGGCCGCCTCCGACCCGCACGCGACCGCATGCTGATATGCGGATGACTTCGCTGATTTCGCTGAAAAAGCCTTTTTTGAGTGGAATTTGACGATTTTAAGGGTCCAGGTCCAATATGGACTTATATATACTTAAAAAAAGTGTTTTCATCATCCGGGAAGATTGGGATACCAAGGAGAAGACCTAGAAGCACAAAAAAACTCTGAAAAAGAAGATCTTGTTTTCTACTTGTGATTCTTTGAAAATAGTTGTAATTTTGGATGCTCGTTTTCATTCTTGTTGAACCTAGATCTCGTTTATTCGTAATTTAATTATTATTCAGTTTATCAAGACCTTGTTTTATACCATGCTTTCATTGGAATCCATGGTGATGATGAGTTTGATTATGAACTAATCGTTGTTATGGGATTCTAGAGGATTTACTTATGGATTTCAATAATTAATTTGTTTCGATATCTTGGTGTGTGGTGATTGATTGATATCATAGTATTGTTTGTGCTTATTCGTCTTATGTGCGTAGCTAACATATAAGATAACGTGTTAATCTCTATTGAAGCGACAGTGAATATAAAGGTTTAGACCTTGCCATGCTAGCATAGGTTCATGTATTTGTTATGCATGATTCGTAGGTAATTTTAACCATCTTACTTGCCCTATGTAGTCACGATAAATAACTTACATATTAAACCGTTATGTTTTCAATTCTTATAGACATATAAGGACTAAGCATAATTGGTATCTATTCAACTTCTATCTCTTTTGTGGATGCTTGGTAGTAGGGTATTTGTACAACGAAAGTTGGCGTTACTAGTTTCGTGTTATCTGATTAGTGTCATCACCATTACATGCTAAGGTTAAGAACAATAAGGCTATTGAATGAAGTATTTAATGAAGTTAGAATCCCATGTTTGTCATATATAGTAATTCAACCTCAATTTTCTTAGTTAATGTTATTTAGTATAATCTCTTAGTTTAATCAAAACCCAATTTGTTATTTGTCTTAGCATTGATCGATAACCGTACATTGTTGCATAGGTGCATAAATTGAACTTAACCTAAACCAGTCTCTGTAGGAACGAATCTGATTTATATCTTATACTACTTGTAAACGCGTATACTTGCGTGAATATTAGCGCGTGTTTTCGCCCTAACAAGTTTTTGGTGCCACTGCCGGGGACTTGGTGTTAATTGTTTAGTTTATGTGCTTATCATCAGTGGTCGTTAAAGTTCATTGACTCGGACTCTTTTACTTTCACGGTATACTTGTGTTTCAGGTACTCATTACAATGGGAGACCCAGCAACACGAACGAAAGCCTTGATGGATTTTTCTCAACCCAAGATCAATGACATTCAATCTAGCATTGTCAGGCCAGCTATCACAGCTAATACCTTTGAGATCAAGCCTGGCATAATTCAATAGGTGCAGAATTCAATCCAGTTTGGGGGTTCTCCAACGAAAGATCCTAATATGCCTATTAGGGATTTCATTGAGATATGTGACACCTTCAAGTTCAATGGTGCTTTTGAAGATGCTGTGACGATGAGACTGTTCCCATTCTCTCTGAGGGACAAGGCTAAGATCTGGTTACACTTTCTACCAGCTGGTTCGATTACTACTTGGGAAGATCTTGCTCAAAAGTTTCTCACTAAATTCTTCCCTATGGCAAAGACAGCTGCAATCAGAAACGCTATTACTTAATTTGCGCAACAATCGGAAGAATCTCTATGTGAAGCTTGGGAGCGCTACAAGGAGATGCTTATGAAGTGTCCCCATCATGGAATGCCTGATTGGATGATCATCAACTATTTTTATAATGGTTTGGGAGCACAGTCCAGACCCATGCTCGATGCAGCATCAGGTGGAGCCTTATGGGCGAAGAGCTATGAGGAAGCTTATGATCTAATTGAACTGATGGCTGCTAATGAATATCAGTATCCAGCCCAGAGATTTCCACAGAGCAAGGTAGCAGGAGTTCTTGAGGTGGATACAACTATGGCTATTACTGCTCAACTAAAGTAGTTGTCTATGAAGATCGATTCTCTGGCTAACTTGGGTTTTAATCATATAACCAGTGTTTATGAGCTATTTGCAGGTTTGCATGCGACGGAGCAATGCACCATATCTAGTGAATCAGCTCAGTTTGTGAGCAACTTTCAGAGATCGCAGCAACCAGTTCCAGACACTTATTATCTTGACAACTGGAATCATCCTAACTTCAGATGGAGCAACAATCAGAATGCGATGCAACTGCCGTTCCAGCAGGTTGGAGCATAACAATTCAATCTTCCTGGTTTTCAGAAACAATTCGCACCAAGACAACAACTCCAATTTCAACAACAAACTCATGGAGGTGCAGGTCTATCTTCGAATGAAAAATCTGAATTGGAGGAGTTGCGACTTATGTGCAAAAAACCAGGCTCTTATATGCCAAAGCCAGGCTGCTTCTATCTAGAATCTAGAGAACCAAATAGGGCAAATTGCTAACGCCTTACTGAATCGACCACCAGGAACGCTTCCTAGTGCTACAAAAGCCAATCCAGGCAAGAGAGAAGTTGAAGAACAGGTGAACGCCATCACCTTGAGGTCTGGAAAGGTTGCAAGCCCCCAAATTTAGCAAGACGAAGAGCCTAAAAAATCTCAAGTTTCAGAAAATGCAGTTGTGGCTGAAGAAGAAGTGAAGAAGGAAGCAGAGGTGGAACCAAGGAAGACTACTGTGGAACACACTCCTCCTGAATGCAATACAGGGGATAAACAGATCTATCATCCACCTCATTTTCCTAAGAGACTGCAAAAGATAAAGCTGGATAAGCAGTTTGAGAAGTTTTTGGAGGTGTTCAAGAAACTTCATATAAACATACCTTTCGATGAAGCTCTTGAACAGATGCCTAGCTATGCGAGGTTTATGAAAGGTATTCTCTCTCAAAAAGTGAAGCTCGATGACTTCGAGACCGTTGCTCTCACGGAGGAATGCAGTGCTGTGCTATAACAGAAGTTGCCTCCGAAGCTTAAAGATCCTGGAAGCTTCACTATTCCTTGCACCATCAGAAACTTGTCATTTGACAAGTGTTTATGTGATTTGGGAGCTAGCATCAATCTGATGCCCTTGTCTATCTTCAAGAAACTTGGTCTACCTGATCTGAAGCCGACATATATGTCCTTGTATTTGGCCGATCGTTCTATTACATATCCATGAGGCATTGTGGAGGATGTCTTGGTGAAGGTAGATAAACTCATCTTCCCTGCCGACTTTGTAATTCTTGACTTTCAGGAGGATAAGAAGATTCCCATTATCTTGGGGAGACCATTCTTAGCTACTGGTCGAACTATGATTGATGTATAAAAAAGAGAGCTTACGATGAAGGTTCATGATCAGAAGGTCACTTTTAATGTGTTCAAGGCAATAAAGTTACCCACAGCTAAAGAGGAGTGCTTTAAAGTAGAGTGGGTAGACTCTGTCATGAATTTGGAACTTGAGCAATTTCCAAAGTCAGATACCTTAGAGAGATCCTTAATTGGGAAATTAGTTATTGATGACAAGGAAGGAGCAGAGCAACTGCAGGTTTTGAATGCACATCTGTGGAAGAGGAAGTTGGATTTTCCATTCGATTCTCTTGGGTTAGCAGAGCTAAAAATTTCTCAGGAGCGTCTCGAGCCGTCAATTGAAGATGTTTCCACACTTGAGCTTCACCCACTACCAAATCACTTGAATTATGCATTCTTAGGTGTACCACATGATAAGGGCATGGGATATATATTTGATGATGTAGAGGGTAGCCGAACGAACCCTCCAATGCTTACAGAGGGTTCTTCTCATGTGTAGCAGGTAGTTGATAGGACTGGTGTTGGTGATGAGCAGTACAGGCGAGTAATTAGGTGTATAGAGGCCATGCACGATATTCACCATCGTTTTGCTGCATATTTGATACAGGCTTTGGGCACTATTTTTTGAGCCACTGGTGTCGAGGTTGATTGACCACCTGATCCTCCACCCGACGAGGGTGACTCTTCCGCTAATTAGGTATGCCTGAAATCCTTATTATTACCTTCAATGAGGACAATGAAAAATTTAAGTTTGGGGGTGATAATGTAAGGATTAGTAGTGTGTGTGTCCATATAGATTCATATTGCATGTTTAGTTGTAGTTCATTCATAGTTTTGCATGATTGTTCATTTTGGACATATTTATTAATTTTTATGTAATTTTATATAGTTGCATTTGCATTCATATTTATCATGATCCCTTAAGATGAACTATGATATTTGATAAGTTGATGTTGATTTGAGTGTGGTAATGATGAATAGAGGGATGTTTAAGTCCTAATGAATTAATTTGTATTCCAGAAACAAATATTTTCATAAAGTCTTTTAGGGTTGCTTTTGATCTAGATCATGATCATACTTGTTTATTGTTGAGATTTAATCACTTGGTTATAGTTAGAATTTGTGATATTCTCATAATGACAAAAAGAACACTGAATTTTTAAACTGGAGAAAAACTTGGATTTCATTGCTAGTTGTTATAAAGCTAGGCGTCAAATGGCTAGTAGCCGGCTCATATTTTTATGAGTAGTCTAGGGTTGAATAAGATGGAGTGAAATGCACTCATTCTAAAATTATTGAAAAAAAAGAAAAAAAAAGTATGTGTTTATGCATAATTGATCAAGAGTGATCTCTTTAATACTCGATTTATTAAGTTCTAGGGGACTTTGTGCCTAGTGACCTAAGGCTTTTATAGTCTGGGATCCTCTAACCTAACACTTGCTATATGGGTATTATTGCATAAGTCTTTTGGGACCTCATTCACTGCACGGTCAAATAAGCATCATTGTTATGTGTTCAATAATAGTGCGAATCCTTGTATAACTCAAGTAGAAAGGAGGTGTTGTGAGTCATAATGCGTTTATTATCTATTCTGTTTATAAACTTTTGATTGTTTCGATGATAGATAAGTTGTGGTTATTGATCTAGTATCGAGAGATATCTGTTAAGCATTCCACACACACACGTTTCTAGTTTATGAGTTGGTTTGTGGGATTTATTCGAACTCTGTTTTAAGTCATTGCATTCTTTGAGGCATTGGCTTATTCATTTGGTTATGGTTATTCTGAGGGGATCGATTGCATTATCATTTGGTTGCATTCATGTAGTTGCATTCATGAATTAGGTTTATTTTATAATTTTGAGTCTGTTTATGCTTGAGGAAAAGCATCGATTCAAGTTTGGGGGTGTGATAAGTGGATTTTATATCCACTTGGAACGCTTTATTACAAGCTTAAATTGGTGTTTTGTACTCAAGTTATTGGTATTTTGATGTGTATTTATGTTATTGCATTTTAGGTATTAGTTAAATGAAGAAAGGAGCTTTTAAAGGAAATATGATGGAAAGTGATCATATTTGGAAGCCAAGGACATTGTCAAGTTGTATAGAATCTCGCTAGCTTCGCGTGGACAGTTGAATCGCCTAATTCTGACGAGTAGAACTCAAGTTATGGGCAAAATAAGATTCATCAGAATTTTCCAGAAAGGCTGCACGCGGCCGCGTCAGAAATGCACGCGACCTCCTGCTGACACGTGGCCGCCTTCGACCCGCACGCGACCGCGTGTTGATGCACGGATGACTTCGCTGAAAAAGCCTTTTTGAGTGGAATTTGACGATTTTAAGGGTCCAGGTCCAATATGGGCTTATATATACTTAAAAAAGGGTTTTCATCATCCGGGAAGATTGGGATACCAAGGAGAAGACCTAGAAGCATAAAACAACTCTGAAAAAGGAGATCTTATTTTCTACTTGTGATTCTTTGAAAATAGTTGTAATTTTGGATGCTTGTTTTCATTCTTGTTGAACCTGGATCTCGTTTATTCGTAATTTAATTATTATTCAGTTTATTAAGACCTTGTTTTATACCATGCTTTCATTGGAACCCGTGGTGACGATGAGTTCGATTATGAACTAATTGTTGTCATGGGATTTTAGCGGATTTACTTATGGATTTCAATAATTATTTTGTTTCGATATCTTGGTGTGTGGTGATTGATTAATATCCTAGTATTGGTTATGCTTATTCGTCTTATGTGCGTAGCTAACATATAAGATAACGTGTTAATCTCTATTGAAGCGACATTGAATATAGAGGTTTAGAACTTGCCATGCTAGCATAGGTTCATTTATTTGTTATGCATGATTCGTAGGTAATTTTAACCATCTTACTTGACCTATGTAATCACGATAGATAACTTGTGCATTAAGCCGTTATATTTTCAATTCTTATAGACATATAAGGACTAAGCATAATTGGTGTCTATTCAACTTCTATCTCTTTTATGGATGCTTGGTAGTAGGGTATTCGTACAATGAAAGTTGGCATTTACTAGTTTCGTGTTATCTGATTAGTGTCATTTACTAGTTTCGTGTTATCTGATTAGTGATATCGCCATTACATGCTAAGGTTAAGAACAATAAGGCTATTGAATGAAGTATTTAATGAAGTTAGAATCCCATGTTTGTCATATATAGTAATTCAACCTCAATTCTCTTAGTTAATGTTATTTAGTATAATCTCTTAGTTTAATTAAAACCCAATTTTTTATTTGTCTTAGCATTGAGCGATAACCGTACATTGTTGCATAGGTGCATAAATTGAACTTAACCTAAACCAGTCTCTGTGGGAACGAATTTGATTAATATCTTATACTACTTGCGAATGCGTATACTTGCGTGAATATTAGCGCGTGTTTTCACCCTAACAGCAACAAGGTATCATTCATGGGCACAAGATATCTAGCAAGGGTCTTGAAGTGGATAAGGCCTAGGTGGGGGTTATTGAAAATCTCCCCCACCAATATTAGTTAAGGGGATCCGCAGTTTTCTTGGTCATGCGGGTTTCCATCGGCGATTCATCAAAGACTTCTCCAAAATATCTAAACACTTGTGTGATCTGTTAGAGAAGGATGTTCCTTTCAAATTTAATGAAGAATGTCTAGTTGCTTTTGAGAGCTTAAAGAAAAGTTTAACCACATCACCTGTTATTACTGCAACTGATTGGAATGAGCCATTCGAGATGATGTGTGATGCTAGTGACTATGCAGTTGGAGCAGTCCTTGGCTAGGGAAAGCAAAACATATTTCATATGGTTTACTATGCTAGTAAAACCCATTAATGGTGCTTAACTGTATTACATTACTACAGAGAAGGAGTTGTTGGTGATTGTCTATGGTTTCGAGAAATTCTGATCTTACTTACTTGGGACAAAAGTGATACTTTTCACTGATCATGCTGCTATGTGATATCTCATCTCGAAGAAAGATTCAAAACCTCATTTTATTTGATGGATTCTATTACTTCAGGAATTTGAGCTTGAAATCAAAGACAAGAAATGTACAGAAAACCAGGTAGCGGATCAACTCTCACGACTGGAAGATCGAGGCAGTGCTTCCCAAGATAAGATGGTAATCAATGAATCTTTTCCCGATGAGCAAATTTTTGGGGTATAAGAAGAAGAACTATGGTTTGCAGACATTTTGAACTATCTCGTGAGTAATGTTATTTCCCCAGAACTCTCTTATACTCAAAGGAAGAAGTTTCTACATAAGGTGAAGTGGTATCGATGGGATGAGCCGTTCTTGTTCAGACAGGGAGTAGATCAGATTATCAGAAGATGCATTCCATATAGTGAAACAGAGAGTATTCTTCAAGCGGGATTATCATTCTAATGTGTATGGTAGTCATTATGGTGGAGAGAAGACGGCTGCCCGTATTCTTCAAGCGATATTTTGCTGGCCTACTTTGTTTAAGGATGCTTATCAATTCGTGTCAAGATGTGATCGCTGGCAAAGAGTTGGAAATATGTACAAGAGAGACGAGATGCCTCTTAATGTTCTTCTCGAAATTGAGATTTTCGATGTTTGGGGAATCGACTTTATGAGGCCATTTGTCTAAATGGGATGAGGTTAAAGCCTTGCCAAACAAAGATGAGAATGTGGTGATACATTTTCTTCGTAAGAAGGTATTCACACGTTTCGGTACTCCAAGGGTTATAAACAGTGATGAGGGATTGAATTTCTACAATTACAAGTTTACTACGTTAATGGAAAGATATCATGTGAATCACTCGTGTTGCCGCAACTTACCATCCTCAAACTAATGGTCAAGCTGAAGCGTCAAATTGAGAGATCAAGCAAATCTTGGAGAAAGTTGTGAGTCTATCAAGGAAGGATTGGTCGTTAAAGCTAGATGAAGTTGTGTAGGCCAATAGAACAACATACAAGACTCATCTAGGAATGTCACTGTTCCAGTTGGTGTATGGGAAGGCGTGTAATTTGCCTACGGAGCTAGAGCATAGAGTGTATTGGGTTTTAAAGAAGCTGAATCTGGACATGGCAGCTTCTGGTGAGAAAAGAATACTTCAACTTAATAAACTCGACGAGTTCCATCTTCGAAGATATGAAAACAACAAGGTTTACAAGGAGAAGGTTAAGAGATGGCATGATAGGAGGTTAGTGCACAAGTCATTTGTGCCTGGTCAGCAAGTTCTATTATTCAACGCTCATCTCTGACTTTTTCTAGGGAAGCTTAAGTTAAGGTGATCAGGTTCGTTCATTGTCAAAGCTGTGTTTCCGCATGGAGCTGTGGAGATTTTCGATAAGCATCCCAACCGAGCGTTCAAGGTAAATGGACAGAGGTTGAAGCATTACTATGGTAATACGGAGAACCGTAAGGTGGTGAACGCCGATCTTTCGACAATTTGATTCAAAGATTCACGTTAAGCTAGCGACGTAAACCAAGCACTTCGGGGAAGACAACCCATATTTGTTGTATAATAGGTTCGACAAAAAGAGAAAAAAAACCAAAAAAATCAAAAAAAATCTGAAATTTTCCAGAAGCACGGCGCGGGCGCACGAAAAGCGGGGCAGCCGCGTGAGTCCTCCAGAAACACGGCGCAACCATGCTGGAAGAGGGGAGACCGCGCTAACCCCCTGGAAAAAAAGAGAAAAATCTGAACAAATCACTCTCTACCCGAATTCTTAACCTATTTCTACCCTAATTCTATATCCTAAACACTTGTAAACCCTACCCATCCCTTTACCTATATTATATATATCTTCTCTAATTATACATACATCTTCTATATTCTCAAAACCCTAGCTTCTCATATACACTACTCTCACCCAAATCTTTATTCTACTATTGTTATGGCACCTACGAGAGCAAAAACTGCGGGGAGTAGTAGCACTTATCCCTCGCCTACCAAGGAATCTAGCATCGGTGGCGTGGTGAACAGATTCTCTTCTCCGGAGGCACATGCAGAGTTTAATAGGCTGATCTCTAAGTCGATTGCGAAGGAGAGGGGTTTCTTGCCCACGATGAAGGATGGGAAGCTTTTGGAGATGATTGTTGAGTTCGGCTGACAAATTTTCTGTGAGACACCCGCTGCAGTCCCGATGAGCATTGTGCAGGAATTTTATGCGAATACCAAGACAGATGAGAATGGGTTTTTTGTGGTTCGTCGGTTGACAGTTGATTATACCCTTGAGGCTATTCGTAGGGTTATCAATCAACCCCAGAGGAAGCCTACTGCTGAGGATTGGGTGCAAAAGACGAGGGAGGATTTTCATCTGGATTATATTGTGGCTGAATTGTGTGTTCCTGGGACAGAGTGGAAGTACAATGCGGGCACGAAGGAGCCGCTTACTTTTCCTTCTTCGTGTATGAACCGGTATACTAGGGCGTGGAATCTGTTTATGTGTGCAAATATCATGCCATCTTCGCACTCACACGAGGTTACTGTGGATCGTGCTATTTTGCTTTGGGGAATTCTGAATGAAGAGTATGTGGATCTCGGTTTTGTGATTCATCAGAACATGTTGCATTTCATGCAAGGAAGGACCACGGGGGCGATTCCTCATGCCTCTATTATTATGAGGTTATGCACCGTGGTTGGTGTTAGGTACCTTGAGAATGAGCAGCTACAGATATCGGGTGCTCCCATCGATAGCTCGATGATTCAGCAACTGAAGGAATGGTATGGCGGTAAGGCCGACAAGAAGGGCTTGGGCTACACATATGATCATTTTCTAGGTGGCCAGCCAGTTGATCATACTTATGTTGTGGTTCTTCTCAGGCACATTAGGCAGCCACCAGAGCTTCGCGTGGAGCCACTCGATCTTCTCGTGCTCAGCAAACACGGGAGAGTTCTCAACATGGAGAGGTGTAGTACAGGAGATTGATGAGGTGCATGGATGTGATGCACGACATGCACAATCATTTTGCAGCAGATTTGACATAGGCTTTGGGTAATGCTTTCCGAGCGACTGGTGTCGAGGTCGATTGGCCTGTTTTTGGAGCTCATTCTGTGTACCCGCCCCCTGATACTCTACCGGAGGGGGTGACCTTTTCGACGAATAGGTATGCCTTGTATCCTTATTATTACCTTCAATGGGGACATTAAATATTTTAAGTTTGGGGGTGATAGTGTACGGATTAGTAGTGTGTATTGAGTCCATATAGATTTATTTTGCATGATTAGTTGTAGTGCATTCATATTTTTTTGCATGATTGTTCATTTAGGTTTTTTTTTTTGCACATTGTTTTTTATTATTTGTATGTGAGACCATTTACTTACATTCGCATGCATAAAATATGATCCCTTAGGTTGCGTTGTTTTTGATTGATTTGTTGATGTTAATTTGAGTGTAGTGATGTCGAATAGAGGGATGTTTAAGTCCTGATGAATTGAATTGCATGCCCAGAAGCAAAATTTATTCACAAGTCTTATATATAGGTTTCTTTTGAACAAGATCATGATCATACTTGTTTGCTTGTTAAGATTTAATCACTTGGTCATATTTAGAATTTGTGTTATTCCCGTAATGAAGTAACACTAATTTTTAAACTAGGGAAAAACTTGGATATCATTGTTTATTGTGAAAAATTGCTAGGCGTCAAATGGCTTGTAGCTGGCTCATATTTTATGAGTAGTCTAGGCTTGAATGAGATGGAGCGAAACACACTCATTCAGAATCATTAAAAAAGAAAAGAAAAAAATAGAAAAGAAAAGAAAAAATATGTGTTAGTATGTGTTATGCATAATTGAACACGAGTGAGCTCTTTAATACTCGAGTTATTAAGTTCTATTATTGTATAAGTCTTTTGGGACCTCATTCATTGCACGGTCAAATAAGCATTTGTGTTTATGTGTTCACTATAAAAGCATGAATCCTTGTATAACTCTAGTTAAATTGGAGTGTTGTGAGTCATTATATGTCTAACGCTTATTCTATTTATAAACTTATGATCGTTTTGGCGAAGGATAAGATATGATTATTGATATAGTGATAAAAGTATATCTGTTAAGCATCACACACATGCATGTTTCTGGATTCTAAGTTGATTTGTAGGATTTAGTTGAGCTCTGTTTTAAATAATTGCATTCTTAGAAACATTGCTTATAGATTGGTTATAGTTATTCCAAGGGGATCGTTGCATTTTCATGTAGTTGTATTCATGCATTTGTTTTGTTTTTAGTCTTGAGTCTGTTTATGCTTGAGGGCATCGATTTAAGTTTGGAGGTGTGATAAATGGAATTTATATCCACTTGGAATGCTTCATATCAGCTTAAATTGGATGTTTTGGACTCTATTATGTGGTATTTTGATATGTTTTGTGTAATTGCATTGCAGGGCATTAGTCAGGAGGATGAATTGAGTTTTACAATGTTTTTATGCTAATAAGAGGTCAGGAATCGGGAGATCGCTCGAAGAAAGGAGCGCAAAACAACAAAAATCAGAAGTTTGGTCAGAAGGAAGGCGCGCCCGTGCCATAGCGGAGCGGGCGCGCCAGGTGAAGCAGAGCAACAGCGCACCCGCGCCAGTATATAGCACGCCCGCGCTAGTTCAAAAAGCCAGAATCCTGATTCTACTCTGATTTGAAGATTTGAAGAGTCCAGATCTACTTGGGGCCTATATAAAGATAAAAAGATGTTTTTAATAACTAGGAAGCCAGGGAGAACAAAAAGAAGACCTAGAGTACACAAGACGGCTAAGGAGAAGAAGACCTAGTTTCATACTTTTATATTCTTCGATTTAGGTGATACTTTTTGGATGCTTGTTTTGTTCTTGTTCTAAACCCTAGAATTTTATATTCTATCGTAGTATTCAGAACTTATTTAGTATCATATTTTCAGTGGAACCCATGATGATGATACGTTCGATCATGAACTAATCGTTGTCATGGGGTTCTAGCAGATTTATTTATGGATTTTAATAGTTGATTTTTCTAAATCTTTAGTGTGTGGTGATTTATGATTTCCTAGTTTGGTTGTGCTTATCCGTCTTTGATGCGTAGCTAACATCTAAGATTGTATGTTAATCTCTATTGAATCAAAAGTGAATATAGAGGTTTAGAACTTGCCATGCTAGCATATGTTTATGTATAAACCGACATTTATAATTCGTGGGTAATTTTAACCATCTTACACACTCTATGTAATCACAATAGATAACTGGTTCTTAAACCGTTATGTTTTCAAATTCTATAGACATATAGGGCTAATCATAATTGGTGTCTATTTGGCTTCTATCTTGATTATGGATACTTAGTAGTATGGTATAGGTATATCGAAAGATATTGTTGTGGATTCTTAGTAGGAGGGTATAGGTATATCGAAAGATAGTGTATACTAATTTGGTGTTATCTGATTAGTTATCATCACCATCGCATACTATTGATAAAAGCATAAACTTTGGATAAAGTATTTAATAAAGTTAGAATCCCATGTTTTATTCTCATATAAGTTATTTACTTTTAATCTCTTAGTTAATTCATGCTAGTATAATCTCTTAGGTAGTTAATCAACTCAACTTGTTACTTGTCTTAGCTGTGAACGATAATCATACATTGTTGCATAAGTGCATAATCTAAACTTAACCTAATCCAGTCTCTGTGGGAACGAACTCGACTTAAATCTTATACTACATGTGATCACGTACTCTTGCATGTATTTTCGCGTGTGTTTTAGTGTGAACAAGTTTTTGGCGCCGCTGCCGGGGACACGGTGTTAAATTTTAGTTTATGTGTTGACATCAATGGTCGCTAAAGTTCACTGACTCAGATTATTTTACTTATAAGTTTACTTTGTTATGTTTCAGGTACTCTAGAGAGCGTGTATGTGAACACGGTCTCAATCTCAGAAGGAAATAATTGAAGAAGATAAAGTAGTTGAAGAAGTGGAAGAAGAAGTTTTTGAAGAAGTTGAGAAGTTGAAGAAGAAGCGATAATTACAATACTATAGAGAAGGAGTTGTTGGCGATTGTCTATGCTTTCGAGAAATTCCGATCTTTCTTACTTGGGACAAAAGTGACAATTTTCACTGATCATGCTACTATTCCATATCTGTGTTACAACCAGCATTTCCGTGTAATATTAATTGTAAAATTTGGTGTAATTATAAAGCCGAATGCCAATATATTCAACAATTGTATGCTTGTGTGAATGAGAATATCTGCGACTTAAATTTTCGATATGTGGTATATGATTTTTCAAATCAAAAGTTTAACTATTTCTTTCATTTTTGATTTATAAGGAATATCTTAAACCTTGAATAAATAACTTTTTAAAAAGTTATTTGTTCACAAAATTCAAAAGTAGTTTTATAAAATCTCTAAAAATCCAAGTTATTTTATGGTATAAATTTTATAATTTTTGAACTTGTATTTTATTTTATAAAAATAAATCTTTATAAATTTTAGTTGTCATATTTAGCAAAGTACAAGAAAGCCCTTGCATGCAAACCACCCTTTCATTCTTTTCAAGGACAAAGAGGACAATTCCAAACCCACTAACTCATGAACTAGTAGCCAAATTACCTCCTTGACCTTGCATGCAAGTTAGCTTAGTTCTAGCTAGAAGGATACCCTTGTCATTTCTCAAACCCACTCACATTATAGTCAAATCAAGACATAAAAACAACTCAAAGAAGTGATCATCACTTCACTTCACCCCACCACTTCACTCTCATCTCCTTCTTCCCCTCCCTCTCGGCTTTTCCCCCTCCCCTCTCGGCAATTCCCAAAAACCGAGCCCCCATCCCCTTCTTTCTTCATTTCTCACTCAAACAGTCATCCTATTATCAAGTAATCCTACTCCCTATATGTTGTCCTTGTATATCTTAAGAGTTTAAAGTAGAAAAACTTATGTGTTGACCTTGCATGGTGGTGTGTTAAAACTCCAAGTGAATATCCTTGATTCTTGTGAATTCAAGGCTTTCACCATGAGTTATAGTAGCAAAGGGTTGAGAATGGCTAGACATGAGTATGTTACACTCATGCAATTGTTGTTTTCACCCTAATCCATTCGGCCATGACTTGATAGGAGCCGAATGGATGGGGTTTTGGTTGTCATGTTCCACTTTGTGTGTTTTTGTGATGATAACATGAAAATCTTAGTGAAGTCTTGATAAAACCCTTTGCATGCTAAGTTATCATCTAGATATAACTTATTATAGGCTTGCATGTCAATTTCATGGTAATATATATTTAGAAAACATGTTGCTTTGATTGGTAAAACTCGAAGACATGCATGCATGTAAATTTCTCTTGGAATGTTGGAAGATTTTGATCGTTTGGAAAGATTTTGTTAGTAAGCTTTAATTTCAGTAGGAATAAGGTGTTAATATTGATTAATGCTCCTTGATGCATGGTAATAATTCATGGTTATCTTTTATAAAAATGTATATCTTGTTGTTTCAAAAACTTGATGATTTGTGAGTTGTGAAGTGTAGTTTCTTTTGTTTTGCCATAATTGCACCTTAGGTAAGGATGATCTCCACCAAAGTTATTTTGAGAATAAGGGAGTTAGTTCAGTAGATCACCATGATTAAGTCTTGGTTTGGGTACTGGGTTGTTGGTAGTTGAGTTTGTCAAGTCAAAACCTTGGAGAAATGAGAGTTATAATTTCTGCAGAAAATCAGTTTAGTACCCTGAGGTTTAGAGTGAGTTTTGACCATGTCATTGATGTGCACTTTGAGGCCCAAGCCACCAGAAGTTAGTATTGGGAGTATATAAAATTTTTAGGTGTTGGTTAGAGGTTTGCATGTCATTTGGTTAGGTGCACAAGTAGAATAACAAAATCTGTCCAGCAGGGACAGTTTTGTTGCAACTTAGAAATAGGGAGATTTGACCATGTCATGGGTAGGCCCTCATTAGGATCTGTTGGGCCTTAGTTAGAGAGAGTGTCAGAGAAGTTTTTCCAACCATATTTCATAGGATGTGAGTTAGAACCATGTGTCACAAGTTAATTCAAGTCAGGGCGTTTTCTGCCCAGAAAAACAGGGGAACCTTGGACTTTTAGCTTAGGCCCGAGAAGGCCCAAGTCAGGCCCTTGAGCCACATCAGGTTTGGGAGATGCCCTTAGGTCAGGAGAGTCTTGGGTAAAAGTTTTGAAGGAAAACTTGTAGTTTAAGAGTGTCTAATGCACTCAAGAAACCATAGTAGTCTTTCTGAAATTTGCACCAGTAAGCACTTTCACTTGTCACATAGTTTTAGAACACTTAGGAGTGAGATTTAGGTTGACCACCATAGTTGTAAGATAGTATAAGGTCATTAGAGCAAAAGGCACAGGTGAGGGTCAATAGGTTTTGGATAGTTTAGTAAAGGCACGTCGAGTTAGGAAGCCAAAATTAGAAGACTTTGTCTAGTTTAGCGACCAAGTGACTTAAGTTGTGAGTCGAGATCATCCAAGCCTAGTGTAGCATTATGGTGTATATGGTGTTATTTGGTATTAATATATGATATGTGATTATGTGGCTATGTGTGTACAATTGTAATTTAAAAGTGAATATAAAATTAAGTGCATATAGGCCTAAGTGTCATCCGTGTTTAATTTCGGGTTATAAATAGGTTAAGCTGGTGAGAATATATTATAATGAGGATTATTATTATTTATGTAGGATCTCGAGACGAGGGAAAACTTGCCATAAAAGTCGAGTGAAGCTCTAGTTGCTCCTACCAGTCAGACCAGACCAGCCTTTCTCAAGGCAAGTGATTCAACTTGACCTTCGTATTTACTGCTAATAGTTCATACATTGCTACAACTATCCTGTGTCATTTAATATATTAAATCAAGCGTATCTTATGTTTATCTTTGAATTATGTAGAGATGCCATGAACCCTCGAGTACGTATTGCAAGTAGTTCAAAAGTCTTTTCATGATAGTTGAATGCCATGATAAAATAAAGAGTTGTTATATTACTTGATTGATCCTCTTGATTAACATGTTAATGATTCCTAAGTATTAATATCTCATCCTGATACTTGAACCCCTATAGAAACTTACCTTGAACTCTGATAGTCAGATACTTACCAACGTGATTCCTCATTGATTGATATTCTCTTTCTTATCCTAAAGCTTGACAATTCTGATATATATATCCTGAGCTAAAGATCATTTCTGCATACCTTAACACCCTTAGTATTCATGAAGCTTACATTCTTGATGATCCAGCACTTGAACCTTGATGAGAAACCATTACTTAAAGCCCAATTTGGCATTACCCTTTTATAATATCCAATAGCCTCACTAAATCCCCTTGTATAAATCTTTGATATATGAAAACCATTCAGTTACTTTAATAGAGTATAGTTTTGTGAATCATGGCCCTGAGATTTAGTACCATATTTCCCGTGTTTTGAGTTGATCTATAATACCTTGATAAAAATGTTTACTGTAAAAAGAGATTTTGTTATAATTTGGCATCAGTTTTTGAAATAAATAAAATGTGGGTTTTCAGTCCCAAAGGGGGATAAATGTTTTCTTTGAATGGTGGATCTGGACTGAGATGCAAGTCCATTCCACACTTATATTAGGCTTAAAAGTTGCCTAGGGATTCCTATTAATATTTTAGAACCCATCGAGGTTCGGGATTACTTCGCGGCTGATCACCGGCTGTAATCCGTAGCGTCATAAAATGATTTTGATTAAGACATGATTTTGAAATTGTTTTGATACAAGCAAAAATGATGCCATCACCTATAGTTTTATCCCTCGTTATCATTGGTTATGTCTTTCCATTGTCATTCTTTAATGTATATCTCGATTTATGTTTTGTATCTTACTGTTAGCACTTGTTGAGCATTTGGCTCACTCCTTGCTTTACCCTGATATTACAGCTAGCAGCTATGGTTAGATTCAAGCAGACTGCCCGTAAGACCTGTGATGCTGATACTTATGTTCGAGCTCGGGTAGAATAAGAGATAGTAGTTTTGTGTGAGGACTCGCTATTTAAAATCAGTTGTAATAGATGGTCGTGTTGGGTTGTTCCAAACCCTAAACTGTAAGATCTTGGAGTTGGTTATGTTTATTTCTCTTTAAAATGTTGTAATAGTTATATTTAATTTACTGTTTAAGTTGGGGGCGTGACAGGTTTTGGTACCAGAGCTACGGTTTAGAGTCCCTCGACAGCCCAAATAGGTTATAGGATATGTGTGTAGGTTATAGATAATATGCGAAAGAGTAGGTTAAGTAAATTTATTATTAATACTCCTCTTATTGGTTGTCAGCAAAGGGCGCATTCCTCGTCATCCTCTGGGTCGAACGACACTATTGCTTTCACTGTGTATGCTGAGTTGAGGCGCGAGTTCGACATGCTTCAGGGCAAGTACGACCGACTGATAGACCGACTGAAGAACGTGTACCCGGACAACCGAAACTACGAAGGGAAGCCCAAGGAACAGATGACTGCGAGACTTGAGACCTTGGTTCAGTACGTCAACACTAAGCTTGAGGAGATGCCAGCGCACCGGGACCGCACCAGCCAGTATGTCATTCAGATGGTGGCGGATGAGCTCCAGAGCATTGTGAAGATGCTTCGAAAGGAAAAGAGTACCAAGCCCCGTTCAGATGGAGTGGAGCCTTAGTTCTTTCCATTTACCTTTCATGTTGTTGTACTATCAGACTATGTGGAATCCCCAGTTCTTTTCGTTGTTTCCTTTAAATAAGCCTGTTATTCCTAGAATCAGACTTTGTCCAAACCCTATGTATTGTGAGCTTTAAAAATTTCAATAATTATGTTCTATTGTTCCATTTGCTCTCAACTGTTATTTTACATTTTTATATGCATCACCATATCTGCTTAATTTGGAAACTTGACCCCATATGTAAATAAGAATGCCATGCGATACCCTCGAATCATTTTATCATTCATATTTGTTTTGACATAACTCTTATTTCAGGATCATGCCTCCCAAAAAGAAGAACCCAACAACCACATCCACCACAGACCCAAACATTCTTCGACTACTGGAAACTTTGCAACAGCAAACCAATGCTATAGCTCAACAACAACTAACTCTTCAACAACGAATTGAAAACCAAGATAACCGTGAACCACACCAACCACCTGAACCACCAGTACCACCTAGAAAAATTGTCACTTTCAAGGCTTTTCAGAATGTGAATCCACCTGCATTTCATGATACCACTGACCCAGTGATAGCTAACACATGGATCAATGAGATGGAAAGGGCTTTTAAGTTGGTACAGTTAGGAGACGATCAGAAGACGCCGTATGCTACTTACTTCTTGAAGGGAGAAGTCATTTATTGGTGGGAATCAGTAAAAGCTATGGAAGTCACTCAGCAGGTTTCTTGGGAGAGATTTAAGAAGTTATTTCGGGACAAGTATTACCCTAAGTACATGCAGAATCAGATGGAGCTTAAATTTTTGGAGCTGAAGCAAGGGAACATGACTGTACTGGAGTATGAGAAGAAGTTTACTGAGTTGTCAAGGTTTGTGACAAAGTATACCAGTATTGAGGAGGAAAAAGCAAAGAAATTTCAGCAAGGATTGGAGCCTTCGATCAGAGATAGAGTGGCTATGTTTGAGCTTGAAACTTACGCGGGAGTAGTACAGAAAGCTGCTCTGATTGAGAATAATGGGACGCAGTCAAGGAAGGAAAGGGATAACAAGAAGAGGAAGGTTCCATTTTATGGAGAAAAGTCTGAAGAAGAAAGTTCGCAAGATCGGAATGTAAAGAGGATTGGTTTCCAAAAGGGCGGAAATTTTCAAAAGAAAGGAAATTTGGGCAAAAGGCAAGAATCGAAGGGGAACAATCAGGCAAGCCAAGGGCAAGTTGGAGAAAACAGGTTCCAGAGACCGGAATGCAAGCACTGTGGAAGAAGGCACCCCGGAGTGTGTAATAAGTTGAGCATGACATGTTATAGGTGCAATCAGAAGGGACATTTGGCAAATGAGTGCAAGATACCGAAGCCAGGAGTTACATGTTACAAGTATGGGAGAATTGGACACATAGCTAGGGAGTGCAAGGCAACCGGACCAGTCAAAGCTCTGATAAACGTGGCAAGTACCAGTGCAAGCGTGCCAGCTGAGGTATTGGAATTACCTCCACCACCTACACCAACCCCGCAAGCAACAGCAAGGACATTTGATCTGAAGATGAAGGATGCTGTTCAGAATTCTGAGGTGATAGCAGGTACACTTTTACTCAATAATGTCAAAGCTAAAGTATTGATTGATTTGGGAGCAACAAGATCTTTCATATCAGAAACTTTTGTTGATAAGCTCCAATGTGATAAAATGATTATGAGTGAGGTAGTAAATGTGGTAATTGCGAACCAAGAGAAGATTCCTGTGAATCAATTTTGTCCAAAGTGTGAGATTGATATTTCGGGGTATAAGTTTTCAGCCGACTTGATAATCTTCAATTTGGGAGAGTTTTATATAATTTTAGGAATGGATTGGTTAGGAGAGAATAACGCTCAGATTAATTGTAAGACCAAGAAAGTGTATTTAAAGACGAAGAGTGGAGAGAAGGTAGTATTTAAGGGGCAGAGTCAAGAGCAACTATTTCTTACAATTGTTCAGGCTAAGAAGCTACTTAGAAAAGGTTGTGAGTCATTCATAGCTTATATAGTGGATTCAGAAAAAAGGCAGCCCTAACATAGAATATATTCCTGTAATTAACGAGTTCCCAAATGTGTTTCCCGACGAACTACCAGGCTTACCACTAGATCGACAAATCAAGTTCGAGATCAACCTTGTTCCAGGAACGGAACCAGTTTCAAAGGCCTCATATAGGATGGCACCAGCAGAAATGAAAGAGTTGGTGAGCCAGCTACAAGAATTGTTGGATAAGGGAGTGATACGACCAAGTACGTCGCCATGGGGAGCACCTGTTCTGTTTGTAAAGAAGAAAGATGGGAGTATGCGATTATGCATAGACTATCGGGAGTTGAATAAGGTAACGATCAAGAACCGCTACCCGCTACCAAGAATAGATGACCTTTTTGACCAGTTGAAGGGAGCAAAATGCTTTTCAAAGATTGATTTGAGATCGGGATACCATCAATTAAAGATCAAAGAAGAAGATATTCCCAAGACCGCATTCAGGACCAGATATGGGCATTATGAATCCTTAGTAATGCCGTTTGGACTGACCAACACTTCGGCCGCATTTATGGATCTGATGAATCGGGTATTTAAGAAGTATTTGGACAAATTTGTCGTGGTATTCATTGATGACATCCTTATTTATTCTAAGTCGAAAGAAGAACATAAGCAGCACCTCTGGATAGCATTGGAAATACTTCGTCAAGAGAAGTTGTATGCCTAGTTTACCAAATGTGAGTTTTGGTTAAAGGAAGTTCAATTTTTGGGGCATGTCATTGGAAATGAAGGAGTTAAAGTGGATCCGGCAAAGATTGAGGCAGTTATGAGTTGGGAGAGGCCAAAGACTCCTACGGAAGTGCGAAATTTCTAGGGTTGGCAGGATACTATAGAAGGTTCATCAAGGATTTTTCGAAAATCGCCACGCCATTGACCAAGTTAACCAGAAAGAATCAGAAGTTCGAATGGAGTGCAGAATGTGAGGATAGCTTTCAAGAATTGAAACAAAGATTGGTAACCGCTCCGGTGTTAGTACTACCAGATGATCAAGGGAACTTTATAATATTCAGCGACGCTTCACATAAGGGTTTGAAGGTGTCACCTAGAAAAGGGTTTTCTAGATTTGGAAAGAAAGGGAAGTTAGAACCTAGATACATAGGTCCTTTTGAAATTTTGAGTCAAGTAGGGAAGGTGGCCTATGAGTTGGCCTTACCACCTCAGTATCAGCATGTGCATAATGTGTTCCACGTGTCGTTGCTTACGAAGTATAATCCTGACGCTAGACATGTGATAGAATATGAACCTGTAGAAATTCAGGCAGACCTGTCATTTGTGGAGCAACCGGTTAAAATACTCGACTGACAAGAGAAGAGCATTAGAAATAAGTCAGTAAAGTTAGTAAAAGTGCTTTGGAGGAACCCTAAGGTCGAAGAATCGACTTGAGAGTTAGAGTCTGATTTGCGTTCCCGGTATCCTCATCTGTTCTCTTAGATTCTGGGGACAGAATCCCTTAAGGGGGAGAGGATGTTACAACCGGCATTTCCGTGTAATATTAATTGTAAAATTTGGTGTAATTATAAAGCCGAATGCCAATATATTCAACTATTGTATGCTTGTGTGAATGAGAATATCTGCGTCTTAAATTTTCGATATGTGGTATATGATTTTTCAAATCAAAAGTTTAATTATTTCTTTCATTTTTGATTTATAAGGAATATCTTAAACCTTGAATAAATATCTTTTTAAAAAGTTATTTGTTCATAAAATTCAAAATTAGTTTTATAAAATCTCTAAAAATCCAAGTTATTTTATGGTATAAATTTTATAATTTTTGAACTTGTATTTTATTTTATAAAAATAAATCTTTATAAATTTTAGTTGTCATATTTAGCAAAGTACAAGAAAGCCCTTTCATGCAAACCACCCTTTCATTCTTTTCAAGGACAAAGAGAACAATTCCAAACCCACTAACTCATGAACTAGTAGCCAAATTACCTCATTGACCTTGCATGCAAGTTAGCTTAGTTCTAGCTAGAAGGATACCCTTGTCATTTCTCAAACCCACTCATATTATAGTCAAATCAAGACATAAAAACAACTCAAAGAAGTGATCATCACTTCACTTCACCCCACCACTTCACTCTCATCTCCTTCTTCCCCTCCCTCTCGGCTTTTCCCCCTCCCCTCTCGGCAATTCCCAAAAACCGAGCCCCCATCCCCTTCTTTCTTCATTTCTCACTCAAACAATCATCCTATTATCAAGTAATCCTACTCCCTACATGTTGTCCTTGTATATCTTAAGAGTTTAGAGTAGAAAAACTTATGTGTTGACCTTGCATGGTGGTGTGTTGTTAAGATTCCAAGTGAATATCCTTGATTCTTGTGAATTCAAGGCTTTCACCATGAGTTATAGTAGAAAAGGGTTGAGAATGGCTAGACATGAGTATGTTACACTCATGCAATTTTTGTTTTCACCCTAATCCATTCGGCCATGATTTGATAGGAGCCGAATGGATGGTGTTTTGGTTGTCATGTTCCACTTTGTGTGTTTTTGTGATGATAACATGAAAATCTTAGTGAAGTCTTGATAAAACCCTTTGCATGCTAAGTGATCATCTAGATATAACTTATTATAGGCTTGCATGTCAATTTCATGGTAATATATATTTAGAAAACATGTTGCTTTGATTGGTAAAACTCGAAGACATGCATGCATGTAAATTTCTCTTGGAATGTTGCAAGATTTTGATCATTTGGAAAGATTTTGTTAGTAAGCTTTAATTTCAGTAGGAATAAGGTGTTAATATTGATTAATGCTCCTTGATGCATGGTAATAATTCGTGGTCTTTTATAAAAATGTATATCTTGTTGTTTCAAAAACTTAATGATTTGTGAGTTGTGAAGTGTAGTTTCTTTTATTTTGCCATAATTGCACCTTAGGTAAGGATGATCTCCACCAAAGTTATTTTGAGAATAAGGGAGTTAGTTCAGTAGATCACCATGATTAAGTCTTGGTTTTGGTATTGGGTTGTTGGTAGTTGAGTTTGTCAAGTCAAAACCTTGGAGAAATGAGAGTTATAATTTTTGCAGAAAATCAGTTTAGTACCCTGAGGTTTAGAGTGAGTTTTGACCATGTCATTGATGTGCACTTTGAGGCCCAAGCCACCAGAAGTTAGTATTGGGAGTATATAAAAGGTTTTAGGTGTTGGTTGGAGGTTTGCATGTCATTTGGTTACGTGCACAAGTAGAATAATAAAATCTGTCCAGCAGGGGACAGTTTTGTTGCAACTTAGAAATAGGGAGATTTGACCATGTCATGGGTAGGCCCTCATTAGGCCCTGTTGGGCCTTAGTTATAGGGAGTGTCAGAGAAGTTTTTGCAACCATATTTCATAGGATGTGAGTTAGAACCATGTGTCACAAGTTAATTCAAGTCAGGGCGTTTTCTGCCCAGAAAAATAGGGGAACCTTGGACTTTTAGCTTAGGCCCAAGAAGGCCCAAGTCAGGCCCTTGAGCCACATCAAGTTTGGGAGATGCCCTTAGGTCAGGTGAGTCTTGTGTAAAAGTTTTGAAGGAAAACTTGTAGTTTAAGAGTGTCTAATGCACTCAAGAAACCATAGTAGTCATTCTGAAATTTGCACCAGTGAGCACTTTCACTTATCACATAGTTTTAGAACACTTAAGAGTGAGATTTAGGTTGACCACCATAGTTGTAAGATATTATAAGGTCATTAGAGCAAAAGGCATAGGTGAGGGTCAATAGGTTTTGGATAGTTTAGTAAAGGCACGTCGAGTTAGGAAGCCAAAATTAGAAGACTTTGTCTAGTTTAGCGACCAAGTGACTTAAGTTGTGAGTCGAGATCATCCAAGCCTAGTGTAGCATTATGGTGTATATGGTGTTATTTGGTATTAATATATGATATGTGATTATGTGGCTATGTGTGTACAATTGTAATTTAAAAGTGAATATAAAATTAAGTGCATATAGGCCTAAGTGCCATCCGTGTTTAATTTTGGGTTATAAATAGGTTAAGTTGGTGAGAATATATTATAATGAGGAGTATTATTATTTATTTAGGATCTCGAGACGAGGGAAAACTTGCCATAAAGGTCGAGTGAAGCTCCAGTTCCTCCTACCAGTCAGACCAGACCAGCCTTTCTCAAGGCAAGTGATTCAACTTGACCTTCGTATTTACTGCTAATAGTTCATACATTACTACAACTATCATGTGTCATTTAATATATTAAATCAAGCGTATCTTATGTTTATCTTTGAATTATATAGAGATGCCATGAACCCTCGAGTACATATTGCAAGTAGTTCAAAAGTCTTTTCATGATAGTTGAATGCCATGATAAAATAAAGAGTTGTTATATTACTTGATTGATCCTCTTGATTAACATGCTAATGATTCCTAAGTATTAATATCTCATCCTGATACTTGAACCCCTATAGAACCTTACCTTGAACTCTGATAGTCAGATACTTACCAACGTGAATCCTCATTGATTGATACCCTCTTTCTTATCCTAAAGCTTGACAATTCTGATATATATATCCTGAGCTAAAGATCATATCTGCATACCTTAATACCCTTAGTATTCATGAAGCTTACATTCTTGATGATCCAGCACTTGAACCTTGATGAGAAACCATTGCTTAAAGCCCAATTTGGCATTACCCTTTTATAATATCCAATAGCCTCACTAAATCCTCTTGTCTAAATCTTTGATATATGAAAACCATTCAGTTACTTTAATAGAGTATAGTTTTATAAATCATGGCCCTGAGATTTAGTACCATATTTCCCGTGTTTCGAGTTGACCTATAATCTCTTCATAAAAATGTTTACTGTAAAAAGAGATTTTGTTATAATTTGGCATCAGTTTTTGAAATAAATAAAATGTGGGTTTTCAGTCCCAAAGGGGGATACATATTTTCTTTGAATGGTGGATCTGGACTGAGACGCGAGTCCTTTCCACACTTATATTAGGCTTAAAAGTTGCCTTGGGATTCCCATTAATGTTTTAGAACCCAGCGAGGTTCGGGATTACTTCGCGGCTGATCACCGGCTATAATTCGTAGCGTCATAAAATGATTCTGATTAAGACATGATTTTGAAATTGTTTTGATACAAGCAAAAATGATGCCATCACCCATAGTTTTATCCCTCATTATCATTGGTTATGTCTTTCCATTGTCATTCTTTAATGTATATCTTGATTTATGTTTTGTATCATACTGTTAGCACTTGTTGAGCATTTGGCTCACTCCTTGCTTTACCCTGATATTATAGCTAGCAGCTATGGTTGGATTCAAGCAGACTGCCCATAAGACCTGTGATGCTGATGCTTATGTTCGAGCTCAGGTAGAATAAGAGATAGTAGTTTTGTGTGAGGACTCGCTATTTAAAATCAGTTATAATAGATGGTCGTGTTGGGCTGTTCCAAACCCTAAACTGTAAGATCTTGGAGTTGGTTATATTTACTTCTCTTTAAAATGTTGTAATAGTTATATTTAATTTGATGTTTAAGTTGGGGCCGTGACAATCTGGTCTCAAAAAAAGATTCAAAACCTCGTTTGATTCGATGAATTTTATTGCTTCATAAATTTGAGCTAGAAATCAAAGACAGGAAAGGTGCAGAAAATTAAGTAGCGGATCATCTCTCATGACTGGAAGATCAAGGCAATGCTTCCCAAGATAAGATGTTAATCAATGAATCTTTTCCTGATGAGCAACTTTTTGGGGTACAGGAAGAAGAACCATGGTTTGCAGACATTGTGAACTATCTCGTGAGTAATGTTATTCCCCCAGAACTCTCTTTTTCTCAAAGGAAAAAGTTTCTACATTAGGTGAATTGGTATCGGTGGGATGAGCCGTTCTTGTTCAGATATGGAGCATATCGAATTATTAGAAGATGCATTACGTATAGTGAAACGAAGGGTATTTGGCGAGATTGTCATTCTACAGTGTATGGTGGTCATTATGCTGGAGAGAAGATAGTTGCCCGTGTTCTTCAAGCGGGATTTTTTTGGCCTACTTTGTTTAAGGATGCTTATCAATTCGTGTCAAGATGTGCCTCTCAATGTTCTTCTTGAAGTTGAGATTTTCAATATTTGGGGAATCGACTTCATAGGGCCATTTGTCTCGTCATGCAATAATCAGTATATTCTTTTGGCGGTGGATTATGTGTCTAAATGGGTTGAGGTTAAAACCTTGCCAACCAATGATGTGAAGGTGGTGATAAATTTTCTTCGTAAATAGATATTCACACGTTTAAGTACTCCAAGGGTTATAATCAGTGATGAGGGATTGCATTTCTGTAATCGCAAGTTCACTGGGTTAATGGAAAGATATCATGTGAATCATTGTGTTGCCACAACTTACCATCGTTAAACTAATTGACAAGCTGACATGTCGAATTGAGAGATCAAGCGAATCTTGGAGAAAGTTGTGAGTCCATCAAGGAAGGATTGGTCGATGAAGCTAGATGAAGCTGTGTGGGCCTATAGAATAGCATATAAGACTCCTCTAGGAATGTCAGCTTTCCAGTTGGTGTATGGGAAGGTGTGTCATTTGCCTGCGGAGCTAGAGCATAGAGCGTATTGGGCTTTAATGAAGCTGAATCTGGACATGGCAGCTGCTGGTGAGAAAATAATGCTTCAACTTAACAAACTCGATGAGTTTTATCTTCGGGCATTTGAAAACAACAAGGTTTAAAAGGAGAAGGTTAAGAGATGGCATGATGGGATGTTAATGCACAAGTCATTGGCGCCTGGTCAGCAAGTTCTATTATTCAATGCTCGTCTCCTACTTTTTCCAGGGAAGCTTAGGTTAAGGTGGTCAGGTTCGTTCATTGTCAAAGATGTGTTTCCACATGGAGCTGTAGAGATTTTCGATAAGCATCCCGACCAAGCATTCAAGGTAAATGGTCAGAGGTTGAAGCATTGCTATGGTAATACGGCGAACCGTGAGGTGGTGACCGCCGTTCTTTCGACAACTTGATTCGAAGATTCACATCAAGCTAGCAACATAAATCAAGCGCTTCGTGAGAGGCAACCCATGTTTGTTGTATAGTAGGTTCGAAAAAAAAGAAAAAAGCAAAAAAAAAATCTAAAATTTTCCAGAAGCACGGTGCACCCGCGCTAGAAGCGGGGTGGCCGCGCGAGTTCTCCAGAAACACGATGCGCCTGTACTAGAAGTGGGGCGGCCGCGCTAACCCCTTGGAAAAGAAAAAAAGAAGAGAAAAATCAGAAAAAATCACTCCCTACCTGAATTCTTAACCTATTTCTACCCTAATTCTATATCCTAAACACTTTTAAACCCTACCCATCCCTTTACCTATCCTATATATATACATATTCTCTCATTATAGATACATATTCTATATTCTCAAAACCCTAGCTTATTCTATACACTACTCTCACCCAAATCTTTATTTTACTATTGTTATGGCACCTAAGAGAGCAAGAACCACAGGGAATAGTAGCACTCATCCCTTGGCTACCGAGGAATCTAGCATGGGTGGCTCGGTGAATAGATTTTCTTCTCCGGAGGCACATGCAGAGTTTAATAGGTTGATGTCTAAGTCGATTGCGAAGGTGAGGGATTTCTTGCCCACGACGAAGGATGGGAAGCTCAATTGATTGTTGAGTTCAGCTCGAAAAATTTCTGTGAGACACCCGTTGCAGTCCCGATGAGCATTGTGCGGGAATTTTATGCAAATGCCAAAGCGGATAAGAATGGGTTTTCTGTGGTTCGTGGGTTGACGGTTAATTATACCCCTTAGGCTATTCGTAGGGTTATAAATCAACCCGCGAGGAAGTCTACTGCTCAAGATTGGGTACAAAAGATGAGGGACGATTTTGATCTGGATTATATTGTGGCTGAGTTGTTTGTTCCTGGGACAGAGTGGATGTACAACACGGGCATGAATGAGCCGCTTACTTTTCCTTCTTCGTGTATGAACCGGTATGTCAGGGTGTGGAATCTGTTTATGTGCGCAAATATCATTCCATCTTTGCACTCGCACGAGGTTACCGTGGATCGTGCTATTTTACTTTGGGGAATTCTGAATGAAGAGTATGTGCATCTCGGTTTTGTGATTCATCATAACATGTTGTGTTTCATGCAATGAAGGACCACGGGGACGATTCCTCATGCCTCCATTATTACGATATTATACACCACGATCGGTGTTAGGAGGCCTAAGCATGAGTAGCTACAGATGCCGAGTGCTCTCACCGATAGCTCGACGATTAAGCAGATGAAAGAATAATATGGCAGTAAAGCCGACGAGAAGGTCTTGGGCTACACATATGATCATTTTCCAGGTGGCCAGCCAGCTGATCAGACTTATGCTGGAAGTTCTTCCCAGGAACGTCAAGCTGCCACTAGAGCTTCGTATGGAGCCACTTGATCTTCTCGTGCTCAGCAAACAGGGGAGCGTTCTGGACTTGGAGAGGCATAAAACAGGTAATTGACGAGGCGCATGGATGTGATGCATGACTTGCACAGTTGTTTTGCAACAGATTTGACACAGGCTTTGGGTAATGCTTTCCGAGCCACTGGTGTCGAGGTCGATTGGCCTGTTTTTGGAGCTGATTCTGTGTACCCGCCTCCTGATACTCCACCCAAGGAGGCTAACCTTTCTGATGACTAGGTATGCCTTGTATCCTTATTATTACCTTCAATGGGGACATTGAATATTTTAAGTTTGGGGGTGATAATGTAAGAATTAGTAGTGTGTGTTGAGTCCATATAGATACATTTTGCATGATTAGTTGTAGTGCATTCATATTTTTTTTGCATGATTGTTCATTTAGGTCATATCTATTTTGCATATTATTTTTTAGTGTTTGTATGTGAGTCCATTTAGTTATATTCACATGCATATAACATGATCCCTTAGGTTGCGTTATTTCTGATCGATTTGTTGATGTTAATTTCAGTGTACTGATGTCGAATAGAGGGATATCTAAGTCCTAATGAATTGAATTGCATGCCCAATAGCAAAATTTATTCACAAGTCTTATAGGTTGCTTTCGAACTAGATAATGATCATACTTGTTTACTTGTTGAGATTTAATCACTTGGTTATATTTAGAATTTGTGTTATTCCCGTAATGATGAAGTAACACTGATTATTAAACTAGGTAAAAACTTGGATATCATTGCTTATTGTGAATAAATCTAGGTGTCGAATGGCTAGTAGTCGGCTCATATTTTATGAGTAGTCCGGGGTTGAATGAGATGGAGCGAAACACACTCATTCAGAATCATTGAAAAAAAGAAAAAAAGAAAAAAACTGTAAGGAAAAGAAAAAAATATGTGTTATGCATAATTGATCACGAGTGAGCTCTTTAATACTCGAGTTATTAAGTTCTAGGGGACTTTGTGCCTAGTGACCTAAGGCATGGATAGTCTGCGATTCGCCAACCTAACGCTCGCTACATGGGTATTATTGTATAAGTCTTTTGGGACCTCAATCATTGCATGGTCAAATAAACATTTGTGTTCATGTGTTCACTATATAATCAAGAATCCTTCTATAACTTTTGTTAAATTGGAGTGTTGTGAGTCGTTATCTGTCTAACGCTTATTATATTTATAAACTTGTGATCATTTTGGCGAAGAATAATATATGATTATTGATCTAGTGATAAGAGTATATCTGTTAGCATCGCACACATGCGCATTTCTGGCTTGTAAGTTGATTTGTGGGATTTAGTTGAGCTCTATTTCGAATAATTGCATTCTTAGATATATTGATTATAGATTGGTTATAGTTATTCCGAGGGGATCATTGTATTTTCACGTAGTTGCATTCATTCATTTGTATTGTTTTTAGTTTTGAGTGTGTTCATGCTTAAGGACAATCATCGATTTAAGTTTGGGGGTGTGATAAGTGGAATTTATATCCACTTGGAATGCTTCATATCGGCTTAAATTTGATGTTTTGGACTCAAGTATGTGGTGTTTTTGATGTGTTTTGTGTAATTGCATTGCAGGGCACTAGTCAGGAGGATGAATTGAGTTTTACAATGTTTTCATGCTAATAAGAGGTTAGGAATGGGGTTTCGGGAGATCGCTCGAAGAAAGTACCGCAGAACAACAAAAATCAGAAGTTTGGTCAAAAGGCAGGCGCGCCCGGGCCATAAGCGGGTCCGTCGCGCTAGGTGAAATAGAGCAACAGCGCGCCCGCGCCAATATGTGCAGCGCGCCTGCGCCAGTTCAAAATGCCAGAATCCTGATTCTACTCTGATTTGAAGATTTGAAGAGTCCAGATCCACTTGGGGCCTATATATAAAGATAAAAATATGTTTTTAATAACAAGGAAACCGGGGAGAACAAAAAAAGGACCTAGAGCACGCAAGACGGCTAAGGAGAAGAAGATATAGTTTCGTACTTTTGTATTCTTCGATTTAGGTGATACTTTTTGGATGTTTGTTTTGTTCTTGTTCTAAACCCTAGACTTTTATTTTCTATTGTAGTATTCTGAACTTGTTTAGTATCATTTTTTCATTGGAACCCTTGCTAACGATGCATTTGATCATGAACTAATCATTGTCATGGGGTTCTAGCGGATTTATTTATGGATTTCAATAGTTGATTGTTCTAAATCTTTAGTGTGTGGTGATTTAAGATTTCCTAGTTTGGTTATGCTTATTCATCTTTGATGCATAGCTAACATCTAAGATTGTTTTTTAATCTCTATTGAAGCGAAAGTGAATATAGAGGTTTAGAACTTGGCATGCTAGCATAGGTTTATGTATGAATTGACATGTATAATTCGTGGGTAATTTAAACCATCTTACACACCCTATGTAATCATAGTAGATAACTTGTTCTTAAACCGTTATATTTTCAAATTCTATAGACATATAGGGTTCAAGCATAATTGGTGTCTATTTGGCTTATATCTTGATTATGGATTATTAGTGGTAGGGTATAGGTATATCGAAAGATAGCGTATACTAATTTTGTGTTATATGATTAGTTATCATCACCATCGCATACTACTGATAAAGACATAAACTTTGGATGAAGTATTTAATGAAGTTAGAATTCTCATATAAGTAATTCACTTTTAATCTCTTATTTAATGCATGCTAGTATGATCTCTTAGGTAGTTAATCAACTCAACTTGTTACGAGTCTTAGCTGTGAACGATACTCATACATTGTTGCATAAGTGCATAATCTAAACTTAACCTAAACCAGACTCTGTGGGAACGAACTCGACTTAAATCTTATACCACTTTTGATCACGTACGCTTGCGTGTATTTTTGCGTGTGTTTTAGTGCAAACACGTATGTGTACGAATATTTAGATATGAGAATTTTGTGCTTAGACGATTATATTAAATTGAGATAGTGACATATTATATTTAAGAATTTTAATTGCATAAAAATTTGATTAGTTGCATGCTTAAATGGTTTATTGTTTAAGTATTTAATCTTAGAAAATTCCTTTTAAAATAATATTTTTGCTAAAAACTTTTGATAGTACTTTTATTAAATTTCTAATATTATAAAGTATTTTATGGTATAATGTTTTTTAATTTATGAAATTATAAATTATTTATTAAAAGTCTTTCTTTTAAATCATGCTTTATTTTAGAATAATAGTTATTGGATTACTATAGTACCCTTCCATGCAAATTTTCACACAAAAGAGACTAAGGCTATGATTGACATTTCATACCCCACTAACTCATTTTTATCAACAAAAAGACTTATCTACCCTTGCATGCATTAGTTCTCAAGCTTGGAAAAAGGATACAATGGACCTTTCTCAATTCAACTACCAATCTAACCATTTAAAAGACTAAAGATCAAGTGAGTGCTATCATTTTCCATCCACCACCATATTTTCACTTCACCCCTCCCTCCTTGTTCCATTCGACCGAGAGCAAACCCCCTCCTCTCATTTTCTTTCATTTCTCAAACCAAACCAGGCTAAAAATCTTGTTCACCTTGTAATATCACTTTGATACTTGGAACTACTTGCAAATTGGAGGTAAGCTTATTAAGTGCATGTTGTGTTCTTGGAGCCAAAGGTTTAGACTTTGATTCTCATGATTCTAAGGTCTAAAACCATGGTGGCTTATAGATATGAACTTGATATGGTCTTGGAGAAGTATTTTACTTCTATTTCCCAAGCCATAATCTTGTTCATAAATATTTGGCAATGATTTCTTAAGAGCCGAATGTTTAGAGTGTTGATCTTGATAAATGTTTGTGAAAAATGACCGTGCATGTTGTTTTCGAAAGTCTTGCTCCTTAAAATGTTGTTTAAACTCTTGCATGCCATGTTTGCTTCAAGATATATTAAGTTCTAGAACTTTCATGTTGGATTTAGCACTTGCATGTTGGATTTAGCACTTGCATGTCAGTTTACAAGTAATTTTCGAAGTAAAAACCATACTTGATGATTTTCTACCTTGGTACTTGATATTTATGTGATGCATACTATGGTTTATGTTATAAAAATGCTATATGAATTATGCCATGATGATAATTGATTATATTCAGTACATATCAAGTGATTATTTTGAATATATAGTTCGAATTTTTGCTTAAAAACTTGAAGATATGAAATTGCTATTGTAGTTGATTCTTTTAACCTCTTGATAGTCAATTTTTGTGTTAAATAAAATATGATTAGACCTTATATACTATAACTCAGTAGGTATTAGTACATCATAGGACTTGGTTGTTGAATTTTTGTTTGTTTTTGGTTGATAAGAAAGGAGTTAAGGTGGAAGGAGATGCATTAGACACTTAGTGGCAAATTTTTGCACCATAAGTTTAGGAAGTTTTAGGTCTGTATTTGTGAGGTCTCGATAGGCCCGAACTCAGTAGAGTTAGGACTTGGTATATACTTGAGTCCAGTAGCTTTAGATTGAATAAAAACATGCATTTGGGTAGGTACACGAGCACAAAACCGAGAGGAGCCCAGAACATGGCAGATTTGGTGTAAGTCCACATTTGAGCCATTATAATCATGCTTTAAATTAGGAATTCATTGGGAATTGGTTTATATGAGTATAATGAAGTCTTAGGAAGCTTATCAAGCCATTAAAATCAATAAATGAACAAGATAAATGAGTTTTAAGTTGGTAAATACAGGGCAGTTTAGAAATCAGGGGAGGCTATTTTGTGTCAACTTCCACTTAAGGCCTAAGGAGGCCTGAGTGAGGTTTTTGAGTCATTCCAACTGTGAGAGTCAGTTTAGAGTCTTAGGAACCTTTGAGATTTTTTTTGGAGTAAAGGCCCAAGGTGGAGATACCCCATTTTCACCAAAATACCCGAGAGTCACCATTAGAGTCGCATTCGAAACTTGAGAGGAGTACATTGCATTTGTGCGTCTTTTATCTGAGGTTATAGGAAACCAAGTTTGGGAGTTATTATTATATCATAAAAGTTTGTGGGAGTCAGAAATGAGTGGAATCATATGGCGGAAATGAATATGTCTACCAAGGCACACAAGGGGTGCCAAAGTGAGTATTCAGGAAAATTTATTATGTGCATCAGTTATAGGAGTCATTTGAAGTGAGGCCTAAGTGGGCCTTATAATTTCTAAGTTGAGTTGAGGTCTGTATAATTAAAGTAGGATTGTTGGTCATAATGCTTGTGTGTTACTTGATTAATTGCATAAGGATCTAGAATATCGAAAGTATGCACTGTTAACTAGATATTAATTGCCATGCCATTCCGTGTTTATGTGGAATGTTGATGCATATATTACTTGTAAATAATTAAGTTTATGTTGATATATATATATAATAGTTAATAGGGTAGGCATATGTATATTAGAAGCTTATAATTAGTACAGAGTTAAGGTATAATTAGTAATGAGGTCTAATATTATGTGTAGGTTCCGGATCTGAGAAGGGAAGACTCGTGCCATTAAGATAGAGTAATTTCCAAATCGAATAAGAAGGCAATTACTTCTAACACTTTTATTTTATTGAATATATTCATATCCTCAATACGTAAATTACTACGAATACTTTTGTTTGTATCTTTAGTTTTTATGATATATTATGTAATAGATAGAATAGTTGTACCATACTCAAAACCTATAGCAATTCAAGGATAGTTTTATTTTGTTAGGATTGTAATCTAATTACGATTATCTTTTGTATTTTATTAATATGTACTTCTATTTATGGGTTATATTTGGTTTTTGTGTGTGTGTGAGTTGGGGGCGGGATATGTTTGGTATGAGAGCCGAGGTTTGGAGTCCCTGGACAGCCCAATTAGGTTATAGGAAGTATAGGTATAAAGTATAGTATTGACCGTACGAGTATGCATTATTCGAGTTAATTGTATCTAACCCCATATATATAAATATATTTCTTGGCAGCAACTTGCGCACTCATCTTCTTCGATCCCGCCAGCCGACACCATTGCTTTTTCGGTATACGCTGACTTAAGTATAGAGCATGATCGACTCCAGGGGAATTATGATAGGCTGATGGAGGGACTCAATGAGGCACATAGGAGTGAGCAGCTGATGGGAGAGGGACCTAAGGTAAAGACCATTTTGAGTCTTGAGTCATTGATCCAGGTGGCTACTACCAAACTTGGAGAGATGCCCGTGTACCGAGACCAGACTAGCTAGATCATTATCCAGATGATAGCGGATGAGCTGACGAGTGTGGTGAGGATGCTTCGAGAGGATAACACCCCTGATTCTGTGAGGACCCGGCTTGTTGAGAAGGAGACCAGTGAGGAAACCTGGGATTAGTTCTAGAAGATTTGACCCTTTATTGCTTTGTTAGGAGAACCTTGGTGCCATGCTAGTTGACTCTGTTTTCTAGACTCTTGAACCATTTAATACTTGAATTCGTATTCTGACATTTGTACCCTTTAAAACTTTAAATTTGTATTCATTTTAGTTATGCACCTTTTTAGAACTGCTTAATTCCTTTATTGCTCTTTTAAACTTCATAATTGCAACCACGCATTGCCTTTATTGCTTATATCGAAATCTGTATATTATGGCAATCCCCTAACCTTGAATCACATGAATTATAAATTGTATAACTCTTATTTCAGTAAATGCAACCTAGAAGAGCCCGTGGAAGAACCACTACCAACGCATAAAATGAAGAAAAAAATCCAAACCCTGATATAACACAACTATTAGAACTAGTACGCCAACAAACACCCACTATAGCACAATAACAAAAACTTCTTCAACAAATGCAACCACCTCAACCACCCCCAGCAACAATCACTACCTTTAAAACCTTTCAATCTGTAAACTACCAGAATTTCGAGGAGCGTAAGACCCGGTAGAAGCCCATGCTTGGCTTAAGGATATGGAAAAGGCTTTTGCCTTAGTAAATATTGGAGATAATCAAAAGGTCGAATATGCCACCTATTGTAATGCCCTCCAGACCCGGGGTATAAGTTTGAGGGTTACTAGCTAATCACCAAACCTGTATAACCTGTATAATAATTAAACAGATATATATCTAAACCCCTTTAACACTAACCATAATCTTTTTAAGTTGAATTATAAAAACAAGAACCATAATCTACTTTATTACAGACCAAATTTAAAATCTTACCAACTCTCTGTATTACAAACCATTGTCTAACAAGTTTTAAACTACTTTGCTCATTTATTCAAACATACTCATTCACTATATACAATACACCTGCTCAGGCAACTCAAAGCTTTCCTCCTGAATTAGGATCAACACCTTTGGCATGAGAGAGTCTCGCAGCTTGACTCACTTCTTTACCACTCGAGTCTTGATAGGTTTCATTTTCCTTCTTAACTGAAAATAATAAGGTGAATAATAACAAGAAAGGGGTGAGCCATAAGTTGCTCAACAAGTCCGTACTATACACACAGTGTTATAGTAATTTAAATGAACTGGTAATTTGGTTACATCTACAAAAATATAACCTCGCGAGAAAAGAAGGAAGTCCACCATCAACGAATATCAAATGAACTAAACTGGACACAAGTTCGCACCTATATCTCGCTGATCATCCAGGATACAGTGCAGATCCATACCTCAATGTATAGATCCATTCGGGTACCCAGGCTCTACGGCCCAACACAAGGATCCATTTAAATCCCCATCCTTAGGATCAAGTGTAAACCTGATCCCAATCGTCACTATCCAGTCCATAGAGGAGCAACAGGAACACTCAGTATGTTTTGATATATTTCAACACCAGAATATACCAAAATATATGTATATATGTATAACTATTGGAATATAAATAGAGGATTCAACAAATTAGGAGAAATCAAGAATTGAAATGAAATATTAATTAAGGAGTAATAATTGTGTATCGGTGTTTGTGAACAGAAATCATTAGTGTGCAATGGCGATAAGAATCTGAAGTAATTTCACTACTCTAAAATTAGAATAGGGGAAAAACTTGCCTTTCACGCGGTCTACTCCAAGTACTTCATCGTCTTCTATCACCGGCTCGACTTGCCTTGTTGGATTTGGTTCTATTAAAGAAATAGACTTATTTAGTCATCCCTTAACTCAATCGCGTCTCAAACCGACTTCACATAGCCCTTATCGTCTATACATACGCGTATTATTGACTCGTATACTAATTATTAACAAATAAGACTCGATTAAGCACATAATTCACATAACACTTAAGTTCACGTAGTCATTCTAGGTTTAAAATAATTTTTAGAATCAAAATCGACTCGCTATTCGTTTAGCTGAACCTTATCTGACTCATTTCCTAATTTTCGGGATTTATTGGACTCGCCTCTATACGCAATAGGGCTTACCCGTAAATAAATATCGGAATTCAACTAGTTTTGAAAGAAATTAGGATTTAATATTATTTTTAATGAAAATAGATCATTTTTCTAAGTCAAAGGGCTTTCGTTTCGCTCAAATCGGATAAACGGTTCAATTATTATTCAATAGGTATAGATAAATAAATTTATTATTCAATATAAATAATTATTACTAATTATTAAACACTAAAAATATTTTTAAATCATTATTTGGGAAATATCAAAATTAAAAAATGTTTTTCCATAATTTTTGGAATTAAAATGAATTTATAATGATTTATTGGAAATTATTTGATTAATTATCAAAATAATTAATCATTTTTAAATAATTAAAAAATAATAAATAAATAAATAATAATTAAAGAAATAAATAATTCTAATATTTAGAAAATATTTCAGAATTAATTATAATATAAAACAATTAATTAAATAATTAATTAATCAATTTATAAAATAAATAAAAACTAATTTCATAAATAATAAAAATTGAATAAAAATTAAAATTCCAGAAACACTTGTCAGAAAAGAAAATCTGACAAAAACAGATCAACCATTCCACCGGGTCATATTGGGTCATGAAGAACACAACCAGGTCGACCTTGAAGGTCCACCGGTTTCTGGAAATTTCCCAGATTCCGGCGGCCTATGGCCGGACTCCACCCACGTCCGTTCATGGCCAAAAAACATACCATTCCACTTCGTTTTTCATCCCAAATCCTTCCCTGCACCTTCTTAAGTCCAACTTCGACCAGAACATGACCATAATATCACCAGAGCTTCAACCCCGGTGATCAATAACCAAAAACTCCAGCCAAAACTTTTAACTAACCCGAACTTAAAAATCAATGTTCTATACATCAAAACGAAGCTTAGAGCACGGAGAAACTATCCATAACATCAAACAGAACCAATAATCATCATAGAGTTCATAAAATCATTCAACCCGAACCAAAAATGGGTCAAAACTCATCGAACTCGTACTAACAGTCCTGAACTATAAAATCATGTAAAAGTACTTGAAATTCACTACTCAACAAGACAAAACTAACCATATAAGTTCCATAATCTAAATATCAACAAATCAAAAACACCTAAATTAAAACGGATATAAACCCTAAAAATTGAATTGATCAGACCTGTAAATAGAGCATGAAATTGATGATTTATATAACTTATACTAGCACATATAAACACATGGCAACTATCAAGAACATCAAAAAATCCTCAGAAATTAAAAACCCAAATCTGTTCATGAAACCCAGAATCGGGTTTGAGTTTCATACGTCCTCGATTCAAATTGATTACAGGGTTGAATAGAGCTTGAAAAACGATGAAGATTGAGCACAAACATGACCACTTTTGGTTTCCAGAATCGATCAAAATCACGATTTGATTCTCGAACTCAAGAACCCTAATTTCAGAAAATTTGTAAATATTTCTGATTTTTAGTCATTAATTAATAATAATTAAATAAAAATTAGGCTATTTATATAGGTAAAATAATACTCCTAATTAAAATTAAGGCCATACATCTTTTAAAATTAATTGGCCCATAATTTTATAATATTTGAGTATTAAATTTTAATTTTTAAATAATTAATATATACTATATAAATGCCAAAAATTCCTTAAAAATTGTGAATAATTCAAAAATAAAAAGAAATGGTATAAATCAAAGTCCTATAATTTTATAAAAATAAAAATATGATTTTTGTGGGGTTTTTAACACCCAATGGGGCCCAGAACAGTCATTTTTCGCGAAACGAGAATATTTATAAAATATCTAAATGTTGAGAATAATGCGATGGCACAAGCCATTTTACGAAAAATAAGGCCAATTATTTTATTTGAAATATCAGCCATTAAAACATAGTTTAGGTCGTATAACTTTGGATACGAAGTCTTTAAATACGAAATAAAATATCTAAAAAATACCCTGAAAATACCCGAATAATATAAATTACACATATCACGTAACAATTAGGGTTTTATAGCTAATTACACATAAATGACATAATTAAGCACATAATTTATCATTATTACGATATAATACAAGCGTAATTTCCCAGCCGTTACATCCTTCCCCCCTTAATAAGATTATGTCCTCAAAATCTCGCTACGAAAATAACTGTGGATACTTTTCTAACATTTCACTCTCAAGTTACCAGGTTGACTCTTCAACCATATGAATTTTCCACAAAACTCGCGCTAAAGATACAGACTTATTTCTCAATACTCTCTCTTGCGGATCTAGAATACTTATTGGCTATTCTATATAAGACAAATCAGGTTGAATTTCTATTGACTCATATTCTATTATATGTCTAGAACATGATTATATCTTTTAAGCATTGACATGTGAAACACATTATGGATATGCTGCATGTGAGGCCGTAAAGCTGACTCGTACGTAACTTTTCCAACTTTCTTCGAGATTTCAAAGGGACCAATATATTGTGGCTTTAGTTTACCCTTGTTTCCAAATCTGGTCAATCCTTTCCATGGCGATATCTTGAGTAATACATGTTCTCCTTTGTGATCGATATCTTTCCTGGCTTGATCTGCATATTTGCGTTGTCGGTCTGTGCTACTTCGAGTCGCTTTCGGATAAGTTATATCTTCTCCTTGGTTTGTTGAATCAATTCTGGACCTAAAATTTTGCGTTCTCCAACTTCATCCCAATACACAGATGATCTGAATTTTCTTCCGTACAGAGCTTATAAGGTGGCATCCCAATGCTCGCATGATAGCTATTATTGTAAGAAAATTCTAGGCGCTAAATGCTCGTCCCAACTACCTTCAAAATCAATCGCACAGACTCGTAAAATATCTTCAATGGTTTGGATACCCAAATTATATCATGATTCGCTCTGGTCCTTGGAAATCCTAGCACAAAATCCATTGCTAAATGTTCCCATTTCGATTCTGTAATATCCAGTGATTGTAATAATCCGCTTGGACGTTGATGTTCTGTTTTGACTCGCTGACACGTGTAGCATTTACGTACCCACTCCGCTATTTCTTTCTTCATGTTTGGCCACCAAAAGTTTTCTTTCAGATCTCGATACATTTTTGTGCTTCCGGGATGTATGAAATATCTTGAGTTGTGAGCGTCTCGTAATATCTGTTCTTTCAATTTTGGCACATTAGGTATCCAGATTCTTGATGAAAAGCGTTAAATTCCTTAATTGTCTTTCTGAGTTGTAATTTCTTTTCCGGTTAAATTGTCGTTGTCTTGACTTATCATTTCCTCTTGGCATCTCTGAATCTTTTCCAATAATTCTGGCTAGAATGTCATTGCATGAATAACTTCGGTATATTCACTTGGAATACGAATCTCAATTTCAAAATTTTCAAATTCTCTGACTAATTCTTTTGTGGAAGTCAATATATTCAATCTTTCTTTCTGGCTTAGTGCATCTGCCACGATGTTCGCTTTTTCTGGATGATAGCTGATTGTAACTTCATAGTACTTGATTAATTCTAGCCATCATCGTTGTCTCATGTTAAGTTCCTTCTGCGTAAAGATATACTTTAGACTCTTATGATCCATGTAAATTTCACATTTTTGGCCGTAAAGATAGTGTCTCCATAATTTCAGTGCGAACACGATTGCTGCTAATTCCAGATCATGTGTAGGATATTTCTGTTCATGAGGTTTCAATCGTCTAGAAGCATATGCTATTACATTACCGTGTTGCATCAATACGCATCTGAGGCCTCGATATGAAGCATCGATGTAAATGACAAAATCTCTTTGCTCATCTGGCAATACAAGTAACGGTGCAGTTACTAATCGATTCTTTAATTCTTGGAAACTTTCTTCACATTTCTCATCTCATACGAATTTTTCGCTTTTTCGAGCCAACTTGGTCAGTGGCGTAGCTATCTTCGCAAAATCTTTAACAAATCTTCAGTAGTAACCTGCCAATTCCAAGAAACTTTGGACTTCCGTTGGTGTCTTTGGCCTCTCTCAATTCAATACAGCTTCAATCTTGACTGGATCAACTTTAATTCCTTCCACATTAATGATATGGCCCAGAAATTGTACTTCTTTTAACCAAAATTCGCATTTCGAGAACTTCGCATAAACTTGTTCCTTTTTTAAAATTTCCAAAACAATCTTTAAATGCTCGACATATTCTTTTTCAGTCTTCGAGTAAATCAAGATGACATTAATAAATGCAATCACAAACTTATCCAAGTACCTCTTGATTACCCTGTTCATCAAATCCATGAACGCTGCAGGTGCATTGGTCAGAACAAATGTCATTACGAGAAATTCATAATGTCCATATATACTATAAAAAGCAGCCTTAGAAATATATTCAGCCTTGATCTTCAATTGATGGTATCCCGATCTTAAGTCTATCTTGGAAAACCATGCGGCTCCTTTTAGTTGGTCAAACAAATCATCGATCCATGGCAAAGGATATTTATTCTTGATAGTCAGCTTATTCAATTCATGATAGTAAATATATAGTCGCATGTTGCCGTCTTTCTTCTTCACAAACAATACCGGTGCACCTCATTGGGATACACTGAGTCTTATAATTCCTCTGTCTAGAAGATCCTGTAATTGCGTTGACAATTTCTTCATTTTAACAGGTGTCATTCGATACGGAGCTTTCGAAACTTGCTATGTACCTGGTGCTAAATCAATAATAAATTCAATTTCTCGGTTTGACAGCAATCCCGGAAGTTTACCTGGAAAAATGTTAGGAAATTCACATACAACTGGAATGTCTTCTATCTTAGAACTTTCCTTTTCTGTATCCAATACATAGGCTAGATAAACTTCACATCTCTGTCGTAGCAATCGCTTAGTCTACATCATTGTCAAAAATTTCTTTCATTGTTTCTCGCCTCTAAACATTACCGTTGCATTTTTTCCCTAGTTCGCAATTTTACTTTCTTGTTCGCGCAATCAATCTGAGCATTATGACTAGCTAACCAATTCTTTACTAAAAGAACATCGAACCCTCCTAACTTAAAATGAATCAAGTCTACAAAGAAATGATGTCCGACTATTTCGATATCACACTCAGGACATACTAGATTTACAGGAACTTGGTCGTCATTCGCTAATTTTATAATTAACGTCTCACCCAACTGTTCAACTTCGCAACATATTTTATCAATGAATTCTTCAGAAATAAAAGATCTCGTAGCTCTAAAATCTATCAATACTTTTGCATCTACTAAGTTGACCAAAAACGTAAGTACAATCATACTAAGACTCTACACAGCTTCATCCATTGTCATGTTAAAAGTTAATGCTCTAATCTGATTGTACTGTGGTGGCGGAGGTAATGCTAATACTTTTCGAATACTAGAGGCCATAGCTGGTCCTCTGCAATCCCTAGCAACATGTCCTTTCTTTTCACACTAGAAACAAGTAACCTATGTTCTTCCCGCTGGACATTCATTGGAGTAGTGTCCTTTCTGTTTGCATCTGAAGCATGTCATATTTTCCTTAATACAGATGCCCGTATATTCCTAACCACATGTTTTGCAGTACGGTAGTGGGGATCTGATAATTCCCTGCTGATTGGGAGCTTGGAAATGATTACCTGCTCTCTAATTGCCTTGTCATGTCCTTTGAAATTCATATTTGTCCGGACTTGAAATCCCGGATTCATGTTGGAACGGTTCTGAAAATTTCCTTGTACCTTTTCCTTTTGGGACCTTTCACCCTCCCCTTCAATAATCATAGCTTTCTAGACCACGGCGTTGTAGGTCGTCAATTCAAAAACTGCTACCGGCTGCGAATCCATGGTTGTAATCCCAGTTGGAATCTCTTAGCCCGTTTCTCTTCAGTATCCACTTGCTCTGGAACAAATCTAGCCAATTCAGTATCGACATATTTCCTTGCTTCAATTCCAAGAACAAGATTTTCATCTGGTTCTTCATATAGTGAGGAAAATACTTCTGCAGAAATAATTCCATAAACCTATCACAGGTCACAATTTCTTCACCCTCTAAAGCTTTCCTGGATTCCCACCAATAATTTGCTTCCCCTTTCAGGAAGTAGCTGGCAAAATCAGTTTTCTGATCCTCTCCAACTTTCAGGAGTGCAATCGCTTTCTCTATTTCTTTCAACCAAGCCCTAGCCTTAGTAGGATCCGTTGTACCCTCAAACTCTGGAGGCTTAACTGACTGAAACTGCTTAAAGGTAACTACAGGCACAACTGGTGGTAACTTAGGTTCAAGACAATGTGGCTGTTATAACATCTGTTGCTGAATTTATTGTTGTTATTGTTGCATTTGCTGCTGCATCATTACCATCTGTTGTTGCATCAGATGGAACATTTGGTTCATAGTATCATTAGTCTGTCCCTCAGAGTTGCTGTTGAAGGTTTCAGTTCTAGTCTTTCTTTTTGGTGCCATTTTTCTGATAATAAAACAATGATTCTTTTAAATGATTTATTAAACAGTTGATAATAGATAAAGAAACAATTTATTTGGTATTAAAACAAACATTTTAATAATAGATAATGGAAAGAAAACAATTTGACTAATATTAAAATAAGAAATTTAAATGATTTGAAATTTAAATAATCATGTGAAATGATTTTATAATTTGAAATGAAAATGATGGTACACTATTTTAAATTAAACAAAATTTAAAATATGGAACTATAAAATAATAATATAAATATAAATGTTGTAAAGACTGGAATTTAAATAAATAAAAAGAAAAAGTTGAAAAAGTTTATTTTATATATATGACATCAGCCTCAGGTGTAAGTGCTTGATACAAAAGTCTAAGTCAGATCTACCATGGCTACTGCTGATACAAGTCAAACTAGATACTACACAAATACATAGCTAACCACAATATATTATGCTACATCTATCTACATATGTCACATATAATACACAACTAGTCTCCCACTGTCAACCATCAGAATCCTGGTGGAATACGCCTCAACTCATCATGAAGTATCTCAATAACCGACTGTGCAAATGGGTAGCTCTATGAAACTCTGCATATGAATACGGCCCATAATGCATCAAAGCATCTAACTCAAAAGTGGCACTATGCACTATCGACTAAAGTCTCTGCTTCATCATGTAGTTTGGCTGAAGTGCAGCTAACGGTCCTCGGTCTCCCTAATCAAACAAACCCATAATCTCTCTACACTGTGATCTCCAATACTCAACATCCTCTCTTGCAACACTGTACTCATGATACGGTACCATATGTGGTCCTGCAACCTGCCCCATAGACTCCTATGATGGAACTCTCGGTATCCCTACCATACCCTACTGTGGCAAACCCAATTGTAATCCCCCATCGTGCTCATCCATCCCATGAACCGGGGCCATCTGAAACACCCCTGGCTCTGGAGCATACACAGGCAAAGGAGGCAATACTGTTGGTGGAACCTCTGGCTCAATCTCTGGAATAAATTGATACTCTATCGGAAGTGGAGGTGGAAGCATCGGCTCAAATAAATTTAACGGATCAAACATCTCTATTGGATCTGGTATCTGCTCTAGAGCTGGTGGTGCTGGCTCGTGGGGTAGTGGTGGTGGTGGTGGAAGTGGTGGAAACATCTGTGCTGACACTGGTGGTATAACTGGTGCAGTTGGGCCAGTCACTGTCCTCTCGGAAGAACCTGATGATGCCATCTGATAATATAACAAGGAAAGAAGAAGGGTCACTTAACGATCCAAAAACTTATACCTTATTAACCTAGACTTATCTAATCCCAACACTCCTATTCCTATCTTATGTGATCTTCCTATCTTATCTTAATCCTAATGTTCTTGTTTTCAGTGACCTAACCTTGAGCTCTGATGCCAAACCTGTAACGCCCTCCAGACCCGAGGTATAAGTCTGGGGGTTACTAGCTAATTACCAAACTTGTACAACCTGTATAATAATTAAACAGATATATATCTAAACCCCTTTAACAATAACCAGGATCTTTTTAGGTTGAAATATGAAAACAAGAATCACAATCTACTTTATTACAGACCAAATTGAAAATCTTACCAACTCTCTTGATTACAAACCATTGTCTAACAAGTTTTAAACTACTTCGCTCAATTATTCAAACACACTCATTAACTATCTACACTACACCTGCTCAGGCAACTCAAAGCTTTCCTCCTGAATCGGGATCAACACCCTTGGTATGAGAGGGTCCTACGGCTTGACTCACTTCTTTACCACTCGAGTCTTGATAAGTTTCATTTTCCTTCTTAACTGAAACTAATAAGGTGAATAACAAGAAAGGGGTGAGCCATAAAATGCTCAACAAGTCCGCACTATATACGCAGTGTTATAGTAAGTTAAATGACCGGTAATTTGGTTACATCTGCAAAGATATATCCTCGCGAGAAAAGAACGAAGGCCACCATCGGCGAATATCAAATGAACTAAACTGGACACAAGTTTGCACATATATCCTTCTGATCAGCCAGGATACAGTGCAGATCCATACCTCAATATATAGATCCATTCGGGTACCTAGGCTCTATGGCCCAATACAAGGATCTGGTTAAATCACGGTCCTTAGGATCAAGTGTAAACCTGATCCTAATCGTCATTATCCAGTCCATAGAGGAGCAACCGGAACAATCGGTATGCTTTGATATATTTCAAGACCAGAATATACCAAAATATATGTATATATGTATAACTATTGGAATATCAATAGGGTATTCAACGAATAAGGAGAAATCAGGAATCGAAATGAAATATGAACTAAGGAGTAATAATTGTGTATCAGTGTTTATGAACAGGAATCATAAGTGTGCAATTGCGATAAGAATCTGAAGTAATTTCACTATTCTGAAATTAGAATAGGGGAAAAACTTCCCTTTCATGCGGTCGACTCCAAGTACTTCACCGTCTTCTATCACTGGCTCAACTTGCCTTGTTGGCTTTGCTTCTATTAAAGAAATAGACTTATTTAGTCATCCTGTATCTCAATCGCGTCTCAAACCCAATTCACATAGCCCTTATCTTTTACCCGTAAGCGTATAATTGAATCATATACTAATTATTAACAGATAAGACTTGATTAACCACATAATTCATATAACACTTAAGTTCACACAGTCATTCTAGGTTTAAAATATTGTTTAGAATCAAAATCTGCTCGCTATTCGCTTAACTGAACTTTATCTAACTCATTTCCTATTTTTCGGGATTTATTGGACACGTCTCTATACGTAATAGGGCTTACCAGTAAATAAATATCAAAAGTCAACTAGTTTCGAAAGAAATTAGGATTTAATATTATTTTTAATAAAAACAGACCATTTTTCTGAGTCAAAGGGCTTTCGTTTCGTTCAAATTGGATAAACGGTTCAATTATTATTCAATAATTACAGATAAATCAATTTATTATTCAATATAAATAATTATTACTAATTATTAAACCCTAAAATATTTTTAAATAATTATTTAGGAAAATCACAATTAAAAAATGATTTTTTATAATTTTTGGAATTAAAATGAATTTATTATGATTTATTGGAAATTATTTGATTAATTATCAAAATAATTAATCAATTTTAAATAATTAAAAAATAATAAATAAATAATAAATAATTGAAGAAATAAAAATTCTGATTTTTAGAAAATATTTCAGAATTAATTATAATATAAATTAATTAATTAATTAATTAATTAATTAATCAATTTATAAAATAAATAAAAACTAATTTCATAAATAATAAAAATAAAATAAAATTAAAAATTCCAGAAACAATTTTCAGAAAAGAAAATCTGACAAAAACAGATCAAAATCGGGTTTCAGAAACGGGTCGAATAGGGTCATGAAGAACACAACCGGGTCGACGGTGATCAGTAACCAAAAACACAGGCCAAAACACGTTTTAACTAACCCGAACTTAAAACTCAATGTTTTATACATCAATATGAAGCTTAGAGCACGAGGAAACTATCCATAACATCAAACAGAACCAATAATCATCCTAGAGTTCATAAAATCATTTTACCCGAACCAAAAACGGGTCAAAACTCATCGAACTCGTACTAACAGTCCTGAACTGTAAAAATCATGTAAAAATACTTAAAATTCACTACTAAAAAAGACAAAACTAACCATATAAGTTTCATAATCCAAATATCAACAAATCAAAAACACCTAAATTAAAACCGGGTATAAACCCTAAAATTCTTATTGATCAAACCTGTAAATAGAGATGAAATTGATGATTTATATAACTTATACTAGCACATAAAAACACATAGCAACCATCAAGAACATCCAAAAATCTCCAGAAATCAAAAACCCAAATCTGTTCATGAAACCAAAAATCGAGTTTGAGTTTCATACTTCCTCGATTCGATTTGATTATAGGGTTGAATAAAGCTTAAAAACGATAAAGATTGAGCACATGCACGACCCCTTTTGGTTTCCAGAATCGATCAAAATCACGATTTGATTCTCGAACTCAAGAACCCTAATTTCAGAGAATTTGTATATTTTCTGATTTTTAGTAATTAATTAATAATAATTAAATAAAAATTAGGCTATTTATAGTAGGTAAAATAGTACTCCTAATTAAAATTAAGGCCCTAATTATACATCTTTTGAAATTAATTGGCCCCTAATTTTATAATTTTTAGTATTAAATTTTAATTTTTAAATAATTAATATATACAATATATATGCCAAAAATTCCCAAAAATTGTGAATAATTCAAAAATACGAAGAAATGGTATAAATGAAAGTCCTATAATTTTATAAAAATAAAAATGTGATTTTGTGGGGTTTTTAACAACCAATGGGGCCAGAAAAAGTCATTTTTCGCGAAACGAGAAAATTTATAAAATATCTGGATGTTCAGAATAATGCGATGACACAAGCCATTGTACGAAAAATAAGGCCAATTATTTTACTTGAAATATCAGCTATTAAAATATTGTTCGGGTCGTATAACTTTGGATACCAAGGCTTTAAATACGAAATAAAATATCTGAAAATACCCGAATAATACAGAATACACATAGCACGTAACAGTTAGGATTTTATAGCTAATTACACATAAATGACATAATAAAGCACATAATTTATCATTAATATGATATAATACAAGCGTATTTCCCCGCCGTTACACTTATTTTCTCAAGGGAGAGTCGAATTATTGGTGGGATACGACTAGGATAGGTTTAGGAGAATGTTTTTGTACCAGTATTTTCCCCGCTACATGCAAACTCAAATGGTAATAAAGTTCTTTGAATTGAAGCAGGAGAATATGACTGTTGGAGAATACGAGAAGAAGTTTACGGAGCTTTCCAGATTTGTTGGTGAATATGTCAATTCTGAAGAGAAGTGGGCAAATAGGTTTCGGCAAGGATAAAAGCCCTAGATTAGGAGTTGTGTAGCAGCCTTTGAGTTGACTACTTACGCTGAAAAGGTCCAAAAGGCTATGGCGATTGAAGGCGAAAGTGAGCAAAGCCAGAAGGAGAAGAACAATAAGAAAAGGAGATTTGAGACGGGAGAAGGCTCAAGTCATAGGAGCTAGAATCAAAGAAGTAATCAGAGATTTAGACCTCAGGTTGGACCTGGAAACTTTAAGATGAAGGAATTTGGGAATAGGTCACAAGAAAATAGATCTCAGGCAACTAGTGGGCAGAAACCCACGTAAGCATCAGTACCGGAATTTAAGATTTGTAGCAAGCGGCATACATGAACCTGCAACAAGGCAAATATAGTATGCTTCAAGTGTTACACAATAGGCCATTATGCTCATAAATGTAAGAATAAGAAGGCTAATATCACTTGTTTCATGTATGGAAAAGTGGGACATGTGTCACGAGAATGTAAAGGAACGGGTAACAAGCAACTATTGCAATTGACTGCTGCACCCTACCCTGTAAATCAAGCAACACCCGTGTCAACTCCAGTAATTCCCATGTCTTCCAACCAACCTCAGATGGTATCATCTTCGGCTTAACCAGTATTAATTTATCCAGCTCAGGCCAAAAATTTTAACATTTATATGAAAGATGCAATTCAAAGTTCAGATGTGGTGTCAGGTACGCTTTCCGCGAATACCATTAGTGCTAAAGTATTAATTAATTCTGGAGCCACGAGATCATTTGTTGATAAACTAAATTGTGAAACTTAATTATTGCATGAACCTTTATCCATTATCTTAGCTAATCAGGATGGAGTGTCTGTCAATCATGTTTGTTCTCACTGTAGAATAGAGATAGCCGTTCATGTTTTCCCTGCGAAACTTATACCTTTCCAATTAGGCGAATTCAATGTATTCCTAGGAATGGATTGGTTGACTAATTTCAGTACACATATAGATTGTAGGAATAAAAAGGTAGTATTAAGTATGCCTGAAGGTAAAAGAGTGACGTGTAACGGCCATAAGAAAGCGCAAACATTTCTCACCTCGATGCAAGCAAAGAAGTTGATTCGGAAAGGATGTGAAACGTATTTAGCTTATTTATTTGATAAAGGTAAAGAAGTTTCTAATCCAGAAGACATTCCAGTAGTAAGAGATTTTCCAGTCATTTTTCCGTAAATGCTTCCTGGTTTACCCCCAGAACGTCAAATAGAATTCATGGTACATCTTGCACCCGGCACTGAACCTGTATCAAAAGCACCATATATAATGGCACCGACAGAGATGAAGGAATTGGAAAAAAAATTACAAGAATTATTGGACAAGGGAATCATAAGACCAAGTGTTTCGCCGTGGGGCGCACCAGTTTTATTTGTGAAAAAGAAAGATGGAAGTATGAGACTTTGTATAGATTATAGAGAATTGAATAAGTTGATGAGTCAACAGAAGAGTTCAAATAGAAGATATGTATTAAGACCTTGGAAATACCTTCTCTTTCTATAACTTCTTCTGACATGTCTCAAAAAGAGGTATATGTTAGAATATATATTCCATAACACCCGTTTTCAATCATGTAATGTGCCAGAGGCTGTCATGGAGCCTATTTTCAGGTTTTGATAGCTCTGTCAAGTTGCAATTTTGAAATTTCAACCACTTAGCCTTTTTATGCCCGAATCTTGTTTTTTGGATTTTATTTTTCTAGAAATATCAGCTGTGAAACCCTTTCATTTTTTATCCAAGGATTTCATTGACAAGTCATTTATTAAAAACCCTTGATTATTCATTTGATTTTGAATTCCTTTCATATTCTTTTACTCTGACAGAGTTGAACAACTCTAACTATAGGGGACACAAGGTATACATGTCTGTGTGGTAGGAGTTGGATGGGAAGCCATCACTTGTGTGTGTTGTGATTACAAGAAGGTTAACAACATTTAGTAGTGTCTTAATTTAGACACGCAACAACAAGTTCATTTGATCATATTGATCTCTTGGTTATTCTTTCATTTCAACAAACCTTTCTCAAAAAAAAGGGTAAGCACAATGGTGGGACACCCGTTATGATATGAAATTCTTTTCTTGCTGGAATTCCTTAATTTTTATTATCTCAAATATTCGAAGGTTTTCCAATCAAGTTGAGATGAGTTATCCTGGTCAATGGAAAGTAGGACTTTTGGATGATATTGCCACGAGCGACAGTGGACTAGGATGCGATTAAAATATCAGTGGCGTATAACGAAGTCAGTCTATTTCTTTACTCCTCTCTCTATTTATCCCTATCTCTCTTTCTGTTTTCTTTATCTTCCTCTCTATTCTTCTTTCTCTCTATCAGTAAGAGTGAGAAATTGGTTAAATGCCAAAAAGTGAAAGCGGAACATCAGAAGCGAAGTGGTTTGATTCAGCCGTTGAAGATTTCAGAATGAAAGTGGGAAAAATATTTCCATAAATTTTGTAGTAGGTTTACCACGAACACGATCTGGACACGACGCTCTTTGGGTAATAGTTAATAGCCTTACAAAGTCGGGACATTTCCTTCCAATCAATGAGAAGTCTTTGTTAGATAGACTGGTTCATGTGTATGTACGAGAAATTGTATTACGTCATTGTGTACCTGTATCGATAATTTTGGATCGAGGCCCGTGATTCAACTCGAGATTCTAGAGAAAATTTCAAGAAAGCCTTGGAACAAAACTGAATATGAGTACGGCATATCATCCGCAAACTGATGGCCAAAGTGAACGAACAATCCAAACTATTGAAGTTGTGAAGTTATGAGATTGATTTTGCAGGAAGTTGGGATGACCATCTACCACTCGTAGAATTTTCATATAACAATAGTCACCACTCCAATATTGGCATGCCACCGTTCGAAGCTCTATATGGATGAAAATGCAGAACACCAACAAGTTGGGATGAAGTTGTAGAAGGGAAGATTCTAGGTTACGAATTGATTCAACAAATGAAGGACACGATCACTGTGATTAAGAAGAGACTGATTGCGGTACGGGATAGACAATAAAAGTATGCGGACCCCGCTCGAAGGGATGTAAACTTTGAAATAGGGGAAGCTGTATTGTTAAAGGTGTCACCATGGAAAGGATTGACAAGATTCGAAAAGAAAGGGAAATTAGCACTGAGATATATCGGACCGTTTGAAATCTTGAATCAAGTAGGGAGAGTTGCTTACGAATTAGCCTTATCGCTGCAGTATCAGCATGTGCATAATGTATTCCATGTATCATTGCTTAAAAAGTATAACCCAGACGCTAACCATGTGATAGAAATTGAACCAGTAGAGATTCAGGCAGATTTGTCGTATGAAGAGCAACACTACTAGAATTCTGTCAATAGACATCGGTCCTTAGACATTTGTTGCTCAGACGGCCAATGTTAAAGTTATATTTAGACATCGGTTATTTTATAACCGATGTTACTGCTTATTTTAGATATCGGTCCAGAAAATAACCGTTGTCTATAGTTATTTTTCAAAAATGAAAAATATTAGTTAGACATCAGTTTTTTATATAACCGATGTCTTTGTTTTATAGACATCGGTTATAATTTATAACCGTTGTCGATGGTTAACTTACAAAAATTAAAAAAAACAAGCGGAAACTTTCCCCCCTTTATTCCCCAAATATTCCCCCCCTTAACCAAAAAAATCCCGTTTCCCCCGTAATTATTTTTCCTATCTCTCTCTCACTGTCACTCTCTCTGCTCTCTCTCTCTCTCTCACTCTCACTCTCTCTGCTCTCTCTCTCTGAACTCACTCTGTTCTCTCTGATTCTCTTTCCCTCTCTCTTCCATCTTTCTACTTCTCTCCCTCTCTCTCTCTTCCATCTCTCTCTCTCTTACACACACACCATATCAGTTGATAGTAAGTACATAGGGTTTTAATTAAACCCCAAATTGAAGAACACCGTCAATTAATCAAACTCCATCTACGAGAAACCCTAATTTCTGAACAGGTATGTTTGTTCATTTAGGTTTGTATATTCGATTAGGTTAAATTTGTTCATTTAGGTTTGTTCATAAATTTTAATGGGTTTTCTCCTTTTTTGAACAGGTTTTGAGATTCATTGAGCTTCATAAGGTTTGTACTCTAATTTTCTATTTTTTCTTAAGTTGTTTTAAATATGCATGTATATATATTTACATAAATCTGCATTTTTTTGAACATAAATTAGGATTGTGTTCTTGTGTATATATATTTAGGTTTGCCTAAATATATCAATTAGGTTTGATATTTGCATGTGTTTTTTTTCTGGTTGATACATTCCGATTTTTGTCCGTTTAAAATTTTAAGTAATAGTATGTTTTTACATTCGATCTCTCTCTTCACCAACAATAAGGTTTTCTCTCTTTCCTTTCATTCGGATCCCAAATAAACATTATATATGCCTTTAATTTTATTTTGTGTGTATATATATGGCTGTTATACTAAGTACCTCAACTGTTTTATTGCCTATGCTCTTGTAAGGCAGTGGTTTCGAGTTTATATCACTGCTGCATCACCAGATGATGAGTGGTTGTTAGATGGTTTGGATTTGTTCCTAACAGACTCGTTTACTAAAAAGTTTCTGGGGAATAATAAAGCACGCTATAGACGGTACACGGCAAACTGTGTTGTCTGCAAATCAGATGATAGTGCAACAACTGTTTTCCTTGTTTGTTGGTAGCTGAGAATAGATAAAGTGAATTTCTGGCCTTGAATATACTTGCTCATCAACGGGTACATTTGCTAATTTCTTCCTTTTTATGGTCATCGACTTTGTCAAATTTATTTAATCAAGCCTTGGAAACTATAATTTCTTTCCTAACTAGAAGTTGGTACTTTGACAAATTCTATTTTTCAGTTCTATGGCAAAAGGATGGGAGGAGCAGAAGAAACTAGACTTAAGGTCAGCCAGCTGCAACACCAATGGCTGATCCTTTCTCTGGAGATATCCTTGCAGAAATTCTAAAAAGACTGCCTCTGAAATCTGTGCTCCGATAGAGGTGCGTTCAGAAATCATGGTATCATCTTATACGATCGCCCTTTTTTAAAAATCTCCACTATTAATGTCTTCATGTTCTGCAGATTCTTGCTCAAAGTACTATTAATGTAGACCCATATTGGAATTTAGCAATCACAAGTGCTGGTAGCAATATCAAGGTGAAGACCAAGTATACATATGTTGGAATTACGGTACATAACAATTTAGTTAGACAGGAATAGTATATAATACATGGGAAGTCCTCTAAAGCTGGAACAAGTAAAAGCAAATGGCGAGGGATAAAGTGCACTCATGTAAAAAATTTCATATATTGCTTTGGCAGAACCTTCTTTTCCTAGATTCTTTAATTAAGTGCTGGTAATTGTAATCTTTTCTAACTTCCAAATGATTAGACTGTTTGTTTTGGTGCTATTTGGGGGGGGGGTTCTATTCCATACGCAGTTCCCAGGGTATGCTTATTTGAACTTGTAATCATTTTAATTGAATACAATTTTATTTATCAAAAAGAAAGGAAAATAACAGGTGCTGTCATTAGAAATATTTTGAACTAAAGTGTTGATGATAATTGATAAATAATATGTTGATTTCTAATTTTTTGCATGCGGGCGTGTTATTTACTGAAGCTATATGGATGCTAGTGAAAGCATAAGTCTGTCATAGAATGCACTTGCTCGTTCTACTCAAGTCTTTGTCAAGGTATGGAGAAACGACGATGATATATTTAGTTTGACGCAAACTGTAGTTAAAATTGAGCCTTTGTTCCTATATTATCTTTAAAATAGCAAAAATAATTATGGAATGGATTTAATAATCATAATGATGGGTTTCTGTAGAGTGTAGACCAGTTGCTAGAAGCATAAACTAAGTGCACACTGATTTTGCTAATTTTACTTGATTTCTTCAGAACATACTAGATGAACCTGTAGATTACATAGGGTGCAACAGAAATACATATTCAGGCAACCAGTCTTGCTATCCAAACTAACACAGGTAATATATTTGCTGCACTTGTAAGGGTCAGATTGTAAGAAAGCTATCATTTTATATAATAAATAGATCACATGTATTATTGTGATGTTAAAGAGTTTGTAGTCTGTCTGCAAAGGAATGCTAAACCAACTATAAGTCTATTTAGCTATAAGTCTCTAACAATTATTATATGATGTGCTTAAAATTTTATTTATATTTTGGTATTCTTTTGCTTGAAAAACGAAATCATTCTAAGATGTTTATAGTTAAAAGTCTTAACTTAAGTGGTGCATGGGCTTTTAAATGTAATTATACTTTAGGCATAATTGAATTAATGCAATGCACTAGTGATTGACGAACATTTTAGATTTGAATTTGTTAGTAGTGTGTTTGGTGGTCTCTTGTGTGAATAAGTTAATTGCATTTGATGTAGGAAGATATTTTGCATTGTTGATAAGAAGAGTCAGTTTTTCCTGTCTTTAAATATTCATATAATTATATTGTTTAAAACTATTAATTATTCCTTTTTTAAGTTTTAAGAATGTCGTATTAGTTCCTCCATAGGTTGGATCATACCATGTGTGTAAAACTTGACCAAAAATGACTATGTAATTAAATTATAGGTTGATGGTCAATGTTATGTTGACATCTGAGCTGATACTTGCATTTTTTTCAAGTTCTTATCAGTATATAACTGTGCTTTTATGTTCATTCATTACTTTATCAGTTGTAGGTTTCTTGTGGTTACTAGGTTCGTTTATCTACAAGTTTACTCTTACATACTTAAACATTAGATTGTTGTTAACATTAATTTGATCATGACTTGGCTATAGCCTATAGTGTACTGATTCATTTTTATGTCATCAATATATCCTACATTGTTACCTGATATGGTCTGTTTTGCTTCTGTCATTTGCAAATTTTAACTAGTTTTCTGAAGGCCAGTGTAGTTCTATATTTTCAATTCATGACAGTAATTTTTCCTTTGTCTTCCTCTTAGCAGGATTTAGAAAGAATAGTCTCCGATAATGGTGGCATATGGGAAAAGGAACCATTTTATCTTTCATATTTTCATGTGGAAGAGGTAAGTCTTCTTAATATTCTGAAGATTGATAAATTAGATGTTTTTCTGTACAGTAGAATGCTATATGAGTTGTAGCCTAAATTCCGTAAAGCTTTTTATGTTGATGAAATTAACTATATAGGCTTTTTCTATAAACTGATACAATAAACAAATTCAAATTGACCTTAATTATTACTTACATTTTGATTACACTATCGAATTGTATAGAGATATACTAGGTGCTGCACATGATCTGATTCTAAGTTTCAACTTCATTTTGTTTTCAGATTCTATGGTTAATGTCAGAGATGCACTTGGGAGATGGAAAAAAGGGTAGGAGAAGCCTCAAAGAAGGCTGAGGATTTAGCTGAGAATGCTTGGCAACACTGTAAGCTTTTCATAATATGGAACGTAGCTTCTTCATATTTGTATATAAAGGATTTTTTCTGTGTAATAAGGCCATACCGTCACAATATGGAATGAGGCTTTTACCTGTTACTGCTTTATCTTCCGGTACCTAACTTGCAGTCGCACAGTTGCATACAACCTTGCTGCCGCACAAGGCTTGAAAAAGTTTTAGGCGAGATAAATATCTTTTTGTTGATCGGAAGCATGGTAGAGAAAATTAGAGCCCGCATGAAAGGGGATGACTTGAGTACTAGGAATATGGTTGATTTTACACATTAGTTGTACTTATCACCATAATAGTTTGTTTAGAATGATAGACATATTTGAGATTAGTTGTACACATTAAGAATTTGTTGATCTTGAATTCAATTGAGTAATGATATATATGTATTGGTTGAGTTTTTAGAATTAATTTTTTTCAGTATTGTGGTTAATGCATTGTCTAATATTCGATGTTAACAAAGAGATATTAGCACATGTAAACAAGGCAATAACATCGATTCAAAAATAAACACCCGATGTCTATTTATTGATTAATATCGGTTATTTAGAAAATAATCGATGCCTATTATTCAAATTGTCATCGGTTATTTAGAAAATAATCAATGTCTATTGTTTAAATTAACATCGATTTTTTAAAAACAACCGATGTCTAATAAGTTTGTGACATCAGTTTTTTCTTTTTAATCGATGTTAATTCATAAATATTGCTTATGTGCTATAGTTTTAAATAGGCCTAATCGTTATAATATTATATTTCTGAACTTGACATTACACAATTATATAACAAGAATGTGAATTAGACATCAGAAATTTTCCAGAAACGATGTGTAATATTACATACACATCGGTTTTTAACCGATGTCTATAAGAAAATACATTTAACATCAGTCGCGAAGACATTATACATTTTTTACATAGACATTAGTTTTTAACCGATGTCTAAGGTCTTTTTTCTAGTAGTGCAACCTGTTCAGATAGTTGATCGACAAGAGAAAATCTTAGGAAGAAATCAGTAAGTTTTGTTAAAGTATTATGGAGAAATCCCCAGGTTCAGGAGTCAACATGGGAGCTAGAGTCAGAGATGCGGAACCGGTATCCTCCTTTGTTCTCTTAGATTCTGAGGACAGAATCCTATAAGGGGAGAGGATGTGACAACCGGAAAATTATTAATAATACTATATGAGTGTATATATATTCTTTGTAATAATATGAATTCTCGTGAGTTATATATATTTATTCTCTTTTGTGGCGATTTGATTCTAGTGGATTGCTTATGTATACGAATATTTAGATATGAGAATTTTGTGCTTAGACGATTAGATAAAATTGAGATAGTGATATATTATATTTAAAAATTTTAATTGCATAAAAATTTGATTAGTTGCATGCTTAAATGGTTTATTATTCAAGCATTTAATCTTAGAAAATTCCTTTTAAAATAATATTTTTGCTCAAAAATTTGATTGTACTTTTATAAAATTTCTAATATTCTAAAGTATTTTATGGTATAATTTTTGTGATTTATAAAATTATAAATTATTTATTAAAAGTCTTTCTTTTAAATCATGCTTTAATTTTAGAATAATAGTTATTGGATTACTCTAATACCCTTGCATGCAAATTCTCACACAAAAGAGATTAAGGCTATGATTGATATTTTACACCCCACTAACTCATGATTACCAACCAAAAGACTTATCTACCCTTGCATGCATTAGTGCTCAAGCTTGGAAAAAGGATACAATGGACCTTTCTCAATTCCATTACCAATCTAACCATTTAAAATACTAAAAATCAAGTGAGTGCTATCATTTTCCACCCACCACTACATTTTCACTTCACCCCCTCCCTCCATGTTCCATTCGGCCGGCCGAGACCACACTCCCCCCTCTCATTTTCTTTCATTTCTCAAACCAAACCAAGCTAAAAATCTTGGTCACCTTGTAATATCTCTTTGATACTTGGAACTTCTTGCAAATTTGAGGTAAGCTTATTAAGTGCATGTTGTGTTCTTGCAGCCAAAGGTTTAGACTGTGATTCTCATGATTCTAAGGTCTAAAACCATGGTGGCTTATAGATATGAACTTGATATGGTCTTGGAGAAGTATTTTACTTCTATTTCTCAAGCCATAATCTTGTTCAAAAACATTTGGCAATGATTTCTTAAGCGCCAAATGTTTACAGTGTTGATCTTGATAAGTTTTTATGAAAAATGACCATGCATGTTGTTTTCGAAAGTCTTGCTCCTTAAAATTTTATTTAAACTCTTGCATTCCATGTTTTCTTCAAGATATATTAATTTCTAGCACTTGCATTTTGGATTTAGCACTTGCATGTTGGATTTAGCACTTGCATGTCGGTTTACAAGTGATTTTCGAAGTAAAAACCATACTTGATGATTCTGTGCCTTGGTACTTGATTTTTATGTGATGCATGCTATGGTTTATGTTATAAAAATGCTATATGAAGTATTCCATGATGATAAGTGATTATATTCAGTTGATATCAAGTGATTATTTTGAATATATAGTTCGAATTTTTGCTGAAAAACTTGAAGATATGAAATTCCTATTGTAGTTGCTTCTTTTAACCTCTTGATAGTCGATTTTTATATCAAATAAAATATGATTAGACCTTGTATACTAGAAGTAAGTAGGTATTAGTACATCATAGGACTTGGTTGTTGAATTGTTGTATGGTTTTGGTTGATAAGAAGGGAGTTAAGGTGGAAGGAGATGCATTAGACACTTAGTGGCAGATTTTTGCACCATAAGTTTAGGATGTTTTAGGTGTGTGTTGGTGAGGCCTTGATAGGCCCGAACTCAGTAGAGTTAGTACTTGGTATATACTTGAGTCCAGTAGTTTTATATTGAATAAAAACATGCATTTTGGTAGGTGCACAAGCATAAAACCGAGAGGAGCCCAGAACATGGCAGATTTGGTGTAAGTCCACATTTGAGCCATAATATAATCACGCTTTAAGTTAGGCATTCATTGGGCCTTGGTTTATATGAGTATAATGAAGTCTTAGGAAGCTTATCAAGCCATTAAAATCAATAAATGAACAAGATAAATGAGTATTAAGTTGGTAAAAACAAGGCAGTTTGGATATCAGGGGAGGCAGTTTTGTGTCAACTTCCACTTAAGGCCTAAGGAGGCCTGAGTGAGGTCTTTGAGTCATTCCAACTGTGAGAGTCAGTTTACAGTCTTAGTAACCTTTGATAGTTGGTTTGGATTAAAGGCCCGAGGTGAAGATACCCATTTCCACCAAAACACCCGAGAGTCACCATTAGAGTCACACTCGAAACTTGAGAGGAGTGCCTTGCATTTTTGTGTGTTTTATGTGAGGCCTTGGTGTCAAACCAAGTTTGGAAGTTAGTAATATATTATAAAAGTTTGTGGGAGTTAGAGTTTAGTGGAAGCATAAGGTGGAAATGAATATTTCTGCCAAGGCACACAAGGGGTGCCAAAGTGAGCATTCAGGAAAATTTAGTATGTGCATTGGTTCTGTGAGTCATTTGGAGTGAGGCCTAAGTGTGCCTTATATTTCTAAGTTGAGTTGAGGTATGTACAAGTAAAGTAGGAGTGTTGGTCATAATGCTTGTGTGTTACTTGGTTAATTGCATAAGGATCTAGAATAGCGAATCTAGTATAAGTATGCACTATTAACTAGATAATAATTGCCATGCCATTTCGTGTTTATGTGTTTATGTGGAATGTTGATGCATATATTACTTGTAAATAATTAAGCTCATGTGTATATATATACTAGTTAATAGGGTAGGCATATGTATATTAGAAGCTTATAATTAGTAAAGAGTTAAGGTATAATTAGTAATGAGGTCTAATATTATGTGTAGGTTCCGGATCTGAGAAAGGGAAGACTCGTGCCATTAAGTTAGAGTAATTTCCAAATCGAATAAGAAGGCAAGTACTTCTGACCCTTTTATTTTATTGAATATATTCATATCCTTAATACGTAAATTACTACGAATACTTTTGTTTGTATCTTGTTAGATATATTTATGATGTCATGTCTAATCTGTTGTGTTTAGTTTGAGAACTTAATATCAGGACTTACTGGAAATCAGAACTTACTGAAGTCAGAACTTATATCAGAACTTAGTGCCGTCAAGATTTATATCAGGACTTAAGTGTGGATACTTCAGATAAGGAAAGCAGCTAATTTACAGGAAAGGATCGTGACTAAATCAATAGAAGATATGCATGAAGAGTTAGAAGACTAGAAGACTTGTAGAAGATAATATCTTATTGATATATTTTAGGAGACAGAATTATATTCCATATCAATTAGAAGATATCTTGTAACTGTGTACTATATAAACACAGCTTAGGGTTTACACTATATGTATTATCATTCATGAGAAAGTTTATACATTGTAACCTAGCAGCTCTGAGTGATATTGTTCATCACTGAGAGAGAACAACTGTTCTATTGTAACAAAGTTTAATATATTGAATATACTTGATTACTGTTACATACTTGTGTTGATAAATCGGTTTGATTGTATAAACACTATATTCAACCCCCTTCTATAGTGTTGTATGACCTAATAAGTGGTATCAGAGCCTTTCTGTTAACACACATACAGTAAGATCCAAACAATCAATCATGTCTGAAGAAACACAAACTCCAACTAAGCCCACCAAAACTCAAGATACTCAAAACACTCAAACCCACAGTTGATATGAGACTATTAGGCTTCCCATACTGAGACTATCTGAGTATCCTATATGGAAATTGAAGATGACTATATTTCTGGAAGCTACAGATCCAGAATACCTTGATAGAATTAGTGAAGGACCATATAAGCCTACCAAGCTCTCTGTTGCCGTTGCTGATCAACCAACAAAGACCATACCAAAGGAGAAAGATCAATACACACCTGAAGATATCTCATCTATTTCTAAGGATGCAAGGGTAAGGCATTTGCTGCATAGTGCAATTGATAATGTCATGTCAAACAGGGTAATTGGATGCAAGACTGCAAAGGAGATATAAGATGCTTTAGAGACAAGATTCCAGGGAACTGATGCAATCAAAAAGAACAGGAAGACTATACTCACTCAAGAGTATGAGCACTTTGCCTCAAAAGCTGATGAGTCATTAACTGATTTATATGACAGGTTTGCTAAAGTCTTGAATGATCTGTCACTAGTGGACAAGGAATATGATCTTGAAGATTCAAATCTAAAATTCCTTTTAGCTCTTCCTGAAAATTGGGATTTGAAGTCAACTACCATAAGAGACAACTATGACCTTACTGAAACTACTCTTGATGAAATTTATGGTATGCTCACGACTCATGAACTTGAGATGGATCAAAGGAACAAGAGGCACATAAGAAAGTCAAGGACAGCTGCTCTTAAAGCTGAGGAGGAATCTCCTAAAGTGGTTGTCTCAAAAAGGGGCAAAGGAAAGGCTCTCATCATAAAGTCTGATTCAGAATCATCAGATTCTGATGATGATGATTAAGAAACTGAAAGTTTATCTGAAGTGGATGTTGATGCAGAGATGATGCAACTGTGTGCTCTTATGGTGAAGGGTATCATAAAGATAGCCTACAGGAAATTCAGAAAGGGCAAGAGGTTTTCCAGGAAAGGTGGAAGTTCTGAAAAGAAAGGATTCAGAAAGTCTGAAGGCAAAAGAGGAAAGTCTGATAAAGGAGACAACTCAAATGTCAAATGCTACAATTATGGTGAAAGAGGCCACATATCTCCTGACTACAAGAAAGGAAATAGTGATAAAGACAAGGCACTTGTCATAAAGAAGAAATGTTGGACAGACACTTCAGATTCTGGAGATGAGGTGAACTATGCCTTGATGGAAAATGCTGATAGCAGTCCTGAAACTGCTTAATCGAAGGTACCTCAAACAACTTTTGCTTTTCATACTGATGATATTACTGAGTTGAGATTATATCTTAAAACTATGTTCATTAGTTTTAGAGATCAGACTTTAACAAATGAAAGATTAACATCTGAAAATCTTACTCTTAGAAACATAAATGACTATTTAGAAAAAGAGTTAGTTATGTTCCATCAAACTCAGAAAGAAAAAGATGATGCTTTGTATGTTAGAGATGAAGTGCTAAAACTGAATAAATCTCTTAAATTTGAATTAGAAAAGGAAAGAGAAATCATCAAAACTTGGACTAACTCTGGAAGAATAACTCAGAATATACTACATAGTGGAAACTAGAAAGAGGGCTTAGGTTATGAAGATGATAAAGTAGAAAAGAAAAATAGGTCATCTAAACCAAACTTTACCAAGAAAGCTGAAAAGCCTAAAGTTAATCCTGTTAAGTTTGTAGCAAAAACTGTAATGTCTGATTCTGAAAAGATGAAAGATTCTAGAACATAAGTCAAAGAAAACTCAACTTCTAACAAATTAAAACATGACAAATCAGCTTCAGTAAACATAGGTTTAATGACTAAGAAGCAGTTTAAGCATAAGCTGAAAGAGATTAGAAATGTGAAAAAGGTAAAGGAAGTTAGGAAAAATAGGAATGGAAAGGAAGGTGTGAATAAAAGCAATAATTATATGCATGTTCCTAATGCTCCTAGAAAGAAATGTTATAAATATGGAAACTCTAACCATCTTGCTTCTTTTTGCAGGAAAAATAAAGATATAAACTCTTTACCTTCTAGATCAGGAGTTAAGAGTCAGTCTGTTAGGTTTAAACCACAAAATCCTTGTTTTCATTGTGGTAGTTTATGGCATTTCATTTATACTTGTAAGGAATATCATAGTTTGTACTATGATTATTATCAAATAAAACCTTCTTTAAAGAAAGTTAGTGTAATTCCTTCTAGTGTAAAGTCTGATGCAAAGTCTAATATAAAATCTGATAAATAGCATGTTAGAATAAACTCTAAAACTAGATCCGCTGCAAATGCTAACAAACTTAAAAAGACCAAAGGATCCAAGTAAGTCTGGGTCCTTAAAACTAACCAATAGTGGTCTTTGCGATTGCAGGGCAACAGGAAATACATCCTAGTTCTGGATAGTGGATGTTCAGGACATATGACTGGAAATAAAACCCTGTTATCAGACTTTGTGGAGAAAGCTGCCCCGGGAGTTTCTTATGAAGATGGCAACATGGGAAAGACTCTGGGATATGACAATATCATTCTTAGGAATTTCATCATTAAATCAGTAGCTCTTATCTCAAGACTTAAACATAATCTGCTAAGTGTGAGTCAAATCTGTGAGAGAGGTTATCATGTGGATTTCTTTGAAGAACACTGTGAAGTTGTAAGTAATTCTACAGGCAAAGTGTAGCTGAAAGGTTACAGACATGGTAACATATATGAAGCCAGACTTTCAACAAACTCGGATGGTTCTGCAATCTGTCTGTTAAGTAGAGCATCAATTGAAGAAAGCTGAAATTGGCACAAAAGACTCTCTTAAATTTCAATAATATAAATGAGCTGGTAAAGAAAGATCTAGTGAGAGAACTGCCAAAATCAGTATTTGCTCCTGATGGCCTTTGTGATTCATGTCAAAAGGCAAAACAAAGAAAATCTTTTTTCAAGAGCAAAACTGAATCCTCAATTCTTGAGCCTTATCACTTACTGCATGTTGATCTATTTGGTCCAGTCAATGTCATGTCTATTGCAAAGAAGAAATATGCTATGGTTATAGTGGATGAGTTCAGAAGATACACTTGGGTGTATTTCTTGCACAAGAAGAATGAAACTGCATCTATTCTAACTGATCATGTCAGACAGCTGGATAAATTGGTCAAAGACTCTGTTAAAATAATAAGAAGTGATAATGGCACTGAGTTCAAGAATTCAATCATGGAAGAGTTCTGCAAAGAGCATGGAATAAAGCAGGAATTTTCTGCACTTGGAACTCCACTGTAAAATGGAGTTGTAGAAAGAAAGAACATGACTCTCATTGAAGCTGCACGAACTATGCTTGATGAAGCAAAGTTACCAACCTACTTTTGGGCTGAAGCTGTGCAGACTGCTTGTTTTACACAGAATGTTACACTCATAAACAAGCATGGAAAAACACCATATGAGATGTGAAGAAAAAGAAGCAAAATCTGAAATACTTTCATGTATTTGGATGCAATTGTTGTTTTCTTAATACTCATCCTGAACATCTGTCAAAATTTGATCTAAAAGCTAATGAAGAAATATTTGTTGGATATCCACTTTCCATAAAAGCCTTCAAAGTCTATAACTTAAGAACAATGGTTGTCATGGAATCTATCAATGTATCTTTTGATGATAAAAAGATTACTGGACTTGAAGATTTTAATGATCATGATCAGCTGAGATTTGAAAATGAAGATTTAAATTCTGATTCTGTAAATTCTGATGACCTAAGTCATGATCCTGTAAGTTCTAACGGGTTAGGATGTCATTGAAACTATGGTAACTACTTCAAGTGAAAATGCACATGTTCAGGGGAGCAAGATAATGATCCTACCACAACTCAAGACTCTCAAGAAGCATCAGAACCTGTCACTGGTTCTTCAAGTTCTGATTCATCAAGTTCTGATGAGCCAAATTCTGATAATTCTGGAAACTCTGATTCTTCAATTCCTGAAGGATCCAACTCAAATTCTGAAATTTCAGAGAGCATAACTTCAGGGGGAGCATCAGAAAATGCTGATGGAGACAACATGAATCATGGGGGAGGATCTAGTTCTAGAGAACAGCTTCCATCTGCAAGGAAGTGGACTAAATCACACACACCTGACTTAATAATTGGAGATCCTGAAGCAGGTGTCAGAAGTAGAATAGCAACATCAAATGAATGTCTCTATCATTCCTTTCTATCTCAGACTGAACCAAAGAAAGTGGAAGAAGCTCTTTAAGATGCTGATTAGGTGCAAGCAATGCAGGAAGAGTTAAATGAATTTGAAAGAAATAAAGTCTGGACCCTAGTGCCAAGACCAAAGAACAGATCCATTGTTGGCACAAAATGGGTGTTCAGAAACAAAACTGACAATGATGGCATAATTACAAGGAACAAAGCAAGGCTAATTGCTAAAGGTTACTCTCAACAGGAGGGTATTGATTATGATGAAATATTTTCTCCAGTTGCTAGATTGGAAGCCATAAGAATCTTTTTGGCTTATGTTGCTCACAAGAGTTTTAAAGTCTTTCAAATGGATGTGAAAAAGTGCTTTTCTCAATGGAGAATTGGAAGAAGAGGTATATGTTGAACAACCTCCAGGATTTGTAGATCCAAAATTTCCTAATCATGTCTACAAGCTTGATAAAGCACTTTATGGCCTTAAGCAAGCTCCAATAGCATGGTATGAGACTTTAGCTCAATTCCTTCTGGAAAGTGGATTTAACAGGGGCACAATTGACAAAACACTGTTCTACCTCAACCATGGAAAGGACTTACTTTTGGTACAGATATATGTCGATGATATCATTTTTGGTCCTACAAATACCATACTCTGTGAACGGTTTGCAAATTTAATGCAGTCAAGATATCAAATGAGTATGATGGGAGAACTTAGCTATTTTCTGGGACTTCAAGTCAAGCAAAATGAAGAAGTTACTTTTATAAATCAATCCAAGTACACCAGAAATTTACTCATGAAATTTGGAATGCAAGACAGTTCAACTGCATCCACTCCCATGGCCACTGCAACCAAGTTAGATAAAGATACTGGTGCAAGATTTTAGGCTAATCCAAGAGAACCTCATCTAATAGCTGTGAAAAGAATTTTCAAGTACCTCAAGGGTACAGCTGATCTAGGATTGTGGTATCCTAGGGAATCCGATTTTAAGCTAATAGGTTACTCATATGCAGATTTTGCAGGATGCAAAATAGACAGGAAAAGCACCAATGGAAGATGCCAATTTCTTGGAGGCAGATTAGTTTCTTGGTTTAGCAAGAAAAAGAAGTCTATTTCTACATCAACTACAGAAGCAGAATATATTGCTGCAGGAAGCTGTTGTGCACAGATTATTTGGATGAAGAATCAATTAATGGACTATGGGTTAGAATATTCAAAAATACCCATTTATTGTGATAATCAAAGTGCTATTAATATGACAGGTAATCCAGTTCAACACTCAATGATAAAGCACATCAGCATTAGGTACCATTTCATAAGGGAACATGTGATGGAAGGTACAGTGGAATTGCATTTTGTCCCAACAGATCAACAACTAACAAATATCTTCACAAAATCACTATGTGAAGCTACTTTTACAAGACTGGTAAATGAACTTGGAATGGTTTCAGGTTCTTTCTCAAAATCTGTTTAGTTTTTGTTCTCATGCATAAGACTTTATGATCAGTGTTTACAGATTGTCTTCTCTTCATATAATCTGTGCTTAAATTGTAATATATTAAATGCTGATTATTATCTGATGTGATTCTATATACTCTGATAGTGTTTTAAATACTGTGACTATTCAATCCAATGAGGATTATTTGTTAGATGCTGACTTAGTAGTCTTTAACAAACTGTGTATCCGATGTATGAATTAGTTGTTTATGTGGAAATCAATAACACAAGCAAATTCTGATTTTGATCTTAGTCAAATTCACTTTGTGTATCTTATTACTAAGTCACAAACTAGATTATTGCTTCTTATCTGTCAAATTCTAATGTCAGTAAATCTTAAAGATGAACTACATGCTTGATAAGCCTCACTTATCTGAAGAAAACAAAAGAAAAGAAATTGAAGTCAGGTACTCCTTTGAGATCTAGAGTAAATATATGAAAGGGAAGACCCAAGTGCATTGCTGGTATTAAGTTATATGCATTAGAAAAGTAAATAAATTTTTCTTGGTGACTTTTCACATTCTTTAATTACTGGAGAAATACTCTAATAATAGCATAAATTCTGATAGCAGTTGTGACTCTCTTACACCGAGAAGCCACTGTAAAAAGAATGTCAAAAGATGCATAAAATGAGCACAAACAGTTGAGGTGGACTCTTGCATAAATTTATTCTATAGTAGACTTCAAAATTAAAGATAGATTTTAAGCACTTTTCTTAGTTATGTCTTATTTCTAAGATATACTGAAGTTTATCAGACTTTAATCATTTTCTGATCATTTGCAAATGCACACACTCTCACTCCATATGAATGATGAAAATTACTGTGGTGATTAAGTTGTTTTTGACAAACAGTTAAGTATTATTTGTATAAATTCTGAGGACAAGTTTTGATGAAAGTTATGATGATTAAGCTCTGATGAAACCAGTTAGTATTTGTATGAAGAATCACAGATACAGACATTCACTTTTTGAGTACAGAAGCCATTTTCTGATGACCATTAAATTCTGATAATAGTCAAGTTCTGATGCAAATTCTGATGGAAACTCGGATGCTTATGTGGCATTATATAATTACTTGACTTATTTATGGTTTTTACTGTAACAGTCATATTTATCAGAAAATAATTAAGTGAGATAAAACAATGATAATCATTTGGTTTATGGGTTGCGTGTTGGTTTTGGTAACAGCATCTGAGCAATAATTACTGCTTAATTCCCGTGCCCACTAACTACTGTTGTGACTATTTACTGGATGACAGGTGTAAAGTGTCTATTTTACTTCCAAAAAGAGCCGTTGAGTGGAAAAAGTATAAACATTAGAGACAAAAGATTACCCAAATATTTTACTTTCTCTCTTAATTTCTTATTTCTTTTACTCTCTCTCTCTCTCTCTCTCTCTCTCTCTCTCTTTTACTCTCTCTCTCTCTTTTACTCTCTATTTTCTGACGGATTTTCTTATAGGCATTTTAACAAACACCTTGTGAACAAACATTTTCTCACTTATTTCTTTACAGAAATGGCACCCAAAGATCTAATCTATGATGGAGCCAAGTTTGTTCCTAATAACTACATGGCTATTCTTTCTAAGGACGAGGCTCCTTCAGAACTTCATTTCGTCCAAGACTTTCTTACTCGAAGTGAAATAGGCTATGCACTGACCCAACCCCAGGTTCTTTCAGGCAAGCAAATACTGGAGTTTTGGAGGTCAGGTGTTTATGATGATGGTGGAAAGGATGGGTCCCCAAGTATTATCTTTACAACAGGGGAGGATGAGCATGTGGTGACTTTTTCAACTATTCGACAGGCATTATATCTGCCAGAAAACTGCACTTTCAATTCAACAGTTGAGGAGCCAGCTCTTTAACAAATGATGGCAAGTCTGGGCTATGAAAATTCTTTGGTAAAGCTGGGACAATTGAAGAGACCCCACATCAAGAGGGAGTGGAGTTTCTTCTTTGACTGTATTACTAAAGCTTTTGCCAATAAGTGCTCAAACTTTAATGCTATACCCATAATGAGTCCGCACATCGGGTATGCTCTTTTAAATCAAACACATTTTGATTATTCAAGTGTTGTTTTAGGGTTTATTGGTGATAGGATGAAAAAGATAGCAATATAGTCTATTTTGCTAGATTTTGTTAACTTATTTATACTTTCTGTTGTCCTGATACACCACAAAATTATAGTGAGACAATTGAACCTTTTAAGTTACACAAAAGGGCTTTCACTAACTTATTATCTACTGATAATAAGAAGACTGTACTAAGACCCCTCCAAATTCCTCAATTAGTCAAACATTTCTTAGTAAATTCTGACCCTCTCACATACAGTACCATATATTATGATATAGAACCATCTCAACCTCCATCAGCACCTACAACCAATACACAACCAGCTCAAACGTCTCAACCACAACCACAACCTACCATCAGAACATATTTTCAACCAGCTCAATCATCTCAAACATTAGTACCTACCATCAGAACCTCACCTCTCAAAACCAACCCAACCTCTGGTACTTCTCAAAAGGTGCCAGTTGTAAAATCTGACAAATCCTCTAGGCCTAAAAGGACTATTTATATGCCTAAATCTCCACCAAGGAGAAGGAGAAGGATCATTCTGAGGGATGAATCTGATGATGAAGATGAACAGATACAGGTTCCCACATCAGAACCTGTAGAGTTAGAAGCTGAAAATATAATTTTTCAGAAGGAGGTAGCAGCTGAAGAGGTCACCCCTCAGAAAAAGTCTGAAGCTGAGGGTTCTAGTCTTCGGAAAAGAAAAAGGTTATCAAACTCTGATACAGAAAATGTCTCTCCTCCATCAAGAAAATCAAGATCAAAGAAGAAGAGAGCAGGTGTGAAGATTACACAAGCTCAATATAAAGAAGCTGAGGAAGGGGATCAGGAATCTCTGATCTCACAAGAACCAATTATCATTGAAGCCCTTCCAGCACCTAAAGACACTATTTATGACACAGTGATCACACTTCCTATCTCTCCACTCAAAGCTACAGATAATGTTGAAGAATAAGACACAAGTCCTGAAATAGATATTCACAATTTGAATATACCTTCTGTTCTCTATCTAGAAGTTCCAACTGCAGTCAGCCATCTAATGTTACCTCTCTAATCTTACAGGCTGAGATACCATCTACACCAATTCTGGATCCGGAAACTGGAGATCAGAATGAAGTTATTCCAGAATCTCCTTCAGTTACACACACTCTTGTGTTATCAGAAGTTGAGGAGATGTTATCAAGTTCTGGAGATAGTGCTCCAGTTAATGCTCCCATTCTTGGAAAGGAGAAACTACTTATAAAGTTTGTTGAAAAAGAAGCTCATGTCCCTTGGGAAGAAACTCACAGAGGAGTTGAGTGGACCAAGTAGTGCAATGAATCTGATTTCATTCCAAGCTCTAAATTCCTGACAAAACATTTTGCCAAAGTTGATGAGTTGTTGACAAATTCTGACTTTATAGCACAACTTAAAGTCACAGCTCTCAATACCAAAAGCCTTCAAGGTCAACACTCCATTACTCATGAAAAAGTTGACAAAATTTTGGAAAGAGCTAATAAGCTGGATATGGAGATCAAGCTAGACAAAAAGAGGTTTATCAGACCTATTCATGAGAAAGTTGAAGCTATTGAGAAGGTTCAAAAAAAGCAACAGGCCCAAATTACCGAGGTCCTGCAGAATCAAGCCTCTCAACAAGCTCAACTGAACGAAATCCAATCTTCAGTAGAACTTCTTCTATCTTTACTCCTACCAGATGATGCCAAAAAGGGGGAGAAGGTGGTGAAGTCCAAATGCTCAACTAGTCAAATACTGAAGAAGAAGGATGATAAAGGTGATGACCAGGGAAACTCTGATAAGAGTAGAGGTCAGAGTCAAGGGCAAAGCAGCAAAGTTTCTTCAAGGAAACTAATTAGTGATGTTAGCAAATCTTCTATTTCTACACAGAAGAAGAAAAGTTCTGCAGCTGTAGATGCTCAAGCTCTGATAGCAAGTTCTGATAATCAAAATCTGATATCAAGTTCTGATCTTCTCATTCAAGGTGATAGTCAAGACTCTCAGAAGTTTTTGCAAACTCTGAAGCTCAAGGGAAGGGAGACTACAGTCTATTATAAAGATCCCAAGATTCAGACACTTGATGAAGAAATTGCTAGAAGACTATTTCTCAAACATAATCCTGGAATGGATTTAGAGAATCTCAAGGAGGAAGAAGATAGATTTGCAGTTGAGAAGACAAATCTTAAGTCTAAAACTTCTAATGCTAAGAAACCTCCAAGGCCTAAGGCAAAAGGCATTGTGATCAAGATAAATTCAAATTCTGAGGCTTCAAAGCCCAAGAAAAGATCACAAGTTGAAACTGATCCCAAGGATAAAGGGAAAGGAAAAATTGATGAACCAAAAAAGACACAGGAGATGAAGATTCCTCAAATCCTGATGAAACCTGTATGCAAACTGGTTCAAGTATTTGATGATGCTGCTGCAGTAGATGAAACTGTTCAAACTTTGAAGAGAAGGAAGATAACTGAAGAATCTAAGACAACCTCTGACATAGCTCAAATTGTTCCGAAGGAAGAACAGCAAGCTACAAAAGAAACAGCAAATTATGATCAAGTCATCAAGACATCAACCTCTAATAGTGCTCAAGTTGATTTGAACAAATTGACAATTACTGATAAGAGAAAAACTCCTATGGAAGAATGTTAATCCATCAGATCCTAAGAAAAGCCAGTTGTTATCTGATTTCATGACTGTTGGATTGAAAGCCAGAGAAGCAAGAGACAGAGCTGGATTAGGTTCTGAAGAAGCCAAGATCAAGACAGGAGTTGAAGTACTTACAAGAGATCCATTCTTATTGACTGACAAACCTCTTGAAGAAGTTACACAGAAACAACTTGATAAGGTTATATCTGTTCAAGTGGTATTGGATGCTCATGATAAAAGTAATGTCAAAGAAAAACTGATTCTATTTCTTGAAGATGGAAGAACATACAAAATATCAGAATCAGATGTGCTGAAAAAACTCTGAAAGAACTTCAATTCTTTCATTATCTTTTGGAGATAAAGTATGAGATTACTAGGAGATGGTCAGATTTCATAATGAAGACCATAAGGGATAAAGCATGAATTTATGGATCAAGGGTTACAAAATTCATTCCAAATATAGTTGAAGATGAAGGAAGTGAAATTCTAATGAATAAGGATTCTGCTAAACTAGAGGTCATTCTGAAAGAGAAATGTTTGTGCTATAATAAAGATTCAACTCATCCAAGGGTAATCAGACTTGGTGATGGTCTAGAAAGAAATCATATTTCAGCACTAAGGACTGCAATCTACCAGATTGGAAGTCAGGGTGAAGAATTGAATCAAGTCAAAGCTACACTAGCTCAAGTCATGAGGAATACAGAAGAAAAACTGATATCAAACTTTGTCCAGAATCACTTTGGATTCAGATTGACTTAGTAAAATTGGTAAAAGCTACAAAGACTGTAAGTTGTAGTTAGTTGTCTAAAATAAACTCTCATTACATTCGTACTTAAATGTTTTTGACATCATCAAATCTGTTAACTTGTATATTTTTCATAATTTACAAGTTGGGGGAGATTGTTAGATATATTTGTGATGTCATGTCTAATCTGTTGTGTTTAGTTTCAGAACTTAATATCATGACTTACTGGAAATCAGAACTTACTGAAGTCAGAACTTATATTAGAACTTAAGTCCGTCAGGATTTATATCAGGACTTAACTGCGGATACTTCAGATAAGGAAAGCAGCTGATTTACTGGAAATGATCGTGACTAAATCAATAGATGATATGCATGAAGAGTTGGAAGACTAGAAGACTTGTAGAAGATAATATATGATTGATATATTTTAGGAGACAGAATTATATTCCATATCAATTAGAAGATATCTTGTAACTGTGTACTATATAAACACAGCTTAGGGTTTACACTATATGTGTTATCATTCACGAGAAAGTTTATACATTGTAACCTAGCAGCTCTTAATGATATTGTTCATCACTGAGAGAGAACAACTGTTCTATTATAACAGAGTTTATTATATTGAATATACTTGATTACTATTACATAATTGTGTTGATAAATCAGTTTGATTGTATAAACACTATATTCAACCCCCTTCTATTGTGTTGTGTGACCTAACATATCTTATGATGATTGCCATGCTTTTACCCATAACTTATAAATATTGCAAATAATTTTATTTTCAACTTGTAACCTTGCTAGTGCTTTATCCTTGATATATTCCTCATTCCATTGATTCCATTTGACATTTGACCTACGCTTGACTAGTGATAACCTAGAACCCTTTTTATCATTACCGATAGTTGTTGTTACAATACCCTCCCTCGCATCGACGTTATAAAATGAATGATTGTTTAAAAACAAAATATATGTTTTCTTGATTTAGTGGATTTGACTTAGACACAGGTCATTTTCATACTTATTGATAGGCTTAAAGGTTGCCTAGGGATCCCATTATATTTGAGAACCCAGCGCGGTTCGGGAGTACTTCGCGGTTGATCACCAGTTGTAATCCGTAGTGTCCTAAAATGAATTTTGAAGTCGTTTCGATTATAAATGTTTATAACATGTTGCCATGATGCCATTATACTATATACCATGTTCCCTGTTATTATTATGCCTTTATGATATGATTTCTTGCTATTAATGCCATTGATACCATCCATCCGTCTCTTCAAATTATGCTCTTTTGATTATGGGATTATACCATGTATTTTTGGAACTGTTTAGTACTTGTTGAGCTATTTAGCTCATTTTCTTGTATTTAATCATGTACAGCTAGCATGCTTGGTTCGTACCAAGAAGATCGCCTGTAAGTCAACCGGTATGCAAGCTGAAGACTATGTGAGGGCTCAGGTAGTTTTGACAACCTAGAAGGACGAGAGCGGCTATCATATATTATGTAATAGATAGAAGGGTTATTCCATACTCAAAACCTGTAGCGATTATAGGATTTTTTTATTTTGTTAGTATTGTAATCTAATTACGATTATCTTTTGTATTTTATTGATATGTAGTTCTATTTATGGGTTATATCTGGTTTGTGTGTGTGTGTGAGTTAGGGGCGTGACAATCTGAGCTCGGTTGTCAAATTTTTGTTTAAGGTTTTTCTTCAGAAAATGCGGGCAACAATGTCAAGTATATCTGGTGAGGAAGAACTGAAGGTTCCTCGAGGTTTAACATTGGAACAAGCTCATAATATGCGGATGGATAGGGAGATCAATGAACTCAAGGAACAATTGAAGGATGTTTTAAAAAATTGAATCAATGAACTTCATCTCATAGTCCGTGTAGAGTGAAAAATCTGTATATATATCAGATTCGGAGGAAGGGGAAGATCTTAGATGCAAAAATTGTAATTCCAAGAAGGATGATAGGGGTTTGCGCTTGGATATTCCTGTCGATGGAAGCATGAGACCGGAAAACTTTTTGAATGGTTAAAACATATTGAACGAATATTTCATTCTAAAGATTATGATGATAGCAAAAGATTCAAAGTGGTTGCACTAAAGCTTACAGGTTATGCCAATTTATGGTATAAAAAACTGAAATCTAAAAGAAAAAGAGAGGGCAAGGCGCAAATCGATTCATGGGAAGCACTTAAGGTGAGAATGAAAAAACGAATTTTACCTACCGATTATGTGCAAGATGTATTTCTGAAATTGTAAGGTTTCAAGCAAGATGCACTCTCGGTTTATGAGTATACTATTGAGTATGAAAGACTAACAATGGTGTGTGATTTGTAAGATAGAGTGGAACATAAAATTTCTCGCTTTTTGGCTGGGCTAAATCTGAATATTGCTGCTCAAGTTGATCTGCAGCCTTATTGGTATTTTGAAGAAGTTTGTAAAGTAGCTCTACGTGCAGAGAAGCATGCAAAAGCTAAAAAATCTACTTATATAAAGCCACATAACGAGAAAAATAAATCTCAAACAGGAAACATGGTTCAAACTAGTGCTAAATTCACTCCCAAATTTGACAAGTTCCAGAAAGACAAGGAGAAGAACTCAACATCATTGACCACAAAAGAAAAAAAGATTTTTTTTAAGTGTAAGGGTTATGGCCATGTGATGCGGGACTGCCCTAATAATCGTGTAATGAGTTTGCGCGATGTTGAAGAGATTGATGCAGTTTACTCTTCCAAGGGGATAGAATTCGATAAAGAAGAAGATAAAGTTTTAATTAAAGAAGAATATGACTCTGAAGAGGAGCCTGAAACTCATGGCTCAAATCTGATTTCTCGAAGAATTTTACAAACAAAACCGAGTCCTTTGGAGGCTGATCAAAGGGATAAAATATTTTTGACAAGGGTTGTGGTGAGAGATAAATTATGCAATATGATCATATATAAAGGTAGCTGCACAAACATAGTATCTAGAACATTGGTGGAGAATCTTAATTGGCCTACAAAATCACATCCAAAACCCTACAAACTACATTGGTAACGTGATGGCAGCGACGTTAAGGTAACAAACCAAACACTTATCTCTTCTGAAATTGGTAAATTTAAGGATGAAGTTTTGTGTGATGTTTATGATATCGGTGCTTGTCATCTTTTATTGGGTAGACCATGGCAATATGATAGATATGTGAAATATAATGGGAGAACTAATGTTTATATTGCTAAAGTGGGAAACAAGATAACAGCTCTAAAACCTTTAATTACACATCGAGCATCAAAAAGGAATATGTTTTTGAATGAGAAGCACATTGAGCATGAACTAGAACAAGAGAGTCGCGGTTACTTGATGATTTCTACTAAAATTCCATCTAAAAAAGCTTCCAATATACCTAAAATTTTGGATGATGTGCTAACGAGTTTAAAGATGTTTTTCCTAAAAATTTACCACCTGGTTTGCCAGCTATTTGAGGGATTGAACATCAAATTGACTTGATTCCATGAGCTCCATTACCCAATAAAGCGCCGTATAGGTGTAATCCTCAAGGGGCGAAAGAACTACAAAGGAGGATTGAAGAATTATTGGAAAGGGGTTATGTGAGAGAAAGCATAAGTCCTTGCGTTGTTCCTATCATAGTGGTGCCTAAAAAGGATGGAACTTGGCGTATGTGTACAGATAGTAGAGTAGTGAACAATATTACCATCAAGTATAGATTTCCAATTCCAAGATTAGATGATTTGCTAGATGAATTAAATGGCTCTACTTTATTCTCGAAAATTGATCTTCAAAGTGGATATCACCAAATCAGAATGAGAGAAGGTGATGAGTGGAAAATAACTTTCAAGGCTAAAGTTGGGTTATATGAGTGGTTGGTCATGCCCTTTGGTCTTACTAACACTCCGAGTACATTCATGAGACTTATAAACGAGCACTTGTTTATTTGGATGATATTCTGATTTATAGTAAGAGTGTTGATCACCATATTATGCACTTAAGATCTGTTTGTGAAGTATTGAGAAAGCAAAAGCTTTATGATAAATTAGAGAAGTGCTATTTCTTGGTGCCAAATGTTACTTTTCTTGGCTACATAGTCTCAAATGAAGGAATTTCAATGGATCCTTCTAAGGTTGAAGCAATCAATTCATGGCCTATTCCTACTACTGTTTTCGGAGTAAGATCTTTTCATGGACTTGCTTCGTTCTATCAATGATTTGTGAAGAATTTCAGTAGTATCGTGGCACATATAACTGAATGTATTAAGATAGAAGGTTTGAGTGAAATAGAGTTGCCCAAAAGGCTTATGAGGTTATAAAGAAATTATTATGTGAAATGCCTATTCTAGCTTTGCCTGATTTTTCCACTCCTTTTGAAGTAGAATGTGATGCCAGTGGTGTTGGAATAGGGGCTAATTTGGTACAAAATAAGAGACCCATTGCTTATTTTAGTGAGAAGTTGGGGGGATCAAAAATTAATTATTCTACCTATGATAAGGAGTTTTATGCAATTGTGCGAGCACTTGACTATTAGAGTCATTATTTGAGGGCCTAACCACTTCATCTTGCATTCGGATCATGAATCTTTAAAGTACATTCATGGGCATCAGAAACTTAATCCACGACATGCTAAGTGGGTAATATTTCTTCAATCCTTCAACTTTTCTTCAAAGTATAAGCAAGATAAGGAAAATGTAGTTGCTGATGCTTTGTCTAGAAGATACTTTTCTTGGTATTCTTAATTTCAGGTTGCTTGGATTCGAATTGATTAAGGCATACTACAAAGAAGATGTCGATTTTCAGCCTATAATTGAGGAATGTTCCAAGGGTTCTATAACAACTTATGTTCTTGATGATGGTTTCCTTTTCAATGGAAATCATCTGTGTACTCCTCATTGTTCTAATCGAAAGATTTTAGTGAGGGAAGCCCATAGAGGGGGTATCGCCGGACACTTTGGTATAAATAAAACTTTGGCTATTGGAATAAGTTGAAATTATGTTATTAGTTTTTGATTTGGCTGCTGATATGGCAAATGATTTGGCTGCTGATATGGCAAATGATTTGGCTGCTGATATGGAGGTTTTAATGGACTTCTGTTAAAAGTCAATACAATTGAACATACGTGCAAGTTCTTATGAGTTTTCTAAGATGGCACATTTCATTCCTTGTCACAAAACCGATGATGCATTAAAGGTAGCTGATTTGTACTTTAAAGATGTGGTGCATCTACATGGTGTTCCAAAGATTATTGTGAGTGATCGAGATACTAAGTTCATGAGCTACTTATGAAAAACTTTATGGAAGCTTCTAGGTACTAAATTGTGTTTTAGCACTTCCCAAAATCCTCAAACTGATGGGCAAACCGAAGTTACAAATCTCACTCTAGGAGTTCTATTTTATGGTTTGGTAAGTAAGACTACTAAGGATTGGGATGTGAAGCTTTCACATGCTGAGTTTACTTATAATCGTTCACCGACATATGCAACTAAACACTCTCCTTTTGAAGTTATTTATGGCTTAAATTCAAGGATTCCTATTGATCTGATTCATTTGCCTCAAGGACAATATGTACATTGATGTTATTTATGTACATATATATATTTATTCATTTATATGTACATAAATTATGTGTGTTATATGTATATATATTTTCTAAATGGTGGTGATAAATGGTGTTCATTATCATTTGTACACATGCATCTATATTTATACATACTCTTAATTTTGTGATGTTGATTAAGATAGGTCTTTTATGGGTTTCTTTCCGAATTTAATTCTCAAAATTATAATGATGCAAATGGGATAAATTTGGTTAGGAAGTAATAAATTGAAGATGGAGGTTGTGGGTCGAATAATATTTTTTCTTCTGGGTTGACAATTTTTTTATTAGAACAAGTTGAAATTATGTTATTATTTTTGATTTGGCTACTGATGTGGTGAATGATTTGGCTGCTGATATGGCGGTTTTAATGGACTTCTGTTAAAAGTCAATAAAATTTAACATACGTGTAAGTTCTTATGAGTTTAGTCACTAAAATTGTAAGTTTTTATTCATCTAATTAGGTGAATGCTAGCTTTTTGAGTTTATTGACCCAGTTGCAAGCTGAGTTCGAGTTCAATTATGATTAAGCAATTTAACTGTCCTTTATAGTAGGCGGAGAAGCCTATTAAAATCACTATTTATTTATCTCGGTGTGTTACACACCTATAACATCCTCAAAATAAAATAGTAAAATACAAGTTACAAGAACTATTTTAGAGCGTAACACCTAGTCACCTGATCAAGAATTTGTAAATCAATTTGGTAGACTAAGCACTTCTTCTTCTTTGCAGGTCTCAGATGTTAGGTCTTAGATCCCAAGTCTTTTCTTTTCTTCACGGTGCAAAGGCTACTAACTCCCTGTGACGCCCCCAAATCCGAGGTCAGGGATTTAAGAGGCCACTCCGTCTTGAATCATGTTTTAACATTTATCTTGAACAACAATATAAATATTCACACATCTACGACCCCACACTTACTATTACACAGACACAGGTTATTGTCTTGGAAATGAAACAATATGTGTCAGCCCCTAAATCCGGGGTCAGGATTGGGTGTCACCAAACAATTATAAATAGAATAACCCTGTTTAATAATATGAATACACAGATGACCCCTCATCTCTAGATCGATTACAGGTTATGGTATCAAGAAAGAATCTGAAAAGCTAAACTTGTATAACAACTACTCAACTTCATTGCCTCTTTAGTCAATGTCCTCGTCTTATCCACTGTGTCATATCTAACTTGCTGAAGCTGGGTTTTCACCATCAAGCTGTCTACTGTGAGCTATCTATAGATATCCCCAGGTAATACTGAAAGAATAAGGAATAACAAAGTAAGAGTGAGCTGAAAATGCCCAGCAAGTATCATAAATTGGTTTCCAGGTATTAATATAAAAAAACTCCCGGAAACAATCCTTAAATGATTTTATGTACATTTTTTTTATTTACTTAACATTTGAACGAATAAAACATCGACTTCTATTAGCCTCTAATCATAGTTCAAAATTCAACAAACAATTCACCGATTCATCTCCTGAATCAATTATTTGTTTGGTTTTGTAATCATAAAACTTTCAAAGATATATTGTCGTTAATAGAGTTCAACAATAAATTAGACTGGACACTAGAACCAATATATGTACTATAATCTGCTGATCAATCAGAATATAGTACGGATCTATGCCCATCCGTATAGACCCACCATCATATCGAGTACCTAGGCCATTCTGGCCTAATAAATCGTATGGTCCAGTCCATCCCTGACCCTTTTTGTAACCAACCAGTTCGTAGAGTATTTTGATGAAAACCATTTTGGTTAAAATATCATATTTCAGGGTCATAAATAATCCGGAATAATAGGTATTTGATCAAGAGATCAATCAATGATAATAAAAGAACAATAATAAATAATACTTGCATAATTAAGATTCATTGCAGCGAAATATAAAACATTTAACTATTCTGAATTTAGAATAGGGAAGAAATACTTGCCTCAATTGATCCGCTTTCTAACTTTAATCATCTTCCATATTACTCATGTAATATCCGGGAAAAATTCTGTGAATATTTTATGATAAATAAATAAATATTTTATGGTTGTATAAGTTTAAAATGATTATTTCCATGATATGACATGCGATAGTCGTTATATGTGGTCCCGTAAGGACCAGAAATATTTTCGATTATTTGTTACTTGTTTAAAATGCAAATGAATGAAAGAATACGCGATATTGACTCTAGTTCATCAGCATTTTATTATCGAGGTACTTGTTTTATATTAACTTGTGTGCGTTTGCATGTGTTTGCATGTATTATATGTGTTTTCGGGCTTTTCTATTAATTTAGGAAATGTTTCGGTTCCTCAAAAATTAACGGACCGGGAACCTACCGGGACGTCAAAGCCCACAAAAATCATATTTTTATTTTTATAAAATTGTGGGACTATCAAATATTTAATATTTTTTTCATTTTTGGATTATTCTTATTTTTTGGGAAATTTTAATATAATTTTTGTATTTATTGGATTAAAAATTATTCCCCGTTAATTATTAATTTTGGGCTAATTATTTTTATTAAAAATGATATAATTAGGCCGTAAATAACTTTAGGAGTATTATTTTTTGTAATTATAAATAGAATTTATTTATTATTTAATTATGTAAAAATTAGAAAATATTTATAAAAAAATCAGAAAATTCTCTCAAATTAGGGTTAGGGTTTCAAGAACAGTTCTTGGAATCAAACCATGATTTTACAGTGATTTGGAAAGCAAATCATGTCATATTTGTAAGCAAATTGACTCTCATGAAGAGCTCTGTCAGATTATAGCATCAAATCATATCTCATGTGACGGCCTCAACTCCGTGGTCAAGAGTTGATGTCACGAACAATAATAAAACAGAAATATAATACAACCAACTCACAATAACACATAACCACGACCGCCTTACCAAGCCCTTTTCCAGGTTTAAGTATGAATTAGGTTGCTCAATTATTACACCACTGATTATTTAAATAAGTCTAATACAAATATATTCTTATAGCAACTCAACAGACCTAACATCTGGTCTGACTTAAACTACCCCATATGATCCGAATAGAGGAGGAACATACACTCTGCCCTTGCTGAGTAATCAATTGCTCAACGGTACCAATATATGAATAACATGGGAACATAAATCATAAAATCATTCATGTTTAAAACCAAGGAAAACTGGATATCATCAAAACTTGCATGCTCTTTAAAACGTAACATAAATCATGTGTTTTTTAAATACCGAGTCCAATTTTAGCATGATATTTCCATTTTCCAAATCATATATCCCACTAAGCAAAATCAAAACTAAAACCATTTGTTCCATTCACAAGTGAAGATAGCTTATCAGTCTATCAACACTGAAAGACTCTAGGAGGCCATCCAGAAAAGGTGTTCCGGAACTTTGAGACTAGCTAGGTCTCTATCACGCTGGACTAATCGGTTCAAAAAGTGTGCACGACTTAGCCTCTTACGCTTCCACGCTGGGCCGTTACCGAATAACGGGCCTCTTACGCAACTCCAATATCTGATCCCCTTTTATCCAGTTTTCAAATTCATTTATATGTATCTCTTTAAAACAATCTTTATCATAAAATGTAACAACACATTTCCAAACATTTTCCAATATCCACCATAATTTTTGAGATATGTATTCAATAAGCTACTTTTCCCCTAAAACATGATTTAAGCAAAAGATTCATAATAACAGGGGATACGTAACTCAAAACATTCTGTTCTAGTACAAAATTCAATTAAACAATTTATTCATATAGATTACTGAACCATAACAGATATGGTCAGAGGTACTTGCCTTGTAGAACTTTAACTACGGAATGCTAGTGTAACACCCCGAATCCGGGATCGGGGATCGGGGTTGTCAAGAGTTCCATTTTCATTAATAACAGTTAAACATAATAAACAACCAACTACTGTATAATGTGACCCCACAATACAAACACACACACCACAAGTCATAGTCTCAGAGATGAATACCAAAAATAATACAAGTCATTTAATTCCACAATTATAAGTCATTACACCTCAAAAGGGTTTTTGTATAAATTTACATATTATGTGTCATTATTATAATTCATAAATATACATAAGTCTGGTACATCAAGGTTGAAAGCCCATCATATTGGTAGCTCCTACCTCGGCCATAGCGGCATCAACGTCTACAGGAAACTATGGAACATTTTCAATCTGTTCGCGAATCGGGAGCTTGGTCCTGTTCATCTTGACTAGCTGTTGTTGTGTGATGAAGAAATGAAGCAAGAGTGAGCATTAAAGCTCCCAAGATAATATATAGTTTAATCAATAATCACTACGCCATAAGTGATCAAATGCTATTTTCTTCTGATGTTGCCTTATGACCGAAAAGCGTTGCATTTTCAATAATGCAACACCAAGGGGCGTTACATCTGCGGCCGTTGCATTAGAGGCCTAATGCAACGGTTTTTGGGTGTCTACAGTAACACCAATAAGCATTGCCTAATAGATGTAATGCAACGGTAAATACATCAAATGCAACACCAAAAAGCGTTGCATCTGACATAAGAGGGATGTAAAACTCCACGTCAACTGTGGGGCCCACATTAAGGCCACGTGAGCATGTGACACATGGATGCCATATCAGGAGTGGGCCCCACTAAAAATGCCACATAAGCAGTGGGTGCCTACATGCCACGTCAGCAGCGGTCCACATGCCACGTCACTAGTATGTAATGCAACACTTTTTATCAACTTTTAGGACAGTAGAACATAATTAAAAGCAACGCTTATATAGCTAATGCAACACCCCAATATCTAGTAAAAATAGTACTATTACTTAATAATGCAACACCCAAATATCAAATGCAACACTTTAATTTAAATTCTTGCAAGATAATATTTCATAATTACAAAAGCCCATGAAAATTCTCCTTATAACCATTAAACAATTTCTATTAGCCATCCAAAACATCATCCAACAACCCCATTACAAGTTCCATCCATAAAATACATCCAACAACCCCAACATCATACTAACTACTAAATTCATTACAAGTTCTTCGATGTGCCAAAAAGATACTACTACAATTACAGCTAGAGCTATTACAATTGGTGGGGTTTCAAATACCCTTAATGTAAGAAACTGTTCTGCTGTTACACGAATTGGTGAATCCTGCAAATCAGAAGTAATACAAAGGTTTCAATTATATCACTGTACCATCTCCAATTAAAAGTATGCTTTTCCAAGTACATATTAAACTTTTGCTTTTTCAACTCCTATAGTAGTAGCTAGTACCAAAGAAGTTGACACCGAGGACAAAACTTTCTTATTTTATAGGCCATCTAAAAAAACAAAGAAATGGAATCAAGTTGCGTTATAAAAAAGGAAACCGTATTTGCCAAAACAAAAAAGGAAGAAACCATGAACAAAGTAATTAGGTCACTATCAAGAGAATAATCACAACCCTTGATAATTAGCTCTCCTCTTTGAAGTCTTTGCAGACCCCTAGCAAAAGTGAGTCCAGCTTTTGAAGAGTTTTACCCAACCAAACTTGAAATTCTTTTTGAGGACTGAATAGTCATACAAAGGTTTAAACTAGAAACATAGAAGATGTACTTGTACTGAATGATTTAACATGAACACTATGTACATCTCTGCAAGAATATATTCTTAGCAATTCGTATAACATACCTCAACACCGCAGCTCATCTCTTGTACTGCTGAAAGTTCTAAAAAACTATCCAAAAGTTGAAGATACTCAGAGAGTACTTGAAATGCCTGCACAGTTCAACAGCTGAGAATTGGACTAGTGCTCACTGAAGATTATATCAAGACTAACAAACTTTGCGGAATTTAAAAGACCACAATATATTGATACAAAACTTGGTATGTGAAATCTAACCTTACAAAAGTTACCATTCTCCACATGGGCTTCAAGTGCCACTTGTACGTCAAGTGCATAACGTAATTCAGTTAAGATGGGAAGCATATCCTGTAAATATTAAGAGATTATTGCAGGGCATAAATATGCACATTAAGGGATAACAAAGCAATTCTGTACTAGACAGTAAGCCACAAACAGTACAATCGAATTCCTAGTTGTCAAGGCCTCGTTTTGGGTACACTACAGGCAAATTCACAAAATAGATAAGCAAACAAATATGTATAATAAAGTACATCATAATTATTAACCCAACTAATAACCAAGTCCCTAATAATAAACCACCCAACATATGATAAACACACATTTCGGTGATGGTGCCCCCTTCCCTTTTGTGTTTTTAGATGTTACCACGTATTTCTTATGCAGGTGCATATGGTTAGACAACATTTCAGTGATGGTGCTTACAAGAATATTCAGGACTCCCTTTATAAAAAAATGACCACTGAATATGGTTCCACAACCACTAGTTTAAATCATCAGTAAAGCATATTAGTGCAAATGAATTAATATTATGGTGACGCATAATTGTTCAAGATGCTGGTTATCGAAATAAATAACATAAGCATAGCTACAACAACAATTATGAATATGCTGACAACATTAATACACTCTATTATAGTGTAGAAACTAGAAATTGTACACACTCTCTCTTCACCCTGTACTAATGTTATCTTCTGGTGTAGAGGCTAAGATTACAAAATTCAATAATAAAAAGATAAATATTGCATCCGAGGACATCACTGTAACTGCCTTTACAACCAGCTTGGATTGGAAAACACACATAATTTTATGTTTCTCATACAAATCTTTTACTCTTAGATAAACTGAAATAATATCCATTAGTAAACATATACATAGCAACTTCATAAACATGTTATGATTCCGCAAAGAACATTATTACAACTACTAATACCACACAGGATATATCAATATCACTGGAACTTGAATATTGAAATTTGCAGCAATTTGTGGATTGGGGGGGGGGGCAATCAGGTTACAAGTAAACCAGAATCCTATAATAAATCCATTAGAATCTGATAATCAAAGATAACAAACAGAACCACACGGGCCTGATAGATAAATTATTTATAGCGAATATTTGAAATCAACATACTACTTGTATACTGTAATGAAGGCCATTAAACAAATTACAGTAACAACATAATACCCTGGCTTACCATGCAGATGACCTTTGCAACCTTCAAGTCTTTCTTCAACTCCCTCACTAAATGCATCCCATTCACTGAAAAAAGTATCAACACCTCATCAGATTATGCAAGTCTGTAATTAGAAATAAAGAGCCCTCTCAATGAATTTGTACTAAACTTAAAACAAACAGGCCGACAATAACTAGTCATGTCCGACTTGAGTCCCAGTAGATCACGTAGGACATCATGTGTCATGTTTTCTGCAGTAGCTAATCTTGTGTTCAGCATGAATATCTAGGAAAAAACAAAAGCATAATTAAGATAAATTATGATCATTTGTTGCGAGATCAAAGGAAGTGCAGAAAAGCTTCCATGTTTATCCATCAAGCCTACCTCTTTCTGTCTACTGGCTGCCAAGGCCTCTGGCTCTTCAATACGAAGTCATCCTTTTTCGATTTCATCTGTTGTACAAAGCCCAACCCAATGCATTTAAAGGGGGAACTAGAACCCCTCGGCCTTGAACCAGTTCTTTCTAATTTGTTAGATGTTGAATTTGTGCTAGGAAGACAGAACTTATGTTATTAGCTGATGAAAAGCCCTTTGTCTTTACTTGTTCAGCCATGACTTCTAGTGCTTTGAACTGTTCCCTAAAATACAAAGTATTAAACTAAAAATACATGGAACTTAAAAGTAGGAAACTAAAACAGCCAGGGATCAAATATTGATTAAATATATAATTCAGTAGTTTTATAAACAACCATAGATAAGCCTTCTCATTCTTGACCAACCCTTTTCTTATTCTCATAGAATTGTAAACTACTAATAAGGAGCAACTGAATATAGCAGCAGTTCATTTGAGCATTTCAACTGTACATGGGGAGCTGGAAGAGAGAATAAAATCTAATACTCTAACTATTCAAGCTCTGGAAGCACCTTTTCTGATTTCAAATTATTTTAAATATCTAGAATCAGTTTTCTATGTCCATCTTAAGTCTTGGTGGATACATTCATATTCTGTTAGCATTACTCATTTACAACAGATACTAAAAATAATAGTGGACATTCAAAGTTTGGAGACTATAAAAGATAGAAATAAAATGACCACACTTATTTTATATTTTATACGAGATGTCGGGAATTCCTTGTACTGCAGGAGCCTGTATCCCAAGGGCTCTGAAACAACAACAAAAAAATTTCAAAAATCAAGAAAATCATAATAGAAAACAAAAATAAACAAACATTAACTCACATTAAGGTCACTCAAGATACAAGAAAAGAATGCAACTAAAAAACCCTATAATCCGTACATCATTAAAGAGATGAATGATAATACTATATTGAAGTCAAAACATACAAAACAAAAGTCAAGAATACGAAATACAATGGAAATTAGTTGCAGCTACAGGGAAAATACGAAACATCCCAAACATTGCACATCTTAGACACACATCCTCTGACCCAAAAACACAATATTAAACCCGTTAATCATCAAAGCCCCAAATAAAACCCTAAATCAAATAAATCCCCAAAATAAAACCAAAGTCAAATAAGTTGAAACATAAATTGAAATTACCATGAAATCTCAAAATGAAATCCCAAAGTTAAACCCCCCAAATCTACCTGAAACTTCCACAAGTTTGAGATTTAATCGATATTCTTTGGAGAAATTTCAAATAGGAGTTGAGAAATTTGAGAGTATTAATTGGAGGTTTCTGATGATAATATAGAGGTTCATCGAGAGAGAGTGTTCATTAGAGGTTCATCGAGAAATTTCTGATAACACTGTTCGGCGGAAGGAGGTTAATAGAGAGAAATAGAGAGACTTTTAAAGTGGGTTAGAGTAGAGAAGGGAAAGTCACGTTCAATTTTTTTGTTAAGGAGGGAAAATAGCCGCCTAAATATTTAACCTCGTGGTTCGTGCAAGAGGACTTGATTTGTGTGTTCATTTTATATATTTTCATGTTTACCGTAAAATCTGAATAAAAAAAAGAAATAAAAAGTGTTCAATTTTTTTTTTGGTAATTGAATCTTAAGTCAATAATATTAAATATGGTCAAATCTTGTTAAACTTAAATATGAAATCACATCATATAATTATATATTTATTTTATATTATAGTTTTTTTACTATTTTTGGTAGATTTTGAAATGTATAAAATAAGCCACATCCCTAAATTCGTTAGATATTATTATCGTACAGCTAAATTGTCGAGAAGAAATTTAAGAAAATTTGAATCACCATTCGGGACAACAGCTGTTAGTTGTTATTGGAAATGTGTACTTTGACATTTTACCATAATAGAAAATTAAACCCTTTAAATATAAAATGTTAATAAATATTTTTATATAACAAAAAACCTTAAAAAATTTATATAGGTGTAGTTGGATCATCAAAATTATTAATCAATTTTAAAAAATGAAATCACCCTGCTGCCACGTCACCTACAACGTAAGTAGTGTATGGGACCCTTGTGGGCTCCCGCCGCCACGTGGTAGCATATTATTTTATCAGATGGCTAATGCAACACCAAAATTTCTAGTGTTGCAAGTTATGCAACATCATTATTAAAACGCAACACCGGCTGAAATTTAATGCAACACTATTTTCTCACTGTTGTAGATAAGCAAAAAATTTACACTTATTGCAACGCTTTTCTAGCAACACTCAAAAAAAGCATTGCATATGAGCACTTATGGCGTAATGAATGCAAGTATTTGAATTGATAACTTACTGGAAATCCTTATCAAGTGTAAGATAATTACTTACTATATATAAGATTAAAAAGTTGAAGTTACAAAATACTCCAATATACTTATATCTTTTTATAAAAGAAACTACTTGAACTACCATTGTTCATAGTATAATAAGTTTTCAAAAGCTTATCATATCGAAGGCGCTACAAGATAAAATTTGTATATAATCAATCTTTGTAATATCATTTAAAAGAAATGAAGTTAAGAGATACTTCACTAAGTTCCAATATATATATATATATACACCTATTAAAATATATATCTCATATACCCTTGAAAACCTCCGTTATGAAAAGTGTAAACAGACTTATCATACCCAAGAATTTTGGAAAGAAGAAACTTTGGCATAACCCTGCTATCTTGTTGATCAGGAAAATATATCAATCAAGTAACCTTTTCTAGTAGTAGATGGATGAATACCCCACTGGTCATCACCCTGACCGCATTAGGACCTTGTGTTGGACCGCCACCCGACCTCATACGCGTTGATGGACTGCACCCACCCACTTACACTTTGATGGACTGTCACCCAGCCCATGTTGCCTATGCCGACGCAATTGGATTGGGCTTACTTCCCGAGTGTTGGGCAAGTAATCAAACTCTTTTATTAAATTAGCAACTTTGTTGCGCCAAAAATATACTAAGGAGCCAGATTCCTTAGGTTTTGAGTGAGTATTTAAATCCATCATCTAAATGCTAGATTTAAATTAAAAACAAGTTTTGGGGTCCGTTCTAACTTTTAAAATTATTTTAAAGATTTGAAAACATTTTTGAAAACGTTTGGAGTAAGAATGATTTTATAAAATAAATTAGTTCCGATATATTAGAAAATATCTAAATATTATTATTTAAATAATATTCCAAATAATAGTTTTTATAAGAATGAATAAAGTAGAAGTTTGGAAACTCATACTTGAAACGAATAATAATCAAAAGATATACTTATACGAAAGTAAGATCTTTATTTGAATAATTGAAACTAATGTTTGATTATTATTCAAAAGTATCAAATATACCTTATTCGATTAATAGTTATAGAAAACTATATAAAATATACTCAGGAACCTCGCCTCCCATTTTCAGGAAAGTGTTCAACTTTGGGTCCCCTATGCTAAGCGTATACACAAATAATGCCTATCTCTAGCATAAGTATTATGCAGTTTATAAGTAATTGAATCGACAATGAGATATCAAGATTTCCGAATCAGGTATGAATATATATATATATATCATATTAACATGCTTCAATATATCACAAGATTTTCTAAACAACAATTGAGATAAGTGCATATCTATAAAACCATCACAACAACAATATACGGGTAGAAAACTTGCCTGAGCGATCGGGGGTGGTAATAGGCCTGGTATGAGTCTGGTAACCTATAAATAAGATATAAGCTGGAAATAAACCACGTTCACTTAAGAAACTAGATTTTATCCACTTAGACCCTAGCGTTCGCTTTTATGCTTAACGATTTACATTAGTCCCTCGAGTACCCTCGGATCCGCCATTTTTATAAAATTAACCGTTAAATATTTTAAGGCGACTCTTTCGCGAGTACTCTACAACTGACTAATAAACCTTACATAATTATTTCGTAATCCAATTATTCTTTTAAGGGCCTTAAACAAGGTCTCAAAGTTAAGCGAGGGGTAAAGGTTCATTTGCGAAATGCCGTCACTTAAAATAGTCGTTTCTCCTAAACCGTAAATCGGATCTAAGCGAAACATATACCAAAAAGAAGTTACGACATGATCTAGCTAAACATGGAAAATGTACAGTTTTAACAGTGAGGTTTCGGATCCTAATGCTAAGCATTAACAATCATGACTCATTACAAGTGTCATAGATCCATCAATAATCATCCTTTAAACCATCAAAACTAACTAAACATACATGGATCTTACTACACATACATGTATCTTAACATATAACACTAAATCATCCATAAACTCATCAAAAACTCAAAGTCAAGGCTAAGGTTCTAGAGATTATACCTTCCTTGGAGTGTAATAAGTTGTTAGGAAGCCTTAAAGAGCCTTGATCTAACCTTCTAATACCTTGATCTTGTAAAATAAATCAAGAACACAATGTAATGCTTGTAAATATTTGATATGAATGTAATAAAATATTATATTTTGTGCTATATAAATTTTTGTGTATTAGATGTCAGAAATTATGTGAATTCAATATGTTCTTATATTCTTCATAGTATGGCATTGCGAATATCGTTAGATCATTTATAAGCATATAATTGAATGTACGCAAGCAAAATTCGTTACGTAATTAAATAATATTTGAGTTATTGCGATTAGATAATAAGTGTAATAGTTGCGATTAGACGATAGTTTATCATTCGACTTAGAATCAAATTACTTGCATTTTCTTAAGTGGCTTAGAATTTTTAATTACTTGCATCATCTTAAGGTGAGTTTTGTGTGTGCATGTTGGTAAAGTCGAAGTTGAGGCCTTGGTTCTTATGAACTCAAGGTTGCAAATAGGGTGGCTTATAGAAATGAGCAAGATATGATCTTGGAGAGGTGTTGCACTTCTATTTTGTCAAGTCATAATCTTGTTCATAAAAAATTGGCAATGATTTCTTAAGAGCCGAATGTTTAGAGTATTGAACTTGGGTAGTTCTTATGAAAAATTATCATGCATGTTGATTTTGAAAGTATTGTTTTTAAAAAATATTGTTTTATCAAGTTTAAACTCTTGCATGCCATTTTTCCTTCAAGATACCTTAAGTTTAGTACTTGCATGTTGATTTTAGCACTTGCATGTTGGATATAGTACTTGCATGTCGATTTACAAGTGATTTTCAAAGTAGAAACCATACTTGTTAATTTTGTGTTTTGGTACTTGACTTGTATGAGATGCATGCTGTGGTTTTTGGTTATAAAATTCTAGATGAAGTATTCGATGATGATAAGTGATTATATTCAGTAGATATCAAGTGATTATTTTGAGTATATAGTTCAAATTTTGATTAGAAACTCGAAGACATGATATTGCTATAATAGTTGTTCTTTTAACCTCTTGATACTTGATTTTTGTGAGTTGCATGCCACGTTTCCTTTGATAAAATGCTAGTTTAGATTATAAATGATGATATGAGCTTACGGTCAGTAGGTGTCATGAAGTTACCATACATGTTTACTTCGAATCCTTGCTTAAAAATGTTAAGTAATGGCTTATCTTGTGATGTGTTACTTTGCTTGTTTTTATAAGTGATCTTTATGCTAAATAAATTATAAATGAACCTTATATGTTTTTAATCAGTAGGTGTAAGTGTATGTTAACACTTGCCTTGGTTGGTTGTTGATTGTTTTGGAGTAGTGTAGGGAGCTAAGGTGGAAGGAGTCACTTGGTCATAGCTGGGCAGATTTTTGTACTAGAAGTTTAGGTCATTTTAGGTGAGTTTTAGCAAGGCCTTGGTAGGCCTGAGCTCACGGGAGTTGGGACTTGGTTCATACTTGAGTCCAGTAGCTTTAGATTGAATAAAAACTTATATCGGGCACACACACAAAAACCTGAGAGCAGCTCAGAACAAGGAAGATTGGAGTAAATTGATTTTTGATTGATTATCATCATGTCATCGGTTAGGCCTTCATGGGGCCTTGGTCTAAAAGATAGAATTAATTCATAGGATGCTTAACAAGTCATTAAAACCAGTAATTGAATTAGATAAATGAGTTTTAAGTTGCTAGAAACAGGGCAGTGTGATATTCAGGGGAAACAGTTTTGTGTCAACTTTCACTTGAGGCCTAGGGAGGCCTGAGTGAGGCTTTTGAGTCATTTCAACTTTGAGAATCAGTTAAGAGTCTTAATAACCCTTGAGAGTTGGTTTGGAGTGAAGGCCTAATGTAGAGATACCATATTTCCACCAAAACACCCGAGAGTCACCATTAGAGTTGTCTTTGGAAGCTTTAGAGAAATGCATTACATTTATGTGTCTTTTAAGTGAGGCCTTGATGTCAAACCAATTGCTAAAGTTAGCTTAAAATCATAAGAAGTCATAGGAGTTAGAATATAGCAAAGGCCCAAGGTAGAACTTCATATTTTTGCGAAGGCACACAATTGTTGCCAAGGTGTGCATTCGGTAAGTTAAGTAGTGTGCATTGCATTTTTGAGTCATTTAAAGTGAGGCATAAGTGTGCCTTACTAAATTTAGGTTGAGTTGAGGTCTGTAAAGGAGAATTAGTAGTATTGATCATATTAATTAGATGCTAAATGGATAATTGCTTGAGTGATTAGGGTAGTAAAATCTAAGTGTACTATTTCCATGCCATTTCTTGCTAAATGTTATGTGAAATATGTGAAGCATATATTACTTGAAATTATTTGTGTTTAAGTGTATATATATGTCTATATATTTATAGTATGCGCGAAAGGGTAGTTAGCAAGAGTTGTGACAAGGATACTATGTTATTCCCTAACAATACAACAAGAATTACAGAAGGGGGGTTGAATGTAATTTTGGCTTCTTTTTCAAGATTTTAAAAAAAGTTCTCAACTCGACAGATATATATGTGTTTTGATTTGCAAAGTACGGAATGAAAAGATTAAATAAATCAAAAACAAAGTAATAAAAACACAAGTCTTTAAAACTTTCTGGTGGATTTGAATGTATCCACCAAATATATATATATATATATAATATATATATATATATATCAATTTGAGAACTCTGTGAAGCTCAAATTGGCTTACAGCTGCTTTACAAGTTAAACAAACAAACTACAGAGAAATTCTTGACAAGTACAGCTTTTTCTATTTCTCTCCTAAAATGTGTTTGCTTAGTTAAGTTTATTCTACTAGATACACTTGGTTTATATATCACCAAGTTTACATGGTAATAAGAAAAGATAATAAAACAAAACCTATCAAGTCTAACTCCATGCTGCTTCATTACTCTATTCCAGCATCTTTGAAAATATTCATAACTTGCATGGAAGTGGTAATGCTTCTTTGTTCTCAATTTCCTGCTAAACAGGCTGCCACATTCCTTTTGCAAACACCCAACGCATGTGACTGTGTTGTCACTGTCAATAAATATTTGAATTGATCATCCGTCGGGTACATTCTTGTTATCCGTTGGGTAGCTTTGCTGATCATCCGTCGGGTAGCTATTTGACACTTGACTCCATTTAACTTATGTAAAATTATAAGACATCTCATATTTACAATCAATCAACCTATTCTGCATATCTACTAGTAGTCAACATGTCTCATAAGCTCCTACAGAATCTACATAAAGTTGTTTGCATAAATGTGCTACAATACTTATTATTATATAAGCTACTCACTCGATGGATATCAAATCATCATCCGTCGGGACTATATTGAATCATCCATCGGGACTATATTTGATCATCTGTCGAGTCCTACAAAATTCACTAAGTTAAATCTACTAAGGTGTTTTGTATCATTTATCATCAAGTTCACAACATAATCCTAACAATCTCCCCCAATTTATGTCAACTGGAATTGTAGCCATAAATTAAGAGAAACTTGATGATAACAAAACACTCTAAGAATATAGATTGAAAATAGTAGATGAAACTGATAAGTGCTGCAAAATTTATTGAAAATTGAACAAAGCAAAGTACACAAAGAATTGCTCACAATCATTATCAAGGTGCTCCTCTAGTTTGAGCAGATAAGTCTATTTCCTTGATTGTCTAGGTTTCTTCCCAAGCCTCCTGTTGTTCTCTTCTATCTGGTTTTGGAGTTGTCTGTGGAATTCAAGTTCATCAGCTTCTGAGAGATGTAGCATTCCTTGCATTTCCAATAGAGTCTCATTGCTAGAGATACTCAACCGGTCCTCCAATCTGAAAAATCTTCTAACTCCCTTTTCATCCCTGAATTCCATCAACCAATAAGGCCTCACATGCACTCTATTTCCTGTGAAGGGAATTGACAGAGTTTTTGGAAGTGCATCTTTGGCTCTATTACTCCTCATCTCCTCAATCTTCTTTAGAACTAATCTTCTAGAAGTCATATGGTGTCCAAAGTTGTTTTTGAAAGATCAGTAGATCTTTATTAGCACATATTGGATTTCTAGAAGAATCCTGTGAAGTGGCCATATGATCTCTTTTCCTCCCTTATATTTGAATACCATTCTTTCAGGAAGATGTCTGTGACCGTCAATTCCTCAAACTTCTTTCGATTCATCTAAGTGGAGGTTAGTGTCAGAATACTCTTTGATGTCACAAATGTACAACATATCTCCTTTGTTGACTATGGATTGAGATTTGACTAGGGTCTTGGATTTGAGAGTCACTGGTTTCACTTTCTTGCTAGCTCTTGTCTTTGTCTACTTTGTTTTAAAGATAGGAAATTTTAGCTCAGGAATTAGAAAACTATCCCAGTCTACTAGATCATCCTTAAGAATTATGGGTTCACCGTTAATATTTCTAGTTGGATCCACCACCTTGAATTCTTCAAATACCACTGAGGGTTTTGATGTCTGAGTTGAAGTTGTAGGCTTTTTGGGAGTGTAGTCTTCCATTTCCTCATCACTGAAGTCAAATTTTCTTTTGGAGGGTAGCTTGTATTTGAATCTTCTATTATGTTATGGTTCATCTTGCACTTTTTGATCTTGAGGTTCAGCAATTACAGATTGTTGTGTAGGAATTTTTGTTGTGGTTTTTACAGCTTGAAGTTTGGCCAAGGTAGCAGCTTGCTTCTTCTTCTGTTTGAGCTTCTTAGCATCCGAGCAACTTGCTTCTTTTCTTGCCTGATTCTTTCTTTCTCTTTCTTCTTAGCTTCCATAAACATGGGGTGTCCAGCCACCACACAAATTTCCTTACCATTTCTGTAAATCTTAGCTAATCTTCTTTTAAGTGCTGAATCAGCTGGATCCTTGTAAAAGGCAATTGACCTAGCCAACAGCTTCTTCTCATCTGGCCTAGGTGTCTCATACTCAATATCCATAGGATTCTTGTCTGAAAACTTTGACTAGTTTATTTTAGGCTTCATGATGAAATCTGCTTTTGGAGATTTGATGCAAGATGTTTGGCCTTTTTCCAGATAATTCATACTCATTTCATTTATAGAAATGTTCTTGACTTGAGAGTGATGAATGGATGTTTTGTCAGGCTTCTGAATTGGCCCAAACTTTTATTGATTTTCTGCATCTATCTTTCTCCATTTTTCTTTCAACTCCTTATCTGCTGCTGCTATATCAATCTTTAGCAGTTTGTCATCTGTGTTTAATTTTGCTGCCGCCAGATTTATGATGTCAATGAAGTCCATAACTGGTGGCTTTGGGAAAGCAATTGTTGGCACAATCACTTTGCTGACTTGTATGTTGAGCTATTTCTCCCCCTCACTTGAGCCTTTCTCCCCCTTTTTGTTAGCATCAAGTTGTTGATTGGGAGGGAGTTGAGCAGCCACCAACTGTTGAAGTAGAGCAGTCTGAGTTTCTTGATTAGTGAGTATCTTGGCCATTGACTTCTCTACATCAGATAATCTTGAGTCCATGGCCTCAACTTTTCTATTGAGATTAGCCTCCTTCCTTAGCTTGTGAGCTATTTTAGTCATGGTGGTTCCGGGAATTCTACTATCCAACCTTGCTATGAAATCTTGTTTTACTTCAAAAATTTCTTGCTTGATTTTATTCACACTCTGACTGTGTTGGAGAGCTTGAATTTTATGCAGTTGGAGTGCTTTAAGACGAGTTGTGAGTAGCTTCTTTCTGCTGGCATTAGTAGATGCTTGAATGGTTGTTTGGGTGTTATGGATCAGCTTGAATAGTGTTGAATGGAGATGTGAGTAGGAACATTATTTTGTTAGCATCCAGGCAGGAACATCTGCATCTCCTCCTATGCTTATCTTGTCTTCCTCATCATCCCCACCAGCATCCCCAAATGAATCTTTAGCCAGTTCAAAATCACTACCAGTGTTGGAAGGCACATCAATTATTGCATCCTTTGCTCTTTGAAGAGATTGTGTAGTGTGCACCAAATTTAAAATCCTTTCAGCCTCCTCATTGTCCTGCACAACTAGAGTTTCCTAAGCTGTAACATGATGAGTAATATGTCTCAGCTTCCAGGGAAATAGAATCTATGAAAGCTTGATATTCTTGCTGAAATAGCCTTTTCCTTTCTGCATCATTGACACTCATTGACTCACTTGCAATGGATTTCATCCTTATCACTTCTGTACCTGCTTTTCTCTCATGATCTCTCTCTTTTTGCATCAAGGGCTCCCCTTGGCTTCCCACCCTCACACACTCACCTTCACAATCTAAGGTGGGACACCTCTCACTCACTTTTGCCAGTCCTGAAGAAATGGATTGTATGGATTCACTCTTATTCTCTCCTTTTTTCCTGGGAGCAACCCAGCCTCTCACTCAATTCACTCCCTTCCCTCAGCCCTAAGAGTGATTGTACTACTACTAAGTCTTCTGCACTTGTGAGAATTGAAGAAATTTTAAGTTGTGCAGAGACACCTGATGGATTAGGAATATCCATTGGGATAGTAGTTTGGCTATCCGACGGATGACTGTTGTTAGGCTTATCCGTCGGGATACAATCACTACTCGACGGATGATGAATATCCATTGGGATAGAAGAAATGAATGAGTTTGGAGTGGAGATTATTATAGACTCTGTGCAGATTGATGAAAGTTTGGCACATATGTCTCAACAGACTCAGAAAGAAATGGAAAGTGAGCCAACAAATCATCTAAAAGATGATGCTCACTTGCTTGGATTTTTGGCTTCTCCAATAGAGTTAAAGATGGAGAATTTGGAAGTGATGTATTTATCATGTCAATATCCAGTGAGTGTGTGGGAGAATTTGGTGTATCGGGTGCTTCAATTATTAGAGATTTTGGCCGTGACTCCATATTTCTTGGAGCCACATCATCCTGACTTTGAGATGGTGCAGTGACAGGGTCTTTAGCACCAGTTTGCACTGTGTGTGTGCCCCGTGCATCCCCAAGGGTTTTTGATCTTTTCTTTCTAGCATAAGTTTGTGGTGTGCTAGTGTCCCTACCCCTCTTGGCCTGTGCTCCTGGTTGGGAGCTTGTTTCAATAGTAACATCCTTTTGAGAGGATGAAACTAGAATTGAGCTTATTTCATTATTAACAACAACATTTTGTTGGGAAACTGTGGTGTGGCTAGGTTTGGATACACTCTTCTCACCATCCTTATCCTTAGGGTTTCTTTATTTTTCACCCTATCCTTCACCCTGTCCTTCACCTTGCTTACCCTCCTTCACACTCCCCTCTTTGGTTTTAGTGGAATTTGCAACTGGTTTCTTTTGAAAGAAACCAGTAGGGGATTTCTTAGACTTGGATTTTAAAATTTGTGGTTTAGTAGCTTGGGTAGGCATCCGTTGGGTCATTGACATAGATGTCATTGCTACATTTGAAGGAAATGAAGTGTGTGAGGTTGGAAGAGTGGAGACAGTAGAAATTACCTCATTTACCCGAGGTCCCTCCATGATTGGAAAATAAAAGAGAGGCACCTCTTTATGGTGGTTTGTCCTGTTGAGATATGCAATAATCCTTCTTTATTGAACCCAACAATTTAGCTTGTTGGTTGGGTTCTCAATTACAATGTTCTCACTGAGATGGTTAGCAAGCATCATAAAGAATCTAGCATAATAGACATTTTTACCTCTCTTATTGTGTTCTCCTAACTTAAAGCCTAACTCAAACAAAACCAAGTCATTGAAATTAAAGTAATTATCAGTAACTAGCATGTAAAGCATGTTAAGCATAGAAATGTTAACAGAATTAAAGTTACTAATCTTACCATAGAATACCTTAGTTACCACATCACACATAAAGCTTCATTCCTTTCTAAGACCTAACCTCCTAATTTCACTTAACTTAGAGGTAGTAAGTGCATAGCCCATGGAATTTTGCATGTTAACTATGTTAGTGTTTGTGTGTGGAGCAGTAGCAGTATTATCAGGAATTCTAAAGCATGCTTTGACAATGTCACTATTTATGCAAAACTGCTTACCTTTTAGAGTGAATGTAATGGTCTTGTCAGTTGAGTTGTACACTGCAGTTATCCATATCTCTTCTCCAACCTCACAGTAGATAGTGGGAGATTCCAGTATAGTATAGTTGAGTTTACAGCCTTTCACAAAATCCATCATTTTGAGGTAATCTCCAGACTGTTGAATCTCCTTGTTCACTAGAGCTGTAAAGTTGTTCTTTTCATAGATATATCCAGTTTGAGACATGATTTTGATGACTGGTGCCATTGTTAGAGATTGGGAAATTTGCAGAGAAAGTATTTGCTTTTGAGAAGAAAGAAGTTAAGGAAACTGAATCTTGAGAATGATAAAATAGAAGAATACAAATGAATTTAGCTTTTATATTATCTCAAAAATAAATTGTCAAAAATAATAAAGTAAAAAAAGTGACCAATAAAAATTTCCCAAAATAGCCGTTTAAAAAATAAATAAACTGTAGAAATTATGTCACTTATCCGTCGTGTCATGCTTACAAACTGTAAGTATACTCGATGGATGATGTTCAGAGTTTTAACGGCTAGGATTGAGACAATTCGACGGATGAGGATATATCAGTTATCCGTCGAGTTATAAAATACTCCAGAAAAATAATTGATTTTTATTAACAATTAATGTTTCGACGGATGATCAAACTCGATGGATAATGAGCATCCGTCGTGATGTAAATTTTGACTTAGCCAAAATTTCATCCAAAACAGAAAAATTAATTAAATTTATGGCTGCATTAAAATTTGCAAAAATATCTGAAATGATTCAGGAATAATTAAGCATACCTAACTCACTTACCAATCTTGAAAAGCTGGATTCATCAAGTGGCTTGGTAAAGATATCTGTAAGCTATTTTTCACTTGAAACAAAATGCAGTTCCACAGTACCATTCATCACATGTTCCCTTATGAAGTGGTACTTGATGTCTATGTGCTTTGTTCTTAAATGTTGCACCAGATTTTCAGTGATGGAAATTGCACTTATGTTATCACAGAAAATGGGAATTCTATCCATTTGTAGATCATAGTCCAACAATTGTTTTTTCATCTACAAATTCTATGCAAAGCAACTACCAGCAGCAATATATTCAGCTTCAGCTGTAGAAGTAGAAACTGAATTTTGCTTTTTACTGAACAGGACACAAGCTTGTTCCCTAGAAATTGACAGGTTCCTGTTGTACTTTTTCTATCTATTTTACAACCTGCATAATCTGCATCTGAATAACCAGTTAGATCAAAGCCGGAATCTCTAGGGTACCAAATGCCAAGTTTTGGTGTTCCCTTGAGATATCTGAAAATTCTCTTAATAGCTACTAAGTGAGATTCTCTAGAATCAGCCTGAAATCTAGCACAAAGATAAGTAGCAAATATTATATCTGTGCTACTAGTTGTTAAGTACATAAGTGAGCCAACCATTCCCCTATAGCTTGAAATATCCACAGACTTTTCAGTAGTGTTTAATTCAAGCTTAGTTGGGATCAAATTTCTTTAAAAGATCATGAATGTTTTTAGTTTGACTAATGAATATTCCATCACTAACTTGCTTAACTTGTAAACCAAGAAAGTACATTAGTTCTCCCATCATGCTCATTTCATACTTACTTTGCATCAATTTGGCAAACATTTTGCAAAGTTTTTCATCTGTAGAGCCAAATATAATATCATCTACATAAATTTGAACAAGTATACTAGAGCCATTAACATTTCTTAAGAATAAAGTTTTATCAACAATACCTCTTGTGAAGTGATTTTCCAAAAGATACTTTGATAAAGTGTCATACCAGGCTCTAGGTGCTTGCTTCAGTCCATAAAGTGCTTTCAAAAGATAGTAGACATGATTTGGGAAATTTGGATCTTCAAAACCAGGAGGCTGACTAACATAGACTTCCTCCTCCAAATCTCCATTCTGAAAAGCACTTTTGACATCCATTTGATAGACTTTGAAATTGGCATGAGCTGCATAGGCTAAGAAAATTCTGATGGCTTCAAGTCTTGCAACAGGAGCAAAAGTTTCATCAAAATCTATTCCTTCTTGTAGATAATAGCCCTTAGCAATCAATCCAGATTTGCTCCTGACTACTATGCCATTTTCATCCATCTTGTTTCTGAATACCCATTTGGTGTCAATTGGATTCTTTCCTTTAGGCTTGGGTATCAGCTTCCATACCTTGTTCCTTTCAAATTGGTTTAGCTCCTCCTGCATAGCTAAATCCAATCAGGATCAAACAAAGCTTCTTCTACCTTCTTTGGTTCTTCCTTTGATAGGAATCTATTGTATAGACATTCTTCTTGAGTTGCTCTCCTTGTTTGAACTATAGAAGATGTATCACCAATGATGAGCTCAAAAGGGTGATCTTTGGTCCATTTTCTTTGTTGAGGTAGATTAGCTCTAGATAAAGAGGCCTCATTGTTGTCTTGATGTGTGACTGAGTTTTGATTATTAGAAACTCCCCCTGAGTTTGTGAATCTTTGATTTGAGAAAGGGGAACTTTCTGTAAGTGATCTATGTTATTCCCAGTGGACTAACAATGAGATTTACAGAAGGGGGTTGAATGTAAATCTCAAAACTTTTTCAAGTTTTGAGCAGTTTCTAAGGCTAAGTGTTTTTGAGAGCAAGTGTGTGTGAATTGCTTGAAGCTAATGCAGACAGATATATATTCAAACACAAATGTAAAGAACACAGAGAACTTAAAAACTTTTCTGGTGGATTTGTTGTTCCACCAGAGATGTGTTATTTCAGAAAATCTGTGATTCAAAGAATTAAATCACAGCTGCTTCCTAGTACAAACTAGATGATTTTCTCTCTGGATTTTTCTAAACAGCTCTGGAAAATTCACATATAACTACTAGCTGCTTCTTGGTTTATATATCACCAAGTTTACAAGTGAAGACAAAACTGTAAAATACAATTAAAAAGGCTCTTCACATGTTTCTTCTTCATTTCTCTATCCAATGCAATTTAGGCTTAGCTGTTAATTTTTGAATACTTCCTTGTTTGCACCAGAATGGAAATGCTGCATTTTCTTGATTCCTCCTAGAGGCTTCCACATTCCAGTTTATCTCTGTCAACCCATGTGCCTCTGTCAGCTTATGAATTGTCACTATCAACTGCTAATGAACTAAGCATCCGTTGAAGCTTTCATCCGTTGATGCCTTATCCGTTGAGGCTTTATCCGTCGAAGCTTTATCCATTGATGCATTATCAGTTGAAGTCTTTATCCGTTGAAGCACTTATCCGATGATGTATATTATCCGTTGAAGCTTTAGAAACATCCGTTGAAGTTTCGTTTCTTATCCGTTGAAGATCTTCAATATCAGTTGATACTTCTTCACTTATACAAAATTACAAGGCATGAAACATTTACAATTAGCTCTCCTATTTGCATATCCACTAGTAGTCAACATGATTGATAATTTCCTACAATATCTAAGAATTACAACTTGAATCCAGAGAATGAAATGTGCTACAATACTAAACTTATTGCTAAGTAAAGCTACTCCTTCAATGGGTAGCCAAGATGGTCTTATCCGTTGAGGCTACAAATACTAGATTTCTACTTAAGTGTTTTGTTTAACTTATCATCAAACTAATACACATATTCCTAACAATCTCCCCCTATTTATGTCTACTAGAACTGTACACATAAATTTGGGTTTAGCTGATGATAACAAAACACTTGACAAATATATTAACTGTAATAAAGCAGAAATTTAAATGTGCTGCAAAAATGTGTATGCTGAGATGGAATTGAAGAATTACATTGTTTCCAAGGGTGCTCCTTTAGCCTGAGTAGATTAATTTCTTTTCCTTTGATCCCTTGTTTTCTTTCCTAGCCTCCGGTCATTCTCCTCTATTTGAAGTTGAAGTTGTCTGTAGAACTCAGCTTCATCTTCTTCATTGATGTCCAACTTAGATTGCATATCCTTGAGAGTTTCATTACTGGCAATCTTGAGCTGATCTTCAAGTCTGAAAAATCTTCTGACTCCTTTGTTGTCTTTGAACTCCATCAACCAACGAGGTGATTTGTGAACTGTAATTCCTCTTTCTTGAATGAGTAATGTTCTAGGAAAGGCATTGGGCTCCCACCAAGTTTTCCTTATGTTGGCAATCTTGTTGAGAATCTCAGTCTTGGCAGTCCTGGTAAAGCCAGAATCCCTTTGTATGGCTGAGTGGACTCTAACCAAGGTAGAGTAGCCTTCATTCAGAATCCTGTAGAGAGGCCAAGTTCTTTCCCCACTTCCTTTGTATTTGAACACTAGTCTTTCTGGTAGCTGTCTGTAGGCAGCTATTCCCCTTATTTCCTCCAGCTTATCCAGATAGAGTTCAATGTCTGAAAATTCTTTTATGTCACAAATGTGAACATAATCATCCTTAGATGCTTGTGGCTTAGGCTTAGGCTTCTGAGTGAATTTGATGGAGGTTTTAGAAGGTGTTGATTTGATTCTTCTTTTCTGCTTCTTTGATAGTGGAGAAGAGGTTAAGAAGGTGGGCAATTTGATGGTGTCCCAATAAATTGGTTCCACCTTAGGAATGATTGTTTTACCATGAATGTTTCTGAAGGGGTCAGGCATAATGGGTTCAGGAATAGAAGGTAGTGGTTTGGATTTTGATTGGGTTTCTTCAGTCTCATCTACCATCTTTCTCTTTGCATTGGCCTTCTTTCTGTTCCCTTTCTGCTATTCCTCTCTTTCCTTACTTCTTTCTTCCATATCATTATCAACCATGTCCCCCATACCTTCATCTTCACTCTTGTCTTCAATTTCTTTCTTTTCTTCAGCTTGACTTGACTTTAGCTGTTTTTCAAGCTTTGCTTGTGCTCTTTTGTCAGCCTTTAGCTTTTTGGCTTCTTCATTCAACCTTCTGGTTTCTTCCCTCTTGGCTATTGAGAATTTGGGATGTCCTTGCATCACACAGATGCTCTTTCCCTCTCTAAAGATAATAGCCATGTTCCTCCTTACAACCATATCCATTGTCTCTTTGTGCTTTATGATACTTCCACCCAAAACCTTGTCTTCATCAGGCTTTGGAAGAGGAAAATCCACTTCTTTCATCTGAGCAAGGCTTAGAGGATTCTTTGTAGAGTCCTTATTGGATCTGGTGTTGGGCTTGAGAACCATAGGTTTCATATTCTTGGAAGAAGTCTCTCCAACCTTATTCCTCCTTACTGGCTTGAGCTCCATAATAATTGGTTCCACCTTTGTGCTATGCTTCACAGATTGTGATTTAGAAGTTGTAGAACCAAAAATTGGTTGCATCTTTTCATTAATTTTCCTCCTTTGCTCTTTGACTTGCAATTCAGCTGCTGCTATCTGGATTAGATCAATATCATCAAGCTTTCCTTTGATTTGAATAATTGGAGAAGTGGTGATGGCAGGAACTAGCACTTGAGATATTTGAACTGTTGTTGATGGCTCTCCTTCCCCTTCCCTTTTATTCTCCCCCTTTTTGTTATCATCAAGGGTAGGGGTCAAGCCTTGTGCTTTTGCTAGCTGCATTAGTAGATTTGTCTGAGTTTGTTGATTCTGAAGAATGGTGACCATAGAGTCTTCAATGATCTAAACTCTGTCTTCCAACCTGGCCAGCCTCTTATCAACATCAGATGCTTTCCTCAGTCTCCCCAACAAATCTTGCATAGTACCATAAGGCATGACTGAATCCAACTTCTCAGCATTGAAGGATTTCAGATCAGCAATGTCCTGCTTGGGTTCATCCACACTTAGATTCTGTTTGAAATGCTGCAACTGTAAGAGATGCAGAGAGTCCGAATGAGATTGAAGAATTGCCTTGGTACCAGCATCTGTAGTCTCCTGAAGGGCCTTCTGAATAATCATTACTTGCCTGACCAAAGTTACACCAAACTCTCCTGGTGTAGATGCCTTTGCCCATGCCCAATCAGGTAGATCTGGAACAGAACTTGGGCCTGCTTCTCCCCCTAAGTTCATGCTCTCATCCAAAGAATTAGAGTCATCATCATTAGAATTTACTCCAAATTCTTCAGATGGCTCACCAGCTTGAAAAGGCAGCCTGTTAACAGCAGCTTTGTCTCTGAGAAGAGATTCTGAAGTGTGTACAATGTTTAAAGTCTGTTTTGCCTCCACATTGCCCTGAGCAGCCACCAATTGATATGCTGGAACAGGGTGAGTAAAAGTGTCAGCATCCAAGGAAATGTTATCAATGACAGCTTTGTAATGTTGCTGAAATTGTCTTCCCTTGTCTGCATCATCCACAATCATTGACTCACTAGCAATGGCTGGATCCACCCTTATAGCTTTTGTACCTGCCTTTCTCTCATTTTCTCTATGTTCTTACATCAGGGACTCCCCCTGGCTCACACACACCCTCACACCCTCACCCTCACCTTCTAAGGTTGCACTCCCCTCACTCACTTTTGCCATGCTGGAAGAAGTAGCATGCATATGGTGACTCTCAACCTCTCCTTTTGCCTGGGAGCAACCCAGCCTCTCACTCAAATTATCACTCCCTTCCCTCAAACCTAAAAGTGATTGTACAGTAACCATGTCCTCTACAGTTGGAATTGTTTCTATTATATGTGTAGAGACCATCAACGGATAGGGAGTATCCGTTGAAGTGGAAACTGATGGTATCAACGGATAACTGCTGTTAAGCTTATCCGTCGAAGAACAACCACTTGTCAACGGATGAGAGATATCCGTTGAAGAAGGAAAAGATGTAGATATAGAAAGTGACATAATTGTTGAATCTGTGTTAATTGATTTTAAGTGAGGTGACACAGATTCTTCAACTATATCTGAAAGAACTGGTTGATGATCCAACAAATCATCTAAAAGATGATGATCATCAGGGTTTGAGTGGGGCTCCTCCCTGAGTTTTAATGAGGGAGAATCAGGAAGTGATGTGAATATCATATCCACATCCAGAGAGGGTGATGGAGAGTTTGATGATGGATGTGTTTCTATTATGAGAGAATGGGGCTGTGACTCCACTTTTGCTGGAGTCACATTAAGCTGAATTTGAGAAGGCAAAGATATAGGTGGATGTATCTGTGCTGTGTGTTCCCCTTGTGTGGAAACTAGGGTCTTGGCCTTCTTCTTCCTTGAAAAGGCTTTGATTGGTGAATTTGTGGCTTCAGTGTCCCTCCCTCTTTTGTTCTGTGTCCCTGGTTGGGGACTATTTTCAATAGTTGCACCCTTTTGGGAGGATGCAACTAGGGATGTGTTTGACTCCTTTTGAACCACCACAGTCTTTTGAGAGAGTGTGGCTTGGCTGGCTGGGGTACCACTCACCTCTCCCACCTTATCCTGGGGGGTTTCTTGATGTTCACCCCTCCCCTCACCACTCACACCCTGTTCACTCCCTTCAGGGTTTATGGTAGTTGTTACAACTGTTGTCTTTTGAGAGACAACAGAGGTGGTTTTCTTTGGCTTGTGTTTTGAAATTTTAGTTTTGGTGGCTTTGGTAGGAACCTGTTTGGACAAAGACACAGATTCCATTGCCACACTGGAAGACAAAGAAACAATGGGGTTGGAAACAGTAGGAGTTATAGAAGTGTTTACCTCACTTACCTGTGGTGCATTCATGATTGGCAAATATACCAATGGCACCTGGCTGTTGAGGTTCATTCTCAAAAGGTCTGCAAGGACCCTTTTCTCCTGTGCCCAGCATTTGAGTTTATTGTTCTCATTTGATATAACCAATCCTTCAGCAACATGGTTAGCCAATAACATAAAGAATCTAGCATAGTAGATGTTATGTGGTCTATTAGCTTTGTTACCTAATCTGGAACCTAATTCTAGCATGACACAGTTGCTAAAATTAAAGTACCTATCAGAAACTAGCATATAGAGCATATTAACAAGAGATGAAGTTATGGCATCAAAATTGCTAATCTTCCCAGAGAAAACCTTGATAAAGGCATCTCCAAGAAAACTCCATTCTTTCCTAAGGCCCTTCCTTCTAATACTACCTAAACTGGCAGAATCAAAAGCATAGCCTATGGAATCTAACATAGCCGATACATCTTTATCAGTGTGTGGTGTCATGGCATTATTCTCAGGCAACTTAAAGCAAGACTGTATATCATCACAGTTAATGCAATAATCATTACCTTTGAGAGAGAAGGCAATAGTCATATCTGTGGAGTTGAACTCTGCAGTTGTCCAAATTTCCTCAATCACCTCACAGTAGATGGTTGGGGCTTCCAGCATTGCATAGCTTAGTTTGCAGTTTTTGATGAAGTCCATCATCTTGTGATAATCAGAATGGGCTTCATTCTTTTCAATCAAGGCTACGAAATTATTCTTTTCATAAACAAATCCAGATTGAGACATAATTTTGACTACTGGTGCCATTGTTGTGAGTAGAGGTTGCAGAGAAAAACATGAGAATTTTGGGAGAGAAGGAGAATAAAAATTGCAAGAAAGCGTAAAGTGAAAATAAGAATTCAATGGGCTTTTATACTTTCTTGAATTAAAACGTAAATAAAATGATTAAATGATACTTTTAAACAAATTACAGCCGTTTAAGAATAAAGAAAACTGTAGAAATTCTGAAAACTGCCTTTAATACAAATACATACAACAGTGTATATCTGTATCAACGGTTAAGGAAAAGAATCAACGGCTGTGACTCACTTAAAGTAACTGATGTGACACTTCAACGGATAAGGTAAATAGTTATCCGTTGACGATCAACACTACTTTATCCGTTGAGGGATAAAATTACCAGAAATGTATTTGTCTTTCAATGGATAATGAACCCCCGTTGATAGAACAATTTTGGCTTTCAACGGATAGGGAATATCCGTTGATAGAATAAGTCTTACTTAAAGCCAACTTTGTTCTTGCAGCAAATTCATTTCAGGCTTCAAGGCAGATTATATAGAGGACATAAATTTATGAATAATTAAGCATACCTAGCTCACTTACTAATCTTGTGAATGTTGATTCATCAAGTGGCTTGGTAAATATGTCTGTTATCTGCTCTTCACTTGAAACAAAATGAAGTTCCACTGTACCTTTCATCACATGTTCCCTAATGAAGTGGTACTTGATGTCAATGTGCTTGGTTCTTGAGTGCTGCACTGGATTTTCAGTAATGGCAATGGCACTTGTGTTGTCACAGAATATGGGAATTTTGTCAACAGTTAGTCCATAGTCAAATAGTTGATTCCTCATCCATAGTATCTGTGCACAGCAACTACCAATAGCAATGTACTCAGCTTCAGCTGTTGATGTAGAAACGGAATTTTGCTTCTTGCTGAACCATGACACAAGCTTGTTCCCTAGAAATTGACAGGTGCCAGTTGTGCTTTTCCTGTCTATTTTGCAGCCTGCATAATCTGCATCTGAGTAGCCAATTAGATTAAAACCAGACTCTCTAGGGTACCAAATTCCTAGATTTGGAGTCCCTTTGAGATATCTGAAGATTCTTTTAATAGCCACTAAGTGAGATTCTTTAGGGTCAGCTTGAAATCTAGCACAGAGACATGTAGAAAACATTATATCAGGTCTACTAGCAGTTAAATATAAAAGTGAGCCAACCATGCCTCTATATCTTGAAATGTCCACAGACTTTTCAGCCTTGTTTAATTCAAGCTTGGTGGCAGTGGCCATGGGAGTTTTTACAGATGAACAGTCCATTAAGTCAAACTTCTTTAAAAGATCATAAATATATTTAGTTTGACTAATGAAAATTCCACCACTAACTTGTTTAACTTGTAAACCAAGAAAATAAGTTAGCTCTCCCATCATGCTCATTTCATATTTTCTTTGCATCAACTTAGCAAACTTTTTACAAAGCTTATCATCTGTAGATCCAAATATAATATCATCTACATAAATTTGAACAAGTATAGTAGAGCCATTAACATTTCTAAAGAAAAGAGTTTTGTCAATAGTACCTCTTGTGAAGTGATTATCTAGAAGAAATTTTGACAAAGTCTCATACCAGGCTCTAGGTGCTTGCTTTAGTCCATAGAGTGCTTTCAACAGATAATACACATAGTCTGAAAAGTTTGGATCTTCAAATCCTGGAGGTTGGCTTACATAAACTTCTTCCTCCAATTCCCCATTTAGAAATGCACTCTTGATATCCATTTGATAGACTTTGAAATTGGCATGGGCTGCATAGGCTAGAAAGATCCTGATGGCTTCAAGTCTGGCAACTGGAGCAAATATTTCATCAAAATCTATTCCCTCTTGTTGAGAATAGCCTTTAGCAACCAATCTGGCTTTATTCCTTATGACAATGCCATTTTCATCCATCTTGTTTCTAAATACCCATTTTGTATCAATAGAACTCTTGTTCTTTGGCTTGGGTACCAGCTTCCATACTTTGTTCTCTCAAATTGGTTTAGCTCCTCTTGCATTGCTAAAATCCAATCTGGATCCAATAGAGCTTCTTCTACTCTCTTAGGTTCCTCCTGTGATAGAAAGCTACTATACATACATTCATCTTGAGTAGCCCTTCTAGTTTGCACTTTAGATGTAGCATCACCAATGATCAGTTCAAAAGGGTGATTCTTGGTCCATTTCCTTTGAGGTGGTAGATTAGCTCTAGATGAGGTTGCCTCAGTATTGTCATGATGTGAGATAGAATGTTGATTGGTTGAAACTCCCCCTGAGTTGCTGATCCTTTGAAAGGAATTGAGAGCTCTATCAACTGATGAAGTGAATTAATTATCCGTTGACAGACTGTGATCAACGGATGCTTCATTATGAACTTCAACGGATGATGCACTTTGTCTTTCAACGGATGCTGCATTGCTTCTTTTAACGGAAGCTGAATTATGACTTTCAACGGATGCAGCATTCCGTGCATTATCCAAAGGCAGATTTTGAATTCTTCTTGAGATGCCTTCTTCATCATTCTCATCTTCACTATCATCACAATATATCTCAATATTGTCAAATTTGAGTCCTTCATGATTTCCCTCATCTGTTAGTCCATTAATCTTTTTATCATCAAACACAACATGCACAGATTCCATGACAATGTTGGTTCTTAGATTGTAGACCCTATATGATTTTCCAGCAGAATAACCAACAAATATTCCTTCATCAGCCTTTGCATCAAACTTCCCTTTGTGATCAGATTGATTCCTTAAGATGTAACATTTGCAACCAAAGACATGGAGAAAGTTTAAAGTTGGTTTTCTTCTCTTGAATAATTGATAGGGAGTCATGCCTTTTGCCTGATTGATTAGAGAAATATTCTGAGTGTAACATGCATAGTTAACAGCCTCAGCCCAAAAGTAAGTTGGGAGTTTTGATTCTTCAAGCATTGTCCTTGCAGCTTCAATTAGTGATCTGTTCTTCCTTTCCATCACACCATTTTGTTGTGGGGTCCTTGGAGCTGAGAACTCATGCATGATCTCATTTTCTTCACAGAACAACTTCATGGTTGAATTCTTGAACTCAGTTCCATTGTCACTCCTAATATTCCTTACTTTGAAATCAGGATGATTGTTGACTTGCTTGATATGATTGATAATGATTTCACTAGCTTCATCCTTTGATCCAAGAAAATAAACCCATGAAAACTTTGAGAAATCATCTACAATCACTAGGCAATATCTTTTCCTTGAAATTAACAATACATTGACTGATCCAAAGAGATCCATGTGTAGCAGTTGTAATGGTTCATCAATTGCAGATTCAAGCTTCTTACTGAATAATACTTTCTTTTGCTTTCCTTTATGACAAGCATCACACAGTCCATCCCTTGTGAATTCTACTAGAGGCATTCCTCTAACTAAGTCCTTTTTTACTAGATCATTCATTGTCTTGAAATTCAAGTGGGACAGCTTCTTGTGCCATAGCCAACTTTCAACTGAACTTGCTTTGCTGAGAAGACAACTAATAGATTCTGCATCTGTAGAGTTGAAGTCAGCTAAGTACACATTCCCTTTTCTAACTCCAGTTAGAACCACTTTATTGTCCTTCTTACTTGTGACAATACAGGCTTCAGAATTGAAGGAAACAGTATTCCCTCTGTCACATAGTTGACTGATGCTCAATAAGTTGTGTTTGAGACCATCAACCAATGCAACTTCATCAATGATGACATTTTCTTTTGAAATCAAGCCATATCCCATAGTGAATCCTTTGCTGTCATCTCCAAAGGTTATGCTAGGGCCAGCTCTCTCCTTAAACTCTGTGAGCAGGGTGAAATCTCATGTCATGTGTCTTGAACAGCCACTGTCCAAGTACCATAAATTCCTTCTTTTTCCCTGCACACAACAAAATCAATCAAGTTGATTTTGGTACCCAAGTTTCCTGGTTGCTTGATGAACTAGTTTCATTTTCATCAGAATTAGCCATCAGGGCTAGGTTGACATATTCCATGTCATCATCTTCATTGAATCCATCTGCTGTCCAATCATCTTGAGTGAGAAAAGCTCTTTCCTTTTGTTTGAGCAAATCAAAATACTTATTTTTGTAATCAACTTGCTCAAATTTCTTCTTATCAGAGGTTGGCTTCCTACACTCACTTGCAAAGTGTCCACCAATGCCACAGTTATAACATTTGAACTTGGATTTGTCCACCACGTTTTTGTTTGGCTTAGTGAATTTTGTATTTTTCCTGAACTTCATCTTTGCAAACCTCCTGGACAGAAAAGCCAGATGTTCATCAACATCATCAGAGTCATCCTGACTGGAATTGTTTTCATCCTCAGCTACTTGCTCTTTACCCTTGCTTGATTCTGATTTGCTTGTGCCAATTTTGAGACTTGGCATTGTCTTCTCCTCATTCCTGGTTTCAACCTTCTCACTGTCAGCTACAAGTGCAACTGATCCTCCTTTTCTCTTCCCCTTTTCCAACAGCTCATCTTGCTCCATCTCAAGTTCATATGTCTTCAAAATTCCATATAATCTTTCAAGTGTGAAGTCCTTATAATCTTGAGAATTTCTTAGAGAAACAGTCATAGGCTTACATTCCTTTGGTAGAGACCTTAGAAATTTTAAATTGGAGTCCTTAACTTGGTACACCCTGCCATACAGCTTCAATCCATTCAACAGTTTCTGAAATCAATTGAAGGTATCATTCAATGATTCTCCTTCTTCAAAATGAAAATATTCATACTGTTGAATGAGAAGCTGCATTTTGTTTTCTCTAACTTGCTCAGTGCCTTCACGGATAAGCTGCACAGTATCCCAAATTTCCTTAGCAGTTTGGTTGTTAATGACATTGTCAAACATATCTTGATCTAGGCCATTAAACAGAATGTTCAAGGCTTTCTTATCCTTGTGAACCTCTTCAATATCTTCAACAATCCATTCTGCTTTTGGCTTGGGAATAGACTGTCCAACAACAACTATTGAAGTAGCAGCTGTGGCCACCTTGTGAGGGATGTGAGGACAATTTTCAATGCAGTTGATGTAGCTTTAATCTTGAGAGAGAAGATGTAAATGCATCTTCACTTTCCAGTGATGATAGTTATCTATTTCCAAGATTGGAACCTTTACACCAATATCCTTCTTACTCATGATGTTACCAGAATAGATCTTTAAACTCTTTGTATGTTAAGAGCTTGCTCTGATACCAATTGTTATTCCCAGTGGACTAACAATGAGATTTACAGAAGGGGGTTGAATATAAATCTCAAAACTTTTTCAAGTTTTGAGCAGTTTCTAAGGCTAAGTGTTTTTGAGAGTAAGTGTGTGTGAATTGCTTGAAGCTAATGCAGACAGATATATATTCAAACACAAATGTAAAGAACACAGAGAACTTAAAAACTTTTCTTGTGGATTTGTTGTTCCACCAGAGATGTGTTATTTCAGAAAATCTGTGATTCAAAGAATTAAATCACAGCTGCTTCCTAGTACAAACTAGATGATTTTCTCTTTGGATTTTTCTAAACAGCTCTGGAAAATTCACATCTAACTACTGGCTGCTTCTTGGTTTATATATCACCAAGTTTAAAAGTGAAGACAAAACTGTAAAATACAATTAAAAAGGCTCTTCACATGTTTCTTCTTCATTTCTCTATCCAATGCAATTTAGGCTTAGCTGTTAATCTTTGAATACTTCCTTGTTTGCACCAGAATGGAAATGCTGCATTTTCTTGATTCCTCCTAGAGGCTTCCACATTCCAGTTTGTCTCTGTCAACCCATGTGCCTCTGTCAGCTTATGAATTGTCACTATCAACTGCTAATGAACTAAGCATCCGTTGACGCTTTCATCCGTTGATGCCTTATCCGTTGAGGCTTTATCCGTTGAAGCTTTATCCGTTGATGCATTATCAGTTGAAGTCTTTATCCGTCGAAGCACTTATCCGTTGATGGATATTATCCGTTGAAGCTTTAGAAACATCCGTTGAAGCTTCGTTTCTTATCCGTTGAAGATCTTCAATATCAGTTGATACTTCTTCACTTATACAAAATTACAAGGCATGAAACATTTACAATTAGCCCTCCTATTTGCATATCCACTAGTAGTCAACATGACTGATAATTTCCTACAACATCTAAGAATTACAACTTGAATCCAGAGAATGAAATGTGCTACAATACTAAACTTATTGCTAAGTAAAGCTACTCCTTCAACGGGTAGCCAAGATGGTCTTATCCGTTGAGGCTACAAACACTAGATTTCTACTTAAGTGTTTTGTTTAACTTATCATCAAACTAATACACATATTCCTAACAATCTATTCTGACTTTCAGCTTCTCTTAATGACCCGGCGGATGGTACACTTTGTGTCCGGGGGGATGAAGCTGATTGTATTCTGACGGACAAGGCAGATTGTACATCACCACGACCAGATTAGTGGTACTCAATCTCAACATTCATTACAATACAACTCTCACAGTTGTCATTGTCTCATTATTCATAGACTCATTGGAGCATTACTATGGTCTACCACTGACCTACTGTAGTCATTCGCTTTCCATGAAGTCTTAATTGCTAACCATACGGAGTCCATACATATTGTATCGAATTCTTCTAAGGAGGTAACATGATCACCGTTCATGATTCACGAAGAACACTCCTGATCCTGACGTACATTCATGACATGAAGCAGATAAAATGCAGAAGTGTTTTAATGAAAGCAACGATAGTAGGTTAATACCATTCTTAATCATATATCTATATTAGGAGACATGAAGCTCAAAGGTTCATTTAGTCCTTTTTGAAACATGGTCCTGTCTTATTCTCAAGATAGTTCCTTCTAAGATAGATAGTTCCTTCTAAGATAGATAGTCCGCTCATGGCAATTACACGAATTAAACCTTTACTAAACTACTATTACGGTTGGGTATTGCACAGTCATCAAAAGGAATATCAATCTTCCAAACCATAATACAACCTTCACGGCTTCAACCATTATCACTGCTTTCCTCTGGAACGAGCGCCTATAATTGCTCTCTTGCACTTAGAGTGTCGGCCACCTCATTGGCCTTTCCTGATATTAATAGTTCCTTATAATCAATGTCTTTTAACCACCTTCAACTAAATTTTCTACCTAATTTCAATCACTGCTTATGTGAAAATGCTTTTCTTAAGTCCTGGTGAGAAAGAAAAAAAATCACCATTTTTCCATAAGTCATTGCCTTAGTCTTTAGATGTGAACATTGTCACGGCTGACTCTCGATCATACTTAGGACGTCTCTTATCTTGGGTCCTTCTTGTTTTCACCATTCTTGACCTTCGTTGGGTTCAATCTATACTTTCTCATGGTTCAACATGTGCCCCACCTGGCATTATTATAATTACGTCATATTTCCTTTATCAAAATTTCTATTCTTGAGAACTTTGAATATTACCTTTTTCCTTGTAAAACCTTTAAGGTTATCCTTGAATCGCTCCTCCTGTATTCCATAGATACAGGGCATTTCAAAATACCATTTACTAATACTAGAACCATTATCTATGTACTTCTAAAAATTTTCTCTACTGATCTTTAAAGGTTGTTGTTACCATAATCATTTTTAATTTATACTGCCAAAACTCATGATGTCCCTATTAAGGGCGAAATGCCAACCTTTATGCATTCCCCTAGGATTCATCTCAAGTTATTGAGGTTCCATCCTTAATTCCACCTTTAAAAAGGTACTTGCATCCTTCCATGGATAAATCAAGTCATAGATCCTTGATAGATTATCTTATTCAATCATTCCCACCTCGATAGTCTATACCAATTTCACAATAGTATCCTTATTCAAATTGAGGTCAACCTATATGGCCTTCAAAAGATAACAATGGTTACCCACTTTTCGTTCCTAATTTGGTAATGAAAACATGGATGTTCTGGAAGATATTGGTCGTGTTCAACGTGAACTTCTTCTTAATAAATCCTTATTTACTTTTGTTGTTTATCTCAACAGTCATCTCAATGTTGGGATATCTTTCATACCTGGCGTCTCCCTTTCTGGGTATCAAGCCACCGGTCTTACACTTCACATTCTTGAAGGTCACTTCCTTCATCCAGTTATCCTAATTTCTTACTTCCTTGTCTCCTCAGTCTATCTGCGTCTCAGTATTTATCCTTCGAATTATCTCAAGGTTTCCTCGAATCCTCCCAACTTACAGGGGATAAAATATATGTATCTCTTATGCCTTCAACCATCAATTTTAACTCATGGTGAATCACCCTCATCCTGACAATTACATACTTTTCTATTTCTATTGCTACGAGCCTTTAGGGTTTCCTCATACCCAACTCCCTTATCATTCCTCAAACTCTATTGCCTTTATATTCCTTTTCACTTCAGTTTCTTTTTATTTTCCTTTCTCTTATCATTATTTCACGAACCAACACAACATAAGCATTGATTTCGAACATCCCGTCATTCTGGATTCGTGTCCTCAAAACGAATCTTGACAACTTTTACAACTTAGATTCATAATTCATCATACTCGTCCGCCTTTGTTTTGCTCTAAAGCTTTTACACTATCTCCATAACCTTGGGAATTACTTTCCCGAAAACAATTGACTGAACTTTAATCAGTTTATTCTAACCTCTGGCTCCGTGCGTTTCTTGGTCTTTCACCAGCGGGTGGCATCTCTCTTAGAAGGGTAAGTGACAAAAACAGTCTTTTATGATTCGTCCATCATTTAGAATCTCAAATGATTCCTATATTTCCTTTAGCCAGGCTCTCGCCTCTACTGGGTTCGCTTGTTCCTTGGAACTCTGAGAGCTTAGCGACTTAAAGGTCCTGAAAGAATTTCCCACCGCACTGTCTCCTCATGGTGGAGGTTGGGGATAATAGTCTAAGTTCTCTTTAGACAGGTCCATGAATTACCGTATAGGAGTACCGTCTCAGGTCTCCTTTCTTTACCCAACTTTCTGTTTCCTTAGTATCAAATGTTTCATCCTTCTCCCATACTTGGGGTTATCTTATACGTTAAAATCCTTGTTTTCCACTTCATTATGTTATGTGCTCCTTCTTTCTTAATGGCAACCTCCCTAACTATCACATTCGGGGTTTGCCCTAAATCTTATTCCTCGAGCTATGGATTTCATCTAAGATCCAGTCCTTAAGCTCTTAAACGTTTGGAACCCAAATTCTGTAGGAATACCTCGTTATTCCCTTATCATCTTTCTTGGTATTAATCTCTTCTCCAGTCATTGACTCTCTGCCTTCATTCATCACTTTTTCTTGGCACAATATGATCTTTTTCGATAATTCGGGCTGTATTGCAATCTCAAACAGTGTTTCGGTACCGGCTCCGGTTACCTTCACTTCTATTTCCATTTTCTCAAAATCTCTTATCAACTCTCCCAAAGACATTTTCATCTTGAGTCTCTCCTTTATACTAAGGGCATTAGCCACCATTTTGGCTTTTCTGGATGATAAAGAATCTCATAATCGTAATCCTTGATTAGCTCTAACCACCTCCTCTGGCGCATGATGAGCTCTTTCTGCGTGAAAATGCACTAGAGCACTTATGGCTTGTGTAAATCTCGCACTTCTCTGCATACAAGTAGTGCCTCCAATCTTTAGGGCAAAACTATTGCCACGAGCCCAAGCTCATGGGTGGGGATATCGAATTTTATATTCTCTTAATTGTCTTGACGCGTACGCGATTACCTTGTTGTGTTGTATAAGAAGCACCCTAATTCCTTATACGAAGTGTCACTATAAATCACAAAATCTCCTTTTCCATCCGGCAACGCCAACATAGGGGTCGTGGCCAACCTTTGCTTCAGTTCTTAAAAGCTATTCTCGCATTTCTCTATCCGTTCAAACTTCTCAGTCTTACGAGTAAGCCGCATTAAAGGGGCTAATATCTTTACAAACTTGAAGAACCTCCGGTAGTGACCGACCAATCCTACCTCTGGTAGTTTCCCTAACCATGGTTATCAATTCCTCAGTGGTCCTTTATTCATTCTTGTCAGGATCCCCCACGGGATCCTCCTCAACAACAATCCCTTCTAGGACAATATCCTCAACCGCTACATCCTCAATATGAACATCATCCGGTCCCTCGTTAGGACGCTATATCGGATCCATAATCTGATCTCCAATAAGTAATAAAACAACATCGCGTTGTTGCTCCTCAACCTCAGGGTTCGGAGTCCCACTACCATATACGATAAGGAACTACGCTTCTATCACGATATTTATAAGGGTTCCCATAAGGGTTTTAACTGTCAGTACTACGTTAGGTAGTCCGACTATGAACTTGGCAAGAGTTCTTATTATCTTAGTGAACTTATTATTTTAATGTCATATCATCTCTGAGGTTTATAACGCTTAGCTCTGTAATACCCACAAATCCGGGGTCGGGGATTCGGGTTGTCACGAGTTCCATTTCCTTTATCATTACTTAATCTTAACAGTCAACCAACTACTGAGAACTGTGACCCCACAATATACACATACACACACCACAAGTTATAGTCTCAGAGATGAATATCAAAAATAACACAAGTCATTTTATTCCACAATTATAAACCGTTACACCTTAAAAGGGTTTCTGAATAAATTTACATTTCTTTGCCATTATTACAATTCATAAAGATATATAAGTCTGGTACATCAAAAGTTGAAAGCCTAGCCTATTGGTAGTTCCTACCTCAGCTACAGCGACATCAATGCCTATAGGAAACTGCGGAACGTTTCCTATCCGCTCACGAATTGGGAGCTTGCTCCTGCTCATCTTGTCTATCTGATGTTGTGTGATGAAAGAAGAAAGCAATGGTGAGCAACAAGCCCACCAAAATAATATGCATAATAATTAACAATATATGAGCATTCTCATAGTACTCATGAAAGTCTTGGTCAAGAAATGAACCAAGCTGATATCTTAACGTGACCAAGTCGCAAAATATTCAGTATATATATACATATATACTTTTCACAATCTTTGAAATCCTCTGACATGTATAATATACACAGAGTTCCAATCTATAACTGTATAAAAATACCGTTGCAAGGTGATCTCATATATCTAACCTTGTCTCAACGTTTTTCTGAAACCTTTGTCATTCATAAGACAATCATTAAATAGATATAAGTTTAAAAGATGAAGTTACAAGATACTCCAATATACTTATATCTTTTCCGAATACTACTTGAACTACGACCGTTCAATGTATAAATAGTTCATCCCATAGATTAAGATACAAGACAAAACTTGTATAGAATCAATCTTTAAAATATCATCAAAATAAAATGAAGTTACGAGATACTTCATTTGATGCAAACATCATTTTGAAAACTTGACCCTGCCAACACTCAACAATCGCCCAACCGTAGCCTTTCTATCGAAGTACTCTGGGTAGTGTTGCAGAAATATCCAGTTGGATGATGAACTCATTACGGGAGTTTTCCGCGCCAGGAAGACCACTTACGATGATCAGTCGTAGTAGTGCAACCCCACCATTTTCTATATGTAGAGGAGAACCTGTCGGATTTACTTGTCAACCGAACACTAGACTCCTAAGGAATGGACCGTCTTAGCGGAACTTCCAGGCCATTTGGGCCAATATAATAAGGCTGGGCCGGCACCACTCGACCACTTACGCCACTCCTAGTTCAGATGAAATCCATGACTCTGAAACGTAAAGCTCGTCCCCCTTTCCCCAAGTAGAAACTTGTTGATACGGCTCCACCAAGAAGTCGTATCTAGTTGGAAAGGAAAACTCACCGATATTTCCCAGGCGATGCCTGTTAATGGATTAACTTGTTCCAAGAATTTTACTTCCCGAGTGTTGGGTAAGTAATCAAAAACTCTTTTATCAAAATAGCAACCTTGTTGCGAATATAAAATACACCACAGAGCCGGATCCCTCAGTGTTAGGAATATATGTGCATTAGTTTGATGATATGTTTAACAAAACACTTAAGTAGAAGTTTAGTGTTTGTAGCCTCAACGGATAGCCAAAGTGGTCTTATCCGTTGATGGTGTAGCTTTACTTAGAAATAAGTCTAGTGTTGTAGCACATTTCAGTCTCTGTATTTAAGATATAATTCTTAGAAGTTGAGAGAAAATATAAGTCATGTTGACTACTAGAAGATATGCAAATAGGAAGGCCAATTGTAAATATTTCATGCCTTGTAATTTTGTATAAATGAAGTGGTATCAACGAATGTCTTAAAGACCTTCAACGGATGAGAAACAAAGCTTCAACGGATGTCTCTAAAGCTTCAACGAATAGAGCTTCAACTGCTAACACATCAACAGATAAAGCCATCAACGGATGAAGGCTTCAACGGATGTTCTGTTAAATAGCAGTTGATAAGTGGTAGTTGTAACAGCAGACAGAGGCACATGGGTTGACAGAGATAACTGAAATGTGGAAGCCTAATTTCAGGAACATCAGAAAAAGCAGCCGTTCTACTCTAGTACAAAGAGGCAATAGTCAACAAAGTACTTGAGTGATATGGAGAAGAAACAAGTGGAGAACTCATTTTATTATTGTATTTTTATCTTTGTCTTCACTTGTACACTTGGTGATATATAAACCAAGTAGCAGCTAGTAATTAGATAAGAATTTTTCCAGTGCTGTTTAGAAAAATCTTGAGAGAAAAATTATCTAGTTTGTACTAGGACGCAGCTGTGATCAACATCTTGAATCACAGATTTTCTGAAATACCATCTCTAGTGGAACAACAATCCACCAGAAAAGTTTTTAAGGTCTGTTGTGTTCTTTACATTAGTGCTTGAATATATATCTGTCTGTATTAGCTTAAAGCAATTCACACACTTGTTTATCTTGAACACAAAGCCTTTAAAACTGCTCAAAACTTGAAAAAGTTTTGAGATTTACATTCAACCCCCCTTCTGTAAATCTCATTGTTAGTCCACTAGGAATAACAATTGGTATCAGAGCAAGCTCTTGACACACAAAGAGTTTAAAGGTCTTGGAAACTAACAAATATGAGTAAGAAGGATATTGGAGTAAAAATCCCAGTTCTTGACAAAGACAGTTATCACCATTGGAAGGTGAAAATGCACCTTCATCTACTCTCCCAAGATGAAGGTTATGTAAACTGCATTGAGAATGGTCCTCACATTCCCCACAAAGTAGCCACAGTTGCTACGGCCACAATTGCTGTTGGTCAATCCATTCCAAAACCTAGAGCAGAATGGACAATGGAAGACACAGAAGAAGTCCACAAGGATAAGAAGGCTATGAACATTTTGTTTAATGGTCTTGACAAGGATATGTTTGATAATGTGATAAATTGCACATCTGCCAAAGAGGTTTGGGACACAGTTCAGCTACTGTGTGAAGGTACAGAACAAGTAAAAGAAAACAAAATGCAGCTTCTCATTCAACATTATGAGTATTTTCATTTTGAAGAAAATGAATCTTTAAATGACACATTCAATAGATTCCAAAAGCTGTTGAATGGACTGAAGCTGTATGGTAGAGTGTACCAGGTGAAGGATTCAAATCTTAAATTTTTAAGATCCTTGCCAAAGGATCGGAAACCCATGACTGTCTTCTTGAGAAACTCTCAAGATTATAAGGACTTCACTCTTGAAAGATTATATAGAATCTTGAAGACTTATGAACTAGAGCTGGAACAGGATGAGGTATTGGAGAAGGGAAGAAAGAAAGGAGGTTCAGTTGCCTTGGTAGCTGAAAATGAGAAAGAATACAGACAAGAAACTGTGAGATCTACATCAAACTCCAAAGATGGCACAAGCAAATCAGAATCAAGCAAGGGTAAGGAGCAAGTTGCTGAAAATGAAGACAAGTCCAGCCAAGATGACTCTGATGGTATTGATGAGCATCTTGCATTTCTGTCCAGGACATTTGCAAAGATGAAATTTAGGAAAAACACTAGAGCCACTAAACCTCATAAGAACATGGTGGACAAATCCAAGTTCAAGTGTTTCAATTGTGGTATAAGTGGACACTTTGCAAGTGAGTGCAGAAAGCCAACTTCTGAAAAGAAGAAATTTGACCAAGTAGATTATAAAAAGAAATATTTTGATCTGCTCAAGCAAAAGGAGAGGGCTTTCATTACTCAAGAAAAAGACTGGGCAGCTGATGGAGAAGAAGAGGATGAAGATGTGGAATATGTCAACTTGGCTCTCATGGCTGATTCTGAGGAAAATGAAGTTAGTTCATCAAGCAACCAGGTAATCACTACTGATTTAACACAGCTTACTAAAGAAGAGTGCAATGATGCTTTTAATGACATGTCTACTGAATTGTATCATTTGTGTGTATCTCTTAAATCTCTTGCTAAAGAAAATAGTAGGATTAAAGAGAACAATCTGTTTTTAAGTAATAGAAATGATGTGTTAGAAGATAAGTTGATTGATCTAGAGAAAACTAAGCTACATTGTATATCTGTTGAAAATGAACTAGCTGAATCTGTTAAGAAAGTAGAAATACTTTCCAATCAATTAGAGAGAGAGCAAGAGGTGATTAAAGCCTGGAAGACATCTAGGGATGTTAGTGCTCAAATTTCCAAGGTCCAAGGAATTGAATCATTCTGTGAGACTGCCTGGGATAAAAACAAAAAGAAACTGGAATTAATTGATGGGCTGTCAACGGATGTGGAATCAACGGATGATGAAAGTTATCCGTTGAAGGAAGAAAAGGAGCATCCGTTGAAGGTTCCTCAATTAAAACAGGCAGATATTTCTAAAAGTGAAAATCTAAAGAAACTCAACAAAAAGTTTGGTTCAACTTCCAAGAACTTTGTCAAAGGAGAAGCAAGCACATCCAAAGATTTCAGTAAGGTGAATATAGGACACATGACCTTAGAACAGTTAAAGAATAGGCTCAAAGTGGTTGAGGATAAAAAGGAAACTAAAAGGAAATCTAATAGAAATGGGAAGGTAGGGGTTAACAAACATAACAATTACACACCTGATAAGTATGCTCCTAGAAAAATCTGTGTGCATTGTAGTAGTGTTAATCATCTATCTGCTAATTGCAAATCTATTCAGAAAACTCCCATACCTGTACCCTCTTCCATGCCTAATATGTCTGCATCACCTCTGCATGCTATGCCTGTTATGTCTCAACAGAATCCTTATGCACATTTTGCAAACATGCCATATTTTAACAATCCTTATCTTGCTGCATTTAGTATGCCTCAAATGCCATACAATATGCCAATATGGAATAACATGCTTGCACAATCCATGCCTTACCAAATTCCAAATGTGCTAAATGATTCTGTGACTAACCCTACACCTCAACCAACTACATATAAGATCAAGGTTGACTCAAAGTTACCTAAGTCTAAAGATGCAGGAGGAATGAAGTCTAGGAGAAAGGCTAACAAGAATGGACCCAAGGAAACTTGGGTACCAAAATCAACTTGATTGATTTTATGGTGTGCAGGGAAAAAGAAGAAATCTATGGTACTTGGACAGTGGCTGTTCAAGACACATGACAGGAGATTTCTCCCTGCTCACTGAGTTTAAGGAGAGAGTTGGCCCTAGCATAACCTTTGGAGATGACAGCAAAGGGTTTACTATGGGATATGGCTTGATTTCAACAGGGAATGTCATCATTGATGAAGTTGCATTAGTTGATGGTCTCAAGCACAACTTAATGAGCATCAGTCAACTATGTGATAGAGGGAATACAATTTCCTTCAATTCAGAATTCTGTGTTGTCACCAGTAAGAAAGACAACAAAGTGATTCTAACTGGAGTTAGAAAAGGAAATGTGTACTTAGCTGACTTCAACTCTACAGATGCAGAATCTATTACTTGTCTCTTCAGCAAAGCAAGTCCAGTTGAAAGTTGGCTATGGCACAAGAAGCTATCCCATTTGAATTTCAAGACAATGAATGATCTAGTCAAAAAGGACTTAGTCAGAGGAATTCCTCTTGTTGAATTCTCAAGAGATGGTTTGTGTGATGCTTGTCAGAAAGGCAAACAAAGGAAAGCATCATTCAAAAAGAAGCTTGAAACAACAATTGATGAACCATTACAGCTGCTACATATGGATTTGTTTGGACCAGTCAATGTATTGTCAATTGCAAGAAAAAGATATTGCTTAGTGATTTTAGATGATTTCTCAAAGTTTTCATGGGTCTATTTTCTTGGATCAAAGGATGAAGCAAGTGAAATCATTATCAATCACATCAGGCAAGTCAATAATCATCCTGACTTGAAGGTTAGGAATATCAGGAGTGACAATGGAACTGAGTTCAAGAATTTGTCAATAAGGCTGTTCTGTGAAGAAAATGGAATCATGCATGAGTTCTCAGCTCCAAGAACACCTCAGCAAAATGGGGTAGTTGAAAGAAAGAACAGATCTTTGATTGAGGCTGCCAGAACAATGCTTGAAGAATCAAAGTTACCAACATATTTCTGGGCTGAAGCTGTTAATTGTGCCTGCTACACTCAGAATATTTCTTTGATCAATCAAACTAAAGGCATGACTCCTTATCAGTTGTTCAAGAGAAGAAAACCAACTCTAAACTTTCTTCATGTCTTTGGATGTAAATGCTTTATACTGAGAAATCAATCTGACCATAAAGGGAAGTTTGATGCAAAGGCTAATGAAGGGATATTTGTTGGTTACTCAGCTGGAAAATCTTATATGGTCTACAATCTAAGAACCAACATTGTTATGGAATCTGTGCATGTTGTGTTTGATGATAAAAAGATTGATGGACTGATAGGGATAAATAAGTCCTGATTTTATAATTAATGGGCTGATAGGCCCAATAAGAAGATGTATGATATTCAGACCAGAAAGGTTAAGCCTGATGGACCAGATCAGGTCTGATGGAATAAAAGAGGCCCAAAAGCCCTGATTATTAATTAAATTCGTAATTAATTAATAAGGGAAAAATCAGCTATTGAGAAGAGTCCTGATAAGGATATAAATCCTTATAGATTATCCTCAAGGGGACCTAAAAGGATAAGGAATCAGTTTCCTACTATCTAGGACTCCAAAGTCCATTCTAATTATGAGACTTGCCCACCAAGTCTCCTATACCAAGTCCAATTCAAGGACCACCAACATCTATATAAGGGGCCTCACCCCACAAATCAGAACTACGTTTTTTGGCTTGATTCTCTAATTCACAGAGATACGTAGGCATCTCGTAAAGGCAGATTGAGTCACGAAGCACGAGAGCAGCCATTAAAGGCCTTGAGCTCCCGAATCTTAGTGATAAATACATCAAATAATAACCTTAGCTTTTTATCCATAACATTTGGCGCCGTCTGTGGGAAAAACAACAACCATGGCGAGAACACGGAGAACAATTGGAGCTCTAGAGGAAGGAACACCATCAGAGACAACCCAGGTGATTTCATCAACCGTGGAGGTTCCTCCCCATTCAACTTATGCATCTACTCAGGGGGAAGCCCAGACAGGGGCAACTCAACCTCAGCCACAAGGGACAACTCCCCCGAATATTCAAGGTACGAATCCTCAAGTCCAACAAATACATATACCTGTGAATTCTCGACCCGTCGGGTATGAATATTCAACTGTTGTTACTACTAACCCCCCTTATGGGATGCCCCTTCACCCTGAGGTTGGAGGAAGCGGATATGCTGGGCGAAGTGAAGCACAAGGGCGGTCGCCCCCCTATATACGAGGTTTGGATCCTATCCCTGAGGATCGGGAATTTTCTGGTCCATACACTGAGAGAGACTCCGAATCTTCGGATGATGAAGTGGCCCCGAGAAGGAGGCGTCCTGGAAAAGAGCCAATGGCCGATGGAAGGCAACGCCCCCAAAGCACCCCAGGGGTGAATCCCCAAGAAGTGCAGGAAAAGATCAGGGCTCATGAGGCTGAAATCCAAAGGCTGAGGCGTGATTTGGAGGCTCACCAAGCCACCAGACCCCACATACCTCCTAGGGGGAGAAATCCTCCTCCTATCATAGACCTGGATGGTCCGGTAAGAAGAAGGGTTGCTGTCCCAAGAACTGATCCAAGCAATCTCCTTCCCCTTGGAGATCCTGACGATCCAACTCCACCCTTCACAGAAGAGATAATGAATGCCCATATCTCAAGAAAATTCAAGATGCCCACTATCAAAACCTATGATGGCACGGGAGACCCCGCTAATCATGTTAGGACATTCTCTAATGCACTGTTGCTGCAACCCGTGAATGATGCTATAAAATGTCGGGCCTTCCCTCAAACCCTGTCGGGTATGGCTCAAAGATGGTACAGTCGCCTACCCCCAAATTCTATTGGATCATTCAGAGAATTAAGTCAGGCTTTTATTAAGCAATTCATCAGTGGAAGAGTCCATGAAAAAAGTTCAGCATCTCTTATGAGTCTTGTGCAGGGAGCTAAGGAAACCTTAAGAGATTACCTGAATCGTTTTACAAAGGAAGCTTTAAAAGTCCCAGACCTTGATGATAAGGTAGCCATGATAGCACTGCAACAAGGAACTAGGGATGAGTTTTTCAAGATGTCTTTGGCCAAACGACCCCCTGAGAGCATGTTGCAGCTCCAAGAGAGGGCAGGGAAGTATATCAAGGTTGAAGAAAGTATGAGGAAGACCGTAGTAAGTAATGAGCCCACTGGAGGCAAGAAACGAAAAACTGATTTGGAGTATATCGCTAAGGACAAATATCCTAGAACCGACAAAACCCTGATTCAACCCCCAAGAAGGGAGGACCTGGGCAAAAGTTCACTGAATACGCTAAGCTGAATGCTCCCAGAAGTCAGATTTTGATGGAGATTGAGAAAGACAGAGATATTCGCTGGCCTAAGCCCTTGAAGGCTGATCCCGCCAAGCTAGATAAGGGCAAATATTGCAGGTTTCACAAAGATGTTGGCCATGACACCGATGAGTGTAGGCAATTGAAAGATGAAATTGAGTTTTTGATTCGAAAAGGAAGATTGAACAAGTATACTGGAGATGGAGGGGACAGAAATAATAATGGAAGGAAGAACTTTGAAGATCGTAGGAGGGACCAAGACGATCAGGGGCGAAACCCCTAGCCTAGAGGACCAGTTATAAACACCATTTATGGAGGGCCGAGACCTCGAGGGCCTGTGATAAACACGATCTTTGGAGGTCCAACTGCTGCTGGATTGTCCAAAAATTCCAGAAAGGCATATACTAGAGAGGTTATGCATATTGTTGGAGAAGCCCCAAAGAGGGCCAGGACAGAAGTAACATTGGCTTTTGATGATTCCGACCTAGAGGGTGTGAAGTTTCCCCATGACGACCCGCTGGTCATAACACCAATAATAGGAAATAGCCCGGTTAAGAGGGTCCTTGTGGATAATGGTGCTTCTGTGGATATCTTGCTCCACGACACCTTTCTAAGGATGGGGTATAACGACTCCCAGTTAACACCAACCGACATGCCGATATATGGATTTGCTGGAGTAGAATGTCCTGTGGAAGGGATAATCAAATTGCCAACCACCATAGGTACGGAGCCAAGGCAAGCAACGCAGATGCTGGATTTCGTGGTGGTAAAGGCTAGTTCGACTTATAATGCTATCATGGGAAGAACAGGGATACATGCCTTCAAGGCAGTTCCCTCTTCCTACCACTCAGTCATGAAGTTTCCCACCCGAAACGGGATTGGAGAAGAAAGAGGAGATCAAAAAATGGCTAGAAGCTGTTATGTGGCCTCTTTGAGGGCAGATGGAGTCGGGGGGCAGGTTCTTCCTATTGAAGATATGGATGTTCGAGAAAATGATGAGAATAGAGGAAGGCCAGCAGAAGAATTGGTCTCGGTTCCTTTAGACCCCGAGAATCCTGAGAGGACGACTTTCATTGGAGTCACATTAGAGGAGCCCCTTAGAGGGAAGTTAGTGAAATTTTTGCAAGAAAATAGTGATGTGTTTGCATGGTCAGCAGCTGATATGCCAGGCATAGACCCGGAGTTGATTACTCACAAGCTAAACGCAGATCCAAGCCGGAAGACAGTGAAACAAAAGAAAAGAAATTTTGCCCCGGAAAGACAAGAGGCTATAAAGCAGGAAGTGGAAAAGCTCTTAGAGGCGGTTTCATTGAGGAGATTCAATTTCCGGAGTGGTTAGCAAACCCTGTAATGGTGAAGAAGGCTAATGGAAAGTGGAGGATGTGTATAGACTTCACCGATCTGAATGATGCATGCCCCAAAGACTGTTTTCCGCTGCCTAGAATTGATACTTTGATTGATGCCACCGCTGGACATGAGATGCTGAGTTTCATGGATGGGTTTAGCGGATACAACCAGATCAAAATGCATAAGAATGACATTCCAAATGTATCATTTATCACTGACTTTGGTGTTTATTGTTATCTTGTTATGGCGTTTGGTCTCAAGAATGCAGGAGCCACCTATCAGAGGTTGGTGAATAAAATTTTAAGGATCTTATTGGGAAGACTATGGAAGTCTATGTTGATGACATGCTAGTCAAGAGTCTAGTAAAGACTGATCATATAACCCATTTGAGGGAAGCTTTTGAGGTCCTGAGGTACCACAAGATGATGTTGAATCCTACGAAGTGTGCTTTCGGAGTAGGATCTGGAAAATTCTTGGGATTGATGGTCTCAAAGAGGGGAATTGAGGCTAACCCCGATAAAATAAAGGCAATCCTGGACATGGAACCCCCAAAAACTGTCAAGGATGTTCAGAAACTCACAGGAAGGGTTGCTGCGCTAGGACGATTCATCTCCAAGTCAGGAGACAAGTGCTTGTCATTCTTCAAGTCATTAAAGAACATTAAAGACTTTGTATGGAGTGAGGAAAATCAGAAGGCATTTGAAGAGTTAAAGAAGTATATGGGCCAGGCCCCGTTGTTGGCCAAGCCAGTTCTGAGTGAAGTTTTATTCTTGTACTTGGCTGTTTCAGAAAGCGCCTTGAGCGCGGTGTTGGTTAAGGAGGAACTGAAAGTCCAGAAACCCGTATACTATGTCAGCAAAATTTTGCATGGTGCTGAGTTGAATTATTCAGCCATTGAGAAATTCGCTTTAGCCTTGGTAATGGCTTCAAGAAAGCTGCGTCCTTATTTTCAAGCTCACCAAATTGAAGTGCTAACAAATCAGCCACTGAGAAATATCATTCACAGTCCCAAGGCAAGTGGGAGACTGATTAAGTGGGCAATAGAGTTGGGAGAGTTCGATCTCAAGTATAAGCCACGTACAGCCATAAAAGCCCAGGCACTAGCTGACTTCGTGGTGGAATGTACCATACCCAACCAAGAAGTCGGGGGGCAGGAAGATACCATACCTCAAGACAAGAGAGTCGACAATGGAGACAGGGAGAAGAATGACAAGGAGAAAGAATATTGGGTTCTCTATTTTGATGGAGCATCAGAAACAAATTCCAGTGGAGCAGGGTTGGTTTTGCAAAGCCCTGATGGGTTCTTAATTGAGTATGCTATGAAGTTAGATTTTCCAACCACAAACAATGAGGCAGAGTATGAAGCCCTGATAGCTGGCCTTGGTCTAGCTGGGACACTTAGAGTCAAAAACTTAAAGGTCCGTGGAGACTCGAAGCTGATCATATCCCAGGTAAAGGGAGAATTTGAGGCAAGGGATGATACGATGGCTAAGTATGTCCGCCTAGTAAGGGTTGTGATGACCCAATTTAATGAATGCCATGTTGAACACATTCCAAGGGAAGAAAATGTTAAGGCAGATGCGCTATCAAAGTTCGCTTCGTCTGAGATTGAAGAAAGTTCAGGAAGTGTGTACTTCCGTGTTTTGAAGACACGGAGCATAGATGTTAAGCTAGTGGCTCCCATAGGCTTGGGGACGTCATGGATTGATCCCATCAAGGCTCACATTCAGACCGGTTGGTTGCCAAGTGATGCAACTGAAGCACGGAAGTTAACTATTCGGGCACTAAGATACTCTTTGATAGATGGGATTCTTTACAAAAGATCTTTCATGGTTCCCTACTTGAGGTGTCTCAGGCCCGATGAGGCACGCTTGGCTCTTGAAGAAGTGCATGAAGGTATTTGTGGACAACACTTGGGGGGCAGGGCCTTGGCTCATAAGATAACTCGTTTAGGCTTCTATTGGCCAGAAATGATGGCTGATGCCAAAGAATATGTAAAGAAGTGTGACCGCTGTTAGAAGCATGCACCAATTGTTAGACAACCCCCTGAGATGCTGACCTCTATCAACTCGCCTATTCCCTTTGCCATGTGGGGGATGGATATTCTAGGGCCTTTTCCTATGGCCACGGCACAAAGGAAATTTCTGATTGTAGCCATTGATTATTTCACCAAGTGGATCGAAGCCAAACCCTTGGCCAAAATCACTACTAAGCAGGTTGCACAATTCCTGTAGGAAAACATTATGTGCCGATATGGAATTCCCCGTATCCTTGTCACTGACAATGGAACACAATTCAACAATGAGGAATTCAAGATGTATTGTGAAGAAAATGAAATTGAGTTACGATTCACCTCTGTGGCTCACCCGCAAGCCAATGGACAAGCAGAGGTAGCAAATCGGATAATCCTGGATGGACTAAAGAAGAGGATCGAGAAGTCAAGAAATAATTGGGTAGATGAGATACTTCCAATATTATGGGCCTACAGGACTACTTGTAGAGTCACGACAGATGCAACTCCTTTCATGTTGGTATATGGGGCGGAAGCAGTAGTTCCCGTGGAGATATCACATTCCTCTCCAAGGATTCAGGCTTTCGATGAGAAAGAAAATGAGGAAGGGCAGAGATTAGCCCTGGATTTAATTGATGAAGTGCGAGATAAAGCACATGCAAAGATAGTAGAATATCAGAAAAAAGCTTCATTCTACTACAACCTAAGGGTTAAAGAAAGGTTTTTTAAACAAGGCGATCTAATCTTGAGGAAGATAGAAGCATCTGGTGTAGGACAAAAAGGGAAGCTTGCCCCGAATTGGGAAGGGCCGTACAGAGTCAAGAGTGTTCAAGGTAGAGGAACCTACAAGCTAGAGACTATGGATAGTTTTGAAGTCCCGAGAACTTGGCATGCACAAAACCTGAAGGTTTACTATGTGTAGGGAAGCCGGATACGATTCTCACTCGTCAGGATGGCGAGTAGGTTGAAAAGCACCTTGAAGCTTTGCTTGCTTAGGATTTATATGTTTTAGTTTTATTACGAAGTTTATTAAGACTTGTGTAAGGGACGAATCCCAGACAATTTTATGAAATTCATGAGTTCTTTAAAGTATGTTTGTGGCCTAACAAATAAAAATCAAATGCATGGATGCAAGCATAAAAGGTGATAAATGAAATAGATCTGATAGATGTTACAAAAGTTTGATAAATAAAGTCTCGAAAATAAAAAAAACAACAAGCCACGCAGGGCTGAAAAAGCTCTAAGGAGCTGAAGTACCCTCGGCATCCATATCATCGTCCTCTCCACTCTCGCTGGATGTCTCTGTCGTCTCGGAGGAGGAGGAGGAAGAGCTGTCGTCCTCAGCAGGTCTGGAAGAAGACTCGGGAGGAGGAAGGAGTGGATCCTGAGGAACATGGTCCGAGACAACTACTCGGGTATGAAACCTCTGTAGCAAAGCCTCGTCATCAGGGCAGATATAGTCCGCCAGGTTAATATCAGGACATGCCTCGTTCATGGTCCCAAGGGCCGTGTCCCAACCAGTCCTAAAAAACCCAGGAAAGACTGAATCATCCCTAATCCTCATGGATTGGGCAAACTCCTCCGAGTCCAGATAGTTGTCTATAGCTTTATCCTTCTCCGCCCGAAGTACCACCAGCTCGGCGTTAGCCTCTCCGAGTTCTTCCTCCTTGCGCTTGAGCTTCTTCTCCAGGGTAGCGTACTTCTTCTGTTGCCTCCTGAGGGCATTATCGGCCTTATCAGAAGCCCGCTTCCATGATTCGGCTTGCCTCACAGCGCCTTGAAAATAGGCGTTAGACTGAAACAAAGCAATTAACAAAGTATAAGGCAAGAAAATGCTACAAGAATGAAAAATAAGTTCAAAAAAGAGAAGGCATACCGAAGCCAGAGACTGAGCTCCCATGAGCTTGATCCTCTCAAGATCAGGGGTGGCCACCACATCAGTAAAATCCTTGGGGGTCACGCTATGGTAAGACCAATCCCAAGCATGTTTCGTGGAACCAACTACGGTGTCCCCTCGGCGGAATCCCCAGAGAGGCTGAAAGGCGCCTGTGGCAGCAGCAGTAGGGGCAGCAGCAGTGATAGGAGTACCATGGCCTCCAGCTCCTTCAGTTGAGGCCTCCCCTATAGGCTCTTTGTGCTTCTTCAAAAAGATAGGCTCCGTGGCCTTTCCCCGGGTGTCTAGGCCTGCGAGCCGAGCTTTCTTCATCCTACCTGTTTCCTCAACCAAAGGAACATTGTCCTCGTTAATCTCCTTAGCAGCTGAAACAAAGCAAAGGACAAAATAAGTGAAGTTAATAATGCATGAAATGAAGTAAAATTGAGAAGGGAAGAAAAATACCCTGTTGAGAAATAGAGGATAGTCCCACATGAATCAGGGAAAACTCCTCTAAGAGAGTCCAGCTGGTGGTCGAGCCATCATCCTGAGTAAGCCCATTATAAATAATAGTTTCTTCAGGAGTTAAGTGAATGGATTTGAGGCTACCATCACTGACCTTCCCAAAAGAAGATCGAAAAAGTGTGCCCCAGTCACCATTCTCCCAACGTAACCCGACGAAACTATTCCTCCAATTTTGATTATTATCAGGAATAGAGGCACTGTTAAAGATATGTTTGCTTTTGGGCCTTTGCTTGACATAGACCCAGCCGCAGATATTGGAAGAACTATTGTAACACTGAAAGACTTTCCTAAAAACAGCTACGGAAAGAGGAAAGCCCTCCCTAAGACAGCAGACCATAAAACATAGAATGTTCCTCCAGGCGTTTGGAGGAAGCTGACACGGGTTGATTTGTAAATCAGCCAAAAGATGAGGAATAAAGGGGTGAAAAGGAAACCTAAGCCCAGCATTAAGGGCATCTGTGTAAATGAAAAGAGTATCGGGTCTCCAGTGGCAAGTACGATCACCACCAGAGACTGGAACTAATCTAAGAGGAGGAAGGACGTTATAACGAGCATTTAGTTTATTGAAGTCTATGTTGTGCCAAGTATTACAATGATTAAAAGAGTCGAGATGTGCAGTGGAGGGATATTCATCCCCCCTAGTGTTAATCATATCGATTAAAGACATATACGAAGAACGAATATCGATATCCTTACCTCGTTTTGAAGCCGAGGCTATCTTTGCCGCCCTCTCAGAATTCTTGTCAGCCATTAGTAAGCTAGAAAAAGCCTGAAGGAGAGGTTGGAAAACTAAGGGAGGGGATTTGAGAGAGGAAAGATTAGAAAGTTGGAGGAAGGATGATGAGAAGTTGTAGAATGAGTAGAGAGGTGAAATGAGAGGTGTGGAGAAATCAAACTCTCACCCCACCTTTATATAGCCAAGGAAGGGGGATAATGGGCCTTAAAAAGCCCATTTGGGCCCAAAACTTAGAAGGTTCTGGAATTATCCAGGAAATTCCTGGAAAATTCAAGAGAATTCTAGCAAAAATCAGAAGAAAACTTGATTTTTTGAAGAATCTGGAAGGATCCAGAAACACCCCAGAAGAATTTGGAGCCTATAAATAAGAGCCCAGTAAGAGGTTTGACCCGAAGAGAGCCCAGTGAAAGGTTTGACCCAAAATAAAAGCCCAGTTCAGGAAAAATAATGAAATTAAATATTATTGGGCCTAAAAAAAAATATCAAGCCCAGATAAGGGCCCAAATATTCAAATCAAAGCCCTGCACCAGGGTCCAAAATCTGGAAGAAAATATATGTGAGTATTATCTTCAAAAAACCAGGAAAAACAAGGGGCCCAATTGAAAAGCCTGTAAAAAAAATGGCCCCAAGGAAGCCCAAATGTTTGAAAAGCCCAGAACTAGGGGCCCAATTAACAAGGCCTGTGGAAAAGATGCCCAATAAGAAACAAGCCCAGAAAAGGGCCCAGATAATTGAAGTTGGAGGCCCAGGGATAAGGCCCACTATATTTAAAAAAGGGGTTATATCAGGCCCATGAGCCAAAGCCCTGTTGAAAAAATAAGCCCAAAGATCAGCCCAACAAATTCAGCCCAGGGTTAAGGGCCCAAATCCAAGTGTATGCAAATAAATAAATAATATATATATAAATATGTATATATTCCTGACCTGTTCGACCAGAAAACACGAAGAAATCCTGGTCGAATGGCCTGAGGTCGAAACCCTGTCGATCAGGGGTAAAAAATGGCCTTAATTCGACCAGGACCAGGACTAATTCGACCAGAAATAATGAAGAATTCCTGATCGAAATCCTCGAGCCCGAATTGGCGTCGACCTGGGCAACCAAAAGGGGGTTAATTCGGTCAAAAATGGAGATCCTGACCGAAAATTCTGATCGAAATTGAATCCTGACCGAAAGAAGAAAATCCTGATCGAAATAGAATCCTGACCGAAAGAAGAAAATCCTGATCAAAATAGAATCCTGACCGAAGGGAGGAAATCCTGGCCGAAATTCGACCAGGATTCCTGATCGAAAGCATCCTGCCCGAAACCCTGTCGACCAGGGCAATCTGAAGGTTAATTCGACCAGGATCCTGGTCGAATGGATTCCTGGTCGAAATTTTTATATAAAAAAAAAATCTGAAAAATTACAGAAAAAATAAGGAAATTCCTTAAATAATTTCTGAAAAATGTTAATATTTTCAGAAATAAGGAATAAATCCAGAAAATTAAAGGATAAATCCCAGAAATTAGGGAAAAAATCCAGAAAATAAGGAAATTCCTTAAATAATTTCTGAAAAATGTTAATATTTTCAGAAATAAGGAATAAATCCAGAAAATTAAAGGATAAATCCCAGAAAATTAGGGAAAATCCCAGAAAATTAGGGAAAATCCCAGAAAAATTAGGGAAAAATCCCAGAAAATTAGGGAAAAATTCCTGGAAATTAAGATAATTTCTGAACAAAAGGAAGATTCATTGTAAATGTGTAGGTCGCTCCACACTTTACGCAAAGACGAAACCCTGAAAGGGAACGAATAGATTTAACTTCTGCGAAACCTAATCAATGTTTCCCAAAAGTTGGGGGGCAAATGATAGGGATAAATAAGTCCTGATTTTATAATTAATGGGCTGATAGGCCCAATAAGAAGATGTATGATATTCAGACCAGAAAGGTTAAGCCTGATGGACCAGATCAGGTCTGATGGAATAAAAGAGGCCCAAAAGCCCTGATTATTAATTAAATTCGTAATTAATTAATAAGGGAAAAATCAGCTATTGAGAAGAGTCCTGATAAGGATATAAATCCTTATAGATTATCCTCAAGGGGACCTAAAAGGATAAGGAATCAGTTTCCTACTATCTAGGACTCCAAAGTCCATTCTAATTATGAGACTTGCCCACCAAGTCTCCTATACCAAGTCCAATTCAAGGACCACCAACATCTATATAAGGGGCCTCACCCCACAAATCAGAACTACGTTTTTTGGCTTGATTCTCTAATTCACAGAGATACGTAGGCATCTCGTAAAGGCAGATTGAGTCACGAAGCACGAGAGCAGCCATTAAAGGCCTTGAGCTCCCGAATCTTAGTGATAAATACAGCAAATAATAACCTTAGCTTTTTATCCATAACATGGACTAACAGATGAGGGACACAATGAGAGACTCAAATTTGACAACATTGAGATATATTGTGATGATAGTGAAGAGGAGATTGATGGAGATGACACTTCAAAAGGGATTCAAAATATGCCCTTGGATAATGCACAAAATTCTGCATCCGTTGATAGAGGCAATGCAGTATCCGTTAAAAGACATAGTGCATCATCCGTTGAAGTACAAAATGAAGCATCCGTTGATCATAGTTCATCAACGGATAATCGATTTACATCATCAGTTGATAGAACTCCAAATTCCCTGTAAAGAACCAACAACTCCGGGGGAGTTTCAACTAATCAACACTCTGTCTCACATCATGACAATACTGAGGCCACCTCATCTAGAGCAAATCTTCCACCTCAAAGGAAATGGACCAAGAATCATCCCTTTGAACTGATCATTGGTGATGCATCATCTAAAGTGCAAACAAGAAAAGCTACTCAAGATGAATGTCTGTATAGTAGTTTTCTATCTCAGGAGGAACCTAAGAAAGTGGAAGAAGCTTTATTGGATCCAGATTGGATATTAGCTATGCAGGAAGAGCTGAACCAATTTGAGAGAAATAAAGTTTGGAAGCTGGTACCCAAACCAAAGAACAAGAGTCCTATTGACACAAAATGGGTATTCAGAAACAAGATGGATGAAAATGGCATTGTCATAAGGAATAAAGCCAGATTGGTTGCTAAAGGCTATTCTCAACAAGAGGGAATAGATTTTGATGAAACATATGCTCCTGTTGCAAGACTTGAAGCCATCAGAATTTTTCTAGCCTATGCAGCCCATGCCAATTTCAAAGTCTATCAAATGGATGTCAAGAGTGCATTTCTAAATGGGAAATTGGAGGAAGAAGTCTATGTAAGTCAACCTCCAGGGTTTGAAGATCCAAATTTTCCAGACTATGTGTATTATCTGTTGAAAGCACTCTATGGACTGAAGCAAGCACCTAGAGCCTGGTATGAAACCCTATCAAAATTCCTTTTGGAGAATCACTTCACTAGAGGTACTGTTGATAAAACTCTCTTCTTTAGGAATGTTAATGGCTCTAGTATACTTGTTCAAATTTATGTAGATGACATAATATTTGGTTCTAAATATAATAAACTTTGCAAAAAGTTTGCTAAGCTAATGCAAAGTAAGTATGAAATGAGCCTGATGGGAGAACTAACCTATTTTCTTGGTTTACAAGTTAAACAAGTTAGTGATGGAATTTTCATTAGTCAAACTAAATATATTCATGATCTTCTAAAAAGGTTTGACTTAATGGAATGTTCATCTGCAAGAACTCCCATGGCCACTGCCACCAAACTTGAATTGAATAAGACTGAAAGGTCTGTGGACATTACAAGTTATAGAGGCATGGTTGGTTCACTTTTATATTTAACTGCCAGTAGACCAGATATAATGTTTGCTACATGTCTGTGTGCTAGATTTCAAGCTGATCCTAGGGAGTCTCACTTCATTGTTATCAAGAGGATTTTCAGATATCTCAAGGGTACACCAAATTTAGGTATTTGGTATCCTAGAGAATCTGGCTTTGATCTAATTGGTTATTCAGATGCAGACTATGCGGGTTACAAAATAGACAGGAAAAGTACAACAGGCTCCTGCCAATTCCTGGGAAACAAGCTTGTATCATGGTTTAGCAAAAAGCAAAATTCAGTCTCTACTTCTACAGCTGAGGCTGAATACATTGCTGCTGGAAGTTGCTGCTCTCAAGTATTATGGATGAGGAATCAACTCCTTGATTATGGACTTCATGTTGATAGAATTCCTATCTTTTGTGACAACACAAGTGCCATAGCCATAACAGAGAATCCTGTGCAGCACTCAAGGACATCAGAGAGCATGTCATGAATGGTACAGTGGAACTACATTTTGTTCCAAGTGAACAACAAATTGCAGACATATTTACCAAGCCACTTGATGAATCAACATTCACAAGATTGGTAAGTGAGCTAGGTATGCTTAATTACTCATAAAATTTATGTCCTAATTGCAATTTGAATTGAAGCCTAAAATGTATTAGTTGCTAGAACAAATTTGACTTTTTAACACAGATTATTCCATCAACGGGTATTTCCTATCCGTTGAAAGTCAAAAGTGTTCCATCAACGGATGTTCATTATCCGTTGAAAGACATATACATTTCTGGAATTTTTATCCGTCAACGGATAAAACTGTAGTACTTTTCAACGGATGACAATTTACTTTATCCGTTGAAATGTCACATCAGTCGATTCAGGTGTCTTACAGCCATTGATTCTATTTTCTTAACCGTTGATACTCATACATACAGCTGTATGTATTTGTTTTAAAGGTAGTTTTTAGAATACTTACAGTTTATTCTTAAACGGCTGAAACTCACTTACATATATTTATTGTTTAATCTTTTATTTATGCTTTTTAATTTGAGAAAGTATATAAGCCCTTCTGATTTTTCATTTTTACTTTACGCTTTCTTGAAACTTCAAAGCTTTTACCATTTACTCTCTGCAAAACCTTCAAGTTATTCTCTACAATTTCTACTTACAACAATGGCACCAGTAGTAAAAATTATGTCTGAATTTGGGTTCATCTATGAGAAGAACAATTTCATAGCTTTGGTAGCAAAGAATGAAGCCCACTCAGATTATCACAAAATGATGGACTTCATCAAAAACTGTAAACTTAGCTATGCAATACTGGAAGCCCCAACGATTTACTGTGAAGTAGTTGAGGAGATTTGGACAACTGCTGAGTTCAACTCCATAGATATGACCATCTCTTTCACTCTCAAAGGTAAAAATCACTGTGTTAACTGTGATAATTTACTAGCATGTTTTAAATTGCCTGAGAACAATGCCATGACACCACACACTGATAATGATGTATCCAGCATGTTAGATTCCATAGGTTATTCTCTTAACTCTGCTAGTTTAGGGAGTGTTAAAAGAAAAGGCCTTAGGAAAGAATGGAGTTTTATTGGGGATGCCTTTATCAAGGTTTTCTCTGGGAAAATTAGTAATTTTGATGCCATAACTTCATCTCTTGTTAATATGCTCTATATGCTTGTTTCTGATAGGTATTTTAACTTTAGCAATTATGTTATGCTAGAATTGGGTACTAGATTAGGTAACAAGGCTAATAGACCTAATAACATCTATTATGCTAGATTCTTTATGTTATTGGCTAACCATGTTGCTGAAGGTTTGGTCATAACCAATGAGAATAATAAACTCAAGTGCTGGGCACAAGAGAAAAGAGTTCTTGCAGATTTATTGAGAATGGATCTCAACAACAGTGTACCATTGGTATATTTACCAATCATGGATGCACCTCAGGTAAGTGAGGTAATTATTTCTACAACTCCTACTTCTTCCAACCCCTCTATTTCTTTATCTTCTAGTGTGCCCATGGAATCTGTGACAATGCCCCAACAGATTCCTACCAAGGTCACCAAAACTAAACTTTCAAAATCAAAGACAAAGAAAACCACCTCTGTTGTTTCTCAAAAGACAATAGTTGTAACACCTACCCTTAACCCTGAGGGGAGTGAAAAGGGTGTGAGTGGTGAGGGGAGGGGTGAACATCAAAGAAACCCCCAGGATAAGGAAGGAGAGATAAGTGTTTCCCAAGCTAGCCAAGCCACAGTTTCTTAAAAAGCTGTGGTGGTTGAAAAGGTTACTAGCACATCCCTAGCTGCATTCTCCCAAAAGGATGTAACTATTGAAAATAGTTCCCAACCAGGAACACAGAACAAACGAGGGAGGGACACAGAAACCAAACACTCACCAACAAAAGCTTTTATTAGAAGAAAGAGGGCTAGAACCCAATCTTCTACACAGGGTGCACACACTGCACAGATACATCTATCTGTATCTATGCCATCTCAAACTCAGTTTGATGTGGCTCCAACAAATGTGGAGTCACAGCCCCATTCTCTCACAATTAACACACATCAATCACCACACACTTCATCACCATCTCTGGATGTGGATATGTTATTCCCATCAATTCCTGATTCTCCCTCTTTACAACTCAGGGAGGAGCCCCACTCAAATACAGGTGATCATCATCTTTTAGATGATTTGTTGGATCACCCGCAAATTCTTTCAGATGTAATTGAAGGATCTGTGTCACCAAAACTCAAATCAATCCACACAGATTCAACAGTTATATCACTTTCAATTTCTACTTCTTTTCCTTCTTCAATGGATATCACTCATCCGTTGACAAGTGATTGTTCTTCAACGGATAAGCTTAACAGCAGTTATCCGTTGATACCATCAGTGTCACCTTCAACGGCTATTCCATATCTGTTGATAGTCTCTACACATATAACTGAAACAATTCCAAGTGTAGAAGACATGATTACTGTACAATCACTTTTAGGACTGAGGGAAGGGAGTGACAATTTGAGTGAGAGGCTGGGTTGCACCCAGGCAAAAGGAGAGATTGAGAGCTCAAATATGCATGCTATTTCTTCCAGCATGGCAAAAGTAAGTGAGAGGAGTACCACCTTAGTAGGTGAAGGTGAGGAAGTGAGGAGTGTGAGCCAGGGGGAGCCCCTGATGCAAGAATATAGAGAAAAAGAGAGAAAGACAGGTACAACAGATATAAGGGTGGATCCAGCCATTGCTAGTGAGTCAATGATTGTGGATGATGCTGAAAAGGAAAGACAATTTCAGCAACATTACAAAGCTATAATTGATAACATTTCCTTGGATGCTGACACTTTTACTCATCCTGTGTCAGCCTATCAGTTGTTGGCTGCTCAGGGAAATGAGGAGGCAGAAAAGATACTACATCTAGTACATACAACAGAATCTCTTCAAAGGGATAAAGCTGCTATTAACAAGATGCCTTCTACAGCTGGTGAGTCATCTGAGGAATTTGGAGTAAATTCTGATGATGATGACTCTGTTTCTTTTGATGGAAGCATGAACTTAGGGGGAGATGAAAGCCCTAGTTCTATTCCAAATTTACCTGAATGGGCCTTGACAAAGGAGTCTACACCAGGGCAATTCAATGTCTTCTTAGTCAAACAAATCAGTACTATCCAACAGGCCATTCAGAAAACTTCACATGCTGGTACCAAGGCAATCCTTACAGCTCACCTGGACTCACTGCATCTCATGAAGTTGCAGCAAGTAAGACAGAATCTGAGTATGGATGAACTCAAGAAGGATATTGCTGACTTGAAATCCTACAATTCTGAAAAATTGGATTCAGTCATGCCCTATGGTACAATGAAGGACTTATTGTTGAGATTGAAAAAGGATTCAAATACTGAAAAGAGGCTGGCTAAGTTAGAAGACAGAGTCCAAGTTATTGAAAATTCTGTGGCCAGCATTCTTCACAACCAACAATCTCAAACAAGTCTACTTATACAGCTGGAAAAGGCATAAGGCTTGACCCCTCTCCTTGATGATAACAAAAAGGGGGAGAGAAAAAGGGAAGGGGAAGGAGAGCCATCTACAAAAATCCAGATATCTAAAGTGCTAGTTCTTGCCATCACTACTTCTCCAATTATGCAAATCAAAGGAAAGCCTGATGGAATTGACCTAATCCAGCTAGCAGCAGCTGAAATTCAAGTAAAAGAGCAAAGGAGGAGAATTGATGAAAGGGTGCAACAAGTGTTTGGCTCAACACAAGATAAATCAATATCTGTGAAACATAGCACAAAGGTTGAACCAATCATTATGGAGCACAAGACAGAAAGGAGGAATAAGGTTGGAGAGACTTCTTTCAAGAATCTAAAACCTATAGTTCTCAAGCCCAACACTAGATCCAGCAAGGACTCCACAAAGAACCCCCTAGACTTTGCTCAGATGAAAGAAGTGGACTTTCCTCTTCCAAAGCCTGATGAAGACAAAGTTTTGGGTGCTAACATCAAAAAGCACAAGGAGACCAAGGACATAGTTGAAAGAATGAACATGGCCATTATCTTTAGAGAGGGAAAGAGTATCTGTGTGATGCAAGGACATCCTAAATTTCCAAAGGCCAAGAGGGAAGAAACCAAAAGGTTGAAGAAAGAAGCTGAAAAACTCAAGGCTGAAAAAAGAGCACAAGCAAAGCTTGAACAACAGCTAAAGTCAAGTCAAGTTGAAGGAGAGAAAGGAATTGAAGTCAGGGGTGAAGACGAGATTGCAAACCTAGATGAGGTTTTTGGGAGTATATTTGGTGAGAGTATGGAGGAAAGAGAGGAATGGCGGAAGGGAAACAGAAGAAAGGCCAAGGCACATAGAAGGAGTGAAGATAACACTGAAGAAACTAAATCAATATCTAAACCACTACCTTCCATACCTGAACCCTTTGTTGCTGATCCCACTATAAACATCCATGGTGAACTAATCATCCCAAAAGAGGAACCTATTGATTGGGACACCATCAAATTGCCTACCTTTTTAACCACTCTTCCACTACCAAAGAAACAGAAAATAAAATCCAAATCTACACCTCCCCTAACCTCTAAGAAATTCACTCAAAAACAAAAACCTAAGCCTAAGCCACCCATTTCTAAAGATGATTATGTTCACATCTGTGACATAAAAGAAATTTCAGACATTGAACTCTATCTGGATGAGCTGGAGGATGTAAGGGGAATAGCTGCCTACAGACAGCTACCAGAGAGATTGGTGTTCAGATACAAAGGAGCTGGGGAAAGAACATGGCCTCTCTACAGGATTCTGAATGAAGGCTACTCTACCTTGATCAGAGTCTTTTCAGCCATACAAAAGGATTCTGGCTTTACCAGGACTGCCAAGACTGAAATTCTCAACAAGATTGCCAACATAAGGAAAACTTGGAGGGAGCCCAATGCTTTGCCCAGAACTTTACTTATTCAAGAAAGGAGAATTACAATCCACAAATCACCTCATTGGTTGATGGAATTTAAAGATGATAAAGGAGTCAGAAGATTTTTCAGACTTGAAGACCAACTCAAGATTGCCAGCAATGAAACTCTCAAGGAAATGCAATCTAAGTTGGATATCAGTGATGAAGATAAAGCTGAATTCTACAGACAACTCCAACTCCAAATTGAGGAAAATGACAGAGGGCTAGGAAAGAAAACAAGGGAACAAAGAAGAAAAAGATGATTTGCTCAGACTAGAGGAGCACCCTTGGAAATTCTGTAAATCTTCAATTACCTCCTAGTACATACACTTTTGCAGCACTTTTAAATTTCTACTTAGTTTCAATTCATATATTTGTTAAGTGTTTTGTTATCATCAAGTTAACCCTGAATTTATGTCTACAATTCTTATAGACATAAATAGGGGGAGATTGTTAGGAATATATGTGCATTAGTTTGATGATATGTTTAACAAAACACTTAAGTAGAAGTTTAGTGTTTGTAGCCTCAACGGATAAGACCACTTTGGCTATCCGTTGATGGTGCAGCTTTACTTAGAAATAAGTCTAGTGTTGTAGCACATTTCAGTCTCTGTATTTAAGATATAATTCTTAGAAGTTGAGAGAAAATATAAGTCATGTTGACTACTAGAAGATATGCAAATAGGAAGGCCAATTGTAAATATTTCATGCCTTATAATTTTGTATAAATGAAGTGGTATCAACGGATGTCTTAAAGACCTTCAACGGATGAGAAACAAAGCTTCAACGGATGTCTCTAAAGCTTCAACGGATAGAGCTTCAACTGCTAACACATCAACGGATAAAGCCATCAACGGATGAAGGCTTCAACGGATGTTCTGTTAAATAGCAGTTGATAAGTGGTAGTAGTAACAGCAGACAGAGGCACATGGGTTGACAGAGATAACTGAAAAGTGGAAGCCTAATTTCAGGAACATCAGAAAAAGCAGCCGTTCTACTCTAGTACAAAGAGGCAATAGTCAACAAAGTACTTGAGTGATATGGAGAAGAAACAAGTGGAGAACTCATTTTATTATTGTATTTTTATCTTTGTCTTCACTTGTACACTTGGTGATATATAAACCAAGTAGCAGCTAGTAATTAGATAAGAATTTTTCCAGTGCTGTTTAGAAAAATCTTGAGAGAAAAATTATCTAGTTTGTACTAGGACGCAGCTGTGATCAACATCTTGAATCACAGATTTTCTGAAATACCATCTCTGGTGGAACAAAAATCCACCAGAAAAGTTTTTAAGGTCTGTTGTGTTCTTTACATTAGTGCTTGAATAAATATCTGTCTATATTAGCTTAAAGCAATTCACACACTTGTTTATCTTGAACACAAAGCCTTTAAAACTGCTCAAAACTTGAAAAATTTTTGAGATTTACATTCAACCCCTTCTGTAAATCTCATTGTCAGTCCACTAGGAATAACACTTAGGTTTTGAGCGAGTATTTAAATCCCCTTTGAAAGGAGGATCTTAAATATAAAATGAGTTTTGGAATCTGCCCTAACTTTTAAAATCATTTTGAAGACTCGAAAACATTTTTAAGAATGTTTGGAGTGATGCTGATTTAATAAAATAAATCAGTCCCAATATATTAGAAAATATCTGAATATTATTATTTAAATAATATTCCCATAAAGAATAATCTTTATAAAAATAATTGAAGTAGAAGTTTTAAAACTTATACTTGAAATGAATATTAAATAACCAAAGATATACTTATACGAAAGTACTATCTTTATTTGAATAATCAAAAGTGAGTTTGATTATCTACACATCACTACACCATATATGACCTATCACAACCCCCTCTCGAGAAGTGTTACCCGAATATGTTACCTTAGCTATGCTACTTATGCTCTAATGTAATATTATATTTTTTTATGTTACCTTAGCCAAAAATCCGATGTTACATAAGCTACAAAATATTGCAGTTTGCAACATATTTATAAAAGTGTTAGCTTAGAGTTCAAAATATAAATATAATATTTTTTAAGCTTAAAGATTACTTTAAATTAATTATACAAAAATGTTAATATAAGCACTCATATATAACTTTTAAAAATATATATTATGAAATATTTTAAATATAGGAATTATATTTGTAGTAAAATATATATATATATAAGTAATTATTTTTTATTAGAATGACTTTTTAAACTTTTATTATAAAAATACTAATAAAGAAATAAAATATAAATATTAAAATATAGGAATATTTGGACAGAGCGGGAAGTTGTTTTGGGCTGGGAAGCGGTAAAATTATTGGGCTCTATCTGCCCAATATTTTAGACCATTCAAAATTTTTCCATAAGCTCAGACACTCTCTCGCTTTCTCACAATTCACACACTCAAATTCTCTCTCTCTCTCTCTCTCTCTCTCTCTCTCTCTCTCTCTCTCTCTCTCTCTCTCGTTGAACTCTCTCTCGCTGAACTCTCTCTATTATTATCAATCTCGCTCACTTTTATCTGTCACTCGCCACCATTATCAATTTATGGTAAGTAAATTGGGATTTGCTTTTTTAATTAGGGTTCAATTGAATTGGGGATCGAGACGTTGGTGCTTCAATTATAGTTTTTAAATATTAATTATTTAACTAATCGCTCTCTTTCTCTTTGATTTTAGATGCTCGTGTTTGGGTTTGCAGTTGAAGGCATTATTTTAAGGTACTTTTAAGTTAGGGCTTTGTTTTAGTTGAATTTTATGTGCTTATTTGTGCGCGCGCGCTGTTGTGTAGTTGTGTGTTTAGTTTCTCTCTCTCCCTCTCTCCTTATCTCTCTCTCCCTGCCTCTCTCTCGGTCTCTCTCTGTCTCTCTATCTCTCTCTGACTCTGTCTCTCTCTCTCTCTGTCTCTTTTTTCTCTCTATGTCTCTCTATCTATGTACTGCATTAGTAGATTGATACACTAAATCAAATTCAATCTTTCATGTTATTATCTTTGATTTGAGTACTTTATCTGTTTGTGGATGTGATTCGTGTTGTTTATAATTCGGTTTCGTTTAAAGTTGAATGCCTTTATTTACCTTTGTTCTCATGTTGTGGATTCAATTTGCTATACAGAATGATATAAGATAAACATGTTTTTGCTGTCTCTCATTGTCTGGGGTTTCAAATCACTTCTCACCAGGTATCCCCTCTCTCTCTCTCTCTCTCTCTCTCTCTCTCTTTCTATCTCAAATCACCGTAATTATGTAACGTTTGTTAATTTATATTTTTGAGATGATTTAACATTATATGTATTTGCGAATTACAGCCATCTATGGAATAAGTAAGGTCGTGTTAGGAGGACAAGTCACTAATGAGGAAGTTCAGAGCTTGATGAAGAGGTTTAAGATCTCTCCCTCTCAATTGTATTATTTTTTTAATTGGAGTGGATTACTGATTTTCTATTGTTTAAACGGAAAAATTTAATTAAATTTTTTAAAATTAAAAATGTTTAATTTTTTGAATTTGAATTTGATCTGTGATTGAGTTGATCTATTTTTATTATTCGTGTTATGTGTTTGTTTATTTAAATTTTTTCGATTATCATTTTTCCAAAAGTGGTATGTGATTAGTTTGATCTGCTCAGTTTGGTTTGTAGATTGCTAGTTGGTAAAGTCATTTTAATATTCATATAATGTGTTTGATGGGTTGGAATGTTATCCTTTCGAAAATTGATTTGTGATTGAAATGATCTACGTAATTTGGTTTGGTTAGTGGGTTATAGCTTGGTGAAGTAATTTTCTTATTTGTATTTGTTTTAGTTAATTTTGAATTTGATTTCTGACTGATATGACCTACATGATTTGATTAGTTGGTGACAAGTTGGTGAACTAATTTTACTATATATGTGGAAATTTTCAATGTGGTCATTTTTAGCCATTAGACTTTCTTGGTCATTCAGAATGCATACATAGTTGATAACATAAGCTGCGTCGTTGAAAGTAAAATAAACATGCTTTATCCCCTTTCTAAGTGATATTAAGATAGGAAACAACATAACATCAGTCTCAGTGAACCTGCTTCCTAGTTCCGTAAGCATGTCTGCATAAATGGCTTTTTGGTTTTTTCCTCTTACTGTAATTTCCAATGATGAGATATTTGTCTTAAATGCACAGTTTTAGCAGGTTTTCCAGGTCTATGCAACTTAGTGCAGATTATACTAAACAGTTTATGTTTGCTTAAACACTTGACCTTTCTTGCTTTAGGAAGCCTTGTTCTGGTTATAAATTGAAGAAGATTACTGGCAACATCTTTGCGACTGATGCAGAGAGTGATACAGCAGAACCAGATGGTGTTGATCCAACTAACAAATATAATTAAGGCTCATCACATGTATCATATTGAACCTTGATTAATATAACATATATGTTGAACCTTAATGGTTCTCATACTTCCTGTTTTTTTTTGTTTTTATTCAAACCAGACTATATATCTATATGTATGTGTGTGTGTCTTCCACTTGGTACAGGATTTTTCTTATTCTCCAACTCATAAGTGTGATCGAGTTCATCACTTAGTTGAATTCTTATTGGACTCCTGAAGAGGGACAAAAGCAAAGGTATTATTGTTGGAAGCCTCGAAACAATACTATTAAAAATAACTTTCTGCATCTATGTTATTTCTCTTACTCTTTTTCTATAAGCTTCATGTTTGAGCTGAGAGATATATATTTGCAGCTGCTTTCTTGGCCTATCATGTCAACACTGTTCTCTATAGCTTCTATGTGTGGAATAGGGGTAATATATTCCCTATATGCTCTGAGTGCCTCGTGCAGTCTCAACATATTTTTCATCACCTGGACTGCAATTTTGTTATTAGTAATGATGGCTATGTCCTTATATTCTAAGGTGTGCATTTCATATTCCTTTTTCTTCTTCTTATTTCTACTTTTATGATGCGCAAGTTCATTACATATTTAAAAAAAATATTTGAGCAAGAAACTACTGTGTTTTTTTGACATTCTGATGATTAAAGCAGGTGAATAGAGGCCTTCTATCTTCTAGCATTATGGCTTCCTACATAGTTTTCCTCTGTTGGTCTCATATAAGAATTTAGGAAGAAAGACTAATCTCCTGATCTCCATTAACGAGCTCTATCTGTTCAATATTAAGCCTAGATTTTGTAATTCTCAGTGAACCTGTTAGTGAAAAATGTGGTACACAAACGCATGGAAATGGACACATCGATTGGACCTCCATATTAGTAAGACTTTTCCATATTCCCAAGGAACTTTACCACTTGTAAGTTAAATTAAGTAATGTCTTTATTGGTCTTGAAATTAAAATGTAAATGTACTTCATATTGTATAACACTGGGCTCATGCATATGCAACATATGCTGTTCTTTTTTGTTAAAAGATTGATTAAGTAGGTGCTGGTAAAAACTATAATTTATTTAACCATTATGCTCTCATGGAGGATGTGTTAATATGACTATAGTGTTTTTTTATTCATGTCGGGAAAACAACCATTTGTACCATCTTACTGGACTAAATAGGAGTAAGAGGCCTGTACTTGGTCTGTAGTACAGACTAGAGAGGAATCTATATGTTTGATATGGTAGCATTGTTCATGTAACTGATCCGATTAGTTTTGCGGTGAAGGTTGAATCAGGTTGTGGTTAGGATTCGGATATAATAAGATTTTCTATTAACTTATAAGATAGCTGTAATCCGTAGGAACTACTAAATTTTTTCAAGCACAGGTAACTGTGTAATCCAACATAATATAATAATTTTCTTAAAATAAATTTAAGCACATGAATAAGTATAGTCTACTCTATTTGACTTGCTCCTAGTTTAATGTACTAAAATACAGGGGAAGTATTTTGAATGTTGATAGAAGTGTGCATAACAGGATACAAGACTCAAATACATCATGACACAGTGGTAGATCAGAGCTTGTAAGATCTCTATCACTCATTCATTCCCCCTCGCTCATCAATCATCATCTATGTAACATGTAACACGTAATAAGATTTAGAGTAGTCTTTAATGGCTTTGTTGAAGTCCAGAACTTGTACCCTTGTGTTTATATGTTTTCTGTAATGTTCATTTTCAAAATTATTAAAAGTTGCTACCTTTATGTATTATAGTTCTTTTCAATTGTTAACCAGTTGTCTGCTTTATTATTATCTGAAAATCCTCCATGGTCATTGGAGGTATGTGGACTTGTTGCATTCAAATGTTCTAGCTTTTGCATCAGGAATCTTATCTGAGGCGTCAACTCAGGGTTGGGCATGTGGCAGGGGACTGTGAGATATGTCCTCAACACTTGTAGTTTCATCTAAAGTCAGAAGATGGAATTCTTGAAGTAAACGACCAGTAGGTTCTAGTATTATTTAGTTTATAATATTATGCCAATGTAACGTAATGAACGTGAATTAGTTTGTTTAGTTAAGAATATTGTGGTTGTCATTTTATATTTGTGATGTTTAGTTAAGAAATGGTAGATACTTTTAAATAATAGTTTTTCATTTTGTTCTTGTAAAATATTACAGTAGCTCATTAAAGTGTTACAATAGCTTGTGAAAATATTTCAATAGCCAAGGTACATATATTACAAAAGCTACTAAAATGTTACTCTAGGTACATAATTGATTCAAGAAAAAAGTGGGACCCACATGTCACGTCATCACTGTGGGCCCACATGCCATATCAGTATAGAGGCTGCAAGCCATGTCAGCATTGTTGGACCCACAAATGCCACTTCAATGCCATGTCATCATGCCACGTCATCACAGTATGAGGCCCACATTGGGTCCCATTTTTTTAAAAACTTTATGCCATTCTTAGTTAACATATATTTAAGTTACAATAGACATATTTTATTTTACCTTAGGGGTCTAGTGTAACATAAATATACATGTTACAGTAATGGGATCATATGTTACGTTAGACCCCTAACGCAACATTGAAAAACCTATCTTTAAGAAAATGTTACCTTAGCTTAAAAGTGGGGAAATAGCAACATATTTACCCCCTAATGCAATATTTTTTTGGTGTTACAGTAGGCATTTTATGGTATAGTGCATTATTCTTTAATAAAATAAAGAATAATAATTAGTAAATAATCGGAGTCATAAGTCCTCGAATGAATATTCAAATAATAATATTCATTAAATAAAATAAACGGAGTCATATGTCCTCGAATGAATATTCAAAATAATATTCATTAATAAAATAAACGGAGTCATAAGCCCTCGAATGAATATTCAAAATAATATTCATTAATAAAAATAAAGTTATCGAATAAACCTTATTCGATTCATAGTTTTGAAAACTATATCTATATATATATATAAATATATACAATATACTCGGGAACATCGACTCCCGGTTTTAGAAAATGTTCACCTTTGGGTCCCCTATACTAAGGGTATACACAACTACTGCTTATCTCTAGCATAGGTATTATGCAACTTATAAGCAATTGAATCAACAATATATATCAAGATTACGAAACAGACATGCATATATACCATATCACATGCTCCAATATATCGCAAGATTTGCTAATTAACCACCATGCATCTATCACAAGATAATGCATATACATATGTATACATCACAATAACAGTATAACGGGTAGAAAACTTGTCTGAGTGTTCCGGGGTAGACTTAAGCTTAGAGTGGGTCCGGTAACCTATGAACAACAACATAAGCTGGAATTAAACCACGGTCGCTTAAGAAACTAGACTTTAACCATTTAGAGCCCTAATGTTCGCTTTCGCGCTTAACGATTCACTTAAGTCGCTAGAGTACCCTCGGCTCCACCATTTTTAATAAATTAACCATTAAGAATTTTAAGGCAATTCTTTCGCGAGTACTCTACCAACTGCCTATCCACTTTACATAATTGTTTCATACTCCAATTAATCATTTAAGGGCCTTAACCAAGGTCTCAAAGTAAAGTGAGGGGTAAAGGTTCATTCGTGAAACGCCGTTACTTAAAACTGTCGTTTCTCCTAAACCGTAAATCGGATCTAAGCGAACTACATACCAAAATGAAGCTTACGACATGATCTATCTAAACATGGAAAATTTAAAGATTGGTCAGTGAGTTATCTGGTCCGAGAGTCATGTACAGCAGTCTAAGGAAAACGGGCATTACGACAGCTATATTTACGAGTTTTCCAAGTTTCTCACTACACCAAAACCTCACCAAACAACCCAAAATTATTAACACATCAAAACCTCAACTACATAATACTATACCAGTCCTTATTCTCCAGATTCTTCATTTCAACCAACCACAATCAAGTTCTATTAACTATAACAAGATTCATTCACCAAATCACTCCAATTTCAAATCAAACTACTAATAATCAAAGATCATGCTTCTCATTTTGAAAACCAACCATCAAACTCACTAATAGTAAAAGTAAAAGCTATGGTTTGAAGTTTATACCTTCCTTGGTAGGTGTTAAGTTGCTAGGAAGCCTTAGGGAGCCTCCTACAAGCTATGAGGTTCTTACCATGCTTATTTGGACGATACTTGTGAACAAGAGTTGTAGAGCATCTCAATACCTTTCCAACGAGCTATAGAACACAATATTTGAGTGAGTATTGAAGGAGATATAACAATTTCAAGTTGCTGGGTTTGTTTTGGCCGAGAGCTTCTCTTCATATGAGCAAAGTCAAATTTTTAATTTTTGTGTTATGATATTTTGCTTGGTTGATTTCCTTTTTGACATGGCAAATTTTGGTTAATTTTTTTGTCATGCTTATGTCACCATGCTTGTGTCACCTTTTTAACACATGTCCTTTCCTTGTGGTTTGATGATGTCACAATCATTGGCTTCTTGTACAAACTTGTCTCTTGGTCGCTTATTTGTTTTACGGTTCGCTTAACTTTCGTTCTCGTTCGTGGTTTGAGGGAGCATATATGGGATCTTATTACTTGGGTTCCCCTAAACCTTTCTCAATATTTTATATTCCTTTTATGATACTCTCTTATAATTCTTGAATTTAAATCCTTTTAATCATGTTACCTTATACTCATTTCTTTCGGTATCTGGTGGATTTTCGGGAAAAATCAAAGTGTCCGGATTCGAATTCTAACGACCTTTACATACACTCGTTTACTTTATGGAATACTAATACGATCTTAGAATTTCCATAAAAGTACTTCTATGTAGCGTGGTCTGATAATTTTCCTTAATCAGCATCATCAGCAAAAGTTACTATTTATCCGTGTTTCAAAAATTCCAAAAATTGGGGTTATTACAGGCTGCATAGGCTAGAAAGATTCTGATGGATTCAAGTCTGGCAACTGGAGCAAATGTTTCATCAAAATCTATTCCCTCTTGTTGAGAATAGCCTTTAGCAACCAATCTGGCTTTATTCCTTATGATAATGCCATTTTCAACCATGTTGTTTCTGAATACCCATTTTGTATCAATAGAACTCTTGTTCTTTGGCTTGGGTACCAGCTTCCATACTTTGTTCCTCTCAAATTGGTTTAGCTCCTCTTGCATTGCTAAAATCCAATCTGGATCCAATAGAGCCTCTTGTACTCTCTTAGGTTCCTCCTGTGATAGAAAGCTACTATGCAGACATTCATCTTGAGTAGCCCTTCTAGTTTTCACTTTAGATGTAGCATCACCAATGATCAGTTCAAAAGGGTGATTCTTGGTCCATTTCCTTTGAGGTGGTAGATTAGCTCTAGATGAGGTTGCCTCAGTATTGTCATGATGTGAGATAGAATGTTGATTGGTTGAAACTCCCCCTGAGTTGCTGATCCTTTGAAAGGAATTGGGAGCTCTATCAACTGATGAAGTGAATTGATTATCCATTTACAGACTGTGATCAACAGATGCTTCATTATGAACTTCAACGGATGATGCATTTTGTCTTTCAACGGATGCTACATTGCTTCTTTCAACGGAAACTGAATTATAACTTTCAACGGATGCAGCATTCCGTGCATTATCCAAAGGCAGATTTTGAATTCTTCTTGAGATGCCTTCTTCATCATTCTCATCTTCACAATCATCACAATATATCTCAATATTGTCAAATTTGAGTCCTTCATGATGTCCCTCATCTTTTAGTCCATCAATCTTTTTATCATCAAACACAACATGCACAGATTCCATGACAATGTTGGTTCTTAGATTGTGAACCCTATATGATTTTCCAGCAGAATAACCAACAAATATTCCTTCATCATCCTTTGCATCAAACTTCCCTTTGTGATCAGATTGATTCCTTAAGATGTAACATTTGCAACCAAAGACATGGAGAAAGTTTAAAGTTGGTTTTCTTCTCTTGAATAATTGATAGGGAGTCATGCCTTTTGCCTGATTGATTAGAGAAATATTCAGAGTGTAACATGCACAGTTAACAGCCTCAGCCCAAAAGTAAGTTGGGAGTTTTGATTCTTCAAGCATTGTCCTTGCAGCTTCAATTAGTGATCTGTTCTTCCTTTCCACCACACCATTTTATTGTGGGGTCCTTGGAGCTGAGAACTCACGCATGATCCCATTTTCTTCACAGAACAACTTCATGGTTGAATTCTTGAACTCAGTTCCATAGTCACTCCTAATATTCCTTACTTTGAAATCAGGATGATTGTTGACTTGCTTGATATGATTGATAATGATTTTACTAGCTTCATCCTTTGATCCAAGAAAATAAACCCATGAAAACTTTGAGAAATCATCTACAATCACTAGGCAATATCTTTTCCTTGAAATTGACAATACATTGACTGGTCCAAAGAGATCCATGTGTAGCAGTTGTAATGGTTCATCAATTGCAGATTCAAGCTTCTTACTGAATGATACTTTCTTTTGCTTTCCTTTCTGACAAGCATCACACAGTCCATCCCTTGTGAATTCTACTAGAGGCCTTCCTCTAACTAAGTCCTTTTTTACTAGATCATTCATTGTCTTGAAATTTAAGTGGGACAGCTTCTTGTGCCATAGCCAACTTTCAACTGAACTTGCTTTGCTGAGAAGACAAGTAATAGATTCTGCATCTGTAGAGTTGAAGTCAGCTAAGTACACATTCCCTTTTCTAACTCCAGTTAGAACCACTTTATTGTCCTTCTTACTTGTGATAATACAGGCTTCAGAATTGAAGGAAACAGTATTCCCTCTGTCACATAGTTGACTGATGCTCAATAAGTTGTGTTTGAGACCATCAACCAATGCAACTTCATCAATGATGACATTTTCTTTTGAAATCAAGCCATATCCCATAGTGAATCCTTTGCTGTCATCTCCAAAGTTTATGCTAGGGCCAACTCTCTCCTTAAACTCTGTGAGCAGGGTGAAATCTCCTGTCATGTGTTTGGAACAGCCACTGTCCAAGTACCATAGATTCCTTCTTTTTCCCTGCACACAACAAAATCAATCAAGTTGATTTTGGTACCCAAGTTTCCTGGTTGCTTGATGAACTAGTTTCATTTTCATCAGAATTAGCCATCAGGGCTAGGTTGACATATTCCATATCATCATCTTCATTGACTCCATCTGCTGCCCAATCATCTTGAGTGAGAAAAGCTCTTTCCTTTTGTTTGAGCAAATCAAAATACTTCTTTTTGTAATCAACTTGCTCAAATTTCTTCTTATCAGAGGTTGGCTTCCTACACTCACTTGCAAAGTGTCCACCAATGCCACAGTTATAACATTTGAACTTGGATTTGTCCACCACGTTTTTGTTTGGCTTAGTGAATTTTGTATTTTTCCTGAACTTCATCTTTGCAAACCTCCTGGACAGAAAAGCTAGATGTTAATCAACATCATTAGAGTCATCCTGACTGGAATTGTTTTCATCCTCAGCTACTTGCTCTTTACCCTTGTTTGATTCTGATTTGCTTGTGCCAATTTTGAGACTTGGCATTGTCTTCTCCTCATACCTGGTTTCAACATTCTCACTGTCAGCTACAAGTGCAACTGATCCTCCTTTTCTCTTCCCCTTTTCCAACAGCTCATCTTGCTCCATCTCAAGTTCATATGTCTTCAAAATTCCATATAATCTTTCAAGTGTGAAGTCCTTATAATCTTGAGAATTTCTTAGAGAAACAGTCATAGGCTTCCATTCCTTTGGTAGAGACCTTAGAAATTTTAAATTGGAGTCCTTAACTTGGTACACCCTGCCATACAGCTTCAATCCATTCAACAGTTTCTGAAATCTGTTGAAGGTATCATTCAATGATTCTCCTTCTTCAAAATGAAAATATTCATACTGTTGAATGAGAAGCTGCATTTTGTTTTCTGTAACTTGCTCAGTGCCTTCACAGATAAGCTGCACAGTATCCTAAATTTCCTTAGCAGTTTGGCTGTTAATGATATTGTCAAACATATCTTGATCTAGGCCATTAAACAGAATGTTCATGGCTTTCTTATCCTTGTAAACCTCTTCAATATCTTCAACAGTCCATTCTGCTTTTGGCTTGGGAATAGACTGTCCAACAACAACTGTTGAAGTAGCAGCTGTCGCCACCTTGTGAGGGATGTGAGGACCATTTTCAATGCAGTTGATGTAGCTTTCATCTTGAGAGAGAAGATGTAAATGCATCTTCACTTTCGAGTGATGATAGTTATCTCTTTCCAAGATTGGAATCTTTACACCAATATCCTTCTTACGCATGATGTTAGTAGAATAGATCTTTAAACTCTTTGTATGTTAAGAGCTTTCTCTGATACCAATTGTTATTCCCAGTGGACTAACAATGAGATTTACAGAAGGGGGTTGAATGTAAATCTCAAAACTTTTTCAAGTTTTGAGCAGTTTCTAAGGCTAAGTGTTTTTGAGAGCAAGTGTGTGTGAATTGCTTGAAGCTATTGCAGACAGATATATATTCAAACACAAATGTAAAGAACACAGAGAATTTAAAAACTTTTCTGGTGGATTTGTTGTTCCACCAGAGATGTGTTATTTCAGAAAATCTGTGATTCAAAGAATTTAATCACAGTTGCTTCCTAGTACAAACTAGATGATTTTCTCTCTGGATTTTTCTAAACAACTCTGGAAAATTCACATCCAACTACTAGCTGCTTCTTGGTTTATATATCACCAAGTTTACAAGTGAAGACAAAACTGTAAAATACAATTAAAAAGGCTCTTCACATGTTTCTTCTTCATTTCTCTATCCAATGCAATTTAGGCTTAGCTGTTAATCTTTGAATACTTCCTTGTTTGCACCAAAATGGAAATATTGCATTTTCTTGATTCCTCCTAGAGGCTTCCACATTCCAGTTTATCTCTGTCAACCCATGTGCCTCTGTCAGCTTATGAACTGTCACTATCAACTGCTAATGAACTAAGCATCCGTTGAAGCTTTCATCCGTTGATGCCTTATCCGTTGAGGCTTTATCCGTTGAAGCTTTATCCGTTGATGCATTATCAGTTGAAGTCTTTATCCGTGAAGCACTTATCCGTTGATGGATATTATCCGTTGAAGCTTTAGAAACATCCGTTGAAGCTTCATTTCTTATCCGTTGAAGATCTTCAATATCAGTTGATACTTCTTCACTTATACAAAATTACAAGGCATGAAACATTTACAATTAGCCCTCCTATTTGCATATCCACTAGTAGTCAACATGACTGATAATTTCCTACAACATCTAAGAATTACAACTTGAATCCAGAGAATGAAATGTGCTACAATACTAAACTTATTGCTAAGTAAAGCTACTCCTTCAACGGGTAGCCAAGATGGTCTTATCCGTTTAGGCTACAAACACTAGATTTCTACTTAAGTGTTTTGTTTAACTTATCATCAAACTAATACACATATTCGTAACAATCTATTCTGACTTTCAGCTTCTCTTAATGACCCGACGGATGGTATACTTTGTGTCCCGGTGGATGAAGCTGATTGTATTCCGACGGACAAGGCAGATTGTACATCACCACGACCCGGTTAGTGGTACTCAATCTCAACATTCATTACAATACAACTCTCACAGTTATCATTATCTCATTATTCATAGACTCATTGGAGCATTACTATGGTCTACCACTGACCTACTGTAGTCATTCGCTTTCCATGAAGTCTTAATAGCTAACCATACGGAGTCCATACATATCGTATCGAATTCATCTAAGGAGGTAACATGATCACCGTTCATGATTCATGAAGAACACTCTTGATCCTGACGTACATTCATGACATGAAGCAGATAAAATGCAGAAGAGTTTTAATGAAAGCAACGATAGTAGGTTAATACCATTCTTAATCATATGTCTATATTAGGAGACATGAAGCTCAAAGGTTCATTTAGAACTTTTTGAAACATGGTCCTGGCTTATTCTCAAGATAGTTCCTTCTAAGATAGATAGTTCCTTCTAAGATAGATAGTCCGCTCATGGCGATTATATGAATTAAACCTTTACCAAACTACTATTACGGTTGGGTATTGCACAGTCATCAAAAGGAATGTCAATCTTCCAAACCATAATACAACCTTCACGGCTTCAACCATTATCACTGCTTTCCTCTGGAACGAGCGCCTATAATTGCTCTCTTGCACTTAGAGTGTCGGCCACCTCATTGGCCTTTCCTGATAGTAATAGTTCCTTATAATCAATGTCTTTTAACCACCTTCAACTAAATTTTCTACCTCATTTCAATCACTGCTTATATGAAAATGCTTTTCTTAAGTCCTGGTGAGAAAGAAAAAAAATCACCATTTTTCCATAAGTCATTGCCTTAGTCTTTAGATGTGAACATTGTCACGGCTGACTCTCGATCATACTTAGGACGTCTCTTATCTTGGGTCCTTCTTGTTTTCACCATTCTTGACCTTCGTTGGGTTCAATCTATACTTTCTCATGGTTCAACACGTGCCCCACCTGGCATTATTATAATTATGTCATATTTCCTTTATCAAAATTTCTATTCTTGAGAACTTTGAATATTACCTTTTTCCTTGTAAAACCTTTAAGGTTATCCTTGAATCGCTCCTCCTGTATTCCGTAGATACAGGGCATATGAAAATACCATTTACTAATACTAGAACCATTGTCTATGTACTTCTAAAAATTTTCTCTACTGATCTTTAAAGGTTGTTGTTACCATAATCCTTTTTAATTTATACTGCCAAAACTCATGATGTCCCTATTAAGGGCGAAATGCCAACCTTTATGCATTCCCCTAGGATTCATCTCAAGTTATTGAGGTTCCATCCTTAATTCCACCATTAAAAAGGTACTTGCATCCTTCCATGGATAAATCAAGTCATAGATCCTTGATAGATTATCTTATTCAATCATTCCCACCTCGATAGTCTATACCAATTTCACAATAGTATCCTTATTCACGGTGATCAGCCGCGCAGTAATCCCGAACCTCGCTGGGTTCTACAACATTAACGGGAATCCCTAGGCAACTTTTAAGCCTAATATAAGTGTGGAAAGGACTTGCGTCTCAGTCCAGATCCACTATTCAAGGAAAACATTTATCCCCCTTTGGGACTAAAAACCCTTATTTTATTTATTTCAAAAAAACTGATGCCGAATTATAACAAAATCTCTTTTAACAGTAAACATTTTTATTAAGGGATTATAGATCAACTCGAAACACGGGAAATATGGTACTAAATCTCAGGGCCATGATTTACAAAATTTTACTCTATTAGGGTAACCAAAAGGTTTTCATATGTCAGAACTTGGACAGGAAAATTTAGTGAGACTAATGGATAATATAAAGGGGTAATGCCAAAATGGGCTTAAAGCAATGGCTTCTCGTCAAGGTACAGGTGTTGGATCATCAAGAAGATAAGCTTCATGAACACTATGGGTGTTAAGGTATGAAGAAATGATTCTTTAGCTCATGATATATCAGAGTTGTCAAGCTTTAGGATAAGAAAGAGGGGTATCAATCAATGAGGGATCACTTTGATAAGTTTCTGACTTTCAGGGTTCAAGGTAAGGTTCTATAGGGATTCAAGTATCAGGATGAGATATCAATACTTAGGAATCATCAGCATGTTAATCAAGAGGATCAATCAAGTAATATATCAACTCTTCATTTTATCATGGCATTTAACTATCATGAAAAGGCTTTTGAAATACTTGCAATACATACTCGAGGGTTCATGGCATTTCTATATAATTCAAAGATAAACGAAAGATACGCTTGATTTAAAACATATCAAATGACTCAGGATAATTGCATCAATATATATGAACTGTTTATAGTAAATACGAAGGTCAAGTTGAATTACTTGCCTTGAGAAAGGCTGGTCTGGTCTGACTGGTAGGAGCAACTGGAGCTTCACTCGACCTTTATGGCAAGTTTTCCCTCATCTCGAGATCCTACATAATAATAATAATCCTCGTTATAATATATTCTTACCATCTTAACCTATTTATAACTTGAAATTAAACACGGATGACACTTAGGCCTATATGCGCTTAATTTTATATTCACTTTTAAATTACAAAAGTACACACATAGCCATATATTCACATATCATATATTAACACCAAATAACACCATATATACCATAATACAACACTAGGCTTGGATGATCTCGACTCACATCTTAAGTCACTTGGTCGCTAAACTAGACAAGGTCTTCTAATTTTGGCTTCCTAACTCGATGTGCCTTTCCTAAATTATCCAAAACCTATTGACCCTCACTTGTACCTTTAGCTCTACTGACCTTATATCATCTTACAACTATGGTGGTCGACCTAATACTCACTTCTAAGTGTTCTAAAACTATGTGATAAGTGAAAGCGCTCACTGGTGCAAATTTCAGAATGACAACTATAGTTTCTTGAGTGCATTAGGCACTCTTAAACTACAAGTTTTACTTCAAAACTTTTACACAAGAATCTCCTGACCTAAGGGCATCTCACAAACTTGATGTGGCTCAAGGGCCTGGCTTGGGCCTTCTTGGGCCTAAGTTAAAAGTCCAAGGTTCCCTTGTTTTTCTGGGCAGAAAACGCCCTGACTTGAATTAACTTGTGACACATGGTTCTAACTCATATCCTATGAACTATGGTTGGAAAAACTTCTCTGACACTCCCTCTAACTAAGGCCCAATAGGGCCTAATGAGGGCCTACCCATGACATGGTCAAATCTTCCTATTTCTAAGTTGCAACAAAACTGTCCCCTGCTGGACAGATTTTGTTATTCTACTTGTGCACCTAACCAAAAGACATGCAAACCTCCAACCAACTCCTAAAACCTTTTATATACTCCCCATACCAACTTCTGGTGGCTTGGGCCTCAAAGTGCACATCAATGACATGGTCAAAACTCACTCTAAACCTCAGGGTACTAAACTGATTTTCTGCAGAAACTATAACTCTCATTAGTCAAAGGTTTTGACTTGACAAACTCAACTACCAACATCCCAATACTTAAACCAAGACTTATACATGGTAATCTACTGAACTAACTCCCTTATTCTCAAAATAACCTTGGGTGAGATCATCCTTACCTAAGGTACAATTATGGCAAAACAAAAGAGATCACATTTCTCAACTCACCAATCATTCGGCTCCCATATGGTCATGGACGAATGAAATGGATAGGAAGGGCCATTTAATCATCCAAAGTTTCCTTCTCAAGACTTGGCACTTATCCATTCCTTGTAGTCCTCTCAAAAACAACCCTAAACTCACAAGAATCAAGGTTGTATTTTGAGTTTCACTAAAACCTTTACATGCAACCTTTAAACTTAAACTTTCTACTCAAAACTCTTTGAAATATGAGTGATCATGGTATGGGAAGTAACATTTACTTGTTTAAAGAGTAGAAGCTTGGTTCAGGAATGAAGAAAAAAAAATGGGGAGGGGGGTTTCGGCTAAAAGCCGAGAGTGAGGGAGGGAGGAGGGAGGGAGGAGAAAGTGTGGTGGTGAGTGAAGTGGAATAATCATGTCTTTGCTTGTTTTATGGTTTTTGTATTGGAAAAAGTGAGTGGAATTAGGAATTGACATGATTAGCCTTCCACTTGAACTTGGTTCAATTTGCATGCAAGGGTAAAGAAGGAAATTGGCTAGAAAAATAAGAGTTAGTGGGGTTGGAATTGTCCTCTTTGTCCTTGAAAAGAATGAGAGGGTGGTTTGCATGCAAGGGCTTTCTTGTAATTTGCTAAATATGACAACTAAAATTTATAATGATTTATTTTTATAAAATAAAATACAAGTTCAAAAATTATAAAATTTATACCATAAAATAACTTGGATTTTTAGAGACTTTATAAAATCATTTTCAAAATTTGTGAACAAAATACCTTTTAAAAGAAAATTTTTCCAAGGCTTAGAATATTCCTTATAAATCAAAAATAAAGAAATTAAATAAACTCTTGCTTTGAAAAATCATATACTACATAAAGCAAATTTATAATGTAGAAATTTGCACTCACAGAAACGTACAATCATTGAATATATTTTCATTCGGCTTTAATATTATACCAAATCCACAAATAATATTACATGAAGATACCGGTCGTAACATGCTCTCCCCCTTAAGGGATTCTGTCCCCAGAATCTAAGAGAACAGATGAGGATACCGGACGCATATCAGACTCTAACTCCCAAGTCGATTCTTCGACCTTAGGGTTCCTCCAAAGCACTTTCACTATCTTTACCGACTTATTCCTAAGACTCTTTACTTGCCAGTCGAGTATTTTAACCAGTTGCTCCACAAATGACAGGTCTGCCTGAATTTCTACAGGTTCATATTCTATCACATGGCTAGCGTCAGGATTGTACTTCTTAAGCAACGGCACATGGAACACATTATGCACATGCTGATACTGAGGTGGTAAGGCCAACTCGTAGGCCACCTTTCCTACTTGAATCAAAATCTCAAAAGGACCTATGTATCTAGGTGCTAACTTCCCTTTCTTGCCAAATCTTAATAACCCTTTTCTAGGTGACACCTTCAGCAACACAGCTTCGCCAATTTGGAATTGAACATCCTTACGCGCTGCATCCGCATACTTCCTATGTCTATCTTGAGCAGCAAGCAACCTTTTCTGAATTAACTTGACTGTGTCATGCAACTGTTGTACCAATTCCGAGCCGAGAATTCTTCCTTCCCCTACTTCATCCCAATTTGTTGGTGATCTACATTTTCGCCCGTACAAAGCTTCGTATGGTGGCATGCCGATACTAGAATGATAGCTGTTGTTATAAGAGAATTCAATCAACGGCAAGTGGTCGTCCCAACTTCCTGCAAAATCGATTGCACAACTGCGCAACATGTCTTCAATTGTTTAAATTGTCCTTTCACTCTGGCCATCAGTCTGCGGGTGGTATGCCGTGCTCATATTCAACTTCGTGCCAAGACATTTCTGAAATTGCTTCCAGAATCTCGAGTTAAAGCGGGGATCTCTGTCTAAAACTATTGATACGGGTACTCCATGCCTTAGTACGATTTCGCGCACATAAAGATGAACCAACTTGTCCAGTGACGACTTCTCATTTATTGGAAGGAAATGCGCCGACTTCGTAAGACGATCAATTATAACCTATATTGCGTCATGTCCGGATTTCGTTCGCGGTAGTCCTACTATAAAGTCCATAGCGATATTTTCCCATTTCCATTCTGGAATCTTCAAGGGCTGAATTAATCCGCTTGGTCGTTGATGTTCTGCCTTCACTTTCTGACAAGTATAGCACTTCGGAACCCATTCTGCCACGTCTCGCTTCATATTTGGCCACCAAAAGTTCTTCTTTAAGTCTCGATACATCTTGGTGCTTCCCGGGTGGATTGAAAATTTCGAATTGTGGGCTTCAAGGAGGATCTTATTCTTTAATTCAAGTACATGAGGAATCCATATTCTGTATAAAAACCTTAGTATCCCTTGCTCATCCCTTTGAGTATTAATCTCCTCTCCAGATAACTGATTCTTCTTTTTCTCCATTACTTCTTCTTGACACTTCTTTATCTTTTCCACTAGTGTCGGCTGAAAGGTCATTGCACGACAAACTTCCTCGACTTTTCCATAAGCACAAAGTTCCAATTCCAATCTTTTGATTTCTTCAGATAACTCTTTTGATGTTATCATCATATTCAGTCTCTCCTTCCTACTCAGAGCATTGGACACTACATTCGCCTTTCCAGGATGGTAATTACGAAGGTCAAGTTAAATCACTTGCCTTGAGAAAGGCTGGTCTGGTCTGACTGGTAGGAGCAACTGGAGCTTCACTCGACCTTTATGGCAAGTTTTCCCTCATCTCGAGATCTTACATAATAATAATAATCCTCATTATAATATATTCTTACCATCTTAACCTATTTACAACTTGAAATTAAACACGGATGACACTTAGGCCTATACGCGCTTAATTTTATATTCACTTTTAAATTACAAAAGTACACACATAGCCACATATTCACATATCATATATTAACACCAAATAACACCATATATACCATAATGCAACACTAGGCTTGGATGATCTCGACTCACATCTTAAGTCACTTGGTCGCTAAACTAGACAAGGTCTTCTAATTTTGGCTTCCTAACTCGATGTGCCTTTCCTAAATTATCCAAAACTTATTGACCCTCACTTGTGCCTTTAGCTCTACTGACCTTATACCATCTTACAACTATGGTGGTCGACCTAATACTCACTTCTAAGTGTTCTAAAACTATGTGATAAGTGAAAGCGCTCACTGGTGCAAATTTCAGAATGACAACTATAGTTTCTTGAGTGCATTAGGCACTCTTAAACTACAAGTTTTCCTTCAAAACTTTTACACAAGACTCTCCTGACCTAAGGGCATCTCACAAACTTGATGTGGCTCAAGGGCCTGGCTTGGGCCTTCTTGGGCCTAAGCTAAAATCCAAGGTTCCCCTGTTTTTCTGGGCAGAAAACGCCCTGACTTGAATTAACTTGTGACACATGGTCCTAACTCATATCCTATGAACTATGGTTGGAAAAACTTCTCTGGCACTCCCTCTAACTAAGGCCCAATAGGGTCTAATTAGGGCCTACCCATGACATGGTCAAATCTTCCTATTTCTAAGTTGCAACAAAACTGTCCCCTGCTGGACAGATTTTGTTATTCTACTTGTGCACCTAACCAAAAGACATACAAACCTCCAACCAACTCCTAAAACCTTTTATATACTCCCAATACTAACTTCTGGTGGCTTCGGCCTCAAAGTGCACATCAATAACATGGTCAAAACTCACTCTAAACCTCAGGGTACTAAATTGATTTTCTGCAGAAACTATAACTCTCATTACTCCAAGGTTTTGACTTGACAAACTCAACTACCAACATCCCAATACTTAAACCAAGACTTATACATGGTAATCTACTGAACTAACTCCCTTATTCTCAAAATAACCTTGGGTGAGATCATCCTTACCTAAGGTACAATTATGGCAAAACAAAAGAGATCACATTTCTCAACTCACCAATCATTAAGTTTTTGAAACCACAAGATATGCATTTTATAAAAGATAACCACGAATTATTACCATGCAACAAGAAGCATAAATCAATATTAACACATTATTCCTACTAAAATTAAGTCTCAATAACAAAATCTTTCCAAATGATCAAAATCTTACAACATTGTTGGGTCCCAATGTGTTTGTAGAAGGGGGGGTTGAATACAAACAGTACCGAATAATCGAATTAAATGCGGAATAAAAAATGTGAAACAAAATTCAAGTTAAATAAAAATATTATTAAACTTGAAAGGTGTTACAACAACTGTATCGATTACAAGGTATTAATCTCAAATCAATTATCACAAATCTAGAATAAATTCGACATGAACTTTTTCTATTTTTGCAATAATTAGAATCAAATGCTAAACGCGATTTGAGATTAAGTTCTAGGGATTTTAATCCGCTAGATTGATACACAAGAGCAAGATAAAGATTTCTAGTGGATTGGATTTAACTTTACAATCTAGAAATTTAATCTTGAAGTATGCAGATGAAAAGATGAAATATTTCTTCTTGATTTTCTTTTCTGCCTTGTTTCTTGACTTCTGTGTTCTTAATAATAAGTTGATGCTTCTCTGCTTCTTTTTAAATCAACAAACGAATAGAATTGACTTGGCATGACAATCCTATAGCTGGCAAGACTTTCGGTGAGACAATTGAATGAACTAGCAAGACAATCTGAATGAACTAGCATGACAATCAGAATGAACTAGCAAGACAATCATCCTCCTAGAGTAACTTTCGGTGTGACAATTGAATATGGCCTAGCATGACAATCGGTATGACAATCCTGATTGTCATGCTAGTTCATTTTCAATTGTCTTGCTGATTTAATGCTTGAATTTAATCCAATTAAACTTCTGAAAATTCCTAAAATTCCTAGAATTAATTCAGAATTAATTAATCAATTAATTCAATTAATAAATAAATTATTCTTCGCAGATATAATTTATTTTCTTAATTAAATTAGATGACTTAATTAATTAATAGAGAATTAATTCTAGTCTTGAGCAGCAACCATTCTTCTGCAAATCTTCTGAAAATCACTGAAAATTATGAATCAATTCCACCACTTCAACGCTGACACTCGATGTACTGTCTGGTTCATGAGTGACTAACTTCCATGACGTTTCTTCATGTCTTGACTTTGACACTTTGATTTCCTTCAGATTAAATCCTTGTAATTTATTGATACCCTGACGAGATCTCTGTCACTTGATTAAATCCACGATCTTGATTTATATCACTGAGGCATGATCAACTTCTTGAACTTCTTCCAGTGAATTAACTCCTCAAGTCTGTAGATGAACATTGTCTCTGAATCCTTTGACAGATATTACTTTGCGAGATCTCTCTGACGGTAGATCCACTATTTACTTATTACATTCTTATTTGAGTTGAGTTGAATCCTCGAATATACAAATAGGTCTATGACATATGACTTACAATCTCCCCCTATTTGTTTGTTAGACAATAACACACAAATACCTAGAGGATAACTCAACTAACAAATAAGAAAAAGATATAAACATACATGCAAAGTAACTAGTAGAAAAGTTCTGGATGAGATTTAACATTTTCCAGATTCGAAGTAGATGTTCCTCTAGACTGAACATATCTTCAAGTAGTTTCATCTTCATTTGTACAACCACATTTCCTGTTGAGAAGCCCATATCTCTTGCTTCTCCCCCTATGAGAATCAACTGATTAAAGAAGATCACCTTCGTTTTACCACCTCTCCCGTACAATAGGATCCGCAGATAAAAACCAATGGTTCTCCTCTAACAGCTTCTTCCCTTATCAGAAAATCACCTTGTGTTTACCACCTCTCCCGTACAATAGGATCCGTAGTTAAAAACAACAATGGTGTGGTGTAGTGTACATTTTTAGGATCTTTTTCTTCCTCCCTGCTATTTCTCCCCCTTAGTTGAGGAATCCTCCAAACTATTACTTAAGCTTTTATCTCCCCCTTAAAGAAGGAATGTATGCCGTCGTCTGAAGGAGTTCTCATATTTCACTTGGTTGGAAAAGAAATAACAAGTAGTTTCTTTTTCTTCCTCACTGTGAGTGTGTGATTGTGTTTTAGTGTACCTCACATGTGTTTCACTCTTCTCTCCACTCGTGTTTACACTCAATCTCACAAGTGTATCACTCTTCTCTCATAGCTCCATAATCCAGCTGTACCTGCAAGGAAAATCACCTTAGCCATCCTTTAAGGAGGTCACAGGTGGTGCAATGGGAGTTCACAAATCCCCATCCTTGTTAAACTCGTCAGATAAATCTGAGTCATAATCTACAAGTTGCTAGTTTCCCTTTTAGGGTTCCAGATTTGAATTCTGGGAAGGTAAACAATGATCCAACGATTTTAGCATAAAGATCAAAGTTCCCTTCTAATGTCTGTGAAGACACTTCCTTGTGACTTATCAGGTAATATCTGAATCATTATCAACAAGTTGCCGATCTGCACCTATGTCAGATCCACTATCCGCAGATGCATCCAGGGGATTTAAGCCTGGGGAGGTAGACACTGACCACTGACATATGGCTTTTGGATCAGTATCCTCTCCTAACACCTGTAAAGGCAATTGGTCCACTAACGAACCTTGAACAATCGAATCTGACCTTAAAATGGTCGAAACTCTTGTTTCCGTCAACTCATCCTTTGTGTGTGTAACCTCTCCTTGTGCATCAAGAATTGATTATGTTTGAAGTGTTGACACTACATTGGATACCTTGGCCGACAGGCAAAATTCAATAGACTCACCCTGTTGAGAGAATGAATCTAGTAACTGTTTTTGTGCCTTTTCAGCCATTACATCTTTTTGAGAAGATGTATGGGGGCTAGCAGTTGTCTCGGTTTAAATACTACTCATCTATGTAGGAGACAGAGCTACTGGGTTGACTACAGAACCTTCCTTATGTGGTGCACTAAGGCACTATCTCCCTCACGCTCATTCATACTACATTTAGTGGTAAGAGAGTGTTGGTTGGTTTTGTTTCTGTGTTTGTCTTTACAGTCTGGGATAAACGTTGTGGGTTTTCAACCTCATGACTGTTAATGAAAGAAAGTCATTGAAGACTGAACCTGTAACACAGAATATATGGTAATAGAGAGAAAATGATTTACAATAGTGATTTCAAAAGATTTTACATGAAATAATAAATCACTAATGTAGAAAGAAGTTTAATTTTTGTTTTTCAAAATGAATGAGTTTTTGATAAAACATTGATCGCTTAGGGTAAAGTCTAAGTAATTCTCATTCATGTCAAAAGCTTACAAATATCTGCAACATAATGTTAACAACATATCATTGACCGATACTTGTCAAGTACTTTAGATACTAATTGTTATGTTGCATTATCAATATACCACTGCACATATAAAACAATATGATTGTGCTTAGTGATAAGATAGTTATAAATATGACGACTCTACTAGTTCATATAAAATTATAACTTCTGTTAGAGTGCCATACCATGTCCTTGACGATTGCTTGAGCAGTATACTAGTTCATACCAACCTGAAGTGAGATTGTGAAGAAGAGATTGCATAGTCCAACAGATCTGCAGCTGCAAAGTCCATGAACTGTGGTGCACTGACTTCCTCTTTTAACTCACCAACCAGGAGTACACTTGTACACATCTTACTAGAGTACAATTCCAAGTGTAATGTGCAGCAGGTGCCTGATATGTCGTAATATTCTCAAGTCTCGTCACTGGTGCTATATGTTGGATACTGCTTCCTGATAATAGCCTAGCACAATATACAAAATTACAATGATAACATTCCCAGCTTGCAAACAGCCATATCCCTCAGATAAACCTTTGCTGTTATCTCCAAAGGTAATCAGGGGGCCAGCTTTCTCAATCCACATCTGATAGCAGGGCTCTATCTCCGGTCATATGTCTTGATGATCCACTTGTCAAGAATCCACACTACCGGTTACACCTGTATACTGCCCTGCACTTCAAATGGATTAGACCTTCTTCGGAACCCAAACTTGGTTGGGCCCGGCATACTTGTAGAATTGTCCTTTGTCAGGCAAAACAACATTTTTAATTTTAATTGTCTCAACTTTCTCAATGACCGAACATTTGACCTTGTAAACAGCCTTAACAAATTTCTGTTTAAGCTTAGGCACAAATGTCTCCTTTCTAGCCTTAGAAGGACTAGCAGTCTTAGACCTATCATGCTTCATGTTATTCACATGCTGACGAGGAGTAGTCTTATCATTAGACACATGCTTACCATTAAAATAAGCATACATCATATTAAAAGCACAAGACATACAATTAGCAACACCACATGCTTTATGAGAGTGATTAACAGCAGGCAATTTATGCATGGTAGACATGGCATTATTGTTATCCAACTCATGTGTGTCTGAGTTAGTCTCAGTTGCTTTCACAACTTTGACTGGAACTTTCGACTCACTTGACTTGGAAACAATCTTCTCATAAGCATGATCCTCAGCACGTATTTCTTCTTGAATAACAGAAGAGGTCGCATCAAATGGTTCAGCAATTGATGCTTTATAGAGGGGTTCATCAACACCCTTAAGCACATGTGGTACTCCCTCCCTTTAGCACATACATGAGGAGGGGAGTTTATGCCTAATTCTCCAATAGCAGCATTGTAATCATAACCTATTCCAGATGTTTGATTAACAGCTTGCTTACTGTAGAACTCTTTAGCCTTCGAACAAGAATTGAAGTAGGCTCTAACCTTAGTCTCAAGACCGGTGATCTTGTCTTTGAGAATAGTTTCGAGTTTTCTATAACAGTCAACTCTATTCTCTAGAAAAGATACCTGTTCTTTTAATTTGTCTTGATTAATGTGCACAAGTCTTAATTCATTGACCTCTTTCTCAAGGTCTGTGATCTGTAAACTTAACAGTTCATTATCACGACGTGCACAATCTAAGTTACCTCTTAGATGATAAACCATTTCAGCATCAGAAAGTTTTACCTCTATTCTTGACGATGAAGCTTTTCCATCAATAGCCATAAGAGCAAGATTTCCTTCATCTTCATCTTCACTGTCAGTATCATCCCAGCTTCTTCCCTTTGCCAGATAAGCCCTTTCAGAGTTCTTTCTTACTTGCTTTGGCTTCCTACATTCTGTGGCAAAGTGTCCCAACTCATTGCAGTTATAGCATCTAATGGTGCTTCGATCAACCATCCCTGTTTTGTACCCACCACTGCTGGTGTTAGAGGATGAAGATCCACCTTTCTGGAATTTGTTGTAGTTGGACTTGTACTTAAGCTTGGGATTCCTCCTGAATCTGACATGGGAGAATCTCTTGACAATTTGGGCCATTGATTCATCTTCCAATTGCTCCAGCTCTTCCAAGGAATAAAAATCATCACTTGATTGATTTGTAGTAGGAGGATCATATTCTGCTACTAACTCATTTTCCTCACCCTTGGAAAACTGTACCATTCTTTCTAACTGTTGAGATTGTTGTTGTTGTTGACCTTCAGCTACAAGTGCAGTAGATGTGCTGACCATTCTATCATTCCCGTAGACTTCCTTCTGTTGAATCTGCTCCAACTCATAGGTTTTTAACACTCCATAGAGCCTGTCCAAAGAAATCTCACTCAGATCTCTAGCTTCTCTAATGGCAGTGATTCTATGTTCAAGATGAGCTGGCAGTGTTAAAAGGAACTTTTTGTTGACCTCCCTAATTGAATAATACTTTCCATTGATGTTCAGGTTGTTGATCAACGCATTGTACCTCTCAAACACTTCAGTAATTCCTTCTCCTGGATTTGATTTGAAATGTTCATATTCAGAGGTTAGGATTTCCAACTTGTTCTCCCTAACTTCCTCTGTGCCTTCATTAATCACCTCAATAGTTTCCCACATGTGTTTGGAATTTTTACAGTTCATCACATGTCTGTTCATCAAGGGATCAAGGGAATCAATTAATATTAATTGAAGGCTGGCATCCAAGGAGGCTTCTTCCTTCTCAGCAGGAGTAAAATCTTCAGGCTCTTTTGGATAGGTTCTAGCTTCAGTAGTCACCACACCATCTATTATTACCTCTGGTTCAATAACCATCGGAGTTTTTATACCCTTCTTTAACAAGTTTGAATATTTGGGATTTGCAACTTGTAAGAATAATAGCATCTTCTTCTTCCACATGATATAATTCTCTTTATCAAATTGTGGAATTTTAACGGTTCCAACTTTATGTGAAGTCATTATGAATTTTTGAATAAATAAAAATTCAAGGAGTTGAAAAATCACAAAAGTCTAGGATCTTGATTTGTTCGTTAATCAGAAGGCTCTGATACCAATTGTTGGGTCCCAATGTGTTTGTAGAAGGGGGGGTTGAATACAAACAGTACCGAATAATCGAATTAAATGCGGAATAAAAAATGTGAAACAAAATTCAAGTTAAATAAAAATATTATTAAACTTGAAAGGTGTTACAACAACTGTATCGATTACAAGGTATTAATCTCAAATCAATTATCACAAATCTAGAATAAATTCGACATGAACTTTTTCTATTTTTGCAATAATTAGAATCAAATGCTAAACGCGATTTGAGATTAAGTTCTAGGGATTTTAATCCGCTAGATTGATACACAAGAGCAAGATAAAGATTTCTAGTGGATTGAATTTAACTTTACAATCTAGAAATTTAATCTTGAAGTATGCAGATGAAAAGATGAAATATTTCTTCTTGATTTTCTTTTCTGCCTTGTTTCTTGACTTCTGTGTTCTTAATAATAAGTTGCTGCTTCTCTGCTTCTTTTTAAATCAACAAACGAATAGAATTGACTTGGCATGACAATCCTATAGCTGGCAAGACTTTCGGTGAGACAATTGAATGAACTAGCAAGACAATCTGAATGAACTAGCATGACAATCAGAATGAACTAGCAAGACAATCATCCTCCTAGAGTAACTTTCGGTGTGACAATTGAATATGGCCTAGCATGACAATCGGTATGACAATCCTGATTGTCATGCTAGTTCATTTTCAATTGTCTTGCTGATTTAATGCTTGAATTTAATCCAATTAAACTTCTGAAAATTCCTAAAATTCCTAGAATTAATTCAGAATTAATTAATCAATTAATTCAATTAATAAATAAATTATTCTTCGCAGATATAATTTATTTTCTTAATTAAATTAGATGACTTAATTAATTAATAGAGAATTAATTCTAGTCTTGAGCAGCAACCATTCTTCTGCAAATCTTCTGAAAATCACTGAAAATTATGAATCAATTCCACCACTTCAACGCTGACACTCGATGTACTGTCTGGTTCATGAGTGACTAACTTCTGTGACGTTTCTTCATGTCTTGACTTTGACACTTTGATTTTCTTCAGATTAAATCCTTGTAATTTATTGATACCCTGACGAGTTCTCTGTCACTTGATTAAATCCACGATCTTGATTTATATCACTGAGGCATGATCAACTTCTTGAACTTCTTCCAGTGAATTAACTCCTCAAGTCTGTAGATGAACATTGTCTCTGAATCCTTTGACAGATATTACTTTGCGAGATCTCTCTGACGGTAGATCCACTATTTACTTATTACATTCTTATTTGAGTTGAGTTGAATCCTCGAATATACAAATAGGTCTATGACATATGACTTACAAACATTCTAAGAGAAATCCACATGCATGCATGTCCTCGGGTTTTGCAAACCAAAACAACACATTTTCTACATATATTCTACCATAAAATTGACATGCAAGGAGTTTTATCAAATTTTCACCACAAAATTCAAGTCATTATCACATAAACATGCAAAATTTGAGCAAAACAACAAGAATGATCTCAAGGACCATTCATTCGGCTCCCATATGGTCATGGCCGAATGAAATGGATGGGAAGGGCCATTTAATCATTAAGATTTTCCTTCTCAAGACTTGGCACTTATCCATTCCTTGTAGTCCTCTCAAAAACAACCCTAAACTCACAAGAATCAAGGTTGTATTTTGAGTTTCACTAAAACCTTTACATGCAACCTTTAAACTTAAATTTTCTACTCAAAACTCTTTAAAATATGAGTGATCATGGTATGGGAAGTAACATTTACTTTTGTAAAGAGTAGAAGCTTGGTTGAGGAATGAAGAAAAAAAATGGGGAGGGGGGTTTCGGCTAAAAGCCGAGAGTGAGGGATGGAGGAGGGAGGGAGGAGAAAGTGTGGTGGTGAGTGAAGTGAAATGATCATGTCTTTGCTTATTTTATGGTTTTTGTATTGGCAAAAGTGAGTGGAATTAGGAATTGACATGATTAGCCTTCCACTTGAACTTGGTTCAATTTGCATGCAAGGGTAAAGAAGGAAATTGGCTAGAAAAATAAGAGTTAGTGGGGTTGGAATTTTCCTCTTTTTCCTTGAAAAGAATGAGAGGGTGGTTTGCATGCAAGGGCTTTCTTGTAATTTGCTAAATATGACAACTAAAATTTATAATAATTTATTTTTATAAAATAAAATACAAGTTCAAAAATTATAAAATTTATACCATAAAATAACTTGGATTTTTAGAGACTTTATAAAATCATTTTCAAAATTTGTGAACAAAATACCTTTTAAAAAAAAATTCCAAGGCTTAGAATATTCCTTATAAATCAAAAATAAAGAAATTAAATAAACTCTTGCTTTGAAAAATCATATACTACATAAAGCAAATTTATAATGCAGAAATTTGCACTCACACAAACGTACAATCATTGAATATATTTTCATTCTGCTTTAATATTATACCAAATCCACAAATAATATTACACGAAGATACCGATCGTAACAAGGTCAACCCATATGGCCTTCAAAAGATAACAATGGTTACCCGCTTTTCGTTCCTAATTTGGTAATGACAACAGGGATGTTCTGGAAGATATTGGTCGTGTTCAACGTGAATTTCTTCTTAATAAATCCTTATTTACTTTTGTTGTTTATCTCAACAATCATCTCAATATTGGGATATCTTTCATACCTGGCGTCTCCCTTTCTGGGTATCAAGCCACCAGTCTTACACTTCACATTCTTGAAGGTCACTTCTTTCATCCAATTATCCTAATTTCTTACTTCCTTGTCTCCTCAGTCTATCTGCGTCTCATTATTTATCCTTCAAACTATCTCAAGGTTTTCTCGAATCCTCCCAACTTACAGGGGATAAAATATATGTATCTCTTATGCCTTCAACCATCAATTTTAACTCATGGTGAATCACCCTCATCCTGACAATTACATACTTTTCTATTTCTATTGCTACGAGCCTTTAGGGTTTCCTCATACCCAACTCCCTTATCATTCCTCAAACTCTATTGCCTTTATATTCCTTTTCACTTCAATTTCTTTTTATTTTCCTTCCTCTTATCATTATTTCACGAACCAACACAACATAAGCATTGATTTCGAACATCCCATCATTCTGGATTCGTGTCCTCAAAACGAATCTTGACAAATTTTACAACTTAGATTCATAATTCATCATACTCGTCCGCCTTTGTTCTGGCTCTAAAGCTTTTACACTATCTCCATAACCTTGGGAATTACTTTCCCGAAAACAATTGACTGAACTTCAATCAGTTTATTCTAACCTCTGGCTCCGTGCATTTCTTGGTCTTTCACCAGCGGGTGGCCTCTCTCTTAGAAGGGTAAGTGACAAAAACAGTCTTTTGTGATTCGTCCATCATTTAGAATCTCAAATGATTCCTATATTTCCTTTAGCCAGGCTCTTCCCTCTACTAGGTTCGCTTGTTCCTTGGAACTCTGAGAGCTTAGCGACTTAAAGGTCTTGAAAAAATTTCCCACCACACGGTCTCCTCAGGGTGGTGGTTGGGGATAATAGTCTAAGTTCTCTTTAGACAGGTCCATGAATTACCGTATAGGAGTACCGTCTCAGGTCTCCTTTCTTTACTCAACTTTCTGTTTCCTTAGTATCAAATGTTTTATCCTTCTCCCATACTTGGGGTTATCTTATACGTTAAAATCCTTGTTTTCCACTTCATTATGTTATGTGCTCCTTCTTTCTTAATGGCAACCTCCCTGACTATCACATTCGGGGTTTGCCCTAAATCTTATTCCTCGAGCTATGGATTTCATCTAAGATCCAGTCCTTAAGCTCTTAAACGTTTGGAACCCAAATTCTGTAGGAATACCTCGTTATTCCCTTATCATCTTTCTTGGTATTAATCTCTTCTCCAGTCATTGACTCTCTGCCTTCATTCATCACTTTTTCTTGGCACAATATGATCTTTTTCGATAATTCGGGCTGTATTGCAATCTCAAACAGCGTTTCGGTACCGGCTCCGGTTATCTTCACTTCTATTTCCATTTTCTCAAAATCTCTTATCAACTCTCCCAAAGACATTTTCATCTTGCGTCTCTCCTTTATACTAAGAGCATTAGCCACCATTTTTCCTTTCCCTGGATGATAAAGAATCTCATAATCGTAATCCTTGATTAGCTCTAACCACCTCCTCTGGCGCATGTTGAGCTCTTTCTGCGTGAAAATGCACTAGAGCACTTATGGCTTGTGTAAATCTCGCACTTCTCTCCATACAAGTAGTGCCTCCAATCTTTAGGGTAATTCTATTGCCACGAGCCCAAGCTCATGGGTGGGGATATCGAATTTTATATTCTCTTAATTGTCTTGACGCGTACGCGATTACCTTATTGTGTTGTATAAGAAGCACCCTAATTCCTTATACGAAGTGTCACTATAAATCACAAAATCTCCTTTTCCATCCGGCAACGCCAATATAGGGGTCGTCACCAACCTTTGCTTCAGTTCTTAGAAGCTTTTCTCGCATTTCTCTATCCGTTTAAACTTCTCAGTCTTACGAGTAAGCCGCGTTAAAGGGGCTACTATCTTTACAAACTTGAACGAACCTCCGGTAGTGACCGACCAATCCAACCTCTGGTATTTTCCCTAACCATGGTTATCAATTCCTCAGTGGTCCTTTATTCATTCTTGTCAGGATCCCCCACGGGATCCTCCTCAACAACAATCCCTTCTAGGACAACATCCTCAACCGCTACATCATCAATATAAACATCATCCGGTCCCTCGTTAGGATGCTATATCGGATCCATAATCTGATCTCCAATAAGTAATAAAACATCATTGCGTTGTTGCTCCTCAACCTCAGGGTTCGGAGTCCCACTACCATATACGATAACAAACTACGCTTCTATCACGATATTTATAAGGGTTCCCATAAGGGTTTTAACTGTCAGTACTACGTTAGGTAGTCCGACTATGAACTTGGCAAGAGTTCTTATTATCTTAGTGAACTTATTATTTTAACGTCATATCATCTCTGAGGTTTATAACGCTTAGCTTTGATACCATTTCTGTAACACCCCCAAATCCGGGGTCGGGGATTCGGGTTGTCACGAGTTCCATTTCCTTTATCATTACTTAATCTTAACAATCAACCAACTACTGAGTACTGTGACCCCACAATATACACACACACACACCACAAGCTATAGTCTCAGAGATGAATATCAAAAATAACACAAGTCATTTTATTCCACAATTATAAACTGTTACACCTTAAAAGGGTTTCTGAATAAATTTACATTTCTTTGCCATTATTACAATTCATAAAGATACATAAGTCTGGTACATCAAAAGTTGAAAGCCTAGCCTATTGGTAGTTCCTACCTCAGCTACAGCGACATCAATGCCTATAGGAAACTGTGGAACGTTTCCTATTCGCTCGCGAATTGGGAGCTTGGTCCTGCTCATCTTGTCTATCTGATGTTGTGTGATGAAAGAAGAAAGCAAGGGTGAGCAACAAGCCCACCGAAATAATATGGATAATAATTAACAATATATGAGCATTCTCATAGTACTCATGAAAGTCTTGGTCAAGAAGAAATGAACCAAGCTGATATCTTAACGCGACCAAGTCGCAAAATATTCAGTATATATATACATATATACTTTTCACAATCTTTGAAATCCTCTGACATGTATAATATACACAGAGTTCCAATCTATAACTGTATAAAAATACCGTTGCAAGGTGATCTCATATATCTAACCTTGTCTCAACGTTTTTCTGAAACCTTTGTCATTTATAAGACAATCATTAACTAGATATAAGTTTAAAAGATGAAGTTACAAGATACTCCAATATACTTATATCTTTTCTGAATACTACTTGAACTACGACCTTTCAATGTATAAATAGTTCATCCCATAGATTAAGATACAAGACAAAACTTGTATAGAATCAATCTTTAAAATATCATCAAAATAATATGAAGTTACGAGATACTTCATTTGATGCAAACATCATTTTGAAAACTTGACCCTGCCAACACTCAACAATCGCCCAACCGTAGCCTTTCTATCGAAGTGCTCTGGGTAGTGTTGCAGAAATATCCAATTGGATGATGAACTCATTACGGGAGTTTTCCGCGCCAGGAAGACCACTTACGATGATCAGTCGTAGTAGTGCAACCCCACCATTTTCTATATGTAGAGGAGAACCTATCGGATTTACTTGTCAACCAAACACTGGACTCCTAAGGAATATACCGTCTTAGCGGAACTTCCAGGCCATTTGGGCCAATATAATAAAGTTGGGCCGGCGCCACTAGACCACTTACGCCACTCCTAGTTCAGATGAAATCCATGACTCTGAAACATAAAGCTCGTCCCCCTTTCCCCAAGTAGAAACTTGTTAATACGGCTCCACCAAGAAGTCGTATCTAGTTGGAAAGGAAAACTCACCGATATTTCCCAGGCGATGCCTGTTAATGGATTAACTTGTTCCAAGAATTTTACTTCCCGAGTGTTGGGTAAGTAATCAAAAACTCTTTTATCAAAATAGCAACCTTGTTGCGAATATAAAACACACCACAGAGCCGGATCGCTCAGGTTTTGAGCGAGTATTTAAATCCCCTTCGAAAGGAGGATCTTAAATATAAAAATGAGTTTTGGAATCCGCCCTAACTTTTAAAATCATTTTGAAGACTCGAAAACATTTTTAAGAATGTTTGGAGTGATGCTGATTTAATAAAATAAATCAGTCCCAATATATTAGAAAATATCTGAATATTATTATTTAAATAATATTCCCATAAAGAATAATTTTTATAAAAATAATTGAAGTAGAAGTTTTAAAACTTATACTTGAAATGAATATTAAATAACCAAAGATATACTTATACGAAAGTACTATCTTTATTTGAATAATCAAAAGTGAGTTTGATTATCGACACATTATTCTTTTATAAAATAAAGAATAATAATTAGTAAATAATTGGAGTCATAAGTCCTCGAATGAATATTCAAATAATAATATTCATTAAATAAAATAAACGGAGTCATATGTCCTCGAATTAATATTCAAAATAATATTCATTAATAAAATAAACGGAGTCATAAGCCCTCGAATGAATATTCAAAATAATATTAATTAATAAAAATAAAGTTATCGAATAAACCTTATTCGATTCATAGTTTTGAAAACTATATCTATCTATATATATAAATATATACAATATACTCGGAAACATCGACTCCCGGTTTTAGAAAATGTTCACATTTGGGTCCCCTATACTAAGGGTATACGCAACTACTGCTTATCTCTAGCATAGGTATTATGCAACTTATAAGCAATTGAATCAACAATATATATCAAGATTATGAAAAAGACATGCATATATACCATATCACATGCTCCAATATATCGCAAGATTTGCTAATTAACCACCATGCATCTATCACAAGATAATGCATATACATATGTATACATCACAACAATAGTATAACAGGTAGAAAACTTGCCTGAGTGTTCCGGGGTAGACTTAAGCTTAGAGTGGGTCTGGTAACCTATGAACAACAATATAAGCCGGAATTAAACCACGGTCGCTTAAGAAACTAGACTTTAACCATTTAGAGCCCTAACGTTCACTTTCGCGCTTAACGATTCACTTAAGTCGCTAGAGTACCCTCGGCTCCACCATTTTTAATAAATTAACCATTAAGAATTTTAAGGCGATTCTTTCGCGAGTACTCTACCAACTGCCTAATCCACTTTACATAATTGTTTAATACTCCAATTAGTCATTTAAGGGCCTTAACCAAGGTCTCAAAGTAAAGTGAGGGGTAAAGGTTCATTCGTGAAACGCTGTTACTTAAAACGGTCGTTTCTCCTAAACCGTAAATCGGATCTAAGTGAACCACATACCAAAATGAAGCTTACGACATGATCTAGATAAACATGGCAAATTTAAAGATTGGTCAGTGAGTTATCTGGTCCTAGATTCATTTATAACAGTCTAAGGAAAACGGGCATTACGACAGCTATATTTACGACTTTTCCAAGTTTCTCACTACACCAAAACCTCACCAAACAACCCAAAATTATTAACACATCAAAACCTCAACTACATAATACTATACCAGTCCTTATTCTCCAGATTCTTCATCTCAACCAACCACAATCAAGTTCTATTAACTATAACAAGATTCATTCACCGAATCACTCCAATTTCAAATCAAACTACTAATAATCAAAGATCATGCTTCTCATTTTGAAAACCAACCATCAAACTCACTAATAGTAAAAGTAAAAGCTATGGTTTGAAGTTTATACCTTCCTTGGTAGGTGTTAAGTTGCTAGGAAGCCTTAGGGAGCCTCCTACAAGCTTGATCTTTCCAAAGAAATCAAGAACACAAAGTTAGGCTTTGAAATTTCTAAAAGTATGATTGAAAGAACTGTAAAAATGAGGGTCTTACCATGCTTATTTGGACGATACTTGTGAACAAGAGTTGTAGGCCATCTCAATACCTTTCCAACGAGCTATAGAACACAACATTTCAGTGAGTATTGAAGGAGATATGACAATTTCAAGTTGCTGGGTTTGTTTTGGCCGAGAGCTTCTCTTCATGGGAGCAAAGTCAAATTTTTAATTTTTGTGTTATGATATTTTGCTTGGTTGATTTCCTTTTTGGCTTGGCAAATTTTGATCTTTTACCATGGTAACTTTTGCATGGCCAAGAATCAACCAACAACACACTTTTTTTTTGTCATGCTTATGTCACCAAGCTTGTGTCACCTTTTTAACACATGTCCTTTCCTTGTGGTTTGATGATGTCACAATCATTGGCTTCTTGTACAAGCTTGTGTCTTGGTCGCTTATTTGTTTTACGGTTCGCTTAACTTTCGTTCTCGTTCGTCGTTTGAGGGATCATATCTGGGATCTTATTACTTGGGTTCCCCTAAACCTTTCTCAATATTTTATATTCCTTTTATGATCCTCTCTTATAATCCTTGAATTTAAATCCTTTTAATCATGTTACCTTATACTCATTTCTTTCGGTATCTGGTGGATTTTCGGGAAAAATCAAAGTGTCCGGATTCGAATTCTAACGACCTTTACGTACACTCATTTACTTTATGGAATACTAATACGATCTTAGAATTTCCATAAAAGTACTTCTATATAGCGTGGTCTGATAATTTTCCTTAATCAGCATCATCAGCAAAAGTTACTATTTATCCGTGTTTCAAAAATTCCAAAAATTGGGGTTATTAAAGTCTCCCCTCCTTAAAAGGATTCCGTCCCGGAATCAGATAGAAAATAAATAGGGATACTTTCTTAGCATTGCACTTTCTAACTCTCAAGTCAATTTTCCCACATTGTGGTTCTATCATCAAACTCTGACTAGTTTGATAACCCTTCTCCTAAGCACTTGTTCCTTTTCAATCTATAACCTTTCCCGGTTGCTCCATATAGGTTACGTCTGGTTGCATGTCTATGCGCTCATATGCCCCTATTTGTCTGGCATCCGGATTACACTTCCTTAACATTGATACATGGAACACGTTATGAACTTGCTACAGGTTCGGGGTAGGGCTAGCTCATATGCTAACTTCCCAATACGTCTAAATATCTCCAAGTGTTCAACAATTCATGGGCTTAGCTTTCCTTTCTTTCCGAACCTCATCCATCCTTTCCAAGGGAATACCTATAACAGCACTAGGTCCCCTACTTCCTATTCTTTGTCCTTTTGTGTCAAATCAACATACTTCTTATGTCCATCTTGGGCTACTACCAGACGTCCTCTGATTAGATCTATTATATCCCTGGTCCTTTGGACCACTGCTGGTCCGAGCATCTTGCGCTCTACAACTTCATCCTAGCGTAAGGGAGATCGACATTGTGTTCCCTCAAGGATCTCATAAGGCGACATCTCGATACTAACATACGATCTATTTTCGTAAGAAAACTCAATCTGTGTTAAGTGATCATTCCAAATTCTTTCAAGTCTATCACACAGACTCCCATTATAGCTTCTTGCGCTATAGGTTTTGCTTCTCAATACCCACTTTTTTCCAGTTCGTAATCGTTACTATCTTTCGTACCTAATATTATACTGGTTACACTTTTGCTCGTTAGCATTCTATAACCTTTTAATAATCACGTCAACCTTAGTATCACGAACGTGTTAGAATCAGAATACCACCGCACTGATACTACTCCTTTCTAGCTGCTTCTATCTTCGAAAGCTTGATCCATCATATAGAAGTAAAGGAATTTGTTGAGAGATCACTATGATCATGAACACTTTTTCTATTGCATAGTTAGTACAGAAGGTGGCCAGCCTTTAGTACTTGACAAGCAATTAAACAATAGATGGTATTCTACTAGGATTCTATCACACAGATAGATAGTCATTCGGCAATACCTCCCCTTCTGGAAGGGTTGTTCTTCTCAGCTAATATGAAATGAAAAGGAGAGAAAAGAATGAATTGAAGAGAATTGTATATATATAAAATATATTGCCACAAAATATCTGGCTTGGAATCTACCTCTGAACTATAGAGGTTTGTCATAGGAGAACAAAACATATATGTATTTATATCAACATCAAGTATTATAGCATCGTATATTACATGCCTAAATATTTTTGCTATTCCATCCATCATTCTATGGACCCATGCTCTTCCTCGAGCTTATACACAATCACCTTTGAAACTCCCTCGATATCGAAAATCGAATCTGGGATCTCATTCTAGACATCATCGTTACTAGAATTCTATGCTTGCATTGCAACCTTCATCGTATAGTAATACGACTCTCTATTGATAAGAAGGAATAAATATTCAATAGGTAAATAATCTACTTAATTAGTCTATTCATTGATAACTTATACATCACCACGACCCGATTAGTGGTACTCAATCTCAACATTCATTACAATACAACTCTCACAGTTGTCATTGTCTCATTATTCATAGACTCATTGGAGCATTACTATGGTCTACCACTGACCTACTGTAGTCATTCGCTTTCCATGAAGTCTTAATAGCTAACCATACGGAGTCCATACATATCGTATCGAATTCTTCTAAGGAGGTAACATGATCACCATTCATGATTCATGAAGAACACTCTTGATCCTGACGTACATTCATGACATGAAGCAGATAAAATGCAGAAGAGTTTTAATGAAAGCAACGATAGTAGGTTAATACCATTCTTAATCATATGTCTATATTAGGAGACATGAAGCTCAAAGGTTCATTTAGAACTTTTTGAAACATGGTCCTGGCTTATTCTCAAGATAGTTCCTTCTAAGATAGATAGTTCCTTCTAAGATAGATAGTCCGCTCATGGCGATTACACGAATTAAACCTTTACCAAACTACTATTACGGTTGGGTATTGCACAGTCATCAAAAGGAATGTCAATCTTCCAAACCATAATACAACCATCACGGCTTCAACCATTATCACTGCTTTCCTTTGGAACGAGCGCCTATAATTGCTCTCTTGCACTTAGAGTGTCGGCCACCTCATTGGCCTTTCCTGATAGTAAGAGTTCCTTATAATCAATGCCTTTTAACCACCTTCAACTAAATTTTCTACCTCATTTCAATCACTGCTTATGTGAAAATGCTTTTCTTAAGTCCTGGTGAGAAAGAAAAAAAATCACCATTTTTCCATAAGTGATTGCCTTAGTCTTTAGATGTGAACATTGTCACAGCTGACTCTCGATCATACTTAGGACGTCTCTTATCTTGGGTCCTTCTTGTTTTCACCATTCTTGACCTTCGTTGGGTTCAATCTATACTTTCTCATGGTTCAACACGTGCCCCGCCTGGCATTATTATAATTACGTCATATTTTCCTTTATCAAAATTTCTATTCTTGAGAACTTTGAATATTACCTTTTTCCTTGTAAAACCTTTAAGGTTATCCTTGAATCGCTCCTCCTGTATTCCGTAGATACAGGGCATATCAAAATACCATTTACTAATACTAGAACCATTGTCTATGTACTTCTAAAAAATTTCTCTACTGATCTTTAAAGGTTGTTGTTACCATAATCCTTTTTAATTTATACTGCCAAAACTCATGATGTCCCTATTAAGGGCGAAATGCCAACCTTTATGCATTCCCCTAGGATTCATCTCAAGTTATTGAGGTTCCATCCTTAATTCCACCTTTAAAAAGGTACTTGCATCCTTCTATGGATAAATGAAGTCATAGATCCTTGATAGATTATCTTATTCAATCATTCCCACCTCGATAGTCTATACCAATTTCACAATAGTATCCTTATTCAAATTGAGTTCAACCCATATGGCCTTCAAAAGATAACAATGGTTACCCGCTTTTCGTTCCTAATTTGGTAATGACAACAGGGATGTTCTGGAAGATATTGGTCGTATTCAACGTGAACTTCTTCTTAATAAATCCTTATTTACTTTTGTTGTTTATCTCAACAGTCATCTCAATGTTGGGATATCTTTCATACCTGGCGTCTCCCTTTCTGGGTATCAAGCCACCGGTCTTACACTTCACATTCTTGAAGGTCACTTCCTTCATCCAATTATCCTAATTTCTTACTTCTTGTCTCCTCAGTCTATCCGCGTCTCATTATTTATCCTTCGAACTATCTCAAGGTTTCCTCGAATCCTCCCAACTTACAGGGGATAAAATATATGTATCTCTTATGCCTTCAACCATCAATTTAACTCATGGTGAATCACCCTCATCCTGACATTACATACTTTTCTATTTCTATTGCTACGAGTCTTTAGGGTTTCCTCATACCCAACTCCCTTATCATTCCTCAAACTCTATTGCCTTTATTCCTTTCACTTCAGTTTCTTTTTATTTTCCTTTCTCTTATCATTATTTCATGAACCAACACAACATAAGCATTGATTCAACATCCGTCATTCTGGATTCTGTCCTCAAAAATCTTGACAACTTTTACAACTTAGATCATAATTCATCATACTCGTCCGCCTTTGTTCTGGCTCTAAAGCTTTTACACTATCTCCATAACCTTGGGAATTACTTTCCCGAAAACAATTGACTGAACTTTAATCAGTTTATTCTAACCTCTGGCTCCGTGCCTTTCTTGGTCTTTCACCAGCGGGTGGCCTCTCTCTTAGAAGGGTAAGTGACAAAAACAGTCTTTGTGATTCGTCCATCATTTAGAATCTCAAATGATTCCTATATTTCCTTTAGCCAGGCTCTCGCCTCTACTGGGTTCGCTTGTTCCTTGGAACTCTGAGAGCTTAGCGACTTAAAGGTCCTGAAAGAATTTCCCACCGCACTGTCTCCTCAGGGTGGTGGTTGGGGATAATAGTCTAAGTTCTCTTTAGACAGGTCCATGAATTACCGTATAGGAGTACCGTCTCAGGTCTCCTTTCTTTACTCAACTTTCTGTTTCCTTAGTATGAAATGTTTCATCCTTCTCCCATACTTGGGGTTATCTTATACGTTAAAATCCTTTTTTCCACTTCATTATGTTATGCTCCTTCTTTCTTAATGGCAACCTCCCTGACTATCACATTCGGGGTTTGCCCTAAATCTTATTCCTCGAGCTATGGATTTCATCTAAGATCCAGTCCTTAAGCTCTTAAACGTTTGGAACCCAAATTCTGTAGGAATACCTCGTTATTCCCTTATCATCTTTCTTGGTATTAATCTCTTCTCCAGTCATTGACTCTCTGCCTTCATTCATCACTTTTTTTGGCACAATATGATCTTTTTCGATAATTCGGGCTGTATTGCAATCTCAAACAGCGTTTCGGTACCGGCTCCGGTTACCTTCACTTCTATTTCCATTTTCTCAAAATCTCTTATCAACTCTCCCAAAGACATTTTCATCTTGAGTCTCTCCTTTATACTAAGGGCATTAGCCACCATTTTGGCTTTCCCTGGATGATAAAGAATCTCATAATCGTAATCCTTGATTAGCTCTAACCACCTCCTCTGGCGCATGTTGAGCTCTTTCTGCGTGAAAATGCACTAGAGCACTTATGGCTTGTGTAAATCTCGCACTTCTCTCCATACAAGTAGTGCCTCCAATCTTTAGGGCAAAACTATTGCCACGAGCCCAAGCTCATGGGTGGGGATATCGAATTTTATATTCCCTTAATTGTCTTGACGCGTACGCGATTACCTTGTTGTGTGTATAAGAAGCACCCTAATTCCTTATGCGAAGCGTCACTACAAATCACAAAATCTCCTTTTCCATCCGGAACGCCAACATAGGGGTCACCAACCTTTGCTTCAGTTTTAAAGCTTTTCTCGCATTTCTCTGTCCATTCAACTTCTCAGTCTTACGAGTAAGCCGCGTTAAAGGGGCTACTATCTTTACAACTTGAACGAACCTCCGGTAGTGACCGACCAATCCTACCTCTGGTAGTTTCCCTAACCATGGTTATCAATTCCTCAGTGGTCCTTTATTCATTCTTGTCAGGATCCCCCACGGGATCCTCCTCAACAACAATCCCTTCTAGGACAACATCCTCAACCGCTATATTCTCAATATGAACATCATCCGGTCCCTCGTTAGGATGCTATATCGGATCCATAATCTGATCTCCAATAAGTAATAAAACATCATCGCGTTGTTGCTCCTCAACCTCAGGGTTCGGAGTCCCGCTACCATATACGATAACGAACTACGCTTCTATCACGATATTTACAAGGGTTCCCATAAGGGTTTTAACTGTCAGTACTACGTTAGGTAGTCCGACTATGAACTTGGCAAGAGTTCTTATTATCTTAGTGAACTTATTATTTTAACGTCATATCATCTCTGAGGTTTATAACGCTTAGCTCTGATACCATTTCTGTAACACCCCCAAATCCGGGGTCGGGGATTCGGGTTGTCACGAGTTCCATTTCCTTTATCATACTTAATCTTAACAGTCAACCAACTACTGAGTACTGTGACCCCACAATATACACACACACCACAAATAGTCTCAGAGATGAATATCAAAAATAACACAAGTCATTTTATTCCACAATTATAAACCGTTACACCTTAAAAGGGTTTCTGAATAAATTTACATTTCTTTGCCATTATTACAATTCATAAAGATACATAAGTCTGGTACATCAAAAGTTGAAAGCCTAGCCTATTGGTAGTTCCTACCTCAGCTACAGCGACATCAACGCCTATAGGAAACTGCGGAACGTTTCCTATCCGCTCGCAATTGGGAGCTTGGTCCTGTTCATCTTGTCTATCTGTGTTGTGTGATGAAAGAAGAAAGCAAGGGTGAGCAACAAGCCCACCGAAATAATATGTATAATAACAATATATGAGCATTCTCATAGTACTCATGAAAGTCTTGGTCAAGAAGAAATGAACCAAGTTGATATCTTAACGCGACCAAGTCGCAAAATATTCAGTATATATATACCTATATACTTTTCACAATCTTTGAAATCCTCTGACATGTATATATACACAGAGTTCCAGTTTATAAATGTATAAAAATATCGTTGCAAGGTGATCTCATATATCTAACCTTGTCTCAACGTTTTTCTGAAAATCTTTGACATGCAAAGATAATCATTTACTAGATATAAGTTTAAAAGATGAAGTTACAAGATACTCCAATATACTTATATCTTTTCCGAATACTACTTGAACTACCACCGTTCAATGTATAAATAGTTCATCCCATAGATTAAGCTACAAGACAAAACTTGTATAGAATCAATCTTTGAAATATCATCAAAAAAATGAAGTTACGAGATACTTCATTTGATGAAACATCATTTTGAAAACTCGACCCTGCCAACACTCAACAATCGCCCAGCCGTAGCCTTTCTATCGAAGTGCTCTGGGTAGTGTTGCAGAAATATCCAATTGGATGATGAACTCATTACGGGAGTTTGCCGCGCCAGGAAGACCACTCACGATGATCAGTCGTAGTAGTGCAACCCCACCATTTTCTACATGTAGAGGAGAACCTGTCGGATTTACTTGTCAACCGAACACTGGACTCCTAAGGAATGGACCGTCTTAACGGAACTTCCAGGCCATTTGGGCCAATATAATAAGGCTGGGCCGCGCCACTCGACCACTTACGCCACTCCTAGTTCAGATGAAATCCATGACTCTGAAACGTAAAGCTTGTCCCCCTTTCCCCAAGTAGAAACTTGTTGATACGGCTCCACCAAGAAGTCGTATCTAGTTGGAAAGGAAAACTCACCGATATTTCCCAGGCGATGCCTGTTAATGGATTAACTTGTTCCAAGAATTTTACTTCCCGAGTGTTGGGTAAGTAATCAAAAACTCTTTTATCAAAACAACCTTGTTGCGAATATAAAACACACCACAGAGCCGGATCCCTCAGGTTTTGAGCGAGTATTTAAATCCCCTTCGAAAGGAAGATCTTAAATATAAAAAATGAGTTTTGGGATCCGCCCTAACCTTTAAAAATCATTTTGAAGACTCGAAACATTTTTAAGAATGTTTGGAGTAATGCTGATTTAATAAAATAAATCAGTCCCAATATTAGAAAATATCTGAATATTATTATTTAAATAATATTCCCATAAGGGTATCCTTATAAAATAATCGAGTAGAGTTTTAAAACTCATACTTGAAATGAATATTAAATAACCAAAGATATACTTATACGAAAGTATATCTTTATTTGAATAATCAAAAGTGAGTTTGATTATCGACACATTATTCTTTAATAAAATAAAGAATAATAATTAGTAAATAATCGGAGTCATAAGTCCTCGAATGAATATTCAAATAATAATATTCATTAAATAAAATAAACGGAGTCATATGTCCTCGAATGAATATTCAAAATAATATTCATTAATAAAATAACGGAGTCATAAGCCCTCGAATGAATATTCAAAAAATATTCATTAATAAAATAAAGTTATCGAATAAACCTTATTCGATTCATAGTTTTTAAAACTATATCTATATATATATCTATATATAAAAAAAAAAAAAAAAAAAAAAAAAAAAAAAAAAAGAAAAACAATATACCGGGAACATCGACTCCCGGTTTTAGAAAAGTTCCCCTTTGGGTCCCCTATACTAAGGGTATACGCAACTACTGCTTATCTCTAGCATAGGTATTATGCACTTATACATTTGAATCAACAATATATCAGATTACGAAACAGACCTGCATATACCATATCAACTGCTCCAATATATCGCAAGATTGCTAATTAACCATCCATGCAATCTATCACAAGATAATGCATATACA